>NC_136061.1:2046674708-2047274708 GCF_964261635.1 Lissotriton helveticus
CTAAGGACTGTGGTAAGTGTAGTTTGTGTTCCGCGATGCATCTTCTTTCGATTATCTGCTATCTTCGCTATCTTCGCCATCCCTGGACACGTGTTTCGGGGTATTTACCCCTCATCAGCAGGGATTAGGCCGTGTTCTGGGGTTGCCGGTGGCTGCCAAATATTGCCAGGTTTAGTACCACTCAGGCGCGCAGGTGTGGGGTCCCATGCCTTAAGAGGTATCTGGACCTTTGAATATTTTCGGCAGCCCACAAGGCAACCCCTTGCACATGCCTAATCCCTGCTGATGAGAGGTAACAACCTCGAAACACTTGTCCAGGGATGGCAAGCACATCAGTGAACACCCTCAAGACTGAAGACTCGGGTAGAAGCGCACCCGCTGATACCTACTACATCGACCATCATGCTCCGGGGTCACACGCTGATGGGACGAGCGGTGTGCGACCTCATTTGGACATACTATTTATACAGGCTCCCTTGAGCCGGTGGAGGTGACGACCTCGAGACAACGCACCTGCGCGCTTTAAGAGGTATCTGGACCTTTGAATATTTTCGGCAGCCCACGCAGCAACCCCTTGCACACGCCTAATCCCTGCTGATGAGAGGTAACAACCTCGAAACACGTGTCCAGGGATGGCAAGCACATCAGTGAACTCCCTCAAGACTGAAGACTCGGGTAGAAGCGCACCCGCTGATACCTACTACATCGACCATCATGCTCCGGGGTCACACGCTGATGGGACGAGCGGTGTGCGACCTCATTTGGACATACTATTTATACAGGCTCCCTTGAGCCGGTGGAGGTGACGACCTCGAGACAACGCACCTGCGCGCCTTAAGAGGTATCTGGACCTTTGAATATTTTCGGCAGCCCACGCAGCAACCCCTTGCACACGCCTAATCCCTGCTGATGAGAGGTAACAACCTCGAAACACGTGTCCAGGGATGGCAAGCACATCAGTGAACACCCTCAAGACTGAAGACTCTGGTAGAAGCGCACCCGCTGATACCTACTACATCGACCATCATGCTCCGGGGTCACACGCTGATGGGACGAGCGGTGTGCGACCTCATTTGGACATACTATTTATACAGGCTCCCTTGAGCCGGTGGAGGTGACGACCTCGAGACAACGCACCTGCGCGCCTTAAGAGGTATCTGGACCTTTGAATATTTTCGGCAGCCCACGCAGCAACCCCTTGCACACGCCTAATCCCTGCTGATGAGAGGTAACAACCTCAAAACACGTGTCCACGGATGGCAAGCACATCAGTGAACACCCTCAAGACTGAAGACTCGGGTAGAAGCGCACCCGCTGATACCTACTACATCGACCATCATGCTCCGGGGTCACACGCTGATGGGACGAGCGGTGTGCGACCTCATTTGGACATACTATTTATACAGGCTCCCTTGAGCCGGTGGAGGTGACGACCTCGAGACAACGCACCTGCGCGCCTTAAGAGGTATCTGGACCTTTGAATATTTTCGGCAGCCCACGCAGCAACCCCTTGCACACGCCTAATCCCTGCTGATTAGAGGTAACAACCTCGAAACACGTGTCCAGGGATGGCAAGCACATCAGTGAACACCCTCAAGACTGAAGACTCGGGTAGAAGCGCACCCGCTGATACCTACTACATCGACCATCATTCTCCGGGGTCACACGCTGATGGGACGAGCGGTGTGCGACCTCATTTGGACATACTATTTATACAGGCTCCCTTGAGCCGGTGGAGGTGACAACCTCGAGACAACGCACCTGCGCGCCTTAAGAGGTATCTGGACCTTTGAATATTTTCGGCAGCCCACGCAGCAACCCCTTGCACACGCCTAATCCCTGCTGATGAGAGGTAATAACCTCAAAACACGTGTCCAGGGATGGCAAGCACATCAGTGAACACCCTCAAGACTGAAGACTCGGGTAGAAGCGCACCCGCTGATACCTACTACATCGACCATCATGCTCCGGGGTCACACGCTGATGGGACGAGCGGTGTGCGACCTTATTTGGACATACTATTTATACAGGCTCCCTTGAGCCGGTGGAGGTGACGACCTCGAGACAACGCACCTGCGCGCCTTAAGAGGTATCTGGACCTTTGAATATTTTCGGCAGCCCACGCAGCAACCCCTTGCACACGCCTAATCCCTGCTGATGAGAGGTAACAACCTCGAAACACGTGTCCAGGGATGGCAAGCACATCAGTAAACACCCTCAAGACTGAAGACTCGGGTAGAAGCGCACCCGCTGATACCTACTACATCGACCATCATGCTCCGGGGTCACACGCTGATGGGACGAGCGGTGTGCGACCTCATTTGGACATGCTATTTATACAGGCTCCCTTGAGCCGGTGGAGGTGACGACCTCGAGACAACGCACCTGCGCGCCTTAAGAGGTATCTGGACCTTTGAATATTTTCGGCAGCCCACGCAGCAACCCCTTGCACACGCCTAATCCCTGCTGATGAGAGGTAACAACCTCGAAACACGTGTCCAGGGATGGCAAGCACATCAGTGAACACCCTCAAGACTGAAGACTCGGGTAGAAGCGCACCCGCTGATACCTACTACATCGACCATCATGCTCCGGGGTCACACGCTGATGGGACGAGTGGTGTGCGACCTCATTTGGACATACTATTTATAGAGGCTCCCTTGAGCCGGTGGAGGTGACGACCTCGAGACAACGCACCTGCGCGCCTTAAGAGGTATCTGGACCTTTGAATATTTTCGGCAGCCCACGCAGCAACCCCTTGCACACGCCTAATCCCTGCTGATGAGAGGTAACAACCTCGAAACACGTGTCCAGGGATGGCAAGCACATCAGTGAACACCCTCAAGACTGAAGACTCGGGTAGAAGCGCACCCGCTGATACCTACTACATCGACCATCATGCTCCGGGGTCACACGCTGATGGGACGAGCGGTGTGCGACCTCATTTGGACATACTATTTATACAGGCTCCCTTGAGCCGGTGGAGGTGACGACCTCGAGACAACGCACCTGCACGTCTTAAGAGGTATCTGGACCTTTGAATATTTTCGGCAGCCCACGCAGCAACCCCTTGCACACGCCTAATCCCTGCTGATGAGAGGTAACAACCTTGAAACACGTGTCCAGGGATGGCAAGCACAACAGTGAACACCCTCAAGACTGAAGACTCGGGAAGAAGCGCACCCGCTGATACCTACTACATCGACCATCATGCTCCGGGGTCACACGCTGATGGGACGAGCGGTGTGCGACCTCATTTGGACATACTTTTTATACAGGCTCCCTTGAGCCGGTGGAGGTGACGACCTCGAGACAACGCACCTCCGCGCCTTAAGAGGTATCTGGACCTTTGAATATTTTCAGCAGCCCACGCAGCAACCCCTTGCACACGCCTAATCCCTGCTGATGAGAGGTAACAACCTCGAAACACGTGTCCAGGGATGGCAAGCACATCAGTGAACACCCGCAAGACTGAAGACTCGGGTAGAAGCGCACCCGCTGATACCTACTACATCGACCATCATTCTCCGGGGTCACACGCTGATGGGACGAGCGGTGTGCGACCTCATTTGGACATACTATTTATACAGGCTCCCTTGAGCCGGTGGAGGTGACAACCTCGAGACAACGCACCTGCGCGCCTTAAGAGGTATCTGGACCTTTGAATATTTTCGGCAGCCCACGCAGCAACCCCTTGCACACGCCTAATCCCTGCTGATGAGAGGTAATAACCTCAAAACACGTGTCCAGGGATGGCAAGCACATCAGTGAACACCCTCAAGACTGAAGACTCGGGTAGAAGCGCACCCGCTGATACCTACTACATCGACCATCATGCTCCGGGGTCACACGCTGATGGGACGAGTGGTGTGCGACCTTATTTGGACATACTATTTATACAGGCTCCCTTGAGCCGGTGGAGGTGACGACCTCGAGACAACGCACCTGCGCGCCTTAAGAGGTATCTGGACCTTTGAATATTTTCGGCAGCCCACGCAGCAACCCCTTGCACACGCCTAATCCCTGCTGATGAGAGGTAACAACCTCGAAACACGTGTCCAGGGATGGCAAGCACATCAGTGAACACCCTCAAGACTGAAGACTCGGGTAGAAGCGCACCCGCTGATACCTACTACATCGACCATCATGCTCCGGGGTCACACGCTGATGGGACGAGCGGTGTGCGACCTCATTTGGACATGCTATTTATACAGGCTCCCTTGAGCCGGTGGAGGTGACGACCTCGAGACAACGCACCTGCGCGCCTTAAGAGGTATCTGGACCTTTGAATATTTTCGGCAGCCCACGCAGCAACCCCTTGCACACGCCTAATCCCTGCTGATGAGAGGTAACAACCTCGAAACACGTGTCCAGGGATGGCAAGCACATCAGTGAACACCCTCAAGACTGAAGACTCGGGTAGAAGCGCACCCGCTGATACCTACTACATCGACCATCATGCTCCGGGGTCACACGCTGATGGGACGAGTGGTGTGCGACCTCATTTGGACATACTATTTATAGAGGCTCCCTTGAGCCGGTGGAGGTGACGACCTCGAGACAACGCACCTGCGCGCCTTAAGAGGTATCTGGACCTTTGAATATTTTCGGCAGCCCACGCAGCAACCCCTTGCACACGCCTAATCCCTGCTGATGAGAGGTAACAACCTCGAAACACGTGTCCAGGGATGGCAAGCACATCAGTGAACACCCTCAAGACTGAAGACTCGGGTAGAAGCGCACCCGCTGATACCTACTACATCGACCATCATGCTCCGGGGTCACACGCTGATGGGACGAGCGGTGTGCGACCTCATTTGGACATACTATTTATACAGGCTCCCTTGAGCCGGTGGAGGTGACGACCTCGAGACAACGCACCTGCACGTCTTAAGAGGTATCTGGACCTTTGAATATTTTCGGCAGCCCACGCAGCAACCCCTTGCACACGCCTAATCCCTGCTGATGAGAGGTAACAACCTTGAAACACGTGTCCAGGGATGGCAAGCACAACAGTGAACACCCTCAAGACTGAAGACTCGGGAAGAAGCGCACCCACTGATACCTACTACATCGACCATCATGCTCCGGGGTCACACGCTGATGGGACGAGCGGTGTGCGACCTCATTTGGACATACTATTTATACAGGCTCCCTTGAGCCGGTGGAGGTGACGACCTCGAGACAACGCACCTCCGCGCCTTAAGAGGTATCTGGACCTTTGAATATTTTCAGCAGCCCACGCAGCAACCCCTTGCACACGCCTAATCCCTGCTGATGAGAGGTAACAACCTCGAAACACGTGTCCAGGGATGGCAAGCACATCAGTGAACACCCGCAAGACTGAAGACTCGGGTAGAAGCGCACCCGCTGATACCTACTACATCGACCATCATGCTCCGGGGTCACACGCTGATGGGACGAGCGGTGTGCGACCTCATTTGGACATACTATTTATACAGGCTCCCTTGAGCCGGTGGAGGTGACGACCTCGAGACAACGCACTTTCGCGCCTTAAGAGGTATCTGGACCTTTGAATATTTTCGGCAGCCCACGCAGCAACCCCTTGCACACGCCTAATCCCTGCTGATGAGAGGTAACAACCTCGAAACACGTGTCCAGGGATGGCAAGCACATCAGTGAACACCCTCAATACTGAAGACTCGGGTAGAAGCGCACCCGCTGATACCTACTACATCGACCATCATGCTCCGGGGTCACACGCTGATGGGACGAGCGGTGTGCGACCTCATTTGGACATACTATTTATACAGGCTCCCTTGAGCCGGTGGAGGTGACGACCTCGAGACAACGCACCTGCGCGCCTTAAGAGGTATCTGGACCTTTGAATATTTTCGGCAGCCGACGCAGCAACCCCTTGCACACGCCTAATCCCTGCTGATGAGAGGTAACAACCTCGAAACACGTGTCCAGGGATGGCAAGCACATCAGTGAACTCCCTCAAGACTGAAGACTCGGGTAGAAGCGCACCCGCTGATACCTACTACATCGACCATCATGCTCCGGGGTCACACGCTGATGGGACGAGCGGTGTGCGACCTCATTTGGACATACTATTTATACAGGCTCCCTTGAGCCGGTGGAGGTGACGACCTCGAGACAACGCACCTGCACGCCTTAAGAGGTATCTGGACCTTTGAATATTTTCGGCAGCCCACGCAGCAACCCCTGGCACACGCCTTTTCCCTGCTGATGAGAGGTAACAACCTCGAAACACGTGTCCAGGGATGGCAAGCACATCAGTGAACACCCTCAAGACTGAAGACTCGGGTAGAAGCGCACCCGCTGATACCTACTACATCGACCATCATGCTCTGGGGTCACACGCTGATGGGACGAGCGGTGTGCGACCTCATTTGGACATACTATTTATACAGGCTCCCTTGAGCCGGTGGAGGTGACGACTTCGAGACAACGCACCTGCGCGCCTTAAGAGGTATCTGGACCTTTGAATATTTTCGGCAGCCCACGCAGCAACCCCTTGCACACGCCTAATCCCTGCTGATGAGAGGTAACAACCTCAAAACACGTGTCCAGGGATGGCAAGCACATCAGTGAACACCCTCAAGACTGAAGACTCGGGTAGAAGCGCACCCGCTGATACCTACTACATCGACCATCATGCTCCGGGGTCACACGCTGATGGGACGAGCGGTGTGCGACCTCATTTGGACATACTATTTATACAGGCTCCCTTGAGCCGGTGGAGGTGACGACCTCGAGTCAACGCACCTGCGCGCCTTAAGAGGTATCTGGACCTTTGAATATTTTCGGCAGCCCACGCAGCAACCCCTTGCACACGCCTAATCCCTGCTGATGAGAGGTAACAACCTCGAAACACGTGTCCAGGGATGGCAAGCACATCAGTGAACACCCTCAAGACTGAAGACTCGGGTAGAAGCGCACCCGCTGATACCTACTACATCGACCATCATGCTCCGGGGTCACACGCTGATGGGACGAGCGGTGTGCGACCTCATTTGGACATACTATTTATACAGGCTCCCTTGAGCCGGTGGAGGTGACGACCTCGAGACAACGCACCTGCGCGTCTTAAGAGGTATCTGGACCTTTGAATATTTTCGGCAGCCCACGCAGCAACCCCTTGCACACGCCTAATCCCTGCTGATGAGAGGTAACAACCTCGAAACACATGTCCAGGGATGGCAAGCACATCAGTGAACACCCTCAAGACTGAAGACTCGGGTAGAAGCGCACCCGCTGATACCTACTACATCGACCATCATGCTCCGGGGTCACACGCTGATGGGACGAGCGGTGTGCGACCTCATTTGGACATACTGGTAGGGTAGGTAGTTTAGGTACTTGTTCTCTCAATTCAAGTTAGTTTATTTTAGATAAGAAGTAGTAATAATTGTAGTTAGTGCAAGATAGGTAAATGTTACAATGTTTGCAATAAATGGTTAATAGTTTGGATTTTGGCTTGCACTTATGTCAGTGGTGATGTGGTGAACAGTGTATTTTAGCCTTGAATGCATCTCATATAATCAATGAACTCTCCATTGAATGTGTATGTGTGGTCATGACATGTAAATTAGCAGGATGGATTGTGTCAGGATACCTCAGATGTAAGCACAGTAAACTTGTTAGGTAACAGGGTGGCAAGTAGTATTTTTCTGCCTAGTCTGGAGGCAGTTGTCTGGGAAGGTATACAGAGTTGGCCAGCACATTGTTGTGCATTTACAACCCAAGGTAAGGACATAGCATTGAGAGGATATTGTAGTAGCTACTATTATCCATCATAGCTCGGCATCTCACATGCTCCTTGCACAGAGTCCATCAACATTGCACAGACCTTGTCACACTTGCTGTGTCGTGTGAGTATGTAAGATTCTTTTGAAATATATGTTCCTCTGCATGGAGGCAGAAACTCTGTGCCATGCAAGTAGTAGTCTTGATGTGTGTCCATTGGGAAATGCATATGGCAGAACAGTGGTCCGGATTCACGAAGTAGTCAACTGAGAGTAAGTTGTGAGTTCAGGTTTTACAGTATTCACAACAGGCATTTAGGAGTAGTACACTTAGATGTACTGTCTTGACTTCTTCTATATGCCTTTTGTGAATCACTGAAGTTGTGAAGTCATGAATTTGTCACCTTACATGATTTTGGGCATGCATACAGTTCTGATGGCCACAAAAGGTGAAATGTTGCAATGCTCACTCTTGGGCAAGTGTCATGGCATATTCTGACAGGGGTTACCTTTTGCATCATAGTGATGCCACCCTTGAAATGTTGGCACTGCTTCTTACTATATGCTCAGTGCAGAGCACCACGTATCTCTTGTCACATTGCTCTACCCACTCACAGTGGTCACACCATGTGAGGGTTCCAAAGTCAGTAAGCTTTGTTTGTCCACTAGTAAGGGGCTGCCTGGTGTCTTACACTTTGTGGTGTGTCCCTATTGCCAACTCTACGTCCTTGAGGCAGACATTATGGTTCAATTAGTGGCTGGTAGACATGTACCCTTACGTATCTTCATCAATGTGTATATGGTGAGCGCCATCGTGGGATTTGAAATGAAATGTGCACATTCACAACATGCTTTGTCCAGCCTGTTGGGTGTGTGAGTAGATATGCTCGCGCTTTTCTGTACTAGGCCCTACACTCTGGAATTCCCTACCAATCGAAATCAGATTAATTTCAGAATACTCCAGTTTTAGGAAAAAACTAAAAACATGGTTATTCACCCAAGCCTATTGTTAGGCTTGGGTGAATAAGCTGGAGGACAGCTTCCCTCTCCCCATAGCGCCATCAGAGCATTGGTATATGTGCGCTCTACAAATTCCATAAACATAAACATTAGTTACTCTACTCCTACAGCTATTGCTATTGCTAATGCTAAGTGGAGAGGTGTGGCTCACTGGTTAGAGGCGGCAGACCTGTAAGCAGAGAACGGCCCGGTACTAGGGTTCAATTCCCGACGCGGCAGGGTCTTGGACCAGGGTCAACAGACTCGATAATTCTCGCCTCAGTGCCTACTCTAATCAGGGAACACACTCGCAAACTCTGGGCATTAAGCTTGCCTCATCTCTACAACGGCCCCCGACAGACGCCGGGGATGCCTGGTTTCACCCTGGAGATACCAAGAAAGGGACCATCTCACAGGGAAAACCAGGACGGGTTCCCCAGCGATCTACAGCGCCAGGACACTCGGGTAGAGTAACAGTGCGCTTTACAAGTATCCCACATTTACATTTACATAAGTAAAGGGTGTCTTCTTCAACCGTTGTCAACAACAACTTAGTCTCTCTCAACAGTACAGTGTACACCCTTGCAGTGAGTGTAATATCAATAAGTAAGGAATATATCTTACCACCGCCTGCCACTGCTGCTGGCTCACCCCCTGCAGCTGCAGCTGCCTCATCTTCTGCTCCCTCCCTACTGGCCACGTAGCCTTCGCCGCTGGCCCCGGCACTGGTGGTCGGTACGCCTAGAAAAAAGTAAACATTACACATTTTTTAGATGCCCTATACACATCCTCCTATTTATTATTTTTTACTAGCAAGATTGAAAAAAAAATAATACATACATATACAACATACATCACTAGTACAAATTGGGTACTAGAGTAGAGTAGTCTAGTAGCAGTATGTCCTAGCCTATCAAAAATAGTAAAATATCTGGTTGGGCAATTTGTTGGTGGGAATTGTCAAAAAGCATCAAGATTAAGAAGACCAGAAGAGGACATCCTAACGGACTGGACTCAGTGGCTAGAGCTATTGGTGAATCTGGGTTTTAAAACCTTTTAAATAAAGAGTGGCCAACTAGGCAAGCTTAGCTACAGACATACTAATAGTAGTAGTACAGAGAGTCATTGCAGAGGCAGTTAGAGGCAGGGATAAAAAGAATTTAGAAACTGATAGTCTAGATCAAAAAAGAATTGATAAAAAATAGAATTAGGAAATGGAAATATTAATTCGGATAAAATAAAGTGCAGTAAAAGTTCGGGAAGTATAATTATTATTATTAACAACAGGAGAATTTATTGGGGCCAGCAGCAGAGCCATCGGTAGGGGAGCGGTCCTAATCGGCATCTTGTGCTGCTGCTCCAGCCGACTCCTACGACCCCTTCTTCTTGTCCCTGGATGCTGATCATGAAAGATATGAGAACGAAAGAGACAAACATTGATGATTGGTGTGAAATTAATAAAATATTTTTAAAAACGCTCAAAGAAATATTTATGGAAACAACAATTGTAATAAAATTGACCTATCTAATCTGGGCGACTAGTAGTATCCCGGGATTCGCCGAACCGTCTAGTTATTATTTATGAACATTAATGCAGTGTTCCATTCTGATTCCAGAATACTAACTAATCCTAAGTACCATCTGACCTAGCCCACCTATTTCAGATGGGCCAATTGTTCACTAAGTCTGCATTTCCATTTATTTTAGTCCTCAAAAATGCATAGATTGAGGACACTTGAATACATTTTTGCACACACCAAATTGTTGGTTCTTTGCTGCTGATGATGGGCTAGTGCTAAGCCTATTACCACTCACTAAAAAAACTACAAAAGGTTCTACTAAGGACTGGGGTACGCAGCACTCAGCAGCATGTGACATATAAGACGATGCGTCACGCAAAGTGCAAATAAAATAGTAACTAATACTAATAAGTAACTGAACCTATCAATCCACCACTGTCTCTTAGTGACAGGAAGACAAAGCCAGGAAGGACTAGAGTCTCTCTAGCATTACCTAACTAAAGTCCTCTAAAGTAAACTCTTCCATAATCAGTGCAAAGTTGCAAACAAGTAAGATTAGTAGTGCTAAGCACCTGTGGCATAACAATCACAGAAGATTTGTAAACGTAATTCACCTGCAATGTAAGCAGCAGCATTCTTGCTATTCGGAAAAAAAATTGTATTTGCAATATATAACACAGAGTAGAAGAACACAAAGTAGTAATATTAAATAGCTACTCACCAAGCCCTGGGACCTCAACTCCTAGCAGGTCCAGCAGGTCCTGCTCCCGGTCCAGGATATTGGACCACTGGTGAGTAGGCTGATTAGGGGTGCCCCCTGACCCCAGAGTAGCGAAACACTGCCCGGCGCAATATTCCCCACTGCTGGTGACGCACCCAAAGCCCGTACCCGAACCCATGCCTGCAGCCAGGGGAGGTGGGACTGCCATCTCCGCCTCACCAAATAAGACCTGTGCCTGCACTCCTATTGAGCGGAAGGCGGTCATGGCTCTGGCTGCGGTGACATGCCTTGCCCATTGCCATGGTTCTGGACACTCGGGGACGGAAAAAAAATGTAGGAATTAAAAAAGTAAGTAAAAGAAATGAAAAAAGCAAGTAATAAAAAAAGAGTGAAAAAGTAGTGAAAAACACACAAAAAGTAGAAAACAACTCAAAATATAGAATCAGAAAAAAAATAGAGAGACAGATAATAAATCAAAAGGATCAAAAAAAGTTCCAGAAGCAAAGAATTGAAAAGACAGAGGGAAGATAGAAAAGCAGGCCGAGAACCATAGTAAAAAAGTAAAAAACAAGATGACCGGGCCCATTGCAACCGCATGGGCAAGTTCGCGCGATATTTCCCATTGAGCACGCAAAAACCGTCGCGAACACACAAAACGCATTTGCAAACAGGAAATACATATCGTGAATGGGCATGAACATGCAATACGCGTTCCGGAACAGGAAATACGCACCGCGAACGGGCGGTACAAGTGAAAAACATGATGGCTGCCACTATTGGCAATTGCATGGGCAAGTTCGCAAGATATTTCCCCCATGAGCACGCAAATAGTGCCCCGAACACATAATACGCGTTCCTGAACAGGAAAAGCGCATCTTGAATTGTCAGAACAAGCATCTCGGCGTGTTTGCGGAATTCCATGTAGCTCGTGGAGTTTTTTACCACCTCACGAAAGTTCACGTAGCGCGACTAAGTGAACTCTGCTGAGGCCTAATCAGGATCACAATAAAACATGGACATTTGTATTACCCTGGGTGTACCTTTTAGTGGAATCACGGCTCCTACATTATATGAGACTGCTATACTGGATTGATCATGGTCAACTGACATCTGTGTGATTGAAAGATATTTATTCACATGACGGTTGACATAGTTGGAGAGTGGTCCAGTACTTGGCCATGCAACCTCCACATTATATTGATGCCCAGTGGAGGGTCAGACAGAGTCATTTAGGGTTGACAAGTCCAAAGGATGAGAAAGAGTTCAGTCAGCAGTCTGATTTCTGTGCCATTAGTAACCAAACAAAACATGGCAGTCCATGTCGAGGTCCAAGGTGGGTGTCACAGAGTGTATTGGGGGACAGTTGAAGGTGATATTCCGTGGGATGATGCTCAGCCCAGAACCAAGAAGAAACAGGCCATTTGCCCTAGATGAATGGTACAGCTGTGTCATGTGCCTCACATTTGGGAGGTGGAAGATTGGCTGTAGCACTGTGAGGCACTGACACATCAGATGGCAGAGATGTGGATGTAGAAGCAACAGCAGCAGCATTCATCTGCTCCAGACATTGCTGCAGCAATGCAATGATGTAGACCTGCAGACCATGGAAGATTCCAGCTACATCTCACTGGTGTGCAGCTGTGGCAGCCATTTATTCTGCCAGCATCCACTCCATGTTCTCCATTATCCGCCGCATATGGCCCAACTCCTGCCTGCCATCGCCACTCTGACAGGACAGTTGTTCCTGTCTCTGATTCATGACTCCAGCGATTTCAGCCAAGGACTGTTGAAGAGCATTGAGCGGGCTGCGGGTGTCCGTGATGTTTAGTACGTGGTCCCGGATGAAAACATACACCCATAAACGGAATCAAGTTTGTCCGCCAGGCTGTCAAACCCCAACAGCACCTGAAGGGCCATCTCCTGCTGGACCTCTAACACACGGCGTTGGAATTCAAGATTTGTATCCTGGAGGTCCTGGGAGACAGCCGTGGTGGAAGGTTCTTGCTGCTGTGTGGTTTGTGCAGGGGTTGGGGTTTGCACGATGCAGCTGGGTTGCCCTGCTCCTGGAGGTGGGGTGCTGATGGAATCTAGCAGCTGTTGGACGGTGTCTGAGTTGATGGTGGAGAATTCATCCTCTTCATCAGTGAAGAGTGTGACAGGTGCTGTTCATGAGAGGATGTTTGTCCCTCTGCAATGTAAAGGGGAGAAGCATTTTAACTGTGTGTTTCATGGATGATTATGCATTGCATAAGATTACAGGCCAATTGCATGCCAATGTACATTGTGACTGTTTTGGAGGGGCTGCATATTTCTTGCTGGCTGTTGGATTTTTTCACTACATCACAGGTATGAGGTTTTACTTGTCATGCCACAATTTACAGCTATGACCAATGTGATTGGGCAGTTCATACACACAGGAAGCATTAGTTGCGTCCCGTGTAAGGTTGTGAAGGGGATACAGTTTGTCCCACATTGTAGTCAATGTGGCTGTACTCCAATTTGTATGTGTGTGCGATGCATTGTGGGATACTCAACCTTGCAGCTTTTATTTTTCTGCCCCTTATCCCTTAAGTGGGCCTACACTCCCGTGCATTTCCAATGCTGAGATGTCCAAGCTGGGCTAAATATGTGTTATGGTCAGAGTTGTGACACTTGGGCATTGTTTTCAAGTATAGGTCTTGATTACGTCAGGGGTTTTCTGTACACGTGGATGTGTCAGAGTGTGACCTGCTATTTTAGGGATGTGGGCCACACTCAGCCACCTCTGTGACGTGGCCTGCACCATGTGGAGATGTTTGGGTTGAAGGCATGGTATTCATCATGCACTGTAACTTGCATTGTCAGTGTGGCTCAGAGAGATGCACCTTCTCTGTGTACTGCACATGTGCATCGGTTGATTGCAAGATTAGTTATGTGTGAGGAGGGCCCCTTTTAGGCACATTGGCCACTAAGGCCTACTTGCTGTTCCTATGTGTGCTGCACTATGCTGTATACATGTGCATCCAGGTAGCTTTGTCTATTGTTATTTGTCTTGTGTACATTGCTTACTGCCCTCCTGTTGGCTTACCCGTTGTGAATATGGTGCTGCGTGAGTCACTGTTGTTGTTGCTGGCTGGACAGACAGGGTCAACAACAATAGCCCTCTACATTCTGCCCATGTTTGATGTGTAAGTGGCCCGGGATTAGAGGGATGTTGAATTCCATGGCATATTTGTGGTGATCAGGCTTTGTCACCATCACCCTGCCAACGGAAGTAAATTGCAGGGTGATGTGTGTTTGTGTATGTGACACACAGCTGGTCACATGGATGATACAGATTTTACTGGTTATGTATATTCAATGCATGGATTTGCAGGTGGCTGGTAACAACCAGGACTGCATATGTGGTCACTGACACAGTTGACTTAATAAAACCGCTATGTTTACATGCACATAATGGTGTAATGGGCAAATTACAACTAGCCTGATGTGGAATGGTGCTTTCGTTGTGGCAGATGGGAACACTAGGGAGTGGAGGTGTGCAACTTTACCTAAGGGGTGTGTGTGCCATTTTGCTACTTGTCTTCATTTGTTGCTACTTTGCTATCCTTGCTTGTTATCATGATATGGTTGTCTTACTTCTCTACAGGGACATTGTAGATCAATGAGTCTGGCACACAGACAAATATTTCGGTACAGATTTGGTTGAAACATTCCTGATATACATTGTCCTCGCCCTGTGGTGTTGTAGACATAGCCACCCTGCTCATTGTATTACATCACCTTTTGAGTGAAGTCTGCGGTTTGTGTGCATTGTGTGATATGCCCTTGTGAGCCATTTGGCTGCATGATCAGTTTGTTGTGACATTGCGGAGCACATTCACAGGCCCCAATTGCAAATACGATGTTGTTGTGGGGATAAGGGCCTCGCCTTATTCACAAGACAGCGCTAAGCCATTTATTGTGGCTTAGCTCTGCCTTGTGAATAGGCCCCCTTTCATGCTGTGTTTCATGTGAAAGGGGCGTGCAGCGTGTGTTGTGGGGGGCATTGCCCCGCAACACACATTTATTATGTGCTGTGCCCCCTATTCACAAGGGTAGCGTGGAGCGAACTGCGGAGCCTACGTGGACACTGATCCTGTGTGCTTTTCCTTTGGGAGCCTTTGGGATCCTTTATCCTGCCATAGTGCCTCGACGCACAAGCATCGCCGGTGCCGCGACTCGGCACTTACATCTACTGCGGACCTTGGGGGTGAGTGGAGGCAATCAGCGGCGGCCGGGGTGGAGCGCTGCAGGGACTCAGTTGACCAGGAGTCCCTGCTCGGCCTGCGTGACCTGGCCTGCGCACCCTGCGAGCCCCGCCTCCTGCCGGAAAATCATTAGAAATCCCCCCATCACCAGTTGCTCGTCGGGAGAGTGGAGCGAACTGCGGAGCCTACGTGGACACTGATCCTGTGTGCTTTTCCTTTGGGAGCCTTTATCCTGCCATAGTGCCTCGACGCACAAGCATCGCCGGTGCCGCGACTCGGCACTTACATCTACTGCGGACCTTTGGGGGTGAGTGGAGGCAATCAGCGGCGGCCGGGGTGGAGCGCTGCAGGGACTCAGTTTGACCAGGAGTCCCAGCTCGGCCTGCGTGACCTGGCCTGCGCACCCTGCGAGCCCCGCCTCCTGTGCGTCACACGCCCTACGAAAATAGACCCAGATTTCGCTCAGCGGGACGCAAGCGGGACGCCCGGGGCGAAGCCCGGGCAAAGGGTGGGCCGTCTGTGGCCGTCCGGGCCGGACGCGGTCGGGCTGGGCCCACCCTCTAACACTGGAACTTCACTAAAGAACAGGTAATCGATCATTGCTCCCGGCACAGTGAGTTGCCAGGATACTTTTATCCATTAGATATAAAGGACCTTTAGCAGTGCAGGAATATCGCAGGTCTGCCGCTTACTTTTATTGTATCAGACAACTATACAGGGATCGCAACATGGCAACAGATGAGCTGAACTCCTTGCTATCTTCGAACATTGGAGTAAGCATATTGGGTCCTCTAGATAAATACTTTGCTCGGGCGAAAAGGGATTTAGATAGAGAAATAGAGCTGGCAGAAAGGAGAGCAGAGCGCCGCCTCTCCATTGAACTCCTAAAGCAGAAACCCTTAGCACCAGCAAGAAACGAGGTACTGGGCCAACCGGCAAATAAAAACATTACAACTGTGGGAGAGTCAGACATAGACTTATTTAATACTAATGATATCCCCCTGATTTTTAAAGAAGGCCCATCCCAGATAAATAATAAGGAGCTTACAAATGCAACTAACACTAGCCAGACATTATCGGGATCGGATAATTTGATTGATTTAAAAAGGTAAAGTGTGTCTTGTAAAGCGCACTGCTACCCGCACCGCAGGCCTCGTAGCGCTATAGACCGCTGGGGAACCCGTCCTGGCTTTCCCTGTGAGATAGTCCCTCCTGGGGGTCTCCAAGGTGAAACCAGGCATCCCTGGCGTTTGTGGGGGGCCGTTGTGGAGATGAGGCAAGCTTAATGCCCAGAGTTACCGAGTGTGGTCCCCGGATAGAGTAGGCACCGAGGTGAGAATTATCAAGTCCGCTGATCCTGGTCCAAGACCCTGCCACGTCGGGAATCGAACCCTGGTCCCAGCCCGTTCTCTGCTCTCGGGTCTGCCGCCTCTAACCAGTGAGCCACACCACTCCACTCCCCAATAGTCTTGGATCATGACTCGCCATCTGTCCCATGTCATTTTTCCCTTGTAGTTATTTTGTCCATGGAGGAGGGTCCACAAGGAGAGGTATGTTCACTACAAACAGTTAACCCACTTGAAGGGAAGATACAGAAAAAGAAAAGCCTTGAAGCGTATCGCTCACCACCAAGGAAAAAAAGGAGGAATGCAGGGGGGAGAAAAAAGTCTATAAGTATAAAAACACCATTGCTAACAAAGAACACCCCAGATAAAATCAACAAGGTCGCTGTCAAAGAGGCACCAAGTAAGCCACAAGCGGATCTGAACATGCCTCCAGAAGGACAGACGCATAGAGGGCTTATTGAGGACATTGAATGTCTCCTTAGATCTTTTATGCTCCCCCTCTTAGAAAGGGTTAAAAGGTTGGGAGAAACTATCAGCCTGATTCATCAATCTCCCGTTTTGCGAGCCCCTAATAGCGATTCATAAGGAATCGCTATTAAGGACTTGCAAAACGGGATTCATGTAGAAATTGCATAAAGAATTGCGATTCCTACACATTCCTTATTTGCGATTAGCAAATTGCTAATCGCAAATAAGGAATAACTCCCTATTCATTCCTATGGGCCACAAGGCCCATAGGAATGAATGGGGAGTATTCCTTATTTGCGATTAGCAATTAGCTAATCGCAAATAAGATAGCGATTTAAAGGGTGCCAGGGGTGTCCAAAGGACACCCTGTAGCACCCCTTAAATGCAAATTGAAACAGGTGTTGCGCACACACATGTCCAAAGGACATGTGTGTGTGCAACATGCAACTTAGAAAAATGCTTTTAAAAGCATTTTTCTAAGTTTTTGCTATTTACCGAGAGGTCTGACCTCTCGGTAAATAGCGGCCCAAAATTGCATTTTCGCAATTTTAAAATGCTTCATGAATTGCATTTAAGGAATCTCAAATAGAGATTCTTTAAATTTAATTCTTCGCAAATGTGCGAATTCTTAAATAGCGAATTTTGCATTTGGGATGATGAATCCCAAATGCAAAAATTGCACTCGCAAAAGGCAAGATTCTGAGAATCTTGCCCTTTGCGAGTGCAATTTAGCTTGATGAATCAGGCGGTATGGACCGTATCTTAGTTGCACAGACATCCAAAGAAGCCATAGGACAAAATAACTCTAAGGAAATTGGCCATGCGGAGACACAATCTGCACAGAATATAGTGACCCAAAGTAAGGATCACCCCATAAGAACTCTCGCGCATAATAAAAGCTCCAGACCAGCGGACATACAAGCATCACAGGATGGAAAAACTAAGACTATGCCCACGAAGGTTCCCGTAGTCACAGACACGAGGAAAAGTAATGTATCATTACATAATCGGGTCAAACCAAAGTACAAGGGTAATGTTGAACTTCCCCCAGAGTCAATGAATTATGTCATTATTTTGACTGGGGTCCCTGGGGTACCAGCAGGTAGCATAGAGCCAGATACCAGCTTAAAGAACAAGGTTGTACACTGGCTACGGACTAATAGACCACTTCCACCACATTTAAATGGGGACATAGTGTCGGTGAGACGTTGTGACTGGGTGGGTGTGAGACCAAAAGATATAGAAGGTGACGTAATCATAATAAATTTTAGGGACTGTAGAGTTGTTACCCATATTTCTGATTGGTTCACGGGAAGAGAGGAGGGGAGTGTATCCACACGCAACTTGAGTTATTTGTATCCCCAAGCCATGATGAAGCCCCGCGCTTACCCCTCAAAACGGGGCTATTCCAACTTCTATGCATTTGGTAACCATAAACAGCACCCCACCCCAAGAAGACAAAGTTTTAATGACCCGCCATTTTCCACCTTGCGCCGATATCCTAATAGACCTGACCTCTGCTTTGATAACAACCATCACCCTACAAATCCAATTCATTATTGGAATGTTCCGTTACACAACCTCTTTGAACCATTCTCAGGTTTAGATCTAAATGATTGACTTGATGATTTTACAACAAAGTCAAGCAGAAAGTTGGGGAGGAAAAAGGAGGTTGTGTCCAAGAGACCCATATCTGGACAGACAGCAGGTAGCAGGTTAAATATAACCATAGCTAGCGAAATAGGAATGATTCGAAATAGTAATATTGAAAATCACACGAGTGGTAAGGGAAATGCCAATATAATAGATGGGGCGACAAGGAGGGAGGATATGGGTAAGTTAAATGAACGCGAAATAAGTCTAGTAACGTGGAATGTGTGCGGGATTGCTAATAAAGTGTCAGATACACTATGGGGAGAGTTTGTCAATAATATAGATATATTCTGTGTTCAGGAAACTTGGGTCACAACAGAAGTGCACATAGATGGCTTTAAGACTTTTCATGTCCCTGCAGTACCTTCCAGTCACGGTAGGCACAAAGGGGGATTATGTGTGTATGTGTCAAACCGCCTAAATACTAGTATCAGCTCAGGTAGATCAACCTCACCTTACTTCCAAGTGGTCACCATTCACCTAAACTGTAGAAATGTGCTAAAAGTGGTTAATTTTTATAACAATATTGAGAATGCCCATTTCAGAGAAGAACTACTGAAAGTGACAAAAGAAATGAGGGAGGTAAAATCCATACAAGGGAAGGACTTAATCTGGGTTTGGGTAGGTGTTTTTAATGTAAACCTATGTACAGTAGATACATGTGGCTTCCAGGAATATGGGGAGGGGGAACATGGGGATAGCAGTCACTTTCAACATCATACTAAAGGGGAAATCCGAAATGACATCATGGCCAAGTTTGACCTTGGATTTGCAAATAGGCTATGCTACCCTAAGGTTAAGTTTACCCCCACCTTTTTGGCAAGGGGACTACACTCAATTATTGATTTTATTATCCTGCCCAATAGGTATGGGGGTCGGGTGGTGAACTTTGACACCCTTGCCATAGGTCTGAGTGACCACCTACCACTAAAAATTCTTCTCAGTATACCGGGAACGAAAACACCCTCATTAACTGAGACTCTGGCTTGGACGCAAAATCTAGTGGTAGCACGCCAAAATGGCATAGCCTTTAAATGGAGTATGGTAGACCCCAAAAAAACCTTGCAAAAAATTGTGAAAGACGCACTCCCCTCATTACTCGTATGCTTACAGGATAACCCTACAAATGGTGAAACCTTGGAGGCATTCAGCAATATCACCAGGAGTATACAGGGAGTCCTGACTAGGACGTGTTCTAGGAAAAATAATACTACCAAGGGTAGCCTAAATAGGAGTCAACCAAACCCTTAAGACCAGAAAAACCCTTATCTCAAGTTGGCAATCAGAGGAGAACTGCTTAATTTTTCCTTGTTTTTGCATTGTCCATGTGTGCTGCCTTGTGGGCACACACAGTGAAAAGCTAAATGCCATGGTTTGTTTAGGTATAGAAAGGGACAGCTTCCTGTAAATGAACAAGCCTTTATTTTTAAATGACGTTTTGTAACTTGCATGTGTGCTGCATGAATCAGCACACATGTAAGTTAGTAGATGGCATTTTAGGTTTGTATATGCATGAAGGGACACCTTCCTGTACATAAAGGAAACCTCCCTGCTTGCAGACACTCTTACACTCTGGTGCAAGGGTGCCTGCATTGGGGCCAAGTTGTGAGACTTAGCGCAATCGCAGGTGGAATAGCAAGGCAGCACCATGACCTTGTGGAGATGGTGTAGCCTTGCTTCTCCAAGGTGGCAGAGAGAGGCGTTAAGCCAAAATGGCTAACGCTTCTCTCTGCCACTTTCGTGTGAATATGACCCTGCATGTGTTTCTGGTATGGAGACTCACTAGATGGTTTCTCACTTGGTGTACACACAGTGCCTGCTTGCAGTGGTAGTTCTGCAGGGCGGTGGTGGGCGATGCTGGTGCAGGACAGGTGAAGGGCAGGATAGGGGGTAGGGGAGTTGGAGACATGACATGCTTGAGTTAGGTAAGTAATTAATGAATCCTACTATTTAACTTGCACTTGCTGCTATGCTGAGTTCGATATGCAGTAAGCGCAAGGTAATTGGTTTGATTATTTTTTACTTACAAAACTCCAGCACGTCGTATCTCCACTACCCCCATCCTGCTCCCCAACCAGCACAATTGACATGCACCATCGCCACACAGGGCTCCCGCTGCAAGCCGTCAATGTGTACACAGGACTGCATCCCTTAGATATGCAGGGTGACACATTTACTGGAGATGTGGCAGGATGTCTGCATGGCACCCTTGCCTCAACATCACACATTTTCAATTCGTCTGCACAGGGCCCCATCTCTCTGATACTTGACATGTGGATGCACTGTGTGTGTGACTGATGATGTGCGTGAGTGCTATTGGACCCATCTCACCCTGTCCCACCAGTCCCTGGTTGGTACTCACCCTGTTATTGTTGTGTCTGTTCGTGCTGAGCAGTATCTTGTCCCGGAACTCCGACCACAGTCTCCTCACTGATGACTTTGGACACCTGTTCCTCCAACGGATCTAGCTCCTCTATGGTGCTGGACTCCCACCTCCAGTCTTCATTGCTAATTTCAGGTTGGCTGCAAGTTTCTGCTTGGACTCGCGCTTGGCATCATGCCAGTGCTTCTGGCAGTCATCAACTGTCCTCCTGACCTCTCTGACAGCATTCACCTTGGCCACGATGGGCTGCTATATTGTGTTTTTGGTTGCCAATGGAGCTGACAAAAAGTTGTTGTTGGTGTTCTGTCACCTCCGCAATCAGGACCTGGTTATCCTGCTGACTGAACTGCGTCTTCCTCTTCCCCTTGGCCTTCCCCATGGTCTCTGGCTGGTCCTCCTGGGTGTTTGTGGGGTTGTTGTTGGCCTATGTGCTTGGACCAGTCTCCTCCATCATTCCTCTGCTATGTTTCCTTTTTTGTGTGTTTGGGCTGCCTAGCAGGCATTTTATGGTGGTTTTGCACTACAAATTTGAAAAAAGGTGCGCTGACGCTGATTAGCGTGCCGTTCTTGTTCACTAGTTGGCCCTTCGCCACTTTTTTCAGGTTAGGGTCAGGATTTGTATCGCCATGATGCTAACCTAATGCCAGACATTTCACCCAGTATTGGAAATTATCGCCTGTTAGCGGTGCGTTGTGAGTACGCCGCTAACACAGCGATAAATTTCCATGGTAGACGGCGATAAAAAAACAAACCTCATACATCTTGCTGTTAAATAAATCTAAGATGTTTACAGCCATATGTGATTTCTCCATGGCAAACATGGCCACTGTTGCATGCCGCTGAACGCTATTAAAACTCTCTTCAGGGCCAAGACCTGCAGATATCTTTTGCTTTACCCCCGCAAAAGAGATCCAGTATGCAGTGTTGTACATGTAATCAGTTGCCTGACAACTGGTCCACAAGTCTGTCGTCAGGTGGATGGTGTGGACAACACTTTGCTGCAAAGCTTGTCCAACCAAGTGCAGTAAATTGAGATGCAGCGCTGGATCAGCAACTCTGGCAAAATAGGTCGGACATGGTACCTTCCATTTTCGGAACATGACTGCCACAAATTCTAAGAATCCAACTACTTCCACAAAAAAAAAGGGAGGAGGTCCAACACTAACATTTTTGCCAGCTTCCCATTGTACAATTGTGTGGTTGGGTGTTTCCTTTTTGCAGGGGACCTACTCCCAAAAAATGCCCTTAATAGTAGCCTCGATTTTCATCTTTTCTGAGGCCTCCTACACAGGCTTCTTTCGAGAAGTAGATGATGGTGGTAGACTGAAAATGCAACGTGGTGGGGCAGTCACTGAATGCAGAGGTGTCCCAGTCTCACTCTGAGTTTTCTTTTACTATTGTTTAATCACTGAGGTCGGTGATTCTGCTGGTACACTGCTAGGGAGAGGGCTGCTTTGCATAAGGATGTCACCCCCTTCTTCCTCATCAACACCTCCCACCACGATTGGACTTGTAGCTAATGTTCCCCAGCTCTCCTCACCACCACGTTCAGCTATTTTTTGAAGGTGCTCCTCCCACTTGAATGCTTGGTGTTTTTTCATATGGGTTAATTGGTCTCCAGTACCATAATGTGAACCATGCTTGCCTCGACAAACATGTGTGATGCCAATGCTGCAATGTGCTCCCCTATTTGCTAACAATAAAAAAGTCTCAATGGGGGAGAAGTACTTTTTTACTGTGCTACTGTGAATGCCTAAAAGAGGAACTGAAGGTAGCTGGGTGAGTCATTGATTGCCTCTCTACAGTGAATTATTTACCCCGTGGTAGGGGTTGGTGCAGGTCTCAGCTGGGGTTTTGCAAATATAGGAGTTGGTGATGCTACCTGTGCCACATCCCTAGGAGCAGGTTGAATAGAAATGTTGGACCTCTTTGTGTGGCCTTCAACAATAACTGCTTCATCATCATCATCCTCCACATCTTGTTTAGAGTTTTCTGTTGCACGGGCTAAAGCATATAAAGAGTACATTCAAATAGTAAAAAAAAACACATGAATTGTATATTCGTCTCTTTGTGTTTCGTCCTTTTAATTCTTTTCTCTTTCTTCCACTCCCTTGTGCCAACACCTGAAAGCTAACAAGCAGGAAAAAAATGTAGGGCCTTATTATGAGTACGGCTGTCCTAGGAAAGCGGTACTTGTGGTTGTGTGCCAACCACCACCACCTTTGTGGGTCCTCCTACAGTATTACGAGTGTGTTTGTCGGACCTCCACAGGACCACTGCGTCCAACGTGATCAGGGATCCTGCGGTGGTTGCACAGTGGCATGGGGCAGCAATATGCTGGTTATGCCGCTGTAGCACCAGCAAGCATATTCAAGTGGCTTTTTCTCTGCACATTTCATGTCATTGAGCCCACCATGAAAAGGGTGGCTTGGATACAACTATGGGGCCCTAGCAGGGCCAAATGGCACTTCAGAGCCTGGAAATGCATCCTGGGAGTCACATATTGTACCCCTCTGGAATTCCACACCTTTCCCATACGGTGTGACATGCACAGCATTGTGAATGAGACACCATCCAGGAACATGCTGCAGGCACTGTCACAGAAGTGATCTGTTGTTAAGGCTCTGCTATGAGCCTAAAACAGCTGTTGCCGTGAGATTGCCGCAGAGCTGCCCCCCGACCTGGATTCAATTCAAAATCCAGCAGTCTGGTGCACCATGGGTTTGACAATCCTCCTGCAGGCACAGTAATGGCAATGCCACAGGAGGACCACAACACCTGTAATAAGGACCTCAGTGTGAACTGTCACATGCCATTGTTTGCAGTTTGAATTAATGCTGACAAAGGCAACAATTAGTGTGTTGGTTTACTTAAGTAATAAAGAATAACCACCTTAAAGTCAAACCACACCACTATACCATTCCCCATCAGAATAACACACACAACATACAGAATGATAGAGCTCCTTCCTTTATGTCCATATATTCTAAAGGAGACACTTGTGGCACTCAGGGAACTGCATGGGTAAATGGAATAGTAATCTTATAATAAAATGGTGGTTAGTGTGCACCTATGGCAGGCGATGTGGTCCTGGGGTAAATTGTATAATCATCATTAGACAAGACAAATGGATGATACTGATGTGTCTAAAGTACACCTTATCCATGGTGTGAAGTAGGAAATTGAATTATATATCTAAAAACCTTTGCACAGTGTCCCTGATGGAAACATCCTTCATCTATTTTAAAGATTACCATTTTTCTCTGGTTAGTTTTATGTAACTTTTTATTATTGATTTTTTCAATTATTTTTATTGTTTGAAATGTATCTAGGTTTTTGTCCTTCAGTTGGGCTTGGAAAGATGTAGTTGGGTCATCTACTTAACCTAATGTCCATTCCAATAGTTGTTTTTTCCATAGGAAAAGTGTTTTTTGTTTTGCAAATAACTTTGACAACGCTAGTCAAATCTTCACTACATTTTCAAAAAACTTCCCTTTTTTGGTTGGACTGTTGTGTTGAAAGTTTAGGGGTTAGCTGTCAAGCAGGGCAGAGAAAAGAGGTGATTCCCAAAACGTGGATTTTTAATTTGTTTAACATGACTACAGCACAAACTGCTGAAAGAGATTACACTAAATTTGGCAGAAAGCTAGATGTTCGTCCATAAAACATGCTGTTTGAGATTTGGTTCCAAATCTGTTCAGTAGTTTCAGAGATATGTAAGTTTGAAAAATAAAAATATCGGTGAGCCCAAAATTCTAATGAAAATCTACTGAAATTTGATTAGAACCAGGAAATGTCCGTAGCCATCTTGGGACTTGGTTGAGCTGAGTCCCACAAAAATGTTAAAAAAAAGAAAATGGGGCAGGGTAGAAACCTTTGGAGGGTCCCACTGAGACCCCCAGGGCCTGAAAAATATATTTTTTAAAACATAGGTGGGATCTGCAGATCCAGTTGAAAAGAAATAAACAAAGTGCAGTCTCCTGCTCTTTGTTATTAACTGGCCCATGGGTGGGCCAGGGCCCAGGGGCAGTGTACAAATAAAGGAAGAGGGTGCATGAGCCCCACCCATCCTGGAGCTTATTATACTCCGCAGACCACCACCTCCCCAGGGCTTCCATGGAAAAAAAAGTGTGGGCGTTGCCCTCGCGGCAACCTCTGCATACTGGGGAGCCCCACTTCCCCAGGGCACAATGCGAGTTTTAATGTGGGGGGGCCCGTCAGGTCTCCCCTGCAACCCTGTGGACCGCCACCCCCCTGGGTCAAGAGACACCCCATTAATGTCAGGGATTGTACTCCCCCCAACAGCCCTGAGAACTACCACCTCCCTGGAGCTTCAATGAAATGCATAGTGCTGGGTTGTCCCCTGGGCAATCCCACGCCCAAATACATAATGTGGGACCACTCCAGGGACCACCACGCACCTGGTGCAAAAGACTACATCCATGTCCCGGGGGCAAAAATGAATTCCGACCAAGGCCCATGAGGCACTCCTGCAACCCAGGGGACTGGCACCTCCCCGGGGCAACACTTTAAAATTAAATAAGGGAGCCATGTCACCCCCACAGCCCTCGGGACCACCACCTCCTGGGGGCTGTGTAGTACAATGGAGGGTGACCAAACTGCAGAACAAGTGTCTGTTTCCCTGCCCTCAGTCAGGTGAGCATGGAAACAGACAAATTGCTTTGAAATCCAGGGAGCTGCATATTCTGCAGCTCCATGGGTCTCAAAGCAATGCCGGCTCCCGCTGGAAGTGGGGGTCTCGCACGGACCATGGGGGCTTGCAAGTGCCCCCTGCAGTCCCCAACAAACATAAGTAGGTACACTTAGGTGGGACCAGGGCACCCATACTACAGGCAATTCCCATGCCCCCACGTCTCCTTCAACCACATCACTGAATCCCACTGGACCGATGACCACTGCATCCACTTCACCTTCAGGAAACTCACGCACCACTGCACTCAACAGATGCCTCGACGCTGCTGGAGCAAAGTCGCGGAAGACCTGCTAACTGCCACCCTCGCCCAGAACCCACCCACCAACTCAGCTGATCCCAACACCACCGCCCGCAACCTCAGACAATGGATCGACGACTGCACCAACACCCTCGCCCCGATCAAGTCATCATCCACCAGCCACACCAGCAAGAAAGCCACCTGGTTCACCGAAGACCTCCAGGCCTCCAAACGAACATGCCAAAAATTGGAACTTGCTCCACGAACGATCACCAGATAGCTACACAGCCCACAAGAACCCCACCCGCTGACACCATCAACTCATCAGAGCCGCCAAGATGGCCTCCATCAAGGACCACCTATATAACAACGCACACAACAGCAAAGAGCTCTTCAACATCATAAAGGAACTCTCCAACACGAGCTCCAACACCAACGACATCCCGCCTTCGCAAGACCTGTGCAATTCACTGGCCACCTTCTTCCACCGCAAGATCGCCAACATCTATGACAGCTTCAGCACCATGACCACCCCGACAACCACAACCCCCACGACCACCACCCGCACCAACCGCCAGCTGTCCTGGACCAGCGTCAACGACACCAGCAAGATCATTAACACCATCCACTCCGGATCACCGTCAGACCCATGCCCTCACTACATCTTCAACAAAGCCAGCAAAGCCATCACACCCCATGTCCGGAGAGTAATCAACATCTTCTTTGAGACAGCAACCTCCCCGGAAAGCTGGAAGCACGCCGAGATCAACGCCTTACTCAAGAAACCCAAGGCAGACCCCCAAGAACTTCCGACCCAAAACCACCCTCCTCACCATGACAGATGACATATGATCCCTTCTCGACAGAGGAGGGATTGTGGACTCATCCTCCTGGACCTCTCCGCAGCCTTCGACAGAGTTTCTCTCTGCACCCTAGTCAGAAAAATATGACGCAGGAATCCGGAACAAGTCCCTCGACTGGATCCGCTCATTCCGATCTTGCAGAACTCAGCGGGTCAGACTTCTACCCATCCTCTTGGATCCCACAACGACCACCTATGGTGTCCCCCAAGGATCCGCCACCAGCCCCACCCTGTTCAACATCTACATGGTCCTGATCGAACCCATCATCATATCCCACAGACTCAACAGTGTATTCTATGCAGGCAACACCCATCTCATCCTCTCCCTATTCAACGCACCCTACATCTCCAACCCCAACTTCCCAGAAGGAATGCAAGCTGTCACCAGGTGGATAAAGAACCGCTGCCTACAATTCAAAATGGACAAAACCGTAGTACTCAGCATAGGCCCTCACCCTGAAGCCTGAAAAAAAACCTGGTGGCCTCCGCGAATGTTAGAAAGACCAGTTGCGATGGCCCAGAAACTTAATTAGCTTCAAAGGAGCCTGACCTGCAACTTGTTAAGGTCAGGTGACACCAGGTAAGGCCCATCCTTCGTCATCACAGTCACGCTGCCAGCAAACCCAACGGGAAGAAAGTTACCTACAGAACTGGTCTAGAGTGAACATAGAGGGGGGACTGTTCATTACCCTGGCCACACCTCTGATTGGGCACACAGACTCTTCACAAGGGGAGAAGGGATTAAAGTGCACTGTCTGACTGTTTGCAGTAAGGCAAACAGGAGCTCCTGAAAAAGTGGGCAGTGTTGCACCTGGTAACTTTCCCCGATTGGTTAAGGAAAAGCCCGGAAAATGAAGGAAGGAAGGAAAAGGTAAGAAAAGTGGGTGGCAGGCATACATGTGGCACCTTGAAGCACCATCCTCATAACACGCTCAAGACCTGTGGAAGAATAGAAGATAGACTGCATCTCCAGCGGATCCAGAACGCCTCAGCACGACTCATCCTGGACATCTCCCGTCGCAGCCACATCTCCGGACACCTGAGAGACCTGCACTGGCTCCCGGTCAACAAGAGAATCACCTTCCGTCTCCTCACCCACGCACACAAAGCCCTGCACAACCATGGCCCAGGATACCTCAACAGCCGCCTCAACTTCTATGCTCCCACACGCCCGCTTCGATCGACCGGCCACGCCCTCGCCAGCGTCCCCCGCTTCCGAAGAGCCACCAGAGGCGGAAGGTACTTCTCCTACCTGACCGCCAAGACTTGGAACTCCCTCCCGACCCACCTCCGCCTGACCCAGGACCACCTCGCCTTCAGGAAGCAGCTCAAGACCTGGCTGTTCAAGCAGTAGCGGACCCCCCCTCCCCTAGCGCCTTGAGACCCTCCGGGTGAGTAGTGCGCTATATAAATGCCTTGATTGATTGATTGATTGATTGACTGCATCGGCTATTTGAGACCTGTGAAGAGCCCTGAAGGGCAATACTTGCTCTTACTTGTGCCAAGGACACAGAGATATACTCCAAGGGTTAGTTTACTGGCCTCCTCTGTGGCTAGAAGGACTCAAGTCTTTACCCTGTAGTGTCCAGCTGAACAAATAGCAAGAGCTCTTGGACTGGACCCTTCTGCTGGCCTCTGCCTGAAACCCTGAACGTCTCTAACTGCCTCTTCTGGGTTTTTGAGGGGTTTAGAAGTGGGCTCTTGTGGTTATGTGGTCACCAGAAGAAAGTGTGGAAATTCCTGAAAACGTTTCCTTCAGAGCTGCAGAGGGACTCACTTGTCAGAAAAAGTTTTAGACTGTGAGTTCCAAGGCATTGGATTGGATTTTATCCCACTCTAAGATTCCTGCACCTCCAAAAAACAACTTCTCCAAATCTATGTTGATACCAAGAAAGGTTTCAGCAAGAAACTTCAAAAGCTCCAGAATGTCAGAGGGACCAACCTGCTTTAGGCATTTGGAATGTGGTTCCATATAGGTGACTACAGTTTCAGTGGTGATCTGCTTGAAGAGGACTTTTTCTTCTCAAAAGTGACCGGCCCACACCGCATTCAGAATTAAAAGACGTTACAGTGTTTTTGTCAAGAAAGGAACACTGTCTCTTTCTGAAGTAGGATTTAGAGAGTTTTTCAAACTTTTTGACCTCTAGACTTTCACTGTGAGCAATCGACTCGGTGTTTCCAACCTCAGCTTAATTGCAGTTGGCCTGAAATTATTCCTAGGTCCCGGTCTACTGCAATCATTGACACTTTATTTTTTTTGGAGTTATTTCACTTAAATCTCTAAAACTTCATATTTCCATTTTTGCTGTTTTGGTATCCTTTTGCTTAATAAATGTAACTCTCTTTTTATAAATTTGAGGGGGATTTTGTATTGTGTTGTGTCTTTGACTTATTCTTATATATTTCAATATAAAACAGCTGTTGGACTTGTCCCTTTTTGCAGGATCATCCCAAAACGTTTGCCTTCCTCCTGTATTTTTCTGACCTATTGTAGGTGGTTTTAGGACTCTGCGCACATTATCACTGCTGTTCAGGGCTGAAATGCATGTGCTCTCTATGTTAAACCTGGTAATATTGGTCCACACCTGTTTGCCATGTTTAATTTACCTGTCAATCCCTTGTACAGTAGTTTCTCATGTACCTGGGGCCAGTAAATTAAATGCTACTGGTGGGCTTGCAGCGCTGCTTGCGCCACCCACCAAAGTAGCCTTTCTAACCTGTCTTGGGCCTCGGCCACTGCAGGGCCTGCACACGCAGTCTACTGCTGCTGTGACATGGCACATAAAATGGTTGCCACTTCTGTGACTCCCCTTTTACTACATATCAGTCACCCCTAAGCTAGGCCCTAGCTAGTCCTATGGACAGGGTGCGGTGTAGGTAAAAGGGAGGACATGTTCCTTAACTGTATGGCATGTCCTGGTAGTGACAAACAGCCTATTTGGTTTCTCACTGCTGTGTGGCTGCCCTCTCATAGGAATGCATTGGAGATTCCCTGATATATGCTTTAGTGGTAATTACTTACATGATAAGTGTAGCATAATCAAGTTTGGTATGATTGGAATAGTGGTGATCAATGCTGCATATTGGTGTTCGCAGATTTCTTATTATTATTTTAGAAATGCCACTTTTAGAAGTGATACAAAAGGGGATAATGGACGGAGCGTTTGAACAAATCAAACACTCACCCCCAGTCAACTGATCTGGGTTTAATCCATCACCATTCTTTAGTTCACTCAGCCACCCCAGTTCAGACATGGCTATATGCAAATCAGTCTGACCCTGTGCCTTATGGGAACAGTTCAGCCCGAACTGCCAAGTCATGTCTTCCCTGGACCGGAAACAAGAATCCTGGGACCGGTTTTGGATTCATAATCCTCATCAGCCAGGCTATCTTGAATCCAGTGGCCAAGTGAACAAGGGACTCACGTCTGAGTATACCCTGCCACACTTAGGGCGAACAAAGCGATACAAAAGGGGATGATGGACGGAGCGTTCGAACAAATCAAACACTCACCCCCAGTCAACTGATCTGGGTTTAATCCATCACCATTCTTTAGTTCACTCAGCCACCCCAGTTCAGATATGGCTATATGCAAATCAGTCTGACCCTGTGCGTCTTGGGAACAGTCCAGCCCGAACTGCCAAGCCATGTCTTCCCTGGACCGGAAACAAGCATCCTGGGACCGGTTTCGGATTCATAATCCTCATCAGCCAGGCTATCTTGAATCCAGTGGCCAAGTGAACAAGGGACTCACGTCTGAGTATACCCTGCCACACTTAGGGCGAACAAAGCGATACAAAAGGGGATGATGGACTTGCTCACTTTGCCACTGGATTCAAGCAAGCCGAGCTGAAGACGGCTGGAATGCCAGAAACCGGTCCTCGGAAGCTTGTTTCCGGTCCAGGGAAGACATGGCTTGGCAGTTTGGGCTGGACTGTTCCCATGAGGCACTGGGTCAGACTGATTTGCATATAGCCATGTCTGAACTGGGCTGGCAGAGTGGGCTAAAGAACGTGATGGATTAAACCCAGATCTTTTGACTGGGTGTGAGTGTTTGATTGATTCAGATGCTCCGTCCATCACCACCCCCTTTTGTACCAATTTTGGCCGCCATAAGTGTGGCAGGGTATGCTCAGATGTGAGTCCCTTGCTCACTTTGCCACTGGAATCAAGCAAGCCGAGCTGAAGACGGCTGGAATGCCAGAAACCGGTCCTCGGAAGCTTGTTTCCGGTCCAGGGAAGACATGGCTTGGCAGTTCGGGCTGGACTGTTCCCATGAGGCACAGGGTCAGACTGATTTGCATATAGCCATGTCTGAACTGGGGTGGCAGAGTGGGCTAAAGAACGGTGATGGATTAAACCCAGATTTTTTGACTGGGTGTGAGTGTTTGATTGATTCCGATGCTCCGTCCATCACCACCCCCTTTAGTACCACTTTTAGAAGTGGGCATTTCTGTGTGCTATGTGTTTTTGTGCCTGCCTGTTGTGTATTGACTATCTGTCGTTGGAGTTACTGGGGCTTGGGAAGTACAGTGGGTCCAGAGTCTGGATGAGTTAATCCTAAGGTTAATAGTCCTGGTCCGCATTTGGAGTGGTGGGAGGAGTAGCAGCTGCACCTGAATAGGGTTGTGTCTGCCTACCACAATGATGCCCCCCCGTGGTGTGTCTGGGGCCTGGGCTTAAACTTACAATGGTTGTGTACTTTTAAGTGCCCGCAGAACTGGTTCAAACTGTGTCCAGGGCCCTGTACCAGGGCAGAACAAAGACATTGTGCAATATAAATATTTGGTCTGTGATCCTTTGTCTTTTAAGCTTGCCTGGAACTGATGAAGACACTACGTGGGACTGCCAGGAGGAGCCGCTTGGAGACTGCACTATTCTGGGGGTGTTGAGAGAATAACTGCCACTTTTTTCTGATGTCCCTTGGTTGCACCCTGCCTGCGTGTCCCCCAGGACTCTTCAAGGAGTGCTGCTGTGCCCCTGGTCTGGGCAGACCTTGGTGCTTTGATCTCTTGGGGCTGGTGGCCCGGAGCCGAGCTTTCTCTGAGCTAGGCAGGAAGATCGCAGGGAGGGGGAGAGGACTGTGGCATTGTCTGCATAAGGCTGATTTGGAGGCCTCAAACTGGGGGTCAAGTGGATCTCCTCAATTCCTATGGGGTAATGTTTACACAGCCAGGAGAGTTCCTGGTAGCTTGTAATTACTGCAGTGTATAACCTGATGTGAGTAGTATGTTGGGGTACATTGCCAGGGTATACTCCACAGGTGCAGTGATGTTGGTAATGCCTAATGCTTGCATGTAAGAGGGGTTACATGGCCCACATTTGGGCACTATGTACCGTGATGGTGATTTTAATGACGGGTGCACTCTGATAGGTATTTCCTATGGTGCCCTGCTGATGGTGCTGATGCAGAATGGTTCTATGTTGATTTGATAACATGGGCCCCTATGAGCACTGTGACCAGGGACCTAAAGGTGATGATTATGACAATGGCCCGATTGGCCAAGTGATTTATGTAAATCCATGTGAATCCATGACAGGCGCCTAGGGGCATGGTAAAATGTGTGATTGCGTCCCAATGTGTTTTTATGGATAATAAAAAAGCTATTTTTACATAACCTGTGTGGATTTTATTTTGTGGTGTGCCTAGTGTGTCGCTGCTGTGTGAGTGTGTTGCGCAAACACTTTACACATTGCATCTGGGATAAGTCTGACTGCTTTGCCAATCTACCAAGGAGGTGAACCGGGTGTAATCTTCAGTGTGTAACTCCCTTGACCTGACTAGAGTGGTGCATGACCTAGCCAACCAGAAATCCCATTTCTAACAGCAGGACCACTAGTCCTAAATATTCAAAGGAAAGAGAAATGAGTACTTCATGCATGGACCTAGGATACCTGGCAGCTATGGGGGTGTTTGGACACTGCAGGGCCTGACCTATTTTTAAGCATCCATAAAAACGAAATGTTTCTCAGCACTCTTAGCTCTGTAGATTGGGGTCACCTCTACACTTTATTCTCATTGAGCCCCAAATTTATAAAGAAAAATGGGAGATAAGATTGTTTCCCATTTTTGTAACAGATTTGTTTAATATTTTGATGAAGTGGAATGGACAAGCAGGAAATGTAGAATGATCGCAAACTAAATGTTCTCCTGAATGTCCAGAGTTTGGAAATAGCAAATATATGTCAACTTCGTGTGGGTTTTTTGATGTGATGGCTTCTGCGCCCTCAATAATATAATGTTAGTTTAGATAACTGAATTCTGGCACAACATAGTTTATGATGCCCTGTTCATTTGATGACATATCAAAAGTGGATTATAAGGAAAGTGTGACAGAGGCATACTTTATATTTTTCTGCAACCTAAGGCATTGGTTCAAGCCATACCTCCCACATTCTGATTGCAAGAGGAGGGTACACAATGAACATGATGTCCATCACCACCCCCCTTTTGAATCATTTTGGCCACCACAAGTGTAGAAGGGTATGCTCAGATGTGAGTCCCTTGCTCACTGCACCATCAGGATTCAAGCAAGCCGGGCCGAAGACGGCTGTAATGCCAGAAACCGGTCCCCGGAAGCTTGTTTCCTTCCCAGTAAAGAATTGACTTGGTAGTTTGGTCTGCCCTGTTCCCATGATGCACTGGGCCAGGGACAGACTAATTTGCATGTAGCCAGGTTCTGAACTGGTATGGTGCAGTGAGCTAAAAAACGGTGATGGATCAAGCCCTGATCTTTTGACTGGGTAGGAGTGTTCTGCTTAATTCAGATACTCTGTCCATCACAACCCCCCTTTTGAATCTATTGGTTCAAGCCATACCTCCCACATTCTGATTGCAAGAGGAGGGTACACAATGAACATGATGTTTGTCAGACTTTCAGCTATTTCTCCTCAAACAAATTGTAATGCCTCCAGGCTTTCTCATGCAGGAATAAACATTTGTCAAGGGTGATCCACATCTGTATTCCATAGGGTCTCTTGAATTTGGGGGAATCAGAATAAGTGGGTTTTCAAAGAGTGTGGAATGTTCACAGGCAATAAACTGGGTACAGTACATCGGGAAATGTCATAAGCATCTGAAAGTTAGGTAGCAGTATGCCAAACCTGTCTTTTGATCATAAGGTTCACCCATTGTTCATATGAAAATCTACAACATCATGGTCTAGAGTTATTGGGCCCGATTCACAGAACTAACTTAAGACAAAATCCTAAACTTACTACTTTTGGTATTCACAGAAGTTAGGATTTTGTCTTAAGTTTGTTCTAAGACAAACTTAAGACAGACTTAAGACAGACTTAAGTTAGGATTGTGTCTTAAGTCTGTTTTAAGTCTGTCTTAAGTTTGTCTTAAGACAAACTTAAGACAAAATCCTAACTTCTGTGAATACCAAAAGTAGTAAGTTTAGGATTTTGTCTTAAGTTAGTTCTGTGAAACGGGCCCATTATTTTTGAGCCAACATAGTGCAGTAACCAAGTTGGTGCACTGCATTGTGCACGGGGGAGTAGCTGTCAAAGAGCCATATTAACTAACAGTTGCCTCCTACTGATGGGATCCCTTGTGCTTGTGCACTAAAGGTTCCTTTGCACACTGGACAGCCACACATCTAGGTACAGATGTCCATGTGTTCTGTTTAGCATAGGATTTGTATTAAGTTGATCGGAGAAATAAAAATCCCATTTTGATGCCTGTTTCAATAAGTCTTTATTTTGTTACTCAAAACATGGTCTACCTATCTTGGTAAAGCAAGCTTTTCAATAAAATGAAACAATTGTTGTTTGCATTAATTAATCTAAGTTACCCCCAGTAATGCCCCTTTTTTTTTTTTCTTTTAGTTTTCAAAAACCTTTATTAATTCGTACAAGTGTTACACTACTATTCAGCCAACAACCCGGAGGCAGGCAGCATGTCATTGTAACGTTGCTTCTCGATTCGCGGTTCTGTATCCATGCACTCATACACAGCATCAATAGTCATAATTAACAAGTCAATAACATAAACCAACTAGAAGAGTTCTGCCGAGGAGTTTGGTCAACAGCAAGTCTAAGTATGGTGTCCTCGATTGCACTCTCATCGTACACTTCTCGTCCTAAGGGAGCCAGACTATGTCTCCACCTGCGGAACATTTATCTCAATCCTCCCTGTGTATCCAGTCGCACATCCAGCACCAACACTCGCTCACCATCCATCCCACCCGCCACAATCGCTACTCACTCAATTTGTCGTCCAGTCTGTGGTCGACATCCCGCACCCCATCTCCAACATCACAATTCACCCCACCCGCACGCCTCCAGCCTCATTCCTCCACATCCGCCCCACCCAGCCAGGTCACCAACGGCTGCCAGATATCTACAGGTCTTGAACGCTGCGGCATTAAGTCCCAATGTGTCGTCAATTGGTCCTTACAGTACATTGCTGACTTTAACCAACCCGGCACAGTTGGCGGAGCCTTTTGTTTCCAGTGTAGTACGATTTGCCTCTTTGACAGCAGGAGTAGAAGGGCAACTAGTTTTCGAGAAGTGCATGGTATGGTCATTACAAACCCAAGGAGTGCCAGAAGCTGATCGGGATTCATTTCCATCTCTACTATCTGTCCTATTTTTTCAAATACTTCCACCCAATATCTGCTCACAGGTCCGCATTCCCACGTTGAGTGATAAAATGTCGCATCTTGCATTCCACATCTCCAGCAATTTGCATCAGCTAGCAGACCCATTTTAAATAATTGTGTAGGTGTGCGGTATGTTCTATGTAAGTAGTTAAAATGTATTAATCTCAGTCTGTAGTTGGGCGATAGGTTCTCGAGTTGTGTGCAACAGAATGACCACTGTTTCTCTGTGATGCTAATACCTACCTCTGCCCCCATTGTAATCTCGAGTCAGGCTGTACAATAGGGGCAGTGTCCTGCGTGACCCTGTAGATACGAGTGATCAGCTTGCGAGGTGAGTTGTCTTCCAGTGCCGAAAGCGTCGGCGGTGCTGCAGGAATCATTGGATACCTGGACCTGCATGCCGCCCGTAATTGATAATAAAGGAGCCTTTCAGAGGCCGTGGGCTCCCCAGAGTAACACATTGTCTGTAAAGATAAGAAGGTATTGTCTGGGTATAGATCTCCCGCTGCCGTCAATCCGCATTTGCATGCCCTCTCCGACACTGCCGTGTCCATTAATGGTCCCAATAGTGGGTTTCCCCCTAACGGCATTGTCGGGGCATATAGTTCTGCTAATCCGGCACGTTTTGCTATATTCAGCCAGGCCCATCGTACCGTCTCCACTGTGTCAATATCCGTCGGTGATCGTTTGTATTTATGGTACAGAGTTGTCTTTAATGGGGTGGGTGCCGCCTTGTCTTTTTCAATCGCCACATGTGGTTGATATGGGATTGGATGTTGCCAGTAGTGCAGATACTGGGCTTGTGCACTGTAGGCGTATAATTCTAAATCTGGGGCCGCAAGCCCCCCCTGCTGTAAGGGGAGTGTCAATAGCTTCCAGGTTACTCTGGGCTGTTTGCCCGCCCAAAACAGCTCCAAAATTGCGGACCTGAGTTGGCAGAAGAAGGATACTGTAGGAGGTAGGGGGATATTCACAAAGAGGTACAGAAATTTCGGCAGTATTACCATTTTTGTTATTGCTCTGCGGCCTGTTAATGACAGCGGTAAGGTCTTCCACTTTTTTACTTTGCCCTCCAGCCACTCTATCGCCACTCCATAATTTGAAAGCCATATATCCTGAATTGAGCGGCTAATCCTGATGCCCAGGTATTTTACTTTGTCTGACACCCACTTTATAGGGAACTCAGTGTGGCACTCGCTCGTGTCATCAGTTAGGGGCAGCATCGTCGATTTAGACCAGTTTATGTTAATGCCAGTTAGCCCACCATATCTTACCAATTCTCTCATCATAGGGTCAAAGTTCTCTGCTGGGTTCTGCATGTATATTGTTATATCGTCCACGTAAAGAGATATCAGCAGACCCCTCGATGTAAAGCCAATGCTACGGTGTGTATGATGTTGCCGCAGACGTGCTGCTAGCGGTTCCGTGGCAATGGAGAACAGCAATGGCGACAAGGGGCAACCTTGTCTAGTCCCCCTCGAAATGGTTATAGGATCAGAGATTTGTCCATTTACTCTCACTCTCGCCTTCGGGTTATTATATAGGATGCTAATTTGTTGGGTAAATAACCGGCTGAACCCCATTCGGATAAATAGAGCTATCAAGAACTTCCATTCAAGGGAGTCGAATGCCTTAGTGGCATCCAACAAGGCGGCTGTGGCCTGCACTTTGGGGTCTAGATAGTGCAGTAGTCCGAAGAGTACCCGCAAATTATGAGAAGTGGATCTGCCTGTCACAAATCCTGATTGGTCCAATAGTGCAATCTGGGGTATCATGGGTTTTAGTCTTTCGGCCAGAAGTTTTGCATAAATCTTAGCATCCAGGTTTATTAACGAAAGTGGGCGGTAGGAGACTGGATTGGTCGGTTCTTTATCAGGTTTGAGCAATGTTATTATCATTGCTTCTCTGAGCGATGGCGGCAAGATCCCCACCTCAATCGCTTCCATGTATACTTTATGCAATCTCGGCACCAGTATGTCCGCATATTCCTTATAAAATGCCGCTGTGAGGCCGTCCGGGCCCGGGGCCTTGCCTGATGGCAAATTCGCTATCACTGCCCTGATGTCCTCTGTCGTGATTGGTAGGTCCATATATTGTCGTGCTCCATCATTGAACCATGCAAGAGCTATCGTATCCAGATAATCTGTTATTATCTGGTACTCTGGAGTCACCTTGGAGGTGTATAGCGTTTCATAATATCTTGTCATAGTGTGTAATATATCTGGTGGTGTTCTGACCAGCCCACCCTCCTCGTCTCGCAGTTCCATGAAGTGGTCTGTTCCCCTAGGCACACGTAGTAAGTTGGCTAGAGTCCTCCCCGCGTGGTCCCCTTCTCCATATCGTCTAGCCTGAGTGTATTTATTTAGGAACGTCACTTCTCTCTCAGCCTCCTCTTGAAACTGGGTAAGTTTCGTCCTGAAGTCGGCGCGGGCACTGTCAGAAGGCGCCGCTGCCAGAGTAGCCTCCAGAGCAGTCAGGTATTTTTCCAATTTGTCTAGTGTACCTCTGATAGTTCGCAATACCCCTGTTTTGAGCGGCATGCAGTTTCCTCTGGTGACCAACTTACAGGCCTCCCAGAGTGTTCCCGGTGATTCCACAGACCCGTCATTCAATTAAAAATACTCCGATAGTTTGTCTCTCAACTCTTCCCAAAATACCTGGTCAAGTAGTGCGTGTGAGGGAAATTTCCAACTAAACGGCTGCACATATTGTGTTGGGGTGGCAAGCTTCACACCCACCGGTGCATGATCAGATAATGATCTCGGCAAATGTGTTGCCTCCAACACGGAGGCATGGAGGTCCCTAGACAACAACCAAAAGTCTAGTCGAGACCAGGCGGCTCTATGAACAGTAATGCATGTGCCTGCTCGTAACCCCGGATGTAATAACCTCCAGGAGTCTACTAGTGCTGCTTCAGCTATGATGTCTCCTAATGTTTCCGCTGCCTGCGGGTGATGCTCTCTGGAAACTCCTTGTCTGTCAAGTGTGTCAGAAAGTACAAGGTTGTAATCACCCCCCACGTGATCGCGGCTGAGCCGCAGGCCTGCATTTTACGCCACAGCTCCTCAAAAAATACAGGATTGTCATTATTTGGGCCGTACACATTTACAAGCAATGCCTGCATTCCACATAACGTTCCTAGAAGTAGTATAAACCTGCCCTCAGGATCTATGACTTCCTTGTGGGTCTTCCATTGTAGCCCTCTCCGGATTAACACTGCCACTCCTCTTGCATAGTTTGAATAAGGAGCATGTGCTATTTCCCCCCATCTATTGTGTTTGAGTATTGATGACCCGGTGTTAGTCAAATGAGTTTCCTGCAATAAGCAGATATCTACTTCCTTCCTCAACAAATAGGAGTGTATGAGTCTCGCTTTTCGTTTATCATTCATGCCCCGTACATTCCAAGAGAGACACTTTATGGACTTCACAGTTGTAATTGTCTAAGAGCATTACATCCCATAAGTGGCCCAGTACCATCAGGGAGGCATTTAGACTTGATGTCAGAAAAAGTGCGCAGCATGAGAAACACAGGGCTGTGCATTATTCGTGTCACACTGTATGTTCCATATATGATCCTAGCTTTGGGCAGTTCCACACTCGGCAGCCCGCAGGACGTGCATTCAACAATTCGATGAATCCCTTCCTTGTCAACTTTCCTCCAGGTCAAAACATAGATAACCATACAACCTAGCAGTACGCTTCTGCAAAGCAACATTTTCATGCAACATCCCCTTCCCTCATTCACTCCCCCCCTCCCGCTCCAACCCCCCAATTAGGTTGTGCATTACCCCGCCCTTCCACCCTCCACCCAAATCCAACTTTTACTGTCTTCAAACTGTTTGTCCATTTAGTGGGAATCATCCCATGGGGTACGCAGGAAGGCTCCATCTATGACTCATGACAGGGTGATCGAGCGCTGACCTGACATTGGCAGCTCTAGAACCCCCGGGACCCGTGCACTCGTGGAGCAACCATTATATATATGCTCATGCTATGGGAGGCTAGCTGTACCCAGTTTAGACACTAGCACCCTAGTACTGATAATAGCCACTTCACATTTATTTCCCACATCTTGTATCAGAAGTACACAGTTTCATTCAATGTCACTTAGCTTCTCTGTCGAGTCTTGGTCTTCGGGGTTCGCCTGTCGTTTCTGGTCTTTAACAAGTTGTTTGGCGTATTGCAACGCCGCTTTCGCGTCCACAAAAAAGGTGGGCCTGCCTGGACGCTGCACTCTCAGTTTGGCCGGGTATATTAGGGAATATTTTGTTCCAGTATGCTAGAATATCTTCTTTGCCGGCATGAACTCTCTGCGAGCTGCTGGCTGCTGGAGGGTGAAGTCAGGATATATAGCTATTCGGTTCCCTTTATATAGCCCATCCTCCATCTCTCGTGCCATACGCAAGATCGTGTCGCGGTCTCTATAGTTAAGGACCCGGGCCATTATTGGCCTTGGTGGCACCCCTGGTTTTGGCCTTGGCCCTAATGTTCTATGTGCCCTCTCTATGAGAAACATCGGTGATAGTCCAGCTCCAAAAAGGTCCTTCATCATTTTTTCAATGTAGCGTTCCATGTTGGCTATGTCCGTGGATTCCGCCACACCCGTAATGCGGACGTTATTTTGCCGCGATCTCGCCTCCAACTCTTCATTCTTTTGTTGAATTAGTGCCAGCACTTTATCCATACCACGTACTTTTTTGTCCAGGTCTGTCTGGCTCTCTTCTGTTTCGGTTACACGCGTCTCCAGCACTCCTACTCTCCCTTCCTGTTTATCCATCCTCTTCGTTATGCTGTCCATCCGTTCGGCTAGAGCATCCACTTTTGTATCTATTCCATGCAGGCTGGTCTTTAAATCCCGAAACATAGATTTAATATCTTCCGACGACGATCTAGCCTGGTCATCCCCCGACGCCTCCTGATCTTGGTCGTCCAGACCGGTCGCCTTCTGCTTCGATTTATCGAATGGTATTTTAGGCTGTCTCGTGTCCGGTTTACCCATGGCGAGGCATGGCTATGTAGCTTTTGGGGATGCGCTCCCTGCACTGAGCCCTCTGGCTATGGCTTGCGGGACCGCGTGTAATGAAGGGCACCTACACACAGTGGCAACAGTTAAGTCCTGCTGTGAAGCCCTCCGACTCCACAAGTCACTCGCAGTCCCTGTTAACTTTTAGCCGTTCTCCTGGGATTCTGTGTATTGTAGTCAGTAACCACCAGGCGTCAGGCGCTCGCAGGTTCTTCAGCTGGTAGTCGCCAGCGTCCATCCGAGGCCTAGCAAAGACCCGTCGCGGCCTCACACGTGCAGACTTTCTGATGTCAGGGGCCCTATTACCGCCCAGCCTCAATGGCTCAATCACGCTTTGCATGGGGTGTATGCCCAGGTGCTATTTGTATTTTCAGCGGTATTTAAAGTGGCAGCAGTGTGTGCAGATGTGGCGGGCTCCGTGTCCCTCGCTCCTCCAGCCATCGTATCCTACGCCAACCGGGCCTGCACATCTCGCCGCCTCCGTTCCCAATCCAAGATGGCGGTTCGCGCCCCGTCTCGGCTGTTGCTAGCGCGATTCCCAATGTCTTCCCGTTCTCACGATGTCAGCGCCTCTGTAGCGCAATCTGTACCCTACTTGTGGCTTCGCTTTGGGAGTGTAGTGTCCGCCCCGTACCTGATGGTTCCCGCCGGCGGTGTACGTCCTCCACTCTCAGCGACCCCCTCTCCGTCCGTAGTCACCTCGCGTCGGATCGATGCAGTTGGTATCAGCGCCTCAATTGCCCTCCACACCAGTCGTGCAGTATATCCGACAGCGGGTTCGCACCAGGTAACCTTCCCTCCGGTCGCTTAGGCTGCAGTCCAGTCGTGCTGCGCACCGTACCCACACTCCTCATGTAGGTCCGTCCCAACTCGATCTCCCGGCTTCTGTCACGGCATCAGGCCTCACCGCTGCGGCAGTTTGGACAGCAGTTTTCTACATTTTTACCGGGTCTATGGTCGCCGATGTTTCATAGGGCGAATCGATAAACCCCCCAGTCCACGGGGTCTGTTCGGTCCGAGCTACTGAGCCAGTTTGGATGGATAATTGCCGGATTAATGCACTCGATCAACGGAGCTGCGAAGTTAGGCAGCCATTCCCCTCGGTAGCCAAGCCACACCCCCCCCCAGTAATGCCCCCTTAAAGGCAAGTCATGCAAAGCTGCGCAATACCATATTTTCTCTGGGAAAAGGACACATTTCCAGTGCAAAACATTTGCCTGAAAAGCTAATACCTTTTCAAAACCTTAAATGGATTGTGCAACTTTGCCCAAGAGCATATTAATAAGTAATCTGGGGCCACATGTTTTCTACATCTACAAAGTAAAGGTTTCTATTGCTGCATGCCAGGCATACTCATTCTGAGTGACAAGCCCGGAGAATGTGGTAAATGAGATCTATTCATTAGATTTTCCCCAAATCTTTCACAAATGTTTGTAATTCTTCCAGTCTTCCTCACTCAAGAAAATATTGTTGCCAAGGGCAGATCAACATATTTGTTCTCTTGGATGTGTGACTGAGTGATGGCGTATCAGACATATTTGAATTTAGTTGAATTTACTTTGCTCACAGGGGATAAGCTGAGTTCAGAGCATTTAGGAAATGTTGGATGTCGCTCAAAGACAATTGTCAATTTGGGTACCTGTCAGTTGCTCACAGGTTTCAACCATAGGCTAAATGGAAAGATGAAACAATTACATTTTTCAACATGTGTGAACCCTTAAGTGTTAATCGCTTGGTGACAGACCTCTCTCGCCCTGACGGGCTGGTAATAAGGATGCATTAAATATAATACTTGTGTGATTTCCAGCTATTTTCTCCAAACACGGTTACTCCCTTCAGTATTTCACAGCCAGAATGCCATCACCACCAAAGCTTGACTTGTGTCTCTTAGGTATGGGGTTACAAATTGTGAAGGAAGATGAGAATACGCTTGGCTGAGCATAAAAGTAGAATTCGTAATAAAAACATGACTTCACCATTGGCTAGGCATTGGGTTGAGAAAGGTCACACCATAGCGCAGGTTCGATTTCAAATCATTGAACAAGTCCCACAACGTTTGGGTGTTGACAATGCAAAAATCTTACTCAGAAGAGAAACCTTTTGGATTCGGAAATTACAGACTTTAGTCCCAGATGGGCTCAACGACAAATTGGATATGATATGTTTCCTTTAGTTCAAGCCAGTAATTGCAGCTAATTTCCCGCAGGGTATAGCCTACACAGTGTTACTTAGAATAGGTTGGAATACATATAGTGTTACCACTAGATCTTAGATATGATTTAATTTTCATTTGGAATGTTTGTGCTGATAACAAAAAATGTACAGTATGTGTAATTAATTGATGCTTGCACATTTTCTTTCCTTTACTTTTTTCTATCTTTTTCGCCTCCATTGGCCATAGAATTAACAGACATGATTTTGACAATCATCCGATTTTAGTCAACCACGAGCGACGACATTTATTTATCTGTTTAATATGCTCCCTATAAGTCTATTAGTTCATAACCCATAGGAAATTAGTCGTGAACAACCCTCTTTAAATATGGCCGCCATCAGTTTATGCTCGAGTCCGTTTTTCATTTTCTAACATCGGGTCAATCGCATTAACATAAGCGAAGGACTAGCAACCCCGGTGTTAGCAGTGAGGGAAGACGCCGGTACAACGCCACCTTCTTTGTATCTCCGGTAAGCGTTTGTCGCACGGAAGTACTTTAACCTGATGGTAATCGGTTTAACCAACCGAGTATTAAACGCGGCTCTCATTTCATTTTAGCATGGGAGTAAGCTGAGTGTTAGCGAGACCCTGTGAAACTCGAAAAAGGCTCGCAGGTAAAATAACATTTTGTTTTCTGATTTGGAAACCGATTATATATAACTCTGCGGTATTACAAATGAGAGGTCCCTCAACGGTCTTTATTCATTTATTTTATTAGATCCCCTTTAACATCACTGATAAGAAACACAGATCTCGAGGTGAGCATAGAGTCTTGTACTCATTTTATGGCAAACAAACCCTCGTGGTTTGCTAACAATGATTAATCAGATTGTTTCTGGCAAACTCATGTTTTTTAATTTCCAATTACTTATAGGTAGTCTTTCAACTACCGGATGTGAGGTAACTATATTCAAGCACTATGTGATATTCTGTGCTGTTTATAGCTTTAGTTTGGATACTTACATGACTATTAATTTCTTTAGATCCTCCCTAAACTATGTAGAACACGCAATAATTTTGCAACCAGTTACTTAGGTAAGAGAACCAAATACGACTTTGTACAACACATTAATACCCTCCTTTAAGCATCGCAATTAATTAGGTTTCCTTTTTCTTTCTTCTTTCATAGGCCCCTGACGAAGGGGTTCAAACCCCGAAATGCATTGGGTTGTATATATAACTGTGCTGTGTATTAATTGATCTGTGAAAAATGTATGATATAATACATCAATTGTATATTGTTTATGTATATACTACATTTAATCATACTTTACTTGTTTAAAATGGAATGATTCAAAAAACAAAGCATATGAATTAAAATTGTGACAATTGGAAAACTTTGGAAATTTTCATTTAGTTAGTGCGCACTGGAGTCCTGGTGATCTAGTGATCCCAGGCCATATCCATTGGATTATTGGGTTTTAGCAGGCACCAATCTAGTGCAGCACACATACCGACCAAGTGGTCTAGTTTGACGACAGAGTGCAATACCACCAACCATTCATTTGTTACAAATTGTGAGGCATTTCAGAGGGTTTGAACAGGAATCCATACACAAGACAGAATATGTTTGATGGTGGAACTTCCATGTAAGATGTCTGCAGTATTTGCGGCTGGGGTCAGTCACACTCAGAGATACCTACCAACTCCATACATTTCTCAAACCTGTAGACTGAAAACAATCCAGGGTGAAGTGGCTTATGTGAATGCCAGTATGTTTTATTATCCGAATCGCCTGTAAGTGACAATCTCTGGCAGAAAGCTCTAGATCTTAAGGTAAATGTCAAATATCCTACCATCCAACATTCTCACAGTTTTGTGAATAAAAACTGTACTCCACAGGGGTAGGTGGGCCTACAGCACACAATAGGAATAGGCCTAACTTTTTTTTTGTCAAACAGATTTTATTGTTGTCCACAGCAAAAAAAGAAAAAAGAGAACGAAGGCACAATCGCCAATAAGCCCACGCAGGGGCCCCTCGAAGTATAGAGCTCATTATTCACAACAGAGGCAAATGGGAGGGTCGGTGCTTCCCATGGACTCAAAGTACCTCAGGTCTGTCCGCCATAAGTTCGTAGAGGTCAGGCTCTGAGCGGACGAGGTGAAGTCCCAGTTCGACCCACAAGGGATATTTGTCGAGAGCAGTGGTGCTTCAAGTGTGTCTTCATACTGAGTGTGCATTCCCAACCTCCCCGCCCAACTGGATGCCATCGAGCCTTCTCAACAAGTATAGTTTCTCCAGAGCTCCACAAAAGCTGAAAGCGGACAGTATACCTCAAGACTAACATTAACCAACCCGAATCCCTCAACTTTTCCCACCCCCCTAACCCCCAAACTCCCTCTCCCACCCTCCTCCCCCGTGGCGGAGCTACCATACATTAGAATGTCCACCGTATGTGGCCCTCAAAACTGGAACAGATGCATGGCCCTGAGAGTGGAGGGGCACACCGCAGATGGCAAGCCCTTCGAGAGGAATGAAACCAGCGGGCCCCATCGGTACTCAAAGTTCTTAAAGTCTTCACGGGCTATGTCAGACATGTGCTCCAAGCTGAGCAGCTGCCATAGGCGGGAGTGCCATAGGGACATTGCTGGCGCCTCTTTCTTCTTCCATGCATTCGCCACCGCCAGTTTGGCAGCCCCCAGGCATATCCACATAATTCTTTTATCGGTCCTGGTCTGGTGCTCTAGTAAGGGGTCTCTAATGCCAAGCAAAGCTTCTGCCATCGTAGTTGGAATAGGGTATCCCAGGACGGCTTTTAATCTGAGCCAGGATCTCTTCCCAGAACGGTCTAATGGTGGGGCAGTCCCACCAGATGTGTTGGAAGTCTCCCAGAAGGCCACACCCCCTCCAGCACCTATCTGATGTACCCGGAAAGATTCTAGCGAGCTTAGATGGGTATAGGTACCAATCCGCCATTACTTTTAAATGTGCCTCTCTTAGCGCTGTGGAGTGATTGAACCGGAAGATGTCCGTCCACAGGCGGGTCCACTCTTCCTCTGTGAAGTCTCGTAAGGCCATTCCCTCCCACCAAGACAAGACATATAACGTGGCCGCGGGGTGGTCTCCGTGGAGAGCAGGAGCTTATACTGCGTCAAGATAGCCCTTTTCATGGATTTAGCTTTGAGGAGAAACAGTTCGAACCCGGTGAGGGGTCTGGTGGCACCATCCCTAATCCGTGGACCAAGAGCCCAGTGTAGCAGCTGCGTGTGGTGATAGCGCTCTCGCTCCCCCACCCCATAGTCCCTTTTGCAGTTCTCGAATGTAAGGGGGTCATAGTTGTGGAACAAGTGTGTCAGTGCGAGACATCCACCCTCCCTCCAGGCATCGAATGGCCCCTCCCGGAGCGCTGGGGGGAATGAAGAGGTGAAGTGAATTGGAGCAAGTGGTGACAGGAAAGATGTCCAGCCCTCCCTCCCCGCCACAGAGTCCCACACTTTGAGGGTGGTGCGTGTTGGAGTGCTGATGTACGCATTTCGGGGTCTGTCCTTTCTGTCGCGCCAGATCAGGTCCCAGATAGTCCTGCCTGCTATGCTGCGATCCATGTGGAGCCAATGTTTCTCCGATTCCATTTGTGCCCACTCGACCAGAATGCGCAGCTGGGCAGCTTTGTAATAGAGGCGAAGATCGGGAAGTCCAGCCCCCCCTCTGCGGTCGTCGGAGCATGAAAAAGGAGAAGCGTGCCCGCCCTCCCTGCCACACAAACTTCAGGATCATCAACTTAAGTCGTTTAAAGAAGTTTTCTTCCAATTCTTTAGGGAGCGCCTGGAATAAATAAAGCAGTTTGGGTAGGAGGGTCATCTTTATAGCGTGGATGCGCCCCAGCCAGGAGAGAAAAAGCGGCTTCCACCGTACCAGTTCCTTTTGGATGCGGGTTAGGAGTGCGGGAAAATTGGCTGCATATAGTTGCTCAACCTTGGGTGTCAGTTGCACCCCTAGGTATTGTATAGAAGCAGACGCCCAGTCAAAAGGCGTGAGCGAACGGAGTTGTGAGGTTTCTGCCTGTGAGAGGATTAGATTAAGAATGCAGGATTTGTCCAGGTTGACCCTAAAACCAGTCGCTTTTTCAAAGGAGCTAAGCACCTCCTGCAAGCACGGGAGCGAACCTAACGGATTACATAGTGAGAGGAGGACATCATCCGTAAAAAGCGAGATTTTATGTGTTTCTCCGGAGAAAGGGAGGCCCTCTATCCCCTGATGTTCCCTCACCGCTATAGCTAGGGGTTCTATACTAAGGGCGAAGAGTAGGGGGGACAGGGGGCAACCCTGCCTAGTCCCCCTGGAGTGGCGAAAGGAAGTTGATTGCACGCCATTAACTGAGACTTTAGAGTAGGGATGGCTATAGTTGGCCTGAAGCATTGTAATAAATTGGGGAGAGAAGCCAAACCTCGTTAGTGTGGACCATAGGAAACTCCAATCTACGCGGTCAAATGGTTTTTTCGGCATCAAGGCCGACCATTACTGCAGGAATTTTAAACTTGTTGGCCTTCTCTATTAGGTGGATTATGCGTCGGGTGTTGTCATGCGCCTGCCGACCCTTAATGAAGCCCGACTGATCGGGATGGATGATAAGTGGCATGAGGTCGTACATTCTCTTGGCCAGTATGGAAGAATACAGTTTTGCATCTATGTTCAGAAGGGCGATGGGCCTGTAGGAGGCACATTGGGTGGGGTCCTTGCCCGGTTTGGGAATCACGGAGATCACCGCCTCGGCCATGGAGTCCGCAGTGTTGCCGTCCGCGGCCATACGACTGAAAAGTCGGACCAGATGTAGCCCGATCTCAGACGCAAAAGTCTTGTATAAGATTGCAGTATACCCATCCGTTCCAGGCGCCTTCTGGGGTTTCAGTGATTTGATGGCTGATTGGACTTCCTCTAGGGTGATGGGGGCAGTGAGAGTTTCATTCCATTCAGGAGAGATCTGCGGGACCGGCAAGTCCCTCAGGAATGCGCGTTGGTGGTCAGTGTCAAGAGAGTCAGCCCTATACAGGGATTCATAGAATGACCCGAAAAGACCCGCCTTGTCCTCGTCTCTGTGGAGTAGAGTCCCTGACCCGTCTAAAATACCCCCTATATATTCCCTCTCCCTTTTGTCCTTCAGTTGCCTGGCCAGGTGCTTCCCTATTTTGTTACCCTGGGTATAGATAGGTTGCGCAGCTTGAGTAGGGTGAACTCCGCCCTATTATTATAGATGGCCCGCAGTTTGCCTCTGAGTGCCATGAGTGTGCGAAGCGTCTGCCTAGTGGGTGTCCGCTTGTGGGCCTGCTCAGCAGTCGTTAGTTCCTTTTCCAGGTCTTCCCTTTCTTTAGCGCGCTGTCTATTCAGAGCAGAATTAAGCGCTATGCATTTACCTCTCAGTACCGCTTTGAACGTGTCCCAGGTATTGTATTCACAGGTTACATCTGGGTCGTTAAAGGAGAAGAATTCTCTAATAGTCTCCCTCAGCTGCACACACGATTCCTTATCCCTCGTCAAGGCTTCTGGGAAGTACCAACGGGCAGGCTTCGGGCCGTTGCCAAGCCAGGTTAGACAAATGGTATCTTTGCGTCTAGCAGATTGCCCTGCAGGGACTGACTAAAAAAGATGTAGTCTAGTCGCGGGTAGGTCTGGTGCACGTGCGAGAAGAAAGAATAGTCACGGGTGAGTGGATGCACTAACCGCCAGGTGTCCAAAAGCCCTAGGTCCCCCATGTGCGTCTGAATAGCGTCCGGGAAGGTGCCCATGTCTGAGCGTCTTATGTGCGTACTATCGAGTGTAGGGTGCCAGACCAGGTTGAAATCCCCCAAGAGGAATAAAGGGCCCTCTGCAAAATCAATCACCTTACCCAATAGTGTAAGCAGGAAATTCTTTTAGCCAGTATTGGGGACATAAATCGACACGAAGGTGCACATCTTGCCCTTCATCCGTCCCTTGACCATCAGCCATCTCCCCTCCTTGTCTCCCTGGGTGCACATAGGTTGGAACTGGGCAGTCGAGCTGAAGAGAAGAGCTACCCCTTTCTGTTTAGTGGACGCAGAGGCTTTATAGATAAGGGGGTACTTCTTATGTTTAAGTCGGTGGTCATCAGCTTTCATTAAGTGTGTTTCCTGAAGTGCTACGATATCTAAATGCTGATCTAATACATATTTCCAGACTTTCTGACACTTCTGCGGGGAGTTGAGTCCTTAACGTTCCAGGTTCCTATAGTAAGAGGCATTCTAGGTCAATTCTGTCGCTATCTCTAAAGAAGCCATCCAGCGCCCTGCCCTTCCCTTTTGGAGCCCCCCTTCCTCCATCTTTCCCAGTCCGCAGTGAAGAACTCCCTCTTCTACCTTGCCAAGGTTGCACCCCCCCTCCCCCACATCATAGCACTCCCCCCGGGGACTCCCCTCTGCCATCCTTGACACTTCTTGCAATGGACTTACGGTGTGTAGTTGCACAATATCAACACCACTAGCCCCCTCCCACCCCAACCCATCCCAACAGGATAACGTAACAACATTTCCCAACATGAAACTCAGTTCTGGACTGTGACCCAGGTTCCAATGAAACCAGTTCGGACCTGCAGTCTATGAGTACTTGCAAGGGACAAGTGGCAGTGGCGGCTCGACGGCTCGAGACCCCCCGCCCCCTCCCCCATCCCCATTGCAATACTTATCTAATCATGACCTCCCCGTCAGTTCTCAGGAGCCAGCTCCAGTATCCTTGGAAACCTCCTGAATAGCTGCTGCCTTTTCTTGTTCCATTGTCTGTAGGTCCGGCTTGAGATTTCTCTTTGAAGATCGGCCGCGTCGAACCTTCTGCCAGCCATTGCTTGTCGCCTGGGAAGATTTGAGCTGGGTTCCCGAGGAGCATCCTCCTCCCTCGTCCTCCGGTCGGTCTTCTTCGTACGGGATCCCCAGTAGGGAGCAAGTGTCTCTCAAGGAACGCAATTGGTGGAGGGCACCATTCCACCTGAAGATCAGTCTAAAGGGGTGCCCCCAGGAGTACGGGACCCCTTCGTTGCGGAGAAAGGTGGTAGCCATTTTAAAGGATCTCCTCTTTTGTAAAGTGATTGCCGAGAGATCTTGGAACAGTTCCAAAGCTTGGCCTTGATACAGAATGGGCTGTTTGAGGCGCGCCGACTTCAGTATGCGCTCCTTGAGCGGGTAGTCGGGCAGGAAGGCCAGGATGTCGGGGGGGGGACCTTGGGACTTACGGGCCGGACCCACCCGATGCGCTCTATCAATACGAATCACAAAGTCGTCACCTTCGTCAAGGATTGTCCGGAAAAGGCCTTGTAGGTAGTTTGTGATACCGTCCCCCTCCGCCCTAGAAGGCACATTTCGAACTCGAATGTTGTTTCTCCTCGAGCGATTTTCGAGGTCCTCCGTGTGGGACTGGAGATCAGTCTGCTGCTCAGTAAGCCGGACTATTTCCTGTCTCAAGAACTCTATTTCTTTGCCCCTGGCTTGTCCTGAGAGCTCATTTGCAGCCACTCGCTCCCCCAGTTCGTCGATATCTCGTCGCATCTCCTTAAAATCCCCCGCCATATTCTGTCGGAGGGATTGTATGTCCTCCTTAAGGGAGGTAAATAGGGCCTCCATGAAAGCCTTGGTCGCTGGGGCTTCACCTCCTTCGCGGTCTGCCCCCTTAGGGGGGGTCCTTGAGCCGGTTTGTCCGGGCTTTTTTCAGGTTTGGAGGCCCCTTTCGTCAGCATGTCAGTGATGTTGCGATTTCCCTTGCGGTTGGTGGAAACCATCTTCTCCCTTCTGGTCGGCCTCTTCGCTACCCGACCCCCTCGCCCGCTCGCCGGGGTCTCAGACAGCCGGTTTGGGCCAGTAGGGGGGCGAGGGATATGGGGCACCTGGACTGCGTAGCCTGTCAGCAATGGCGCACGGCACTTGCTTCCGTAATATGTTGGTGTCACATGAGGGTCCCCGGAGCCAGCAGCCGTGTTATGGCCTCAGGAGCTTGGTTATTTCATCGGGACCAGGGACCCCTTCTCATGCCGCGCTGGTGGATCATCCACCTCCTCCAGGCCAGTTCCCCTGTCCGATGGGTCTTCTGGGGGGTCTCCCAGGGGATTCGGCCCCTGTCCGCCTCACTGACCCCCGTGGCTCCAGTAGCCGTAGCCCTACAGCTTGTCCTAGGGTCGGGTCATAGACAGCAGCGATGAGACTTGGACTGTAGTTACGGCCGGGGGCCCGATTTGTGCCCCCCGATCACCCGCGGCGATTCTGGGCCTGTTCACCCCCATCTCCGGCCCCAAAGACTCAATGTGAGGTGCAGGCCTCGACAACCCGACTTCAGACCTCGGGGCCTCCACTCCACAACGTCAGGCTCCTCTGGTGGTGCCGGCTTAAGCGCTCTCCTCATGGGGGCTGAGTGCCCCTAGATCGCTGCCGGTGCTCTCACAGTGTTATTTATTTATTTATTTATTTAATGGTTTTATAAAGCGCGTAGTAACTCAAAGAGCATCCCAGCGCTGAGCTGTTTCTCCTGAGGCTTCCAGCCATCTGAAAGAAGTTATGTTTGCGGGAAAAGGAGGGTCTTTAAGGATTTCCTGAACCGAAGATGGTTTGATTCTGTCCTCAGACTTCGTGGTAAACAGTTCCAGTGTTTGGCCGTATGGACCGAAAAGCGGCGGCCACCGGTTTTAGCTTTTTTAACTCTGGGAACTGAAATGAGATTTTCTCCATTGGACCGGAGGTCTCTTTTCGCTTTATAGGGGATTAAGATTTCTTTGAGAAGGGGGGGGGGCGTTATTGTGTTATGGGCCTAAGCTGAGTAGCCCCCCTCAGCAAGTCCCCAGCCGGGGCCTCGAATGCGTCTTCTCTCCGGACCTTCCTGGCCCTCCTCCACATAGACCGGGGCCTCAGCGTTTCAGTTCACGGCCTCCCGGTCTATGTATGCTGGAGCATGTTCTCACTGTGGGGTAGGTGGGCTCCCAACCCGCCGGTGCTGCCTTTACCTGCGCCTGCTGAGGCCTGCTGAGGCCGCTCCGCCTCCTCCGGCTAGGCCGCAGCCGGGGACTGTCCTGATGCCTCTCGCCGGGCCACCCGGCGTCTTCTTCCGCGGGCCGCCCGCCCGGGACCTCGGGGCAGATTCCGGCACACTCCCCCCAGGGACCTCTGCAGTCGTCGTGGGCAGCTCCGGTGACACCTCCCAGACCGGCAGAAGCGTCGCGGGCCCCCCCGCACCGCTCCTTAATGCGGGAGCCGGGTTACCGCTTTCTCGCCTCAGTGCGGCCCAGCCGGTTCTCCCGCTGCGCCAGTCGATTGTCCGTTCCTGGGCTCGTTGAGCTTCACAGGTTGCTGCCCGGGTGTTCCCCCGTCACTGGTCACCGACACCGTGACTCGGCTTCGGGCAGGTCAGCTAATTAGGCAGGCACGGAGGACGGGGACGGGGAGCCTCCGAAGGACACGTCTGCCTAAGCCGCCATGCTAGCCACGCCTCACGAGTCACATTGTTGAAAATTAGTACGGTTTGGTGAACATTATCTGCGCCATCTTGCCTCTTCCCCTGATGCCACACTTTTGTCGTGCGCACCCGCCATTTTAAGATGCCCTGATCAGAGCGAACCCTTTTGCATGCCGCTGGCCCCTGATATAGCCCTTCGCCCTCACTAAGCCTGCACGCTGACCAACCCCCTGCTTGCACCTGCCTTGAATCATAAACCCCTCTTCGGCGCTGCTCTGCCCCAGGCCCTCATCCTGTTCCCAGCGCGACACCTCCCTTCTTCCCTTTCACGATCCCCGGCCCTTAGATGCAAACCCCCCCTTTTTTCCCCGTGTGCCCGTTTGTCTTCCCCGTTCCCAGGCCGACACCCAGCACTGCCGATACCATTCCTTGCCCCTCCCCGTACAATAGAAAGCTTCCCCCACCAAAGGATCCCCGGGTTGATCAAAGCCCCCACTCCATGAGATCCGATCAAACCCCCCACATTCCGTGAATCGGCGGAATATCCAGCTGCGCGATACTCATCACCTGTTGTGACTAGGGTGGGGACTTCAACTGTAAATGTGTGTGGGAACGGGCCCAAAGGGGAGTTCCGGGAATGTCTTTTCCATACATCAAAGCTTTAACATGAATATGTAATCTGCAATAAAGTCATAAAACAGTGTATAAGAGGCCAGGCCTCAGAAATGTAGCTAGAGCACCTCAGAATGATACCTTCTGCCCGTTTTGTTGTGTTCTCCTCCGGAGAGAATAAAAAACCTTGTTTCCTGCCTTCCAGTCTCCAGCGCCTGCCTCTTCATTGATTAAATAACTAGAGGGTCACAGAGGCAATACCGCCGGGCAAATACCGATTGTCCCCGACCCGTCTCAGGTTTAACAATTGGCGTCCCAAGCGTGGGGCCCATCAGCGACTCGTGGATCCAGTGGGAGAGGTCCCGACGACAGAGTGAACGACTGCAACGATCGGGAGAGCTCTTGCCCAATAGACCCTCGTCTGGCAGCCGATCATCCAAACTTCACTAGTTCCGAACAGACCTCTCTCGAGTGATCTACGGTCCTGACTGGGAACCATTAGGAGTGCCGTGAGAAATACGAGAAAAAGAGGACGAACGGGCGCTGGATTCGGAAGACAAGAAACTGTCCACATGGTCCGGGTAAGGTCGTGTAATCACGACAAGTTGCGAAATGATTGCTTGATTGTTTGATTGCTTGATTATTTATAAAATACTAGTATTACTCTTTGTTTGACCTATTTGGAGATTCACTGTCGGCACACGGAGAAACAGTAGGCTCCTTCTCTTTTGCAAACGGTGAAGGATAGGTAACGTAACCGTCGCGCCTATCTTTCTCCCCCACTGACTCTATTATTTCTTAACGGTTTTTGGGAGACTCCCCTCTCCCTCACTGATTAAACTGGGTTCTTTAACCCCGAACTACTGTTCACAGATTGTCTTCTGGAGATTCTCTGTCTGCAAACCGGAAACAACAGCTTCCTCTTTGCGGTTAGTGAAAGGGTAGAGGACGCAGACTTTTGCGCCCTACTTACTCTCCCCATTGTCCTTTTTCTATCCTATTTATTTATTTATTAATTGCTTGATTGTTCCGCGCTCTTGGTTACTCTTTTTTATTTTTGTTCATGAGGTATTCACTGCCTGCAAACAACGTAGAATAGGAATATTCTGTCTAGTCTTTGCACCTAGTGATAAGATAGGCACTGCTGACTTATTAGTCCTTCGTTACGAGCCGTCATGTCTGTCTTCTCCCCATTGATTGATAATTGGTTCAGCCCGGACCGTGTATTAGAGGTGGACCATATAGCTCCACTAGAAGGCACCCCTAATAAGGACATGTTCATAAACTATGGATTAGTTACCATAGCCTATAATAAATTGTGGCACAGGTATACCAAAGAAAGTCAAGACAAACAGTGGCCACTGGCAGGATCCTTTGACCTTGATAAAATAGAAACGTTAGAAATAGCCCTTCGAAATAATAAGACAACGCCTATTATGCTCGACAGTCTCGGTATGTGGCGCAGAGAGGCTATGCAACGACAGAGAAAAGACGAGGACAAACCAAGTAGAGAAATATACCGACAGGACAACCCCAGGACACCGCTACCCACAAGTTATCCCCCGACACTACGCAAAAGACGACCAGACTTAGGGCCAGACCAATGCGCTTTTTGTAGATATGTCGGACACTGGAAAGCCCAATGCCCGACTCTACTGAGCGTGAGTAAAGGCAAAGGGCCGACAGGAACGACAGATCGTCAGTATGAGAAAAAGCGCGAGACAAAGAAGAACCCGACTTACATAGACAGACCAGATAGAACCACCACGTTTGATTATGCCCGATGGCACAGATTTCGCCAGGACAATTTCAGCGGCATGCTCAAGTTCTCCTAGGTCGGGCAACGTCAAGACGGGAACCCAGCCACGCTTTAAGATTCACAAACGGAAAGAGATAATTATGACCAATAACTGTTTTATATTCGTCTTGGGTCTTTGTATGTCGTACTTGTACTGTCCCCCCCCCCCCCCGTCTGAGTTTGTGTGTATGTAATGTACGAATCTGCGTCATCCCTCTACACGTGTTTCCGTGTTACTCAACCTCTGTTAAGCAGAAACTTAGCATAAAAGCAACCTGGAAAGAAAGAAATGGTACAACAAAATCCGTAGACCATTGATGAACTTGAACTTTTAATTTAACACAGCAAACAAGAAATAATAACGGTAAACTGTAGAAAATGAAAGTCAAACAGAACATTCGCCCCCCCCCATTCTGGAACCTTCCAAAGTAGGGCAGGGTTACGGCTACGCCCAACCAGCGGCAACCCATATAAGGCGGGCCCCGCTGCCAACTCTTGGTCAGGAAATCTTAACATATGGGGAAGCCGGAGGAGAGGCAGGGGCCAGCGGAGTCCAGCCGCAACGGCCCTAGGTAGTTGCCGGTAGTCCCGCCACATGCCTCCTCGGCCCAGCCGCAACGGGCCTGGATAGACTTAAGTAGTCCCGCCACATGTCCAGAGAAGAGCGAGGCACCTCTTCCTTTTCTCCTCCGCAACAGCCGCAGCAGCTCTGGGCGGCGGATGCCCTGTCCATACCCCTGCAGGAATGCGTCCAGGTCGGGCCGGGAGGGAGAGGCGACGCGGATGAGCCTCTCCCACCTCCACCGATAGGAGGTCTCCCAGCCCCCGGCCCAACGCCGAACACCCCCAGTCAGGCGATGGTGCCCATACTTGCACAGCACCGAACACACCATGGTGGCACCCCAGTATTTGCGCAGCACCGAACGTGCAATGGTGGCCATATTTTCGGAACACCGAACCTGCAATGACTGCACCGATACTCGTGCCGCGCCGAATGCGCGCCACAGGTGGCCATACTCCCACAGCACTGAGCACAAGACTTGGGGAACACCGGATGTGGAGAGACCTTCATGCGGGGCGATGAAAAAGAGCAGCATGGAGTGCACCGGGAGAAGGAGACGGCGCGAACGAGTCTCCCTCGCCCCCCCAGGTGGGGGCATCACAGCTGCACCCCAGCCGAACGTCCCGCTTTCACACAACAGGGACCTCTTCCTTTCACTCCGAAGGATCTCTTCCACTCTTGCAAACTCGACGAGAGTGGCCCCTGTAGGGCCTCAAAATGGCGTCTGGGTCCGCTGGAAGGCGGGCCCCGGCCACTAGAGTAACTTTGACCAGCAATATAACTCGGACATTTGCCCACTGGGGCACGAGCCCCCATCTCCGACAGCATCTCCGCAGCCTTGAAGATCCTACAAAAGTCCCCGGCGGAACCTTCGGCCTCTGCAGGTTTCCGGTAAGGGACGGCTGCCTTGACCGCCAACGAAATAAACATGACATTGCCACTCCTTCTGTTAGCATGAATTCTAGAACTGCCGAAAAGGACTCTGGTCCAAACTGCCAGTAATGGGAAACATTTCCCCCTGATGCTACTTCCGGACTGAGCCGGCCCCGCCCAAAATGGCGCCGGTATCAAGAGGGACTTGCGAACACCTCATGGTGTTCCTTCGCACTAATATAAACTTGATGTTCTGAGACTTTATATGATCCTTTGTACACTTGGCTAGAAAAGACAAGGAGAGCTCACTCGACGAACAGTATGAAAGGATCCCGTTAAAAATGTTGATTACAAATGTACAATGTATTATATTTTTATAGCTGATGTATAACCTCATCTACGACGCACACATACAGTATGCATATAGGAAATCTGATTGCAACTATTATGATTATGTTTCTAAATTATGAAATAAATGCCCCCGAACCCCCAGCCAATTAATAGACGTTTTAGTTTCCTGCAAATGAATGAATAAAACTTTCCAATGTATTTATTTCCGCAAGACGACACTCCCACTGTACGCGCTTTAACCATTGCCATGTCCGACCAAATACGACTGCACCCTCATCATCCACGTACTGAAATGATTCCGAGAAATAAAGGTTTTCGAAACTATGGACGGGTATTGCATGCTTTATTTTAAAAATGTGGGATCGGTGGGAAAGTTCTTTTCTGTGCACCCTACTCTGCTCTCTCTTTAAGGTTGAAAGAAGATGGTTGCCCAGCCCTGGAGGACGGATCGGATCGACAACACGACACTCTGCCTTCAAAGTACGCGACTGACTCATGAACTCTCGCGTGGAGGAAGACCTTGACTTCCAAGGATGGGTAAAACGAACGGTGTAAATGAGGGAATGTAAAAGGAGGGTGAAATGAAATGATGTAAACGTTATAAAGTACAACGTTCCAAGGTATCAGGGAACGGAGCTGACCCAAGAACCGAAGAACCTTAGAACGCCACAGCGTTGAAGGAGGTTTAAGGATCCCGATAGTGAGATACGTCCTTTGACTAGATACCTCGCACTAGGCACCTCTGGTGTCCTTTTCACGTTCCCCGCACACGACCTATATGGACACACTGCCCCCCCCCCCCGACTCCAGAAACCATATCCCCGGGGACTCTGCCCCGAGGAGAGAAGACGAGTAAGAGGTGAGTAAAGGACTCTTGAATACATGTATTTAAATATGCGCGAATGCTGTTCCCTCCCCCCCCCCCCCTTTTTTCCTCCCTCTGCAGGTTACATCAGAAATTACAGCCGAGGTGTGGCGAAGATCTGAAGCCTTGCCATGTCTAATACACGAAGCAGACTAGCGCCGCAAGGTGGTGCCTAAGCACGCCTGCAAACTACTCACGTATCGGACAAACCCGAAAAATTAGCACGACCTGATAAAAAGTGATCACCCTTAAACCAGACCGGACGAATGAACCCATGTCACGTATGATGCGAAACTATGAGAGAATGTGTGTGTGTGACCGAGGCGCTGACCCAACTGGTCGAAGGACCGAGAATGCGAGAAAGTGCGACAAAATGGTACCGCCTCTCTTCTTTCCTTTTCTCAAGGCACGTCCCCTCTACCCTGTCTAATACTCAAACTGCATGATTACAAGATCCTAACGCAGACCCGTGAATGTCCTTTACTGTGTAATGCACTAAATAGCCTTTCTTGAATACACTGCCACCCTCTCTGTTGCACGTGTACTATTTAGCCTGCCGTTGCACTCTCTCTCTCTCTCTCTCTCTCTCTCTCTCTCTCTCTCTCTCTCTCTCTCTCTCTCTCTCTCTCTCCCTCTCTCTCTCTCTCTCTCTCTCCTTCTATTTTTGCACTCCCACTCTTCCGAGCGATTAGCCCCGAAATTGGCAGACAAAACTACCCCTCATTCCCGGTTGTGAGGAATGGGTCGATTTACGCCCTTACCACAAGTTTCTATGTCCCTAGTTGTCTCCCATAAAACCCCTGTCTTTTCTGATTAAGTACTCAGGCCGTAGGAAGCTACGTAGGAACCAGAATGATGTTTTACAAGGTTAAAAGACTAGACCAAAGTGAAGAAGTCGTTGAAATGAACCCTGCCGAAAGTAAAAATATAAAAAAAAAAAATGTTTAGTTGAAAAACAGGACGCATTGATAAAAAGAACTGTTTAGCCTATGTTCGTCCCTCAGCAAAATATCTGTTTAGTACCATGTCGATAGCACACAGTACCCTTGGTAAATATAAAGCCCTAGAGAACGGCATAACTTAGTCAAGCCCGTCTTACGAAGGTGGGTCTCCATCAGATAAACTGTCGAAACTGTAATAAGTAATTATGAAGGAAAGCCATAATACCTCCAACAGGCCCGTCATCGGTCATTTATATGTTAGTTGTGAACCCTAAAATAACGGACGTTTTCATTTCTATCTGAAGCTGGGAGAGAAATAGACTTTTGTGATTTCCTTCCTCTGCAAATTCTCTAAAGACTGTCTTTTCACACTCGTTTAAGGGTACGGCTGTCAGGAGAGAGAAGGACCGGATGTGGGAGCACGAGGCCTGACTGCAGACTATGGAACACCTACGACATGGGCCAAGGCGAGACCGCGACAGAACAGAGCTACAGGACGAGGCACTACCTCCAGCAAAGTGAGAAGAAAGGGCTAAACTGATGCCCCCGCTCTATGTTCGAATGTGTGCCGAAAGGTCCCCGCTCTCCAGACTCGGTCATGAGCCCGCCCATCTGAAGTCTCTCGTTCCCCTAGTTTGTTCCTAATTTGGCCTTGCTCCATCCCCCTTTTTCTCTGACCTACCCTATGGACTGTTTTGTACGCTCTTCTTCCATCTGAACTTTCTGACAAACACCTCAAAGGACACAGGGCGAAAAGGACCTTTCCGACCAGAAACGCGAGGAAAGGGTCGTGCCCTGCAACGCAGAACTTAGAATAGAGCTGGACTTGTAGCTCCACCGCCGGTGCTCCACAGCGCCAACGAAAGACAACAAAGAATAATGAGAACTCGTTAACTTCGAACATTTGACATCCTCAATCACCGTTTCTGCTATGCCTCATTTCTCTCCCAGCCGCCATTGTATTGATCATGCTCCAATCCGAATCTGATATATGTAATAACCTACCAGTTCACGTTATGAAATGTACTTGCTGCTCTCGCTACAGAATCGTTTTTTGTATTACATTTCTATGACTTTCCTGCTAAAACAAATTGATCAAAGTTTATCAAATAGGTCCACCTCCTAAAACTAGAAATGTTAAAATGTATTGTTTACAACTCTTTTCATCTAGGGTTCCTACCGTTTTCTTTCTCATGCCCACCACAATAGAACCGAGTAGAAAATGAACCAGCAAGATGTCTTGAATATGTTAAAGGGAGGACTGTTGAAAATTAGTACGGTTTGGTGAACATTATCTGCGCCATCTTGCCTCTTCCCCTGATGCCACACTTTTGTCGTGCGCACCCGCCATTTTAAGATGCCCTGATCAGAGCGAACCCTTTTGCATGCCGCTGGCCCCTGATATAGCCCTTCGCCCTCACTAAGCCTGCACGCTGACCAACCCCCTGCTTGCACCTGCCTTGAATCATAAACCCCTCTTCGGCGCTGCTCTGCCCCAGGCCCTCATCCTGTTCCCAGCGCGACACCTCCCTTCTTCCCTTTCACGATCCCCGGCCCTTAGATGCAAACCCCCCCTTTTTTCCCCGTGTGCCCGTTTGTCTTCCCCGTTCCCAGGCCGACACCCAGCACTGCCGATACCATTCCTTGCCCCTCCCCGTACAATAGAAAGCTTCCCCCACCAAAGGATCCCCGGGTTGATCAAAGCCCCCACTCCATGAGATCCGATCAAACCCCCCACATTCCGTGAATCGGCGGAATATCCAGCTGCGCGATACTCATCACCTGTTGTGACTAGGGTGGGGACTTCAACTGTAAATGTGTGTGGGAACGGGCCCAAAGGGGAGTTCCGGGAATGTCTTTTCCATACATCAAAGCTTTAACATGAATATGTAATCTGCAATAAAGTCATAAAACAGTGTATAAGAGGCCAGGCCTCAGAAATGTAGCTAGAGCACCTCAGAACGATACCTTCTGCCCGTTTTGTTGTGTTCTCCTCCGGAGAGAATAAAAAACCTTGTTTCCTGCCTTCCAGTCTCCAGCGCCTGCCTCTTCATTGATTAAATAACTAGAGGGTCACAGAGGCAATACCGCCGGGCAAATACCGATTGTCCCCGACCCGTCTCAGGTTTAACAACATTCCAACCATCATATGCTCGTTTCTCATCAACGGGAATCTTACTAATGTCGGCAATTTTAGCCATAGTCACTATTCCCTTTATCAAAGGACTATGACTATAATCTGATCCACCAGTATATATATCACCAGGAGGATATCAAAGTTGATTCTGATATGCATTGGAAAACATAGCCAAATAAGCCCAAGCAGAACCTTCATATGAAAACGGGAGAACTAAATATGGCATCCCTTTCTCGGCGTTATGGGGCATAAGCCCACAAACCCAACAGTCAGTAGTATTAACTACCAGTTGATGCTGATGTAACAACTGGATGAATGAATTGTTGAAATATTCTGTTCTCCTAATTTGTTCATGGTCTGGGAGTGTATAGAACTTATGCGGAGAGTTAGTAGAAGAAGGCAAAGGAACAGGAGTTGGAGCAGGTGCTTGCTGCATAGTGTGGACAATCCATCCCACACAAGCTAATAGAATACATAAACATACTAAAATACACAATGCTACGCCACATCTATTAAACAATAATTTTTGTACTTAATTTGCATTGCAACTTCTTTATCATTCCCTTCCACTTTATTATCCATTCTCTAAAGGTGTTGCTCACGGTAATCTTCCTGGATCACTTAGTTGTGATTGTTAGCCGTCCTATGACACTGCAAGTCCTGCTGACCTAGGTCACTACTCAGGTCACAGCCTAAGACTCATACCGTGGCCAGAAACCGGTCCTGGGAAGCTTGATTCCGGTCCAGGGAAGACATGGCTTGGCAGTTCGGGCTGGACTGTTCCCATGAGGCACTGGGTCAGACTGATTTGCATATGGCCATGTCTGAACTGGGGTGGCGGAGTGAGCTAAAGAACGGTGATGGATTAAACCCAGATCAGTTGACTGGGGGTGAGTGTTTGTATTGTCAACGCTCCGTCCATCACCACCTTTGGTTTTTCATACCGTGACCCTGCAACTTGATGGATAGTGAAAAGGAAATGTCTTTCAAAAAGAGTAACCAAAGAAAAAGAAAACAAAGTTCAATTGTCTTTCGGCAACCTGGGTCTTAAGTTGTACCGTGTCTTGTCAGGTATCGTTTGATCTCGAAACAAAGTCTCTGCGTTAGTCGTGTCCAGTGTCAAATGTGGTGGTACAGCTTCTTGCAGCACATCGTCATCTTCTTTCTCAGAACTTGTCCAGTTCAGGCGTGCACTACTGAAAGGTACAAATCAGGGTACTTTTCGCTCTCACTATCACCTATGCCTTCTTGGACCCACTGGTCATAAGGTAAAGGCAAGGGTACCCTCTTACAGTGCACGCCGTGGACCCAGTTTTTGTTCCCAACGACTTTAACTGCTGTACGGGTAACTAGAAGCACCTGTCGCGGCGGCCCGCAACAAGGTTCTAGATTCTTCTTCCTCTGGAAATTCTTTACGCATATGAAGTCACCAGGTTGAATGGAATGACCTGGATCTGAGGAAGCCTCCGGCAAAGCGTTTTGAACCTGTTGATGAATAACACGTAATTTAGTGGTGAGGTCATGTAAGTAATCAACCAACAATGGGTATGGAATATCAGAATACTTTTTAGGTCGAGGTACTCCTCAAACATTGGCTGGGCGTCCAAAAACGACCTCATAAGGACTAAGTCCTAAACAAGAATGTACAGTTGTTCTCGTGGAGAGAAGTGCCAAAGGTAAGGCATCGGGCCAAGCAAGGCCCTGTGCTGGCCTGAATCTTTGCTAATTTCAGCTTGAGAGTGCCATTATAGCACTCTACCAAACCCGCTGACTGAGGATGGTTTGCCGCATGGAATTTCTGCCTAATCCCAAGACCTGCACACACCTTCTGCATAATTTGACCCACAAATTCACTTCCATTGTCACTCCAGACAATGCGCGGTAAACCAAACCTTGGGAAGAATTCCTTCAAGAGGACTTTAGCAGTGGACAAGGCAGTATTATCCTTTAAGGGGTAGGCCTCTATCCATCTGGAAAAGGCACATACCACCACTAGAACATACTTGAGGTTATTGGAACATTCCATATGGATGTAATCTATTTGTAAAACCTCAAAAGGATACGTAGGGGGAGCAAAATTACCTGCCGGAGTTGGTGCTCCCTTTCCTGGATTGTGCATCAAACAAACAATACAATGCTTTACCACATTCTCCGCACATTTAGGAATACCTTCATTCTGCCATACTGGAGCCAGAAGCTTACATATTCCTTTCGCACTGATATGAGCTGGACCATGCGCCATAGTAACTACAGGCAGTACATATTCATCTGGTAACAACCAACGTTGGTGTTCTGACAATTCCGTCCAACACCCTGTTGTGTCCAACATTCTCATACTCTCTCTCCACTTACTTAATTCCTTCTCAGTTGCTTCTTCTTGAATCTTTCTCACACTTTCCACTGTGTCCTCACACATACCTACTTCTCTGACCCATCTTGCAGTACCTGCAACATACATACGACTCTTAAAATCTTTCGCTGTTTCTTTTGCTACCTCGTCTGCAAAAGCATTCCCACGACCCACATCATCAGTGATCCTTTTATGTGCACTGCACTTTACAATCGCTATTTGGATAGGCAAGGAAAGTGATTCGAGAAGGTCAGTAACCAACTGACCATGCTGTATTTTAGTCCCATGGGAAGTAAAGAATCCTCTTTCCTTCCACAAGCGACCGAAACTATGAGCCACGACAAAGGCGTATTGGCTATTGGTGTAAACAGTCACTCTCTTTCCTTTTGCCAATACACACGCTCTCGTCAGTGCAATCAACTCAGCTGCTTGTGTTGAATTATGTGTAATACGTGCAGTTTCTTCTACTGTATGCAAAGTGGTAACAGCATAGGCTGCAGTCGTATCACCATTAGGAAGCTTAAAACACGACCCATCTACCCATAGGATCCAATCCGGATTCACGAGTGGTGTATCTTTTAAATCTATTCTGCCTTTAGTTTCCTCCTCTGTACGAAGAAAACAATCATGCTGATCTTGTATATCTTCCTCTTCTGGATTAGGTAACAATGTTGCTGGATTTAAAACATTACATCGCTTGATATGTATGTGACTAGCTAAAAGCGTCAATTCATACCCAGACAAGCGAGCACTCGTAAGATGTTGCGTTTTTGTTCTGTTCAAGAGAGTATCCACTGCATGTGGTACCATAACAACAAGAGTGTGATCCAATACCAATCCAGCAGATTGACGAATGTTGCTCTGAGACAACTAGGCAATGCCTTGGCTACTGGATCCAATGTAGCCGAAAAATAGGCACATGGCCTTTGCTTGTCTCCAAATTGTTGTGTTAAAACTGACAATGCACAACCTTCTCGTTCATGCACGTAGAGTGTGAAAGGCTTACTATATTCTGGAGTGCCCAACACAGGAGCAGAACACAAAGCAGTACGTAAATCAGAAAAACTCTTCTGACATTCGTCAGTCCAAGGAAGAGGTTGGGGTGTGTCTTTCAGAGTAAGTGCCAACAGAGGTTTAGCCAACAAAGGAAAATTTGGAATCCACTATCTACAATAAGAGGTAATGCCCAAAAGGCACGCACCTCCTTTTGTGTGGATGGTACAGACATTCGTGAAATTGCATGAATACGTTCTGGGGTCAATCGCCTTCCCTCTTTCGACAAAAGATGACCTAAATAGGTAACCTCTTGGCGGCAATATTGTAACTTAGAAGGTGACACCTCATGATGTAAATCAGACAGATGACGCAAAAGCGAAACAGTCGCATTTTTACAAACATCCTCTGAATCAGCAGCCACTAACAAATCATCCACATACTGAATAAGAGTAGCAACTGGAGGCAAAGAGAAAGCATCCAGCTGGGACTTCAAAACTTGGCTATAAATGGAGGGACTCTCACAATAGCCTTGAGGTGCGAGTTGAAATCTAAAACTTCGGCCTCTGAGAGAGAAACCAAAGAGATCCCTACTTTCCTCAGCAATAGGAATGCTAAAGAAAGCATTTTTGAGATCAATAACTGAGAACCAAACAGCTGAAGCAGGTATCATTGTGAGCAAAGCAGTAATATCCGGGACAACAGGAAACTGAGGCACAACAATTTTGTTGACCTCTCGAAGATCAATCACAAAACGATATACAGGAGGCTTAGAAGGATCAGTACGTTTAAGAACAGGCAGAACAGAACTGTTGCAAACATTTCCTCTTGTTTTTTCAACAACACCCTTCTGAACTAGATCATACACAATAGCCAACAGAGCTCTTTCGCCATCATTAGAAATCTTATACTGAGGAATACGTGGCAACTGAACATCAGGTTTAACAGTAATCACTTAAGGTGGAATCTTGAGCAAACCAGCATCATTCGGACCCGTGGCCCAAAGCGTAGCAGGAAGTGAACGGAACAAAAGGTGCAGGTTTCTGTAATAATCTCTGAAACTGTGAAGGCTGTTGCAATTGACGCTGAGCAGAACAAGGGGGATACGCTTGTTGCAAAAGAACCTTCATTTCCAACTCTTTAGTCTTTTTCTGTACTTTATCCTTTTCTTCCTTATCCCTATTCTCGTAGTATTGAGCATTGGCTAATATCTGGGCAGACGAAGAAACAGCCCACAAACTTTCGGATTCTTTCAATTTATGCGATAATTCGGGAAGTAAATTAAATACAAATGTATCCACAAATAATCTCTGTCCACCCTCAGTACTCATCTCTTGACCACTGTGGTCGATGAACGTCTCCTCGAAACGAGTAAAGAAGTCAGAGACACTCTCATCTTTCTTCTGCTTACACGCAGCTAACTAATCCCAATTGACTCGAAGGGCGGGCATCATCGTTTTCATTAGAGCTATTATTCTACCAGGCAACTCTGTAATCAAATCATCGGGTTTAGCACCACCTACTTGTGCTGTATCTGCAGCAGTTATAGTAGCCCAATTACCACCTAAAGCTTGGTCGTGGTCTTCCCTACGAATCCGAGCCCATAATTCTTGAGGGACTACATTTCCCATCAGCAAATCAATATCTGTTAAATTCATAATACACGCATCAACAGTCTGGGACAACTCTTTGTAATATCCAGCAGGATTTTTACGAGGGTCTGGTACAGACTGTTTAACCGCATGCGTGCGGTAGGATTTCCGCCCGTACGCTGGGTTTTAGGGATTCGCACTTTACATGACGAGCTGGGCTCGTCATGAGCGTGCGAGGAGGTTACCTCATGACGAGCCCAGCTCGTCATGAGCGTCGAAGGGGTTAAGCGCCAGAACTTCAGGTCTTTTCCAAGGGACATGTACCCATATACGCTGAAAATGAGCAGGGAAAGCTAGAACATTGCCTGCCTGTGGAACCGCATCCCTCCATATCGGGGGAACTTCTCGCATAGGATAGTGTTTCACTTTATGCCTTACTGAAGGATCAGGATCAAGAGAAGCTTGAGAGAAAAAGGAAGACCTAAAAGTAATAAGTGTTCGAACTGCATCCTCGACATCGGAACCCACAATAAGTCCTTTATCAAATTTAGCCTATATATCAAACAAACCCTGAGGAGGTAAATCCAAATCCATATCACCCCATCCTTTAACAAGAATATTACACATAGCATTAAAAACATATCTCTGCGTAGGCGCCTTCCACTGAAGAAAAGTATCCCGGATATCGCGCACATTATACTGTGGACCACTCATGATCCAATTGTGAGCGAGAGAGTCTAATCTAATGTGCTCGTCAGTATCCGGAATTTGACTACGGGATTGTCTTCGGGACGAAACAGGAGTCAAATTAAGAGACCCGAAGAAAGGTAACAAAAGACCGGAAACAGTATCAACTAATCGTTGACGAGCCGTAGGAGAATCTGACAGTAAGACCGGAGACAACGTATTGAGCACAGCAGGAGAAGAACTGTCAGTGGTAAAAGTAACTGACGGTAAAGGAGACTGAGGTACAGAAGTCGGTGGCAAAGGAGGTGGAGGTGGAATGACTGGAAGAGGCAATTGTGGAAGAACCGGAACAACTGGTTAAACAACAGGTTGTTGAACAACAGGTTGTAATGGGTGTGCATTAGCACCTAATACATAAGGTGGAGGTAATCTAAACAAATGAGAAATTAAAGGATCTTCGTCAAGATCTTTACTCTTCGTGGAAGGAGGCAACACCGGATAACATCTATCTATTGCCATACGATGCTGTCGTTCTGAGATTTCAATCATTTGATCAGTCTCATTATTCTTAAACTGTTGGGCAGCTTGTAAAATCGTCATATCCTGCACTTTCTTATCTCTTTTTGCCTGTTTAATTTCTTTCTGTTTGGCTTCCTTACGCCATAGGCAAAAATAGGCTTTTCTTTTAAACAAAATTACTTCTAAGTTATCTAATATGTCAGGCTCAAAGCTACCATTTTGTGGCCACTGCCAAACACCATCTTTCTTTATATATCGAATCCATGTTTCATTAAAAATAATAGGGCCTAGACGATGTTTCCAATAGAGCTCATAAGTGGGAGTTCCAACCAGAGGAATTCGACAATAGTCCTCTAGCCGGGAATCCCTAGTACAATTAAAACAGCAACATTTCTTAAACTCACTAAGCTTAGGCCTTTTGTAAAGTACTGGACTGTTCACAAACTTCAAGGGGTATAAGGCAATTATCACAGCACAAACGTACTTACCCCTTGGCTTTGACTACTGCATGAGTCGAATAACAAAAAACAAAACAAAAGAGTGGGCGCTACCCACAAATACTTAACTAAATATTTTCTCACGCCAACAGGTGTCCGCCTAACATCTCGCGATACCAATCATCACCAGAGGACCAAGGCAGGGCGACAGTCAGGGCAGCAGTCGTCTGCAGCCGTCGGAAAGGAGTAGCCGCGCTGCAAAAGATTTTCGGTCCACTTTCGACATACATGGGTCGCTTGACGTGGTTCGAGAATCCTCCAGAATTTTCTTGAGAGGCTCCTCATGACCTTCGGGCTGAACCGCTACCACTGAAGTCGCCCACACGTTGGGCGCCAGTTGGAGAACTTGGCCTTATGGGCCGAGCGGCGCAGGGTACGCCTGTAATCTCCGGGTTTACCTGCCTTGTCAGACACTCTGTTAGGGGTAGAAAATCAAGTTTATTAGCTGCAGCTAAGCACAGTTTGAAAACAAGCTATCAAGTATCTTGTATACGCCCATCTTTCAGACCCCATGTTCTCCCCTCCCCTCAAGTTAATCAATGCTAGTGCATGTAATTCAATTTGCAGGTGGCAGGACGTATTTGCGAGCCTCAAAGGACAGTTGTGTAATAGGAGAATACACAGAGAGAATAGTGAAGGCCAGTTAAATAAGATAAAGTAAAGGATGAATGGTGGGACCCAAACAGTCAACTAAGACAAAGATCAATCAGTATAGACATGGATTAACTAACTCGGCCAGACCCTGACATCGGTTTCACAAATAAGGACAAAGGGTTACTTTTTAACAGGAGAGACGAGCAGCTGGAAAGGCAAAAACATTATGTTCGCTGTGCTGCCTGAGTGAGGGCAACACAAAATGGCGCCTGTCACAAAATGGTGGCCGACTATGAAGCGAAGTCGAAAATCACAGAACCTCAGTACTTTGTAGAAAAGATTCCTCTTTACATAGACTTGAAGGAACACCACAATCCATCATTATGCCTTCTAACGTGTCATGTGTGCTATCAGCAAAACAATTTTTAGATAAAATCTGTGAACACTTTCCCCCTTCTTCTTGTATTGTCAGGGAGAGAATATGAAAATTCTGGGTTATGCAGATCATTTAGCAATGGTAACCTCTGAACCGAGTTTTGCTCTAGAAGAGAACAAAAGGGAAGCCCTAGTATTTGGGGAAATATGTTTAATGAAATCGACATAAAACATAAATAGTTGTAAACAGGCAGGTGAAGTAAGATGAATCACCAGTAGTGGACTTGGTTGTATAACTGGGTGTGAAGAGGGCAGCAGAGGTGGATAAAATTGTGGGAATTAATCTTACTCCAGTTATACAGAAAGCAAAACAGGATTCTGGCAAGATGGATAATTAGCATTTATCTATTAGCCTTTGTAATATAGTGGAAATAATTTTTTTACCCAAAGTCCTGTGTTTTTTTAGGGCGATTCCACTGGAGTTTGAAAACGTTGGTTCAGAGCAATGATATGATCTGTAGGTTCATTTGTACCAAATCTGAAACTTCATCAATGAACTGCAGCACTTCAATATGCACTCCCAAGTGAGGAGAGACTCAGCTGATCAATGTGATGGTGGTGGTACACCTGCTATTTATTAACTCCTTCTAGGGGAAGAGGCTAAAAACTCTATCTTCGGCACATTGAACCTAGTTAGTATAAAAAGGTCCACTTTAAGACCCTGCGAGCAGCGTATGGGATTTGAGCCCATCTAATGAAAAAAAAGATTGGACTGGGGAGACTGAATTACTCTACCCCATTTCTGAGGAGCCCTGCGTTTCTTGGAATTTTACATGACGCGTTAGTGTTGCGGCTGAGCTAAATACTGACAGCTAGCGTGTTCTATAACACGCGAGACTTCATCTAGTGGAGGTGAGATTGAGGACTGTTCATCTGGCTTCTGCTGCTTCTGTTGTTTCTGGAAGAGAGGATACTGTTTGGGGGTAGGGCTACTGCTCTCAGCAGTGTGTGCCCTCTGCACCTCTGCTCTTCTGGTATCACATTCTAAACTGCGATTCGTATCCAGCAGAGGGTCAAGCTGTGGGTCACGCCGTGGGTCTCAGGCCTCCCCCATGTTCTCTGCCTCTGACATTTACTCTGTGTCTGAGGTGTCATCCAAATCAGCTCGTCTTTCTGTTTCAAGCAATGCATTAACTGTGAGCACCATTCTGTGTTGTGCATTTCTCTGTCCCTTACCTTTTATTCTAGGAGCTGGTGAGGGAGTAGCCAGATTTGGCATTTAATTATTATTTTTTCTCATTGCTTCCAACTGTTTTGTGCACATTCTCAAGTCTACAGTCTTAGCCCCTCCAAGTATTCCGATCGTAGAATGACAAGTAAACAAAGTTCCGACTGCCCAGAAGCAGCCACAGAGGGTCCCCTCTAGCTCCCTTAATCTTGCAGGCACGGAGGTTTAGAAAAAGTAAAAAAAAGGGGGTTATACAATACCTTCACTAGCTGGTTGTGAGAATGCATATCCCCGCTGTATGACTCTTTTTCGCGGCAGTGCTCACCTCTGATTTATGACAGTGATGGCCTCTGCTAGCTCTCTGATGCTGTGGATTCTATTTGGTTCCAGCACCACAGAGGTGTATCCCAATGTCTTGATATTGGCCTCCTTTCCAGGGAAAAAGGTGAAGAGCGGGGAGTGGGGAGCAGGGAGCAAAAAGCTGGGAATCACAATAAATGATGCTTCCCTGAGCTCATAGGGACCATAGAGATCACAAAAGCCATAGAGACCCCTACTTTCCTTTGCTAAGCTTTCAGCTTTTCCCCAGGTTCTAGTCAGATGGGTTTTTGGTTGTGCTTTGTCCTCACTCTTCAGCCTTGGCTATTTGAATCTTATATCTACATCTCTGTCTGTGTTTCTCGGACATCATTTAGCTAGAATTATCAGAAATGGAAAAAAGAACGTGTCAAGTGAAGCTTAAGCCCCAGGACTCGGAGAATTAAAATAGACGCTCCAACCTCCACCTAGTGGGTGTCCCCAAGGGACGTGAAGATGCCCAAGTACCCAAATGGACTGAAACGTTGGTAAAGAAAGTCATGCTGAGCTGGAAAGGGACTTAATGATTACAAGGTTTCACAGAGTTCCCGCAAAGAGACAACCAAATTCAAGATTCTACAGAACAATAGTAATCAATTTTGCGAACTATTGAGTCAAGGAACAAATACTAAGTATTGCAATCCAAACTAAAAGTACTAGCTACAGATCAATGTTATGTATTTACAGACATCCAGGAAGCACAATCTATGTAAATGAACCTCTCTAATGAGTTCTTCTAACAGGGAGCAATCCATTCACCTACCCTTATAGTAAAAGTCCTTTAGGGCGGGAAGAGGGGGAGCACCAGGAACCCGAGTTTCAGATGTGGGAAGGAGGAGTTAGAAAAGGATGCAATATAATGGCATCCAGCGGTAGATGGGGGGGGAGAAGGAACAGTGGGTAAATCCGTCTTCCACGGAGGGCACAGGGAGTTTGAGGTGGGGGTGAGGCATAATAGAAAAGTAGACTTCAAACCCTAGTGCTTAAATATCCTCTGTGATAAAACAAATTAGGACATATAAGATGAATTAGGTGATGACATACAGAACTGAAAATTGAAAGTCTAGGAGGAAAAAACTGCACTTGTCACTCTCTCCTATGCGGCAGCACTTGATGCACTTGAATTTTATCTACACGTGTCACTTGCTCCTAAGCAGTAGCTTTAGATATATTTCGAATGAATTAGGCAGAAGCTTCGTCAGTAGCCTAGCCATATATTCTATGGGGAAAATGCTTGTGTCACTTTTAGTGTGAAAAGAAACAATGGCTCATGTGGAATAGTACAGCAAATAATGATAGTACTTTTGTGCACAATCGCAGCAAACAGGGTTAGGTCGGTATCCAAAGGAGAAGAAACCATACACACATTAATATCTGGTAAAAACAATTGTTATTTATGTATATAATAATAATGCAGATTATTTACAAAAACGAAATAGTACGTAGTGTCCCGAGTGAGCAGGGAACCTATAACCTTAGTGACATAATTGTGACATATACACTTGGTTTCCAATATTTTACAAAGTCGACCATCATAAATGATAGGAAATGAGAATATTGTCTTTATACAATAATAAGCGTGGTTTACTTGTTGTCGACGGCGTTTCAACCCCTTATGTAATAAGGGGTCCCTTCAGGAGCTAATAATATATGGACATTTGGAATGGAAAGAATGGAAACTATGAGTGTGCGGCCTTAATGATAACAGCGTAACTTGAAAGAAAGCACATGGGGGCGGCCTATACCTGAGGGAAAGGTAGTCTGTCAGAGTGAAGGAAGTGCACCCCAAGGAAGTGATAGTGTGCAATGTTACTCACATGGGACCCGGCACTGCAAATGTGAAGAAAGAAATGGGCCCTCAGGGGGAGCGGCGCGAGTCGTCTCCCCCTGGGGTGATTCGCCCATTTGGTACAGCCCAGACATCAGGTTAGCTGAGGAGTGGTAGGCAGGGCGCGCGCTAGTGATGGAAGCGGCGCGAAAGGCGGGAGGTAGGCGCGAGTGTGAGGGGCTAGGCGGTAGGGCGTTTTTTTGCTAGTTTTGGTCAAGATGAGAGGGCGCTTTTACTCAGCCTGGTTTGCCTGTGTAGTAGAGGTGTTTTTGGCAGTTTTTTTATTTCATTTATTTATTTAATGCGATTTTATATAGCGCGAACTTTACCCTAAGGTATCAGAGCGCTTTACATAAGAACCAGTTGCAAAACATAAGGATTTAGGATTACATGCGTTACATAAAAGATACAAACAGAAAAAATTGCAAATGTACAAGATGTAAAGTCACACAAGGAAGAGATAAGGCAGTGCAGGCATGGAGGCGAGTGTAAAGCTTGTCGAGGCCCTGCGAGTGATTCATAAGGCTGGGAGAGAAGACATGCTGACTGAGAAGGCACTGCAGGAGCTGCTTCCTCCTTCCAGACCCCCACAGCGCAAGGCGGCAAAAGGTGTCCAAAAGGCTGTGGAGGCATGTTTGCCAGCACCGGTCAAGAGGGGAGCTCGGCGGACGCGTTCTTTGACCAGCAGGGCTGCGAGTGTCTACAATACCAGGTCTGCAGAGAGATGGGTGGCTCCTCGCAGGGGGCGTCCCCTTTCACCAAGAACAGTGACAGCGATGATGACAGGGCAGATATATCACTGTTGGAAGAGAAGGGGCATAACGTTGCCGCAGACAAGGAGTTTAACAGATGGGACAGAGAATACATATTTCCACGTTTTCGCCCGCCACCTGGTCATCACTATGAGGCAAGTTCCTCTACACCAAATGACTTAGAAGGACAGTGGGTTTGGGTGGAACATGCTGGTCAGGCGGTTGAGGACTTCGCAGATGGGAGTATCCAAGAAGCAAGTTCATATTCTCAACGGGGTTTTGGCGGCCTTTTTGTTAAACGTTTGAGCGACAAAAGAGATGCAACACCAGGTAAAGCTGGTTATTATTCTGCGCATGTGGATGAATTTGAACATCCCTATTCACAACATGGCGAATCTAGAGCAGATTTTGGGTGGTTGGGCAGGCCTCTAGAGCGGAGTGCTGTTTTCTACTTGGAACATTTTTGATGGTGGTGTTGGGGATGGGTCATGCCCTAGTAAAAGTACTGCAACGCAAAGAGGATTTGGGGTTGATGGGGATGAATATGAAATGAATTTGGAGGAAGGTGAAATTTTGGATAACGCACTATTTTCTGAAGGGTCACAAGGTTTGGATGGTCAAAAAGAGGTGGCGGGGGGCAACAAAGAAATCTTTTTATCTTTTCAGAAGTCAAGTGAGGACTCGTCTCGTAAGACACGAACACCAAGAGATTATCAAGAGCGGATGTCTCGGACGGAGTTTCAGCAAAGAGTGGAGCAGTTACCTTATGGTAAGCCCCATTGGTGGGCAGTTTGGGAGTAGGGGCAAGAGGTGGGGGGCTTTGGGGGTTTACAGTCGGGGCTAAGGAGGGTTGTAAACATTGGCGATAAGAAATGTTTGTTGTCTGACAAATTACCACCAGCTGAGCCATTACCGGCTATAAGCGAAGAAGTACTTGACGGAATAGGGAGTAATCAAGCTAGTTTGACTGATGTGTTGTCAAAAGAAGAAGGGTCTGAGGGAAAGGCGAATACTAATATAAAGAAAAGACTTCCTTACATGGGTTTAGTGATGCCCCTTGGAACACATTTAGCAGGGAAAACCAAACCAAAAATATGGATCATGAATTTATAGATGTTTTCAAGTTATTACATAGGGACATTCAGGCAAAAGAAGTTTCAAAAGAGGAGGAATGGGAATTGGCTCGACGGCCTAGAGCACCCCGCACAATAGAAAATTGGACATCTGCTTTTCTGATATATGCAAGTATTTATTGCGAAAAATATCCAGAGAGATCGGTAGCCCTCTTTAAATTCAGGGATATAGTTAGAAAAGCACAGGTGCATTTTGGGGGATATTCTTGGTTAAACTACGATGAGGAATTTAGAGCAAGGATCAGTTTATGTACAGAGAAGCCATGGGGGGATGTAGAGTTATGGCTGCAGTGGATGTCCACGTCACTTCCACCTGCAACGAGGCATACGGCGGGTGATTGCAGTTAAAGTGAGGGGTGTCTATAATACAGTCTATTTTAGATAACATGACAAAATGTAAAACAATCTGATAATTCCATTGAAATCAGATTCTTTGAATAAAATAATAGTGAAAAAAGTCACAACCACCGCATTGTCGGCAATTAACATGCTAGAGTTGTCAGCTTCATAGTTAATAATCTGGTACAACAGCATACATGGTCCACTCATGATTGTGTATATACTATCGTTGTCACGCGTTTTGTAAGTGTTGATGATTAATAAGGAGTATACATAATGACATCGGAAATGTTTTCTGTTTGTGATAGTTAAGGAGTATGCAAAATATTACATGCCATGTATACTGGCCCTTAGGAGTGGAAAAGTACAATGTGCATTAAAATAGGTAGAAGTGTCATTCAGCAGTTACCATAGACTTTTAGTACCGTAATAAGGACACAAACCCACGCCACTCTTCTGCAGAGTTCAGTCCGGGGGCTATGGAATTAATCCTTTCTATCCAGCAGCATTCTAATCTTTGCAAAATCTGTGTTAGTTCATCCCCTCTCTCGGGACAATCGCTTTGTCAATGATCTGCCATTTGATTTCGTCTGGTGTGTGATTTTTTTTTCACCATAGTGGGGAGCATTGGGTACACAGCAGCTGATGCGGCTGCGTTGCTGCTCAATGCATGCTTGATGGGTTATTGTGTTTGCTTAATGTAAGGTAAGTTGCAAGGACACCATATGCAGTAAACCACATGTCGTGTGTTGTTGTTGGAGAAAAATTAAATTTTTTGTTTCACATTAACATGCTCAAACGTCTTTGTGTCATACATGGATTCACAGGAGACACAGTTGCCACATTTAAATTGTCATTTTGGTTCTGATAGACCTCAGGCTGACTCTAATGTTCTGTTTGTGTGCACAGTGCTTTCTGTAGATGAGCATATTAAGTGGTCTTCTACATTCTTGCCACGTTTAAAAGCAAACATGGAAGACTCTAACATAGGATCGATACTTTTTATCAGGTCCCCGTTCTTCATAATTAAGTCGCAAACCTTGTTCGTGTGCACACCAAAAGTGGTCACACAGATTAGTCTGTCTAAAGGGGTTTTTCTTTTGTGATTAGCAGCTCTTCTCTAGGACAAAACCAAGCTTGTTTGAGTGATTTTCTTATTTGTCTATTTGGATAGCCTCTCTTCAGAAGTTTCAATTCTAGAATTTGGGCTTCCTTCATGTAGTCCTCCTTGTGTGAACAATTTCTACGCAATCAGAGAAACTGTCCAAATGGTAAACCCTTTCGTAGTGCTTGTGTATGGTGTATCTTGTATGCTAAGAGTGTATTCCTCTATGTGGGTTTCCTGTAGAGGCTGGTATACAGGATTCCGTTTTCATGTTGTATGTTTGGATCTAAAAAAGGCTATCACTGACTTGTGTATCATGGATGCAAAGGTGAGTTGCCTCAGGATGTGGTTAAGATATGTCACAAACTCATTTAATTCTGTTTCATTGCATGACCAAATGAAGAAAATATCGCCAATGTAACGTTTCTAGCATTTAATGTTGGAACTGTATATGTTGTTAGTGTCAAGGGCATAGGTCTGTTCGATGTGGTCCATGTAGATGTTCACTAAATTTGGTGCAAAAACAGCCCCCATACTAGTCTAGGAGCATTGTTGGTAATAGGTACCATCTGAAACAAAATAATTGAATTGGAGGGAAATTCTGAGCAGGGAGTTGATAAAACATGTGGGAACTTGATTTGGCTTAGTTTTTTTCTCTAGCAATTTCTCTATTATCAGAATGCTTTCCTCTTGGGGTAAGTTGGTGTACAATGATGAGATGTCTAAGGTCGCCAAACAATCTGTTTCCGTGTTGTAGGGCATGCCATCTATCAGGTTAATCATGTACATACTATCCCTCACATATGTTTCTTGTGTGGGCACAAAGCCTTAATGAAAAAGTAAATGTATTTCCCAGTGGGTTCTAGAGCAGACCGACATCCGGAAAGATAAGGCGCCCTGGAGGGTTGGTGGTGCTCTTGTGGATTTTCGGGATTGTATACAGAACGGGAGTTATAGGATTTTCAGCATTCAAAAACTCAAATTCTATTTTGCTGATATAGCCCTGATCTTTTCCTTCTGTGATGACTTTCAAAATGCCTTTTTTGATATCTAACAATGGGTTTGAAGTTAATTTCTTGTAGTGTCTTTCCTCACAGATTTGTTTACGCGTTTCCACATCATAATCTTTTGGGTCCTGAATCACAATGTCACCACCTTTGTCAGCTGGTTTAAAAAATATTTTTTTGTCATCTTTAAGTGCCTGTAATGCTTTTCATTCTTGTAAAAGTAATGTTATATGGAATAAAGCATTTTTTTGTTTTTAAGTTATGAAGTCCCCCTAGCACTAGTTTCTCAAAAGTTATTATCTCTGGTGGCATCATTGAGTTAGTGAGGTAAAAGGTGGAGAGCGGTCTGAGATCTGTGACAGATTCTTGTTGTATGGAATCTATGTCTGTGAAGAACAATCTTAACTGTAGCTTTCGAAAAAATTGAGAGAGCTCGGTTTTTAGATTGAACAAATTAGTACGTTCAGTAATGACAAATGAAAGCCCTTTACTTAATAAAGATGTTTCAGCTGAGGACAGTATGTGTTGTAACAGATTAAAGATTGGGATCACATCTAACGTTTGTGTTTCCTGGTCTAGTATGGTTGGGGACCCCATTGGTAATGTTTCCTCCGTGTCCGGCATTCCCCTGGGAACCGATACCACGTTTTGCCTTTGGCCTTGCGTCCCCTCTCTAAAAAAAGACTGACCTGGGTGGTTGTCTGAGCATCTTGGGCTGGGTTCTGACTCTTCTGATACCCCTGATGACTCAGAAAAAGTGATAGGTTGGTTTCTTCTGAATCTGCTCCACGTGTTCTGTCTGTTCTGTGTGCCTAATGTGGTGTAGTAGTCTTCTCTCAAATAGGGGTAAGCTTTATCTTTGGAAAAGTTCTTTATGTCTTTGGTGACCTTGTCTGCTTTTTTCTTTAGCTCAAACGTGTTGTACTGAACAATTGTTTTGTTTGTTTTGTCCAAGAGAGTCTTAGCTTCTGTAACTATGTCACCTCCTAGAAGTTCTTTCTCTAGTTCTTCTATTTCTTTTAATTCAGCTTTAGCGTGTTCTAAAGCAGTCTCTACCCCATAACACCATTAATGGGTTGAGCAGGTGGGAGAGATATGGCTAAAGTTTCATTTGAATTTCAGATCTTCTCGGAAAATACCGGGAAGTTCCTAAATTGTAATCCTGGGGAATAATGCCTGCCTTGAGGTATTCAGTTAGAATTCAAGCATGCAGCTCTGTTCAACATGCTTTTTCTTGGCCTCTTCCAATTTTTCAAGTAATTGTTGTGTAGGGCTCACACATTTGTTAGGTTGAGTGGAGAACAAGGATGGACCACTTATAATTTTAGCAATATTTTCATCAGTGTAAAATGGAGCTTCCCCTCCAGACATCGTAACCCAAGAGAAAGAGAATAAACCCTATATTGACAAAGGGTATGAGGGAAATCCAGAGACAGATAATTCCCTTGCGGGGCATCCACCGCTCTAAAATTCAAGAACAAGAGACAAGGGAGACCCTACTCAGAAGGAACCAGGGTAGTATAAGTGTGAACATAAACAACGTTTCCTATGGAATAGTGCAGTAAATAATGATACTACTTTTGTGTGCAATCACAATAAACAGGGTTAGGTCGGTATCCAAAGGAGAAGAAACCATACACACCTTTATTTCTGGTAATAACAATTTTTATTTATGTATATTATAATAATGCAGATTATTTACAATAAAGAAATAGTGTGTGGTGTCCCCAGTGAGCATGGAACCTTTAACATTAGTGACATATCTGTGACATATACACTTGGTTTCCAATATTTTACAAAGTCAACCATCATAACTCATGGGAAATGAGAAAAGGGTCTTCATACTATAATACGCGCTGAAAAATTGTTTGCTTGAATTATTGTTGACAGTGTTTCAACCCCTTCTGTAATGAGGGGTCTCTTCAGGACCTAGTGATATAAGGACATCTGGAATGGAAAGAATTTAAGCTATAAGTGTGTGGCCTTAATGATAACAGTGTAACTTGAAAGAGAGCACATGGGGGAGGCCTGTACCTGAGGCACTTTTTGAACACTGGAGACTTTAGATTTTATTAGGTAACAATCTGGCAGCTATTATATAACACTAGATGGATCAAAAGTATATTGTGCAGCAATACACACAACACTTTTTGTGGGGAAGGGGAATTTAATACTTGGTTATATAATGGTATTAGTCATTTGAGTGCAACTATTAACACATAATGGCATGTAGAGATGTGCTGAGAGTAATCTCTTTTAACACTAATGGGCTAAACAACAAACATAAGGCCCATGCTATAGAAAGTTGGGTGAGAGGTCATAGCCGGGATGTTATACTCGTGCAGGAAACTGATTTCACATAAGCAGCGCGAATAGGATTTTGAGCCAGATTATATTGTCTATCCAATGCCAGCTGCACACAGAAAGTGGTAGGGATATATGTGGGTAAACACATACCATTCCAGGTGAAAACCACGCTGACAGATCAGGAATGAGCTAAAAAAACGGTGTTGGATCTAGCCCTGATCTCTTGACTGGGTGAGAGTATTCTGCTTAATTCAGAGACTCTGTCCCTCACCACCCCTTTTTGTAAATATTTTTGTCCACCCTAAGCGTGGAAGGGCATACTCAGACATGAGTCCCTTGCTCATTGCACCATCAGGATTCAAGCAAGCCGGGCCGAAGACGGCTGTAATGCCAGAAACCGGTCCCCGGAAGCTTGTTTCCTTCCCAGTGTAAGAATTGGCTTTTGTAGTCTGGTCTGCCCTGTTTGCATGATGCACTGGGCCAGGGACAGACTAATTTGCATACAGCCAGGTTCTGAAACTGGGATGGTGCAATGAGCTAAAAAACGGTGTTGGATCTAGCCCTGATCTCTTGACTGGGTGAGAGTATTCTGCTTAATTCAGAGACTCTGTCCCTCACCACCCCTTTTTGTAAATATTTTTGTCCACCCTAAGCGTGGAAGGGCATACTCAGACATGAGTCCCTTGCTCATTGCACCATCAGGATTCAAGCAAGCCGGGCCGAAGACGGCTGTAATGCCAGAAACCGGTCCCCGGAAGCTTGTTTCCTTCCCAGTGTAAGAATTGGCTTTTGTAGTCTGGTCTGCCCTGTTCCCATGATGCACTGGGCCAGGGACAGACTAATTTGCATACAGCCAGGTTCTGAAACTGGGATGGTGCAATGAGCTAAAAAACGGTGTTGGATCTAGCCCTGATCTCTTGACTGGGTGAGAGTATTCTGCTTAATTCAGAGACTCTGTCCCTCACCACCCCTTTTTGTAAATATTTTTGTCCACCCTAAGCGTGGAAGGGCATACTCAGACATGAGTCCCTTGCTCATTGCACCATCAGGATTCAAGCAAGCCGGGCCGAAGACGGCTGTAATGCCAGAAACCGGTCCCCGGAAGCTTGTTTCCTTCCCAGTGTAAGAATTGGCTTTTGTAGTCTGGTCTGCCCTGTTCCCATGATGCACTGGGCCAGGGACAGACTAATTTGCATACAGCCAGGTTCTGAAACTGGGATGGTGCAATGAGCTAAAAAACGGTGTTGGATCTAGCCCTGATCTCTTGACTGGGTGAGAGTATTCTGCCTAATTCAGAGACTCTGTCCCTCACCACCCCTTTTTGTAAATATTTTTGTCCACCCTAAGCGTGGAAGGGCATACTCAGACATGAGTCCCTTGCTCATTGCACCATCAGGATTCAAGCAAGCCGGGCCGAAGACGGCTGTAATGCCAGAAACCGGTCCCCGGAAGCTTGTTTCCTTCCCAGTGTAAGAATTGGCTTTTGTAGTCTGGTCTGCCCTGTTCCCATGATGCACTGGGCCAGGGACAGACTAATTTGCATACAGCCAGGTTCTGAAACTGGGATGGTGCAATGAGCTAAAAAACGGTGTTGGATCTAGCCCTGATCTCTTGACTGGGTGAGAGTATTCTGCTTAATTCAGAGACTCTGTCCCTCACCACCCCTTTTTGTAAATATTTTTGTCCACCCTAAGCGTGGAAGGGCATACTCAGACATGAGTCCCTTGCTCATTGCACCATCAGGATTCAAGCAAGCCGGGCCGAAGACGGCTGTAATGCCAGAAACCGGTCCCCGGAAGCTTGTTTCCTTCCCAGTGTAAGAATTGGCTTTTGTAGTCTGGTCTGCCCTGTTCCCATGATGCACTGGGCCAGGGACAGACTAATTTGCATACAGCCAGGTTCTGAAACTGGGATGGTGCAATGAGCTAGAAAACGGTGTTTGATCTAGCCCTGATCTCTTGACTGGGTGAGAGTATTCTGCTTAATTCAGAGACTCTGTCCCTCACCACCCCTTTTTGTAAATATTTTTGTCCACCCTAAGCGTGGAAGGGCATACTCAGACATGAGTCCCTTGCTCATTGCACCATCAGGATTCAAGCAAGCCGGGCCGAAGACGGCTGTAATGCCAGAAACCGGTCCCCGGAAGCTTGTTTCCTTCCCAGTGTAAGAATTGGCTTTTGTAGTCTGGTCTGCCCTGTTCCCATGACGCACTGGGCCAGGGACAGACTAATTTGCATACAGCCAGGTTCTGAAACTGAGATGGTGCAATGAGCTAAAAAACGGTGTTGGATCTAGCCCTGATCTCTTGACTGGGTGAGAGTATTCTGCTTAATTCAGAGACTCTGTCCCTCACCACCCCTTTTTGTAAATATTTTTGTCCACCCTAAGCGTGGAAGGGCATACTCAGACATGAGTCCCTTGCTCATTGCACCATCAGGATTCAAGCAAGCCGGGCCGAAGACGGCTGTAATGCCAGAAACCGGTCCCCGGAAGCTTGTTTCCTTCCCAGTGTAAGAATTGGCTTTTGTAGTCTGGTCTGCCCTGTTCCCATGATGCACTGGGCCAGGGACAGACTAATTTGCATACAGCCAGGTTCTGAAACTGGGATGGTGCAATGAGCTAAAAAACGGTGTTGGATCTAGCCCTGATCTCTTGACTGGGTGAGAGTATTCTGCTTAATTCAGAGACTCTGTCCCTCACCACCCCTTTTTGTAAATATTTTTGTCCACCCTAAGCGTGGAAGGGCATACTCAGACATGAGTCCCTTGCTCATTGCACCATCAGGATTCAAGCAAGCCGGGCCGAAGACGGCTGTAATGCCAGAAACCGGTCCCCGGAAGCTTGTTTCCTTCCCAGTGTAAGAATTGGCTTTTGTAGTCTGGTCTGCCCTGTTCCCATGATGCACTGGGCCAGGGACAGACTAATTTGCATACAGCCAGGTTCTGAAACTGGGATGGTGCAATGAGCTAAAAAACGGTGTTGGATCTAGCCCTGATCTCTTGACTGGGTGAGAGTATTCTGCTTAATTCAGAGACTCTGTCCCTCACCACCCCTTTTTGTAAATATAGGGTGGAAGGTAGGCATTTGTTAACAGGCATTTAATTAATCAAATGTTACCATAGCAACAATCTATGCTCCAGTTTTGATAATAGACTTCCATTGCTACAGCTCAAACAGGCCCTGACTAATATCCCTGGCCAGGTCATTTTGAGTGGGGATTTCAATTTTCTCCAAGAACCACTAATTGATTCCTCTACCACAACTCAAAGACAAAATAAGCCACAAGTGGCAATAGCCCTTGCCAATTGCAAAAAGAATCTAGAACTGGTAGACCCATAGTGTCTGCAGTATCCTAGAAAACAAGTTTTTTCATGGTTCTCGTCAAAATATCAGAATAGACTATCTTCTAGTATCACACGGACTGAGAATGATTGCTTACTATTACATTCAAAATGCTTTTTTAGACCATGCGTTGGTTAAAATGGAAGTAACAGGGGTGGGGCTTGAAAGAACACCCAGAAGATGGCATTTTATTAAAACCAATTTAGAGAGCAAAGAATGGTGTATAGAGGTAACTAATGAGATTAACAGGTTTTTTTTATAACACAGATATCACCTGGACAGGTATTGCCTGGGATGACTTTAAGGCCATACTCTGGGGCATTATTACATCTAAAGAAATCCAACAACAGGGAGGAAAAAGGCAAAAAGATGCAAGCTCGAAATCAGACCGGAGCAAGCTTATAGAATATATTCTCAAACGAGAAACTTAACTGCAAAACAAGAGTTTTCACAGGCAAAATCAGATATGTAGGAATGTAATTATACACAGGGCAATACGGCCAGCACTGCTTATCTTCAGAATGTATATGAAGAAAGTGAGTACACAGGGAGACTATTAGTGTGGCAGGCTAAGGATAGACAGGTTCAAAATAGGATTTTATCACTGACAGACACAGACTCCAAAATACAGATAATCAACTCCCTAGAGATGGGGACGCTTATTTAAACTACAATGAGAAAATTTAACAGACGTTTCCAAAAATAGTGGCAGACCATCTCAGTAGGTTTTAGACAAACTTCCTATCCCATCTTTAAGCAGAGAGCAAAGCCAAATGGTAACGTCAGAATTTTCCTTTGAGGAAGTACAAAATACAGGAAGTAGTCATAGTCATAGTCAAGAATCTTTATTCGGTGATTAAAAAACACCATAAAAGCACACATACATATACATAGATAAAAAGACATTAAATATTAGTCAAGATCCTTGTACATAAATAATACAGTAAAAATACCAACATACAGGGCCATAAATTTAAAACAAAGAGTCCCAAGTCTTTCAATCCTCTCCCCTCGTCATCCTTAGTCGAACCGCCACCTTGATAAAATTCATAACACAACATAAGGTTAGCAGGTCAGAGGCTTTTTGCAAATAGACTAAAGCATCCCTAGCGTGTTTCAATTGGGCTTTTTTTAAGATGTTTACTAGGAATCTACGCCTGGGCATAGAAAAATAGGGGCAAAGCAAGATAAAATGAAGGGAATCCTGCGGAGACCGGTTGTCGCAGCCGCAGGGTCCCTTCTGCTCAATTGACGTGGTGAAACCTGCTGGAGAAGCCAACATAGAAGGAAGTAAGTTCAGTCTAAAACGACACATAAGAAATCTGTCCTGTGTGTTATACACAAGATACAGATAGGGCTCCATACCCTCCACACTCTTCACCAAGTTATAAGCCCTCACAGACTTTTTCTCTCCTTCAACCTCAGCACGGCATAGGGTTTTCCGCTCTAGAAAAATTTCCCCTACTTGTTTCTTGTGCTGTGCTGAGATGGTTGTGGGGTTCCTGAAGAGGTTTCCGAACCCTAGATCTTCAAGAGTGTTTCTCACATATTTAAGCCAGGGGATGCGCATGCAGTGAGTCCTACCCAAGCAGTCCAATAAAATTTCTCTGCTTAAGTGCGCATCTGGGTTTGCCCAAATTTTTAGCCACGCCACAATTGGCCTAAGTTTTAACAAGTCAACCAGGTATGGCCTCCCTAGCTCCCTATGAGCTATGTGTCCAGCAGTACTGGGTGGTACCCTCAGGATAGATTTCAGGTGTCTATTTTCTTCCTGTTCAATTCTAGCAGTGTTCACAAAGCCCCAAACTTCTGCCCCGTAGCTTACTTTAGAGCATGTTATGGAGCCGTACAGGTTCATCACCTGTTCCGGGCTCCATCTGCCCAGCCTCCTGCCATAACCGGCTATTGCCCCATTAGAGGCAATCATTTTATTACAGCGTTCTACCACCAAGGAGTTGAATTGGAGAGCACCATCAAAGGTTACTCCGAGATAGGAGAACGTTTTAACCTCCTCTAAACAATGGGTACCTATTGTATAAGAGAATTTAGAAGAAGGTTTTTTGCCTGCCAGGAGCACGTATGACTTGCCTAAGTTGACAGATAGGTCCAGGTCACTCATAAACTTGACGAACCCATCTATCAGAATTTGTAGGCTTCGGGGTGTACGCGCAAGCAAGACCGCGTCGTCTGCATAAAGCAGGACAGGGATATGCCGCGTCCCAACCCTTGGAGAATCTGCTTTTAAGCCCAAAAGAGACTGCTCCAGATTATTAATGTATAGGGAGAACAAAAACGGGGCAAGAATACAACCTTGTCTGACTCCACTTTTACATGAGAAGGAGTCAGACAGTCCACCCTCCCTATTAAATCTTACTTTAGCCGTAGTATCGCTATGCAGCTCTCTTAATATGGTGATTAAACCACTCTCGATCCCCAAGCCTGCCATCATGTCCCACAACTTCCCTCTATTGACGTGGTCGAATGCTGCTGCCAGGTCCATGAATCCCATATAAATGGGTTCATCACTGGCCAGAGTGTATTTGGCAGTCAGCATATATAGGTTCAGGCATTGATCGCTAGTGGACCTCCCTGACCTGAACCCATATTGAGTGTCCGAGAAGATGTTATTCTCTTCGGTCCACTCGGACAATCTGTTCAGAATTGCCCTTCCCAAAAGTTTAGCCGAAACGTCAATCAGGGAAATAGGCCGGTAACACCTAGGGTCGTCCTTGTTGCCCTTTTTAAAAATTGGCACAATGATCGCTTTAGACCATGATGGAGGGAGACCACAGGAGATAGCGGTGTTTAAAACCCTAGTCATCAGGGGGGCCCATAGGTCTATATTGCTAAGAAAAAGGTCAGGTGGAATTCCATCCGGACCCGGGGCCTTGTTCTTAGTTAGACTCTCCATCCCTGCCACAATCTCCTTAAGAGTAAATACTACCGGGGGAGCCTGACTTGGGTTTGCTGATGGCTCTACAAAAGTGCCCGATTCATGGTTGTACAAACTCCTAAAGTGGGTAACCCACTGCTCCGGTAGGATATTGGCCCCTATTTCCGGAGAATCATTTTCTAGAAAGGTCGGTTTATTAATGATTCTCCAGAGCCCCGCTAGGTCCCTTCTTTCCCCTGCCTCTCTCAGATCTGCCCAGGCTTCAGCCTGCAGGGTGAGTTTCCTCCTTTTGGTCTCTTTTTTATATTTCTCTCTGCTTGCCCTAATTTTTTGTGGATCCCGTGGTTTTGACTTAAGAGAGCATTTCAGTTCCCTCAGTGCCTTAGAACAATTCTGATCAAACCACCGGGGATTGACCAGGTTACGTGTGGGCACATTGGACCTTAGTAGTCCGTCTATCAGATTTGCAATATGGTCGAACGTTTCTTGTAATCTTGGGCCCTGTACTTCCAGATCCAAACAGTCGTTTATGGCCCGCAAACCCTTATTGCTCAAGTTTTTATAAAACTTTTCCCCATCTATTCTAGACCATTTCAGTCTCCTGCCTTGATCGGTGACCCTCTCCCCAATTAAACGGTGGACATTGGATCCAGAACCCGCCCTATATACGAGCATTAAGACAAGCGGGTTATGGTCACTGAAGCTGTTCCAGTCTATCCCTACACTAGTTACTTTGTTAACCAGGGATCTCGAAACCAGAATATAATCTATAATAGATGAACACCCCCTGCCCTTAAAAGTTGGTGGGAGTGTGCCGTCCGACTGTGGGTCTATCATGTTGATGGTGTGCTCTAGGTCGTACTTAAGCCGAAGCAACCTAAGAACCGACCCAGTAGGCGAGTGAGAAAAATGAGGCCCCTTCTCAATTGGGCATTGCGCCCAATCAGTGTTTACTTGAATCAGTGCTGGGCAAAGGTGACAATTAAAGTCCCCCACCACAAGCAGCCCGTGTGATGGGCCCTTGTTCTGAGATATAATTTCTTGTCCTAACCTTTGGTCGAGTTCAGTCAATACCGGGGTATGGTTATTTGCTATCTCGGTGTTATACAAGTTAAAAACAGAGAATCGTAACCCCTTTCCATAGAACCGAACTGCCTGGATCCCATATGAGGACCAGTCTGGGAAGGACCAGGTGCCTGGGAGGTCTAAATCTACATAGAGGGACAAACCACCCATTGCTCTCCCAGATCTGGATTTTCGGGCGGGAACAAAAAAACACTTGTACCCCTGCAGATGGTAATTATTCTCCACAGCCCATGTCTCCTGTACACATATGATATTAAATTTTCTAATGTAGTCAACCCATTCCTTATTGTAAAATTTGCCCGCTATGCCAGCTATGTTCCATGAGATACATCTCACACCCTCTCCACTCCATTCTACGCCCCCCTGGTCCCTTGATCTTATTTCCAACATTGGCCTTTGCATTGCCTGCTCATGTCCCCCTCCTATACTGTTTTTAGCTAGTGCCTCAAGTTCAACACACATTAGCTCCCCCACACCAATCGCCGAGGTTTGCTGAGCCTTGAAGCTTTGCTCCACCAATGTTTCTACCAGAGCACCCTTTTCTATGCAACCCTGGGGGGTATTATCTGTTTGTCAATCGACCCCCTCTAGGCCATTCAGGCAATTGAACCGGTTGTAGGTATAAAAGGGTTGTTCTGGTCGGCCAGCTATCGGTCTGGGGTATAAGGCCTGGTGTCTCCCCCTCCTCCCAACCCTCTCCCAACTATCATGAGTTTGGGGTTGCTGAAATGGGACTGGGGTAATGGGAAAGAAGAACGACACATGGAGGGTTTGGATGGTGGATTCCCTAGTTCTATTTTTCCCCTGACATATATAGGACACCGTACCTATATCCCTAAAACTCACCAGTATACAATCCCCTTTAATGGATTTTTGTGTTCTCCCCACCCATGGTACCCTTCTTACCATTATAATTTCATTATTGAGATATGTCGGGAGGGGTCTGTTTATGTTTAACCACTTAATTACCCTACTTTTCAGGGCACAAAAGTCCTCCATTTCACCTTCCTCGAGTGGGGGGACACCCGCCATGACTACAGTAAAGGCGTTAGTCTCTGGGGGTAAATTAGGTCTACGTGATCTCAGGGTGAGCTTCATTAAAGGGGTCGGGATGATGTTATCTACCGGCTGTGCCGGAGGTACAGGTCCTGGCGGATGGTTGGGCATATTGGCATTAAGGGGTTTAGATGTTGCAGGCTTCGGCCTTAAGGGTTGTTGTGAGGGTGCCACATTCGCGGCTTGTAAAAGGACTGGATTGACAACACTATTTGCCGTCGGTTGAGGGACTACGGTAGGGAGAGTGGGTTCTGGTTGCATTCCCTGTCGACCAGCTGGAGTTTTCAGACTACCTAATGTGGCCTCCAGAATAGTTAGTCTGATCTCAATCTTTTTAATACTCTCGCTGATCGGCAATAACAGAGACCTTAGCAAAAATTCTAAGTTTCCAAGCGGGACAACAGACAAGGGGATATTGGCAATAACAGCTCCTGTATCTTTTATCGCAACAGGAGCTGAATCCGTATGAGCAATGGGTTTAGGATGTAAATTCTCCGGTGGTTTTTCTACTGACATGGGGGTTTTTAGGGACTTGCCAAAGTCCGAATGAGGAACCTTGGGTTTACTCTTTCCTTGAACTCCCCTAGATTTCCTCCTGCGTTTATTGGGAGGGGGTCCCAAAGCTACTTGAGTGTTAGTTAGCTTGGATTTAGCTTTCCTAATTTTGGGGGCTGGGGGGGGTTGGGACACTAAATCAATGGTCACCCTAGTTGGGCTAGGACTAATGGCTGGAGCTATACTCATGACTGCACCTGATGAAATATTAGTGCAATCCCTCAGCAATAGTGGGACATCGTCAATTCGAGACAACTCCTCCCTGGGTGTAATAAGTTGGTCTCCGAGGGGGGTATTTTTCATGTTGTCTATTGAGCGTCTCCGTTCTGCCCTTAGCCTGGACAGGTTACACTCTTTATCACCCTCCCCTACTGCCCGGGAGAAATAATTTTCAAGAGTCCTATTTTTAACTCCGCCCGGTTTTAATGGGGTACTCTCTCTTGCCGGGGACGGCATGGTGTTCGTAATGGGTTATACTCCGCAGGGGGTTCTCAACCAGTAGTTGAGATCAGCGGTCGAATGCACAATCCAAGAGGGTAGGCCCAGCCCGGCCTCCTTCGGCCCCGGACGGCCACAGACGGTCCCGCCCTTGTCCCGGGCTTCTCCCGGTGCGCTCCCGCTCGCTCCCGCTGAGCGGGAACAGTGATCAGCCTTATGCCCTGTTACTGTTAGTGATTGGTTGGTGGACAGGGGGGTGTGGCCAGCGGGGAGAGCAGCCCAGGTGTGACTGGTTGGGCGCGCAGGGACTCCTGGACGCTGGAGTCCCTGCCTCAATGCTCGCAGCCCCGCTAGCTCGCTCACCTGCCCCGCGCTCCTCTGAACCCCCACAAACAGCTCCCAGAGTCAATATCACAAGCGCTGCGGGACCCGCGAAGCGGGTCCGGCGAGGCGCTAACGGTGTCCTTAGGTGCAGGAGTGCACGGTCTTCCCTCCGAGTGTCAGGATCCACAAAAGGGCTTCAACTAATCCGTAGAGGGTCCCAGGAAATCGAGTGATGGTTCCGCTTTTGGCTCCGTAGGCGGGGGGCGTGGCCAGCGGGGAGAGCAGCCCAGGTGTGACTGGTTGGGCGCGCAGGGACTCCTGGACGCTGGAGTCCCTGCCTCAATGCTCGCAGCCCCGCTAGCTCGCTCACCTGCCCCGCGCTCCTCTGAACTCCCACAAACAGCTCCCAGAGTCAATATCACAAGCGCTGCGGGACCCGCGAAGCGGGTCCGGCGAGGCGCTAACGGTGTCCTTAGGTGCAGGAGTGCACGGTCTTCCCTCCGAGTGTCAGGATCCACAAAAGGGCTTCAACTAATCCGTAGAGGGTCCCAGGAAATCGAGTGATGGTTCTGCTTTTGGCTCCGTAGGCGGGGGGCGTGGCCAGCGGGGAGAGCAGCCCAGGTGTGACTGGTTGGGCGCGCAGGGACTCCTGGACGCTGGAGTCCCTGCCTCAATGCTCGCAGCCCCGCTAGCTCGCTCACCTGCCCCGCGCTCCTCTGAACTCCCACAAACAGCTCCCAGAGTCAATATCACAAGCGCTGCGGGACCCGCGAAGCGGGTCCGGCGAGGCGCTAACGGTGTCCTTAGGTGCAGGAGTGCACGGTCTTCCCTCCGAGTGTCAGGATCCACAAAAGGGCTTCAACTAATCTGTAGAGGGTCCCAGGAAATCGAGTGATGGTTCCGCTTTTGGCTCCGTAGGCGGGGGGCGTGGCCAGCGGGGAGAGCAGCCCAGGTGTGACTGGTTGGGCGCGCAGGGACTCCTGGACGCTGGAGTCCCTGCCTCAATGCTCGCAGCCCCGCTAGCTCGCTCACCTGCCCAGCGCTCCTCTGAACTCCCACAAACAGCTCCCAGAGTCAATATCACAAGCGCTGCGGGACCCGCGAAGCGGGTCCGGCGAGGCGCTAACGGTGTCCTTAGGTGCAGGAGTGCACGGTCTTCCCTCCGAGTGTCAGGATCCACAAAAGGGCTTCAACTAATCCGTAGAGGGTCCCAGGAAATCGAGTGATGGTTCCGCTTTTGGCTCCGTAGGCGCGGGGCGTGGCCAGCGGGGAGAGCAGCCCAGGTGTGACTGGTTGGGCGCGCAGGGACTCCTGGATGCTGGAGTCCCTGCCTCAATGCTCGCAGCCCCGCTAGCTCGCTCACCTGCCGCGCGCTCCTCTGAACTCCCACAAACAGCTCCCAGAGTCAATATCACAAGTGCTGCGGGACCCGCGAAGCGGGTCCGGCGAGGCGCTAACGGTGTCCTTAGGTGCAGGAGTGCACGGTCTTCCCTCCGAGTGTCAGGATCCACAAAAGGGCTTCAACTAATCCGTAGAGGGTTAGTAGACATAGTGGTAAGCTCAATGGCCAATGATGAATCAGCTGGGCAGGATGGCCTATCAGTAGAGATATACAAGAAGTCTTCTCCAATTTTAAACATCCAAATATTAAAGCTTGCCATCACATATTAAAAGGCAATGAACACCCAGTGTCATTCCACATGGCAGTAGTAGTCAGTATTTTAAAGAAAGACAAAAACAGGGAAAACGTCAAATCGTACAGGTCTACAATCCAGTTCAACATTGTCTATAAAATGTTTACAAAGCTGCTTGCTAATAGGCTGAATATGATTGTTAGATCAATCATCCACCGCAACCAAATTGGTTTTGTAGCAGTTAGAGAGCTCTCCTCAAATAGAAAGTTCTTAATAGAAGAACTCGATTACTTGCTCCAGAATAAAGAGTGGCGCAGGTGTTATTTTTAGAAAGCTTTCGACCTGGTGTCTTGGGAAAGCCTTAATTTATTTTAATTCTTGCTAGATTTGGGTTTCCAGAAAAGTTTATACAAATAGTAAGACACCTATACAAGGATGCCCCAGCACAAATAATCATTAATTCTAGGACTGTAGGTTGCTTTAGAGTAAATAGAGGCACAAGACAGGGGTGTCCTCTGTCCCCAATACTTTTCGCCCTATTTATAGAACCTCTGGCAATAGCTATCAGACACAAAGCGCTACAAACAGCAACACTGCAAGGTGTGTCTAATATGAATATATATGCCAATTATATTGTTCTGTTTCCTAAACCCTGTAGAGGATTCAAAAGAAATTTTTAGCAATTTTTACAGAATTTCAGCACATGGTTGGTATAAAATAAACAATGTGAAAATGAACATTTTACTTTGCAATAGCTCAGAACTCCAACCAGAACTCCATCCCCCATATAATATTAGGACTAAGAGATACGTAGGTATATTCAAGACTGAAAATGGTAATCAGCTATAGATATTGAATGATGTTCCTCTAATACAAAGTCAAAAGACTATTTGCAAAATGGAACCAACTCCCAATTCCAATAATTGGATGGGTAGCACTGATACGAATGTTGATTTTACCATTATTTAACGTTTTATTCTCCGCAATCCCTTATGCACTTCAAATGTAATTTTTTTAAAGAAATAGCAGAGCTTTTTTTATCCTTCACATGGGCCAACAAAACGCTGAGATTAAAACTAGCCACTTTATGTAATCGAACTAAGGATGGAGGGTTGGCCCTTCCCAATTTGAGGGAATATTACTATGCAAATTGTGCACACAACACATACAGATTTTATAACCAGCTTAATCCACTTTGCACCAAAACTTTCTTTATGATGAGAATTTTAAAGGAATATAAAATCTTAGACAATATGAGGCTTGTGGAAAATCCAAAAAGGGATGTAATAAGGTCTTCCAGTGTTTTTCAAAACAAAAAGCTCACCTATTTAAGTGTTATCAAATACCTCTGATAAATGGATTCACCAGTCTGGCTGACCTCTAGGTTGGGGAACAGCGGCTGATCCGATCTAATATTTTAAGGAAATGGGAGGAGAATTGATATATATATGTGGGAGATTTTGTTAGCACAGATACTTAGAAAAAGTGGGCTGAGATTGAGTGTGGCCTGAGACATTTTAAGGATACACTTAAATGGCCTTTTCTTCCAATTAAGCACTTATTTGAGAATATAGACCCGATCATAATTTGTGTAAAATTAGAACTTAGTGAGGTTCTTTTAGAAACATCTAGATGTAGATCAACAAGTAGCTTTCTACAAATTCTTAATGAGCATTGGCTCTAGAAGGTTTAAGAGAAAGCTTTAGACAAATGGCAAGCAAAAGAAGGCCTACATATTTCAAGGGCGGTCTGGAACAGAATTAATAATTTCAACATGACTCTTCTTAGAGGTGCCAGTTTTAGGAAAACGCAATTTTACACTAAGTAGCTATTATATAGTACCCCGACCTTTTTGCACAGTCTATATCCCCAGATAGAGGATAAATGCTTTTGATGTTTAGCAGAAAATATGGGTACATGGACTCACATTGTCTGGGATTGACCAAAGAATAAACAATTCTGGGAAGTAATTAAGAGATATTGTAGACATAAGCTAGGTTCCACGATAACTATCAATAGATACCTTACAATCCTTGGTTGTGGCCATAAACATAATTGTGAGTACTCCACAAGTGGAAGGTTTATATATGATTGCCCTAGTGGCAAGTTTACTAATACTTCAGAACTGGCGAAGCGAGATAATACCTATTTTTCACTTCTGGCAGTCAAAATTGCATAAAGTCAGATCATTTGAAAAATGATTTGGCTTATGATTGGCCTCGTATGCAATGTTTAAGAAACGCTCGAAGTATATAGGAAGTTAGTAAATAGATAATCAAGATCAATTATATAAAAAAGATCACTATTTAATTTCGTTACCTGTAGCTTTTATGGGAAAATGAGCAATATCTCGTTTTACGTAATATCCTCTATTATCAAATGGAGTACACTGTAGTGATTAATCATGTAGGTTGTATGTCGGTCAAGATGCGTCAATCGAAAATTGAAATTCATAAGCACTTTTGTATTATTACTGCATGATGAACTCTGAATCATTTTTTAAATGTTTTTAAATGATGCCTTAGTGTAACGTTGGAAAGATCTAGGGGTAAGAAGGTTGGGAACCAGTATGAGACTCTACTTTCATGAGGCGTTACAAGAGAAATACGGGATTAATCGGAATACATTTTTTCAAGGATTTAGAGATAGGTGATTTTCTCTGTAAGAAAGGCAGTGGCCAAGTGGCTTTACCAAAGTTACCCTTATGGAGGTGGTGAGCAAAGAGAGCTGTTCAATCAGTAGGATATATGGGGACCTGAGTTTGCTATCACAAGATGCTCTCGAGAAACACAGTGATTGATGGCAGCTAGAATTGAACTTAACCAGAAATAGTTTTTATGAATCTTTTGAGCTGGGCTGTACGCATTTGTGTCCGGCTAGGCTACAGGCTCAACAATATAAGACACTCTTTGATCTCTATTATACACCAGACAAAATTGCTAAATGGGTGTACATGGTTGGTTTTCATTGTCTTCGACGTCAAAGCCCAGAGGCAGACATCATTCATATGTTTTGCACTTGTCCACTCTTAGATGCTCTAAAGAAGAATATTACAAAATGTATGGAGCATTCCTTGAATTTAAAGGTGACTGTTGACCCCGGAACAATGTTGTTAGGCGTGTGCAATAAAAGAACTATTAGACAGGATCATTATATTTTGATTTTGGCCATTGCAGTGGCTCGAATCTGTATTTCATCAGCTTGGCTCAATCCATTAGCACCTTCATTTCATCAATGGGATACTGGGCTAGTGTCAATATATAATCTTGAAAAAGTGCTGTTTGCACATTAAGGTTGGAGAGCCAGAAAAATAGGAAATCGTATCTGGGCAATGGAAAGGAGATATGCAGCCAGGCCATTTGGGCTGATTAGGTCCAGATATTAAGTGCAAGTGCATAGCCATGGAGGGCTTCAAGCGGTAGGTATTTTTTAGATTAGTTGCGAACTAAAAATATGGTCGGCTCTTTGTTCGACTAAATATGTGGATATTTGGAAATGTAAAATAAGTAGGTTTTATGGAACACCAATAAAAGAGAGAAATAACTAAATGAATGTATATAATACTACGATAAATCTGATCTTGTTTTCGCAATGATTACATTTTTTGATGATTGAATCTCCTCTTGTATTTATGTATGTATTATCGAAAAAATGTGCAATAAAAATATTTTTTTTAAAAAGAAGCTTGCATCTGTCCCTTAAGAAGTAGCTTTGACTAAATAATTATGTTTTTACTGATCATACTAGCTGACGTGAGGAGAGCTATCATTACAAATGTGGCTGTATTCCTCCATCACCGCAGGTCCTCCACTCACCTCTATGCAAGGGAAATGAGAGCCTTTTCTGTTTAAAAACAAATATTGTGAGTTAGGGCGTGTGTCATCAGGACTTGGACGAGTGTGGGCAGGTGTGCTGGCCTGAGAAGCTCTTTGTGAAGAAATATACTGGTTCTCCTTTCCTCTGTGTTTCCACTGCAGCTCTTTCTTATTATAAAACTTGCATAACCTTCTCACATATCTTATGAAGTTTTTTGGGTTTCTTTTTTCACTAAATCCGTTCTTATTCCATCTTTTAGCTGGTTTGTGCTCCCTGGTTTGTGGTCAGATGAGGCAACACAAACAAACAGCACAGTTTCGAGATTCATACTCAGGGCTGGACTGACCTAAATGGCAACCAAGCAGTGCCCAATTGGCTGCTCTAACAAGTCAGTGTGTGGGCCGATTTATTTGCTGTTTCTGGGCCTGTTTATCCTCTTCTGGGCATGTTTTTAATTTTTATTTCCAAGATATTGAAACAACTATTGCCTGCAGCAAGCAAAAATCCATGCATTCGCCCATATCTTACAAAACGATTTTATAGCAGGTCTTTACATGTTCAAAACTATTATTTAGCTACATGATTCGTTAAACTGAGCTACTTTTATTTCTCAGAAAAAATTTCTGCCACAGTCCAACCCTGAAAATACTTCATTTTTATAAGCAATGCTTTTAAAAACGGCAAGTAAACACAAAGCTGTGATTAGGAAATGACCAATGCAGAGCCTGTATGGTCAAGGAAGAGGTCAGATTTAAAATACTAATTCAAATATTTTACAAAGGAGCATTGGAAAAAAACACACATGCGCGCAACCTGAAATGATGAGGCTAGATTAACTTAAAAAACTCAAAAGTGGTTTGTCATGCTTCCTGAAGTATTAGCCTTAATGTAATTTACATTATTAATAATTGTCAATTAGAATTGTTGTGACATATATCATAGATTCCTGCACTTCTGAGTGAATTGCCCACCAGTTTAAACGTCTTCTACTTGTTAGTTTTTGGAAGATAAGAATACACTGATGCACTCATTTGACATATACAATATTGGCATTGAATAACCTTTTATAGAAAGGGGATACACCTGCAGAATGGAAGCCCCGTTGAAAAAAGACACAACTAAACAAAGCCTCCTGCAAGATCCCCATGCACTGGCAAGTGAATCTTACAAAAAGAAAGGGAAAAACATAAAAGAAAATATCACTTATGAGAAAAAATGAAGGCTGCATGGGTAGATATTAAAGCATTTCCAAAGGTCACCGGGAGCTGGAGACTATTGATAGAAATGTGTTATACTGCCGAAGGTCAGAATGTCTTCTTTTCCTCCTATTAGCAGACAAATCAGATGAAAACATTCTGAAGGCCAAGATACATTTTATTACAAAGTTGGAGCTGAGAATGAAGGGTTGACAACTATTAACTATGTCATCGGAGAATATAATTGATCAATTAAACTCTTGAAATCAGCACAAAGTATAGGGCATACAGACGGCTATCAACCTTAAAGAGAGACAGTTAACTTTTCGCTAAGGAATCATGGCATTGCTTAGACACTAATGACATTATTTTACAAAAATACATTAACATCTATATTTTTCAAAAACAACAAATGAAGACGTACGATTAAGAAAATTCAAGATAAGTGCAAATCTGTTTGGGAATGTATTCACAGCTTTAATCGAATGTAGAATCGCAGCTTTCTATAAATAACGTTGTATTATTTGCCAAATGATATTGCTGAACAATTACATTCTGGAAATAGATTTATCAGGTAATCACAGGAGGTTTTGGCAGGGAAACAAACTGATCTAATGCAATGCTCCTCACGTCGAATTGCATGTGCATTTGCGGATTCGTATCTTATATTAAAGGGAGAACTTCCCTCAAATTGAGAAGTTGTCTGATTAAAGTCGTCAGAATAAAGAAAAATAGGTACAATTAAACCACCAACAGGTAGTTTACCTCTTAATCGAGTACTTCTATTCAAACCATTTTCTCAAAATCAGACTCAGCTTTGAAACTAGACCACTGCACCGGTGTCATTTTTATTTTCCCAAAAATGTTTTTAGCTGCTAAGGAAGCATGCATTTCTGTTTATGAAGTGCCAGGACAATAGAAGACGGTAAAATATTTTCTTGTGAGTAAGTTATATTAAAATTCGTATGATGCGATTCACAATGGTAAACATGCAGGTGAAAATTTACTCATGTGTATATTTATCTCTACACCTAAATGCATCTCTCCACTAATATGGGGATGGGTCTTCTAAAACACAATTTACAAGCGTAAAACTACTATTAGTAACTCTTTGCATCCTTGTGCAGCTCTCAATCACCGAGGTGGAAGTCTCCCTATAAGAAAATCTATGGAAAATGCATAGTGTTTATTAAAATGTATTATTCTATAAAACATATTTACTTAATGTAATGTTCAATATAGATGTAAAGTAAAGTTAATATATTTATTACTAACCTAAAAAAAACAAAATATAAATTTATAGTACATTAGCAGTAACAGAAATCCTCGTCCTTAGGCTCACACCCTAAGCATGGGATAACTCCTGGTAGCCCACCCCCTCTGCAACCCCTCCACCCCCACAGACCACACCCGGAAGCTCAGCATCATACTCCATTCCTCACTCACCATGACCCAACAGATCAACGCCGTCACCTCCACTTACTTCAACACCGTCCGCATCCTTCGCAAGACCTTCAAATGGATCCCATCGAATCCAGAAAGACCGTCACCCACACACTCTTAACAAGCAGACTGAAATACGGAAACGCACTCTACGCCGGAATCCACAAATACCTGCTATGCAAACTCCAGACAATCCGGAACACCGTGTCCAGACTCGTTCTTGCATACCACGACATGAACACATCATCTGACACCTGCGAGAACTCCACTGGCTCCCCATCGAGAAGAGAGGAACCTCCACACTACTCTCCCACACCTACAAATTTCTCCACAACACCGGACCCAAATACTTCAATGAAAGAGTCTCTCTCCTTCCACATACCCAAGAGAAATCTCAGCTACACCGACCTTGCCCTTGGGATAGCCTTCTCATACACCGTGGCAAAGACCTGGAACGAGCTCCCGTTCAACTTCAGACGCTCCCCCACTCTGCACACCTTCAGGAAGAGCCTCTAGACCTGGCACTTCGGCTGACTTGAAGCTGCACCCCGCCCACGCCACCTTTAGACCCTCACAATTGAATAGCATGATTCACAATTACCTGATTGATTGAATGATTGATTAACTCCTTCTATGAAATGTGCATTAAATAATAAGATAATTTACATTTATTAGATCAATTATGTCATTTCAGACGTTATCAGTGATGCATCAATGATGTCATTTAACATGGCACAAGGGCTGTAATATGTGAAGTCATATTCAGTGTATGGTGGTTAATCTGGTGGGTTCCAGATTATGTTTTTTGGGGGTTTTTGAATGGAACTTTTGCTTTTGAGTGAATTCTAAACCTAACTAATATCTCTTTAACCTTTGGTGTGTTCAGTGAAGCTTGCTGTGCTTTTATTACACAGAGCAGCATTCCACATAAATTGGATTAACAGGTGTCTGAGATTTCCATAGACGAGCTGCTGTTGTACTGCTAGGGTAAGAGGATCTGGGTTGGCTGCATGTGAACATATGTGCAGACGTGTGTGCAGATGGGTGTGTTTAATGAAGGAGTACTTCATGTATTGCTGATGACCCGGTACAGGCTAACCCTGGGCGAATCTTGCATAGTAGTACTCCAGAGGAATTTCAGAGTTACTAGAAAACTCAGTGAAATTCTGTAGAGTTCCGTGGCTGGCGGAGCCCAGCATTGACCCCCGTTCCCCTGCACCCCTCTTCTAATACCTCAGCCCTCCCTCTCGATAATACCCCCCTCCTCCTCCTGCTCCAACTAAACCCCCACCCCCCTCCCGTATAGTAAGGCCTGCTGGCCAGGAGACTTACCTTCTTCCTCCCAAATCGGTATCCTGCCTGCTCCTGCTCCTCGGGCTCCACTCGCCTTCCACTGTGCTGCTGAGGTACAATTAATTAACCTATCATGGAATTTGATAAGGTCAGGCATGCCTTCATGCAGTACGCCATGCACACTGCAGTTCTTCCTGTTAATTAATTGAACTGGAGCAGCTATTGCCCTTACTGTTCATCATCGGACTTTGCTTCACATCGGGCTGGTGATGAAATGCCTAACCGGCTCCTCAGGGAGGCACTTTACCAGATATCTTTTAAATCACCGTATGACATGACTGGAGTTGTGTGTAGGTATCCAGTCAGTGGGGGAGGCGATTGGGAATTATGAAGAGGTGAATTAAAATCAGCTATGCATCATGTGTGTCTTTGTATTTAATAGGGTGTCTATGATCAATGTTGAGATGAGAAACTGACAGAGACTCCAGGATCTAATGATCCCTGTCTCTAAAGTGCAAGAAGTGTCAGCTGGGGACTCACCAGTAAAATTGATTCTAGATTATTGGTCAATGCAGCCTCCCAGCTGTCCTGCCCTCCCTGACCATTACTTAATAGTGTCTGCTGCGCACTGAGTTGAGAAAAACCCCTTGGGTTCTTGCTCTCTCAGAATATAGCTCCACAGCCCGTCCAGGCAGTGCTCTGCCTCTGACTGCCGCAGACCACTGTTCAAAGCTCTGCGCCTCACTCCTGTACTGCTCTTGCCTATTCTTTCTTTTTCACACCATTGTCTGCTTTCTCCTACCACTTTGCGCTAGATTTTCTCTTCCTCCTTAAATTCCCTATTTTTCTCACTTATTTTTATTCTTGCCTATTTCATTGTTTATTCCTACTCAAGCTTCAGCACCTACTTTCGCTCTCCTTTATTACCGCGTCCTACCCCTCCTGCTGCTTTCCACCTGCTGCTGGCTCTGTGGTCCCTCCTGTGTGTTCCCACTCCCACCTGCCAGCTGTCCTGCCCTTCCCTGACCCCTACTCAATGGCTGCCATATGCAGAAAGCGTGCTACCGGCATGCCAAAGGCAAGCCCGCCTGCGCCCGTCAGCGACCCAGCCACGACCAACTCCGGGAACCCTGGTCCTCCAACCTGCCAATGCTACAGCTCTTCAGCTCTCCACACACTCAATGTTGGCAAGAATAACAACTGCAAACTCTCCTCCCCTCTCCACACATTTGCTGAAACTGCTGTCACTTCTTCAACTTTGCTGAAACCCAGGACCCACCTCCACCATCCAGCAAAAATTCCAATACACCCCATATAATGCAAAGCATCCTCTTCAACATCCGCTACACCCACAGATACACCACGGAAATCTGGGACCTCCTTGATAGCACCACTCCAGACATCCCCTTCCTTACCAAAACCTGGACTAGTGCCACCTATGGACCAAGCATTGCAATCGCCATCCCTGAAGGATACAAAATCACCGAAAGACTGCCTAAACCACTCCAAGAGAGGCATTGCCATTGCCCACAAGACCAACCTCTGTCTGAGCACCTACACAGATGGGCCCACTGACCTAATGGAACACCTTCACTTCAAGATACAGGCCAACCTGTCCACCACCCTCCAAGGCACCCCCATCTTCAGACCCTCCAGGCCCCATGCACCATTATTCAACTCCATCACCAACATCATCACCTCGCAAGCCATCACCCCCACTGACTAAGCTTGCTGGGAAACCTCAACTTCCCCCCAACAACCGCCAAGACCACAATTTCCCCTCCCTCCTGGAAAACCCCCACATCATCGGACTCGATCAGATTGTAGCAGGACCAACACACTCAACAGGACACACCCTCGACCATCTTCAAAACAGGAAACTCCATCACTTTTAGCCATACCTCTGAACTCCCATGGATGGACCACCTCTGCATCCACTTCACCTTTAAAGCAAACATTTCCTGCAGATGCCCACCCCAGCTCCAGCACCGGAATTGGAATAAGATCTCAGATGACCAGCTTGCTGCCACCCTCAGTGACTCCGCTTCCACCTCCACAGACGAAGACCCTGCCACCTGTACCCTACATGAATTGAACACCGACTGCGCCAACACCATCGCCCCTTCAAGAAATCCTCCAACCCACATGCCAAGAAAGCCAGCTGGTTCGCCACTGAACTCCGGAAATCTAGACAAACCTACAGACACCTCGGAAAGCTATGGAGGAACTCCAAAACCCCAGCAGATCTTAACAACTACAAAATAGCCACCACCGCCCACCACAAACTCATGGAAGAAAGCTATCCAGGACAGAATCTCCACCCATGCACACAACAGCAAAGAACTCAAAGAGTTTGCCCAACTCAATAGTGAGTCTAACGGCATCACACCCTCCCAGGACCTCTGTGACTGACTCAGCGCCTTCTTCCATCACAAAATCAAGACCATCCAACTTTGACGACGACAACCTCCATAAGGAACCCACCCCCATTGCTCCTTTCACCACACAGCTTACACTGGACAGCTGGCCCACCCTCAGCATCAAAGACACCCTAAAGACTATTAAGACTACCTACTCTGAGGCCCCCATGAACCCCTGCCCCACCACATATCCCACAGAGCCACAGACATCTTCGTTCCTGAGCTGCAAAGAATCATCAAAAGCTCCTTCAAACCACCCTCGGGAGGCCTCACCAGCCTCAAGAACTTCAGACCAAACTCCTTTCTTCCATACACTGCGACAGATGACATCTGCTCCCTCCTCAACAGAGGAGATACTGTGGCCCTCATCCTCTCGGACCTCTCTGCGGCCTTTAACACAGTTTCACACAGCACCCTGGCCCACAGACTCCACGATGCAGGAATCCAGTACAAAACTCTCGACAGGATCTGCCCATTCCTCACTGGCAGAACATAGCGAGTCAGACTCCCTCCCTTCCTCTCTGATCTCAAACCAACCACCTGCGGAGTCCCCCAAGGATCCACCATCAGCCCCACCTTATTCAACATCTACATGACCCCAATCACATCCATCATCAGATCACGCTGACTCAACATTGTATTGTACGCAGATGACACTCAACTAATCCTCCCCTTCTCCAACGAACCCAACATCTCCAAACACAACTGTCAAGAAGGAATGGGAGCTGACATTAGGGTGGATGAAGAACAGCTGCCTACAACTCAACACAGACAAAACCAAAGTACACATTATAGGCCCACACCCCGACACCTGGAGTGACACCTGGTAGCCCCCCTCAGGAACCCACCCTCGGACATGTAAGCAACCTCAGAATCATCCTGGATTCCGAACTCACAATGGACTGCCAAATCAACACCATCAGCTCATCCTGTTTCCACACCATCCATCTCCTACGAAAGACCTTCAACTGGATTCCCCTTGAACACAGGATAACCGCCACCCATGCCCTCATCAGCAGCGGGCTGGACTATGGCAATGCACTCTGTTCTAGGATCAACGAGAAGCTCACCCGCATACTCCAGAATATCCAGAATGCCTCAGCCAGACAAGTCCTTAACCTGCCACATCACCCAGCACCTGCAGGCACTACACTGACTCCACTTCGAGAACAGAATCACCTTCAGCTTCTCACCACAGGCCCACAAAACCCTCCACAACACTGGTCCCACATACATAAACCACCGCCTCTCGTTCCACGCACCCCAAAGACTCCTCAGCTTAGTACAGCTCTCCCTTGCCATGGTGCCATGCATCAAGAAGACCACAACAGGAGGCCACTCCTTCTCCTTTTTCGCAGGCAAGGCATGGAACACCCTTCCTCTCCACCACTGCCAGACACCAACTCTCTCAAAATTCCTGAAGGACCCCGCGACCTGGCTCTTCAACAAATCACTAAGAACATCCAGGAGCTGCACGGACACTGCAAGGTCTTGAAAGACCTTAGAACCTGGCCTTTGACGAAACACCGTGAGCATCAAGGAGCCATTCTCCCCCTCCCCTGCAAGTATCTTGAGACCCTTTCTGGTGAGTGGCTGTGCTTAATAAAACCTTTTGATGATTGAACATGCTTCATGCCTTTGGTTGTCGAGGAGCGATCTAATGGCATTTTGTCAGGTCCTATAAAATATGTGCCTTCTCTTCTATGCACAGTGAAGAGATTGTTAATGTGTTGCTGTCCTCTGGTGAATCATAAAAGATGCACAAACTCACATCTTCCAATAAGTATAGATACACAGGTATTAGAGTGGTGTCTGAGATTTTAGTTGTAACCTGCATACGGACATTAAAAAATACTTGCATATTACTGCTCTCATATCACTGTCTTAAACATATACAAAATCAACAGTATCTGCACAATAACGCTTGTGTTAAAACAAGGCAGGCATAATGGACAAATTCTCTTGGATCACGAGGACATTGCACAAGGAATACACACACATCTATAATAGGATGTACAGAGAATGTGGGAGTGGAAAGAACAAAACAGAAATAAATGGTGTTTCCAGTAAGGATAGCACTCACATACTTGGTGTCCATGGCAACACAGATAAATTAACCTACCTGGTCCTCAGTATTGTAGGTGAAAGGGAAGCGGGCAAGAGGAATTTCAAAAGGCCACAAAGAGGGGAGGGAGCCAATCCCTGATCCTTACATCCATAAAGGTCAAAGAGCTGAGACCATAATGGGCTGAACATAGTTAGATGGCTCATAATCCATGAGGCAGTGGTAGGCGCCACGTTATGATGATATGGGGCATGCCCCAGGAGGGTGTATAAGGACTGCAACCATGCCTCAGTGAAATGCACAAGGCGGAGGAGACAAAGTGCGATAGGCAGATTGGGACACCTAAACTGGGCGTGTCAATGGGCCATGTGTCAATGGGCCATGTAAGAGTGCTGTTAGGGGAGAACAGCTGACTTGGTCCTGTATGGCAAAAGAAGCACAGGCCTGAGCTCAAAACAGACTAAGTGTGCCAGGGACTGCATCAGCTTTTTGTATCAAATAGTTTGCTGATGCGGCTCCCAATGATACACCCAATATGGTCATCACTTTCTGGCTGACAACTTTGTTCAAAGCATCAAAGAGAGTCTTTAAGTGTTGTTCATGGAACAATTTACTTTATTGAGTGTAATCAGTTATTTAGAAGACTGTACACTGGCCTGAAAGTCTCCTTATCCTCCTATATATATATATATATATATATATATATATATATATATATATATATTCCAAACAAAGGGAGTGTAGCAATGCTGGTGTGCTACCTTATCGCCTGTGGTGCTCAGAAACAGCAATGCCGCCTGCGCTGATGTATCAAATATATTTTCCAAACTCCTTTACGCGAAAGAAAACAGGCACTCATGCTCCAGACAAGCAAGATTCTTTATTGGGTTAAGCTACCCCAGATGCAGGAGCACAGAGACGCGTTTCGGCAGCACAATCCACCAGGAACAGACTTCGTTCCTTTTCAAAAAAAAAATTTTTTTGGGCATTTCTGCCTTTACTCGTTTTGGTCAACACAGTGACTTGATTCACATGACGCGCGGCAGTTAAGTGTCATTTTAAATACCAATTCAAGTCATTGCCCAAAAGAAAGACTCTGCTCTTTACGTTATAGTTAAACAGAAAATGCATAATGTTGAACTTAAAATCTAAGTTGAAATAACAATAATAGTGACTCAATAAACACTCAGAGATATAAAAACTAAAAGAGAAATCATAAGAAACATTTTCCAACTGATTTCCAAGTTGTTGCTTCAGTCTGTTCACATTAACAATTTCTAACAGTGGAATTCATTCATTGTTTAAATGCAAAAGTAATTAACACAATCCTGCTTATATTGGACTTTTCAATACACCCTTAGGAAAGGCTTGATGGTATCTCTCAAAATGTGATTGCTTGAATGTTGTTAAAATCATTTTACTTAAGAGCATGAATGCCCTGTTGATTCATCTTCAGCCATTTGATTACCCTAAATGTATTAATCAACATTGTTAGCTTAGGTTGATATGTGTACCAATACAAGATCAAATTAAATACCGAAGATACAAGCTAAGAAATAAAAATGAATAAAAAGCCTATAGCACTATTGACAGGAAATAATCTAATGCAGATAAATTACAGAAATGCATATAGCTCCTTTTCGACATTCAGCCAATTGGGGAATTTTGTATTGAGATTGATTATATATCTGCATTCCAGTTGTCTCCACTGCTCTTCTCTATCTCCTCCCCTGAGAGATTTAGGGATGGCCTCAATAACAATATGGGGCAATGAATTCACCTTGTTGTTAGGCATGTCATATGTATGCCTCGCCACTTGATATGACCAGTCTTTGTTTTTGACTGCTCTGAGGTCTTGGAGATACGACAATGCACTTGCAGGATCGTACTTCCCACATATGAGAGGCCACATAAACATGAGAGAACATACACTGCAAATTCAGTTTTGCGGTTATATGATCCTTTTATCTTGAAAGGTTTGAGATTGAAAGGTGCTGCATATTCTGTCATGTTTTCACCATGTTTGCAGCAGTGACACTTGTGGAAGCCATATCCCTTTTGTAACCATGTACTTGATGTGTCAATTTCAGGACTACTAAGTACTATAGTATGTTTTATGGAGTATGCTCTCCTAAAAGTGAGTTGCAGCGCCTTAAGTACAAGAGGTACAATAGGGGGTGGTGATGGACGGAGCATCTGACCCAATCAAATACTCACACTCAGTCAAAATATCTGGGTTTAATCCATCACCGTTTCTTAGCCCACTCTGCCACCCCAGTTCAGACATGCAAGCAAGCAAGCCTGGCTGAAGACGACTGTAATGCCAGAAACCGGTCCTAGGAAACTTGAATCCGGTCCAGGGAAGGCATGGCTTGGCAGTTCGGGCTGTACTGTTCCCATGAGGCACAGGGTCAGACTGATTTGCATATGGCCATGTCTGAACTAGGGTGGCAGAGTGGGCTAAAGAACGGTGATGGATTAAACCCAGATCTGTTGACTGGGTGTGAGTGTTTGATGGATGCCTCATGGGAACAATCCAGCCCGAACTGCCAAGCCATGCCTTCCCTGGACCGGAAACAAGTTTCCGAGGACCTGTTTCTGGCATTACAGCCGTCTTCAGCCCAGTTTGCTTGAATCCAGTGGCAAAGTGAATATAATATATGGTTGCAGAAAGAAATCAATGAAACTGCCATTCACTGAAATATTTTACCGCCCCTGCAGGGATGTGTGGGATGAGGTACATCACTGGTAGTTTTGGTGAAATCTTTATGTAGATACTTGAATTCATCTGTGCTTACTAGGACCAGTTAATTCCATTCCTCAAGTTTGATGTGATAGTCTTTTTTAACCTTGAGAACAGATAAGAAACCACTTTTTGTATACCACAGGGAGTCATTTAATTGTCTAAAAGCCTCATTTGTGTACTTAACTATGGGCCACATTACAATTTTGCCTCCTTTATCAGCATTAAGAATAACTAGAGCTTTGTGTGTGTATATATATATATATATATATATATATATATATATATATAAATATATATATATATATATTACGATACGCTGGCTGCCCTTCACTTGAGAGCACACAAGAAAGCAGCGGAGGTTGCCAGCCCCAATAACAGGTACAGTTGCAGTTCCCGTGTCTGGTTCGGTAAAAGTCTTTCGTGTTTGCCTGACGTGTTTCGTAGAGTTACTTTTTTCAATGGCTGTACACGGAAATAGGGTGCCTTGGTGTGCATACTTCCTCCTTTATTTATCCACAATGACACACCCCTGGATGGGGTCGCTCCAATGAGTCTGTGCATGAGGCATTATGGGGGATGTAGTGCATCGGATTACACCTCGCATAGTAGCAATGCACATTACTGATGTCTTTTGAGATGTTATCAGTGATGTCATGAGTGATGTCACTGACCATGTCATGAGTGATGTAATATATGATGTCATCAGCAGTGCATTGTGGGTGCGCGAGTTATAGTTAGCTGAACTAACTTTAACAGGGACATTTCTATGGTTTGCACGAGTGAAATGTCCAACTAACTTTAACGCCCCTGAAACCTACGTTTTTTTCAGTGAATTTCTAAGGTTTTTTAAATGCTAATTTCGAATTATAACATGCCTGAAACCTATTTTTTTTCAACGAATATATATATATATATACACATATTTTTTATTTTTGCGTCCGGATCCGCAGATCCAGTGCGCACCTCAATATTTTGGAAAAAAAAATGTTTTTTTGGGCCCTGGGGGTCCTTGTTGGACCCCCTGAGCAGACCTAGGGGGTCAGGGTATTTCTACCCTGCCCCATTTTCTTGTTTTGTGCCTTAGTTTTTCTCTTTTCTTGTGCCTCAGTCCTACCGAGGCGCAAGATGGCTGCCAACACTACCTGGTTTAAAGTGTTGACAGCCAATTAGCATGCAGCTCGTGATTGGCAGGGTGCGTGGATCCACCGCACCTAGATATATCGATATTTTTGGAGGGGGATTTTCTCAGCAACTACTGAATGGATTTATATCATTTAAGAAAAAGAGTTCTTTCTCAGGCAAGGGCTACCTTCATGCCAAATTTGGTGTAATTCCGTTCAGAAGTTCAAGCTGTAGCCATGTCTAAAGTTTGCTATGGGAAATGCATTTTTTACCTTTTTTTAAAAAAATTATTCTCAGAAACGACTGGACGGATTTACACCATTTAACAAGAAGAGTTCTTTCTGAACCAAGGGCTACCTTTTTGCCAAATTTGGTGTAATTCCGTTCTGCAGTTCGGGCTGTAGCCGTGTCTAAAGTTTCCTATAAGAATTAACATGGAGAAAACACGTTTTGGGACACCCCTTTTTTCTCGGCCCAAGCTTGCCGAATTGCCCCCAAACTTTCACGATAGGAGCTGACCATAGCGCCTCACGAGTTTTTAAAATTTTGCAAAGATTCGTCAGCTGGCGCCAAAGTTATTGGGAAAAGAATATTACGAATTTCCTATGGATAATAGGTCCTAACTATAACTACCTACCGGCGACCACCAGCAGGTAATATATATATATGTATATATATATATTCACTGAAAAAACCATAGGTTATACACCATATATAGTTAGGAATTAGCATTTAAAAAACCTTATTTTACTCACACAAAACCATTGAAATTCCATATATAGTTAGTTGCACTAACTATATATCGCGCACTCGCAATCCACTGCTGATGATGTCACATATTACATCATTCATGACATGGTCAGTGACATCACTGATGACATCACTGATGACATCTCAAATGACATCACTGATGACATCACTGATGACATCATCCAGTGACTGTGTGTTTCTGTAAAGTTTAAATATGTTAGATATATTGAAGAATGAGTGGATGTATAAGTGTCTGGATGAAGGATTTAGTAGGTGCGTGACTGACTGTATGAGTGAGTGAATAAATGTGTCGTACTAAATGCATGGGTTAGTGACTAAACTGTCTGAATGTTTGCTTCAGTATGTCTGTTGTGATGTAAACTGCTGCATGTGTGGATCATTAGCTATACGAGAGGCTATATATGTTATTGATTGGTTGCCCAAGTATTTGTATGGGAGATTGAGTTTGTGTGGGGGTGGCTGGGAGGTGTGTGACTCTGTGCATAGATGTGTGAGCAGTTGATTCACTAGCTGTATGAGTTCAAGAGTGCATGTGGAAACAGCTACATGGGCGGTTGACTGTGTGCATGAGTGTATTGATGAGTGAATGGATATACCAATGCTACATGTCATAGTAAGTACATATGTAAAACACAGTACATGTGAGAGTTGGCATATATAAATAACTGTGCATGAGAGCCACTGAATGTGTGAGTGGCTGTATGGATCATTGTGAACTTGTATCAGGGATTGTATAAGAGAGTAAATATGTGTTAGTATATGTTTGAATAAGTAAGGTGTGTATAACTGTATAGTTGAGGAAATGGAGGTGTGATTGATTCTTTGCATGACTGACTAGGTGTGTGAGTAACTCCATGGATGAGTGACAGTGTGTGAGTGTCTGTATACACTGAGTGTATCTAAGGTTTTATTAGAGTCTGAAGAGGTTTATCGTATTAGCACAAGAATGATGTCAAATGAGATGTCATCAGTGATGCCATCAGTGATGTCATTTGAGAAGTCATCAGTGATGTCATCAGTGATGTCACTGACCATGTCATGAATGATGTAATATGTGACATCATCAGCAGTGGATTGAGGGTGCGCGATATATAGTTAGTGCAACTAACTATATATGGAATTTCAATGGTTTTGTGTGAGTAAAATAAGGTTTTTTAAATGCTAATTCCTAACTATATATGGTGTATAACCTATGGTTTTTTCAGTGAATTTTCAAGGTTTTGTAAATGCTAATTCCTAACTATATATGGTTTATAACCTATGGTTTTTTCAGTGAATTTCAATGGTTTTTTAATAGCATATATCTATAGCTGTAAAATGTATTCTTATTTAAATCCAAAAATATATTTTATATGTTTATTAATAATTTTTTTTAAATATTTTTTTTGTTTCGCTCCCGGTCCGCGGACCGGGAAGCTTCCTGTTAGCTCAATTTGATGCAGCGACCCGGTAAAAAATCAACATAGTGACGGTATCGCGTTGCCGCGTAATGCGTCTTATGACGTACTGCGTTAGCGCACCCGGAAGTGCCCCGGGGCGCGGACCGAGGCGCGAAACGCAGCTCCCCGGAAGCGATCCGCGGCGCTTCGCAAAAACGCGACGTATCGCGTTGCCGCGTAATGCGTCTTGTGACGTACCGCGTTAGCGCACCCGGAAGTGTCCCGGGGCGCGGACCGGGGCGCGAAGCTTAGCGACCCGGAAGCTAACCGGGGCGCGTTCCGCAGCGCGTAACATGAGCGTGAGAGGTCATGTGACTTGTTAATAAAACTTTTCATTGGTTCATTTCACTTTTGGTTTCATAATGATGTAAGGCTAGGTCAGGTGACCTAAAAATAACACTTTTCATTGGTTGAGAAGTATTGTTTTTCCCAAATGATGAAAACCCCTCCTTCTTTCCTCACTCTGACTTTCATCATTGTGAGAGGAAGACCTATTTTGCTTGTTGGAAAATGGCTTCATTGGTAGCTTCAGCTGGTGAACCCCCACCACCACCTCCACCTCCTCATGGGAAGAGAGGACCACCTCCCCAGGTCATTACCAACACTGAGGAGGAAGATGAAGAAATGGATGAGGAGGGAGAAGAACCACAGTTCTTAGAAGAGGTGCCCCGGGTTTCCAGAAAGAAAGCCAGTTTCATCTGGCAGTTTTATTCGATCCCTCGTGGCCAAAAAAAAGTCAATGCGAGGTATGTCACCTGCCGCATATGCAAAGAACAATTGTCCAGAGGGACGGACAAAAAATATAGCTATGGAAATCACACAATGCACAGGCACATGACAAGGAAGCATCCACTAAATTACAGCCGGGCGGAAATAAGGGATATGCTTGACAATCCAAGACCAACTCCTGTGGCCAGACCAACAATACCGATTTCTCTAACACCAGAAGAGGCACGGGAAACTGTGCCAAATATTCAAGAAAATTTTGGGCACATGATTCACTTATGTATGCACTGTCGTGCATTATTAGCTTGTGGCAACATGAGCATCAATGCACTCAACCTGGCGTATGAACACCATGATTGCCCTAACCGCCCCCAGTAATTTTTTTTTGCTCCTGTTGAGCCCTTTTCAACGCCTGTTTTTTGTTGTTTCCCCCCCCCAAAAAAACCAAAAAAAATATAAAATCGTTCAAAAAATACAAAAAAAACAAAAAATGTTCAAAAAATAAAAAAAAATATAAAACAACAAAAATATGAAAAAAAAAAGTTATTTTCAGAACTACCTTCCCTTTCAAAAAAAATTGCTAGAATGTTTAGCACTCTGGCAAGCTCTATTTCTTTTGGTTCGCTCCCGGGTTAGCTTCCCGGTACGCGGACCGGGAGCTAACCAAAAAAAAAAAAAAAAGTGTAAGTATAAGGAAAGTAAACAGAGAGTGATGTTAAAAGAAAGACAGCTATAGGGAGTAAAGAAGAGATACTGTTTAATAGATCTATTTACCGAAGAAAAGACAGAAGAGGGTATAATTGTGAAAAACAAAATAGATAACGAAGTGAAAGAAAAAAAAAGAGAGTATAACATTAACAAAGAAGAGTTTCTTGGAGAATGTGAGTGAATGTTCAAAATAAGATTAAAACATGAGGAATAACAGAGAGAAAAAATAGAAAACAGAAAACAAAAAATAACAGAAAAAGATTAATTGAAACAGCAAAGAAATGTAAGTAACATAGAGCCATATCATCAACATAGGCAATAAAAGTTTTGCAGCTTTTATTGGCAGAAATGTGTCGCTAAAGCTGCTTTTGTGGCAGAAAACTGCCGCTAAAACCACTTTTGCACCAGTTTTCTGCCAATAAAAAGAGCAATAATTTTATTGGCTGTGTTCATAATATTCCCCTTAGTGTGCTTCAACTACACAGAGAAAGCATTATGAACAAGTAGTGATAGAGTGATCAGTCAAAGACACTAAGAGTAATAGAGACGGAGTGAGTGAACAAGAGTGAGGAACTATGAGAAGAGAGGGACTGAGGAAAAGAGTGGAAGGAGTTGAGTAAGTAGGTAATAGAGAAAGGAATCAGGAAAGTAGCAAAGGCAGGAAACTGAGGGTTAAAGAAATGAAGCTGTGGAACTAATAGTAGGTGAATGTAATAGAAATGTAACGAAAAGAATACAAAACATTTACCTTATAATTGTCGTTAAATTACTCACTTTTTGTTTTTATACTTTCAATCTGTGAAAGAGAGAACAAACATTTGAAAAATATTAAAACATGTATTTAAAAATTAGAAAAGACAAGGGAAAAGATTGAAGGACAAACAGTTTTTCAACAACTTTGACACTTACAGAAGCTTCTGCTTCTCCAGGCCCCCTACACAGTCCTAAAGATATACATTTTAAACTAACAGTATCTTGATGCAGATGAAGTGAGGCCTATCTTAAAACATGGTGCATCTTTTGCATTGCTGTTGTTTCAGAAAAGTGTCGCAAGACACTAAAATTTTAAATAATTGCTTCAGGATGCCAATAAGATGTCTACTATCCAGAGGTTTGTTTGAGGTGAGGCCTACTCAGGGTTGCAGATGAGATTTACACTTGTTGAAGAGTACAGAGGAGATAATACATGTGAAGGTCTACCAATGAAGTGAGTCATGTCCACTGCACTCTTCAACAAAGTCCAAACCTCCTATGTTTCCCTGGACAGACCTAAACTTGATCTGCACAATGTGATTCGTAATGATAGGAAACACAGGTGATGTAAATGAAATACGTGCAATTTATTTTGCTCATTTCACAATCACATCACTTGTGTTTCCTTTGCTTAGGTATCTCATTGTGCAGATGTAGTCCAGCATATGAAAGAATACGCAGAAGTGCAGCACTACATGCAACAACTTTGACACTTACAGAAGCCTCACCTTCTCCATGCCTCCTACACAGTTCTACATATACATCATAAATGCAAACAGTACAGAATTAATTATACATGTTAAATGGTTTATTTTTGCTGTTCTCAGAATGTATCAAAATTCACTAAAAACAGTGACTTGAAGGTATTCATCATATAACAGCGGGGAAAAAAAACACAATCAAAATGATTGTGTTTAAAAAACCCATACAACATAAGAAATCAAAATTCAGAACTCCTTAAAGTTAACTTACTTTCCATGACGTCCAAGGATGTCCTATGAACAGCTTACACTCTTTTGTGCTGTTATTACTTTCAGCCCGCCACTTTCTGAAAGAAAATCTCCATCGTTTTTAAAAACACGTTACATGCAATAAATGACTTCTTGCTCTCTACCACAAGTTTCCACAAGGCCAAATCTGGTCAGAGCCATTTATAACTCTTGGATTTCTTGTAAGCCAATCCCGTCATTTGGCATTTCCGCAACTTTCAGAATTAAAATGTTGAAGATCATTTTCACAATCCTGGAATAGTAATATCTTCCCCTTCTTGCTCAGTCATGTTCTACATTTCCTATGACACTGATACTGCTTACTATGAAGCAGACTTACACTACCTCTATGACTACTACAATTATTTAATTCTCTACATCACTTTTAATCACAAAGCAATGTAAAACAGTAGACAGCATTGCAGACTTACATTCCCTCTACTCCATGTTTTGATTGGCTGCTTCAATTAGCTTATAAAAAGAAACAGTTTTTCTGAACTCATTCAAAGTGCACGTATTTCTCCATGACGTCCAGTCCTATGGTTAGAAGTTATGTCTCTGAACTACACTTATCCTCAAGGCCAAATTGTGTAGGAGCCATTAGAACTTCTTGAAATTACACAGAGCACATCCCGAGATTATTTCCCTAAAATTTTGGTTTTAAAAACACCAGGTAAGAGTTTTGAAGGTCATACGGCAATTTTTTTTTGAAAATTAAAACAGAATCATTACAGAATGACCAGCCATTTCTAGACTTTAAATAAGCTCTGTAATGTCCTGATGTTATTGAAGGGCCGTCATGATATATAATTGCTGCAGTTACAAAAGTCCTTCCTGATATTGACAACTGCGAAGCTACAAAATTTTTAATTAAAGTTGTCAATTTTGTTCCATCAGGCCTACATCGTTGGAACATTAAAATGACATACTGGCCATATGTTCGTATAAATAATGTGGACATCATTTCAGATTTACATTGGCTACACTCCATGTTGTGATCAGCTGCTTTTACTAGCTTATTAAAGGAGACTGATTTACTGTCTGGCAAAGTTAAATATATAAATCTTTCTGAGTCTACACTAGTAGTACTTGATACCATACAGTTCTCGCAGTCATGCTGCCATTGATAAGAAAGCCCAAACAGCTGATCTACATCTACACCTTCAGCATGTAATACATCAAGCATATACATTAAAAACTCCTGACAATCTTGCTGAATATTTTGAGAGAATTGTGTTTGGCCTGAACATCTGTCTAACAGATTTCGAATTTCAGACACACTTTCTATGTTTCTTCTATCAGTGCTACATTTCTCTAACACAGAATTTAACAAACTGCAAAATCTTTGATCAGAATTGACCACAATCTCTTCTTTTACATTTTCTAGAGAAAACAAAACATTAACCACTACATTAGCATAGCAGTTGACACCAGAACTGTTTTCAAATTGAAAACCAACAACATCTTCAACAGAATCCTTTTTGTTTCTGCTTGTAATTTTAGGTTCATCGACTTTTCGTCTTTTTGCTACAACCTCCCCAGTATTGGTCACATTTCTTCGTTTCCGGCCTACCACACGTTTCTCAAACAAAGGATACTGAGGCAAATGTGGCGCATACTCTCTTCTTAACCTATTGTATTCCTTAACACAATCTAGATCAGCACAAATGTTTGTGACATCACACTCAATCAAGTACAATCCCGATAAAGTTCTAACTCGTGACAATGCCACATATGCCATACCCTCCTTGAACACAGAACTGCCAATATTCATCAATGCACTGTCTACACTTAAACCTTGCGATTTATGGATTGTCACCGCATATGCCAAGCAAACAGGAAACTGCTTACGGCGAACATATAAGTCTTTTACAAGCAAAAATCTAGCAGAGCAACGACCAATTAGCTGTACTTCCTCAATGCCATCAAATTTAATTTTTAAAAATTCAATTCCATCTCTATTTCTGTATTTTACAAAATCAACAACATTACCCATTGATCCATTTACCAGACCTCTTTCAACATGTAAATTCCTTCTTAAAATGATACGGCAGTTCAAGCACACATTCAGAGTCTTTTCAAAACCTGCAGTTTTAGATATACTCTTCTCTAATGAATCCAATTTTGTTTTCAGATTCTCAGACAAAATAATTGTTGATCCCATATGCTCTACTCTGTCAATAGCTTCCAGTTTCACAATCTCTTGCTTTTCTAAATGCAACATTTTGTTGTTGAATTTGGCACATTCTGCAAGAGTTGGCATCAAACATATTCCAGATTTCTTATCAGTAATTTTCTGAAAAATATTCTCAGGCACAACATCTTGTTCTGGATATAAATTTGACAGTAATCGTGCATGTAAAGCTTCTTTCCCATGCTCGGTCACTTTTCCAATTCTAACATCTTGTAGAATAGTCTTGTAAACTTCATCCTTCGCCTGACGCATATTTTCATGCAGTTCAGCATAATTGAAGTTTAACCATATATTGACGTTGCCAATGCTGCCTAGGCACTTCCTGGTATCTTCATGCGTGAGCATTTTGAACACAGGTTGCCCTTTCACTGGTGTCAGCTGCAGAAGATCTCCGAAAACAATGATGTGTTTGCCACCAAATAACACATCATACTCTGTTTTGAGAACTTCTTGCATCCTCAAATGCACAAAGGCAAGCATGACATTGGAAACCATGCTTACTTCGTCAATGATAAGAAGTTTCATTTTCCTCAAGATTCTTGAAACTTCAAAACAAGCATCTCCAGATAGCTTGTGATATTGTAATTTGTTGTCATGCTCCACTGGCAGCATCAGTAAACGATGTAAAGTAATCCCTTTAATGTTATGTGCTGCTAGTCCAGTTGGAGCGGTGACAACACAAGACAGCGATGACTCTGTCCTTTCCTGCAAATAACATGAAATTGCTTTAATAAGGAAACTTTTTCCAGTTCCCGCTTCTCCACTCACGTACAGTCGGACAGGCTTCAACGACGTACATGAGCACTCTTTCTTGTCATGACTTAATCCATGATCAATTTGCATGGTAACTTCGTCATATATTTTCCTCTGCTCAACGTTGAGTTGTCTTTCCAACTCTTCTAAGTTAACCGCATCCTCCTGAGCATGTGCCATGGCTCTTTCCACTTCATTCATGGCAGTAGCAGCTTCATTTTCGATAACAGGTCCTCCTAATAGGATCCTGACTCAATGAAGCAGAACTCTGACTGTCCTGAGAACTGTCTCTGGCAATCTCGGCTGCAATCGTTGCTTCCTGCTCAATTTCCGCATTCAACATTTCTACATATTTGGGAAAAGCAGGACATTCTATGGTCTCCTTGGCGGCATTGAAAGAGTCTTCGTAACAGAGGAAATCTCCAAGCAGTTCCTCTTCTGCACGCCAAGGCTTGAAAAGTTGCAAAAGTGCTAAATAGAAAAACTCCTTTTTTTCAGGAGATTCGCCACTCAATTTTCGATGGTTTACCAAGTGGCATTTTCTTTGCTTGACCAGACATCCCTCACTTCCTATTACAGCATACACTCCTTTCTCAGTATCTTCTTTGATGTTCCTCTTGAATATGTAATTTTGAAGAACCTCATACAGACAAACATTGTCGAGGTGACTGCTTCTATTTGGATAATATGTATCCAACATGTTGGTCTTCAAAATGTCGGTACTGTTTGGCTCCTTTTCCGCCAAATACTCAATTTCCCGCACAGGTTTCAGAACTCGATTACGCGTTGCAGCAAGACCAAGACTCGCCCAAACGATACTCCTGGACTTGGCATAGAGACTTGCTGAAGACAACCGGTCAGAGCATTCGTAAGCTCCAATTTCTCGATGCGACAACATCTTCAGACTGAAACTGTACAACTTCTTGCTGAGGCTCTTTTCATGGGAAATGTCCTCCCACATATCCTTCAATTCTGTCTTCTCTTTTTTGGTGATGTAAGACGTCACATACCGAGCCACAGCCATACAGTTATCAGCCACAAACTGTATATCCATGTTAGCATTCCACATGGACAAAATCACCGGGTTGTAGTCGTTGATGTACTTGGACTCTTCGTTCCTCTTCAAATTGTATGTGTTTTTAGGTGATTTCTTCATGACATTATGTCGCAGCGAAGACATCAAACTGTTTACTCTTCCTTTAGAAATCACAGGTCGTGGAAAACCGAAACGACATTTGGTGTAGAACTTGTCCTTGTTTCGGAATTTACGACGGCAGTACTTTCCACATCGATGGCTTTGGAAACGCAGAACTTTTTCTCTTAGGCTTTTCTTCTCCTTTGCGTTTGGAACAGCACACGTAGAATACTGTTGGATGAAACTCATCACTGAGTCTTCTGGATCCGTTCCAAATTTAGGTGCATCCTTGATCCACAGCAACATATGTATATGAGGAGCACCTCTTGCTTGGTACTCCTTTCTCCAGAAGAAATCCAACACCTCTCCAAGAGGTGGATTCTTCTTATTCATGATGAAAGACATCATAGCTTCAAATCTATGATTGAAGTACCTACATACATTGACTGGATCCAAAGAGCACAGTTCTCCGGGTGTCTTGAATTCGATGTTATCTACGTTAGCATTTGCCTCTCGTAGAAATTCAAGTAAGTCTTCCCAGCCATACTCGGCACAGCTCAGAGTGAGGAACCATGTGGGAGTACCTAAGTTCCTCAGCATACATTTTAAATCACCATGACGACGGTACCAGTACTCATTAGTACCACGCTGACACGCCATGAGATTAATCAGGTGAGAATCCAAAATACTGTCTTGGACATTGACTTTATCCATAAAGTCACTTGCCGAGATGTTTTGCATGTGTATACCACTTTTCAAGATGTGGTTCACTGCATATGACAGTCCAGACAGATCGCTTTCAAACAGGAGATGAAACAAATAGGGAATGCATTGTCGAAACCTAGCATCTCCTGCATACAATCGCAAAGTCCGGTATTCAGAAGCAGGAATTTGATGAGGTCGCTCATCATATCTTCCTCCCTGACCTGTTGGAAAAAGCTGTGGGAAACACCGAGCTTCCAAACTTTCCTCCCAAACACTAATGGGACTCCCTTTGGCTTGTTTCATTTGAAACAACTCAATAGCATTCCCCATGACTTCCTTGGAATGCAAAGGATGAACACTATAATGTTCATATATTTCTTCACTAGTAGAGGGTTCTACTTTCTCAATTTGACCAGCACACAAATCGCTATCCTCTTCCTCACTTACTTCCTCTTCTGCAACATATACATTCTTATAGTCTTTATTATTTTTTTTCAAATACAATGTTGCCTTTTTAACTTTCCTAACATCTACTAAATCTTGCCATATTTTCTTATTCTTTGTCGGAACCCCATTAACTAAGATAACCAGAGGTTCCTCTTCCACTTTTTCTACTCCAATTGTGTTAATGTTTTTCTTCAAATCTAGAGGCAAATAAACAACTCTTCCCTTTAATCCTCTCTGTAAATCTGATGGAGGCAATTTCCCTGTCTTTGGCTCCATTCTTACAATAGCCTGAAAGGGATGGATACTTTGAATCAAAATAGATTCATAAGTATTTAAATCCTTCAATTCAGAAGGAATCTCAACCAATTCCAGATTATTATGAACTGCTCTAGCAGGCATCTGGTTTTGATTTAATTTGCAACAACAATAAGTACACACACGTTGATCCAATCCCAAATCAAAACAATTTTCTACCATCAAGTATGTTGCGAAATCCTTCCATTCACTATTATCTTCCCTTTCACTTTTTGCATATAAATCCACTAACTTAGTCTGATTCTTATAATAAGTGCGTCGACAACACACACAAGTGAAATTAGGCCTCTCACTTGATTTCACCTCAAACGTCGCAATTTCCCTCTGGAAATTATCTGTACTGGAAACCTGTACACTATCTTCCACATGACCCTCTTCTTCTTGCTCAATTTCAACATTCTCCTCTTTACTTCCAAAGTAACAAAACTCTATTTCTTCACATATATTCTTCACATCTATTTCAGAACCATGCAAAAGAGCAACGCATAATTGTTTAAGCATAATTGCTGGACTCTTAGCATAATACAACATTCTAACTAATTTCCTCACTTTATTATGATGCACTGCTAGCATCCTGAAATGATGAAAAACACTCTGGCATACTCTCCTGGAAAGACAAGCCAGTGAATGACCATGCAAACCTGTCACTTCTCTTACTCTGCAAGGATCTAATTCTTGCAACAACCTTATTTTCTGCTTCAAACTTTTCTTATTAAATGACCGTACAAAATCACAAAGCAAATTGATGGAATCCTGTCGCACACTGCAAATACTACTACACTTCCAGGTGTACACAGGACCCTTAGCACGTCTTCCTAAAACCTCATTACCTAACACCTCTTCTGCCTCTGTTGTCACAAGTTTTTCTTTTTCAACTGGACAACCATCTTTCACTTCATAAGCACGACCACTGGTGTCAACTGCATGCACCAAATCATTATCCTGGAAATAACTCTCCTCATTAAAAAATGCCTCACAGCTTGAACTATGCATCCATTCTCCAGAAAAAACTTCACAAAAATTACTACGATTAACTATTCTCTTCCATCTACTATTTCTTTTGAAATCATAAATTGCCTTGTTTAGCTTCCTAATTCTATTGATTATCAAAATAAATAACTTACGTTTAATTTCAAATGCCTGATCAATAACTTTCTCAACTTTTTTTTTTCTCTTATAAAAAACCAGTTTCTGTTGACCTTTCTTAATATTTTTTAACAAATTGCCAATTATCCTGTTGCGGAACATTCGTTTACGAATCTCCCTAAACTGTTGTTTCCTTCTACTATCATGCACAGAGTTATCTCTTGCTCTAGCAGTAACATTTTTGATTGGCCTTTCCTTTCCATTTGAATTCCTTCTCGTTTTATGGACTGAAACATTTTCTGTAGTAATATTTTTTTTACTACACATATTTCTTATGAAATATTTTGTGCTCTTACCCGGTGCTTTCTTCGTGACTTGACAAATCTTTTTGTTAGAGGACTGCTGCTTATTTTCTTTCACCTGCTGTCTTTGACGTTTTGCAGCCTTTCTCTGTCTTTCTATTGTTGGCATGGTGAAATCTTGAAATGATCTGCAGTTGAATCTGTGGTAAAATATAATAAAAAATGTTATTAACCATTATTACCAAACAGTAAAACAATAACAGTGATCAAAAACTTAACACACTACTTGACATTTTAAATAGAAGATTTTTTAGTCCTTGCAAATTTACAATACAGAAATAGCAGAAAAGAAATGACATTTATATTTATGTTACCTGTGCTATTTTATATGTGAATCTGATCTAATTTTATGAGCATATTTTAATATTTTATTGAAGACACTACACATAACCTGCTTTTGAAGGTGTCTTTATTTTTAAATTAAACGGTTTACCTTTTTACTTTTTAATAATTATAAATTTTAAAAATAAATGTTTATATTTCCATAGGCTCAAGCAGGTCAGCTTCCCATCCTATGTCATATAATTCGGACAAATCTGCATCCTCATCACGCTCTTCTTCATCCTCAGGATTTAAATCATCCAAGGGATCAACATCCACTGATGTTTCAATTACAAGTTCAATGATGAGGTCAAAATCAACTGATTGCAGATTGTCGCTCATGTTGAGGTTGTCTTTATCTTTAAAGAAAGATAACAACAATGAGATGTTGCAGAGTAAGAGACAAATCTCAGAGATTATAATAGTAAAATTGTTTAACAAGAGTAATATTTTGCAGCTATTATTTAGCCATGTCCAGCAATGCTGAGCAGGTGAAGACTATGTCTAAATTTTCAGTGAACAGGACTCATCTCTTCTTAACCTTGGATAAGCCTCACCGACTCTGTGTGTCCTGCACATACTTAAATGTAAAGGGGCAGATTTATGTTAAATGGCACATCCCCAGGCATGCACCAGTTAACGTGCACCACTACTCTGCCACCCATGGTGTGCCGTATTTACAATCAGATAGGAGAAAGCTTCGTCAAAACCCTGCGCCTGCTTTAAGCAGGCATAGGTCTTGACACAACATTGTGGAGATGGGGCACCCCTGAGCCTTGCTTGAGCTGCATCGCACTTGCGATACAACTCCAGCAATCACTACCTTTACAGCACAGATACGTCACACATCTGTGCCATTTTTGCCCCATGATGCCCCGTATTCTAAATGCAGCACACCATGGGTGGCGGAACAGCGGCGCAGGATGACTGACACATCCCTGGTGATGCACCAGTCATCATAAATCTATCCCTAAGCTTCTTATCTTGTTACAGATGAACCGCCATATGTAGCATGAAACTATTTTGCATTTCCTAAATAGCGAATTTTAAGGAATAAATAGCAATTCTTTACCATTCCTAATTTGCAATGAGCAAATTGCTAATTGCAAGTTACCCATTCATTTCCATGGGCTAGGAGGCTCATAGGAATGAAGGTTTAATTTGCGATTAGCAATTTGCTCATCACAAATTAGGAATTTTTCCAAGGGTGCAGGGGTGTCTCAAGAACACCCTGCTGCACCCCTAAAAAAGAAATTTGGGGGCATATGGCACACATACATGCCCTAAGGGCATGTGTTGGCGTCATATGGCACCTTTTGTTTTTTTGAAAAAAAGCTTTTTGAAAAGAATTCACAAATTACCACCAATTTACCACAATAGTTTCCAAATCCTTAATGTCATTTTTTACATATTTTTTGTTTGATACATTGCATTTAAGTAGTCACAAAATTTGCAAATCCTTCAGTGCAATTGCAAAATAAGGAATAGAAAATTTTGCTACTCCTTATTTTGCATCAAACTTGTTTGATACATACCATTTGTCTAATTAACATTCGCAAAGGCCGAAATTCGTAGAATTTTGATCTTTGCGAATGCTAATTAGCTTGATACATATGGCCCCAAGTGAGGCCTGTCTTGCGACATGGTGCATCTTTTGCATCACTGCTGCATCGGTTTCATGTGGTACGTTTTTTTTACACCATGACATATCTGCCTAAATGCATCAATTTGTAATGTTGTCGCCTCATAGCAAATCTTTTGCACCGCCGCTGCATCATAAAAGTGACGCACAGTGGCACAAAAGAGGCATACACCTATCATAAATCTGTCCCTAGCATTTTAAAAGATTAATCCAGGATGACGATAAGGTGTGGCCTATCCAGAGGTTTGTTTAAGGTGAGGCCTACTCAGGATTGCAGATTAAAGTTACGCTTGATGAAGAATACAGAGGAGATAATACATGTAAAGGCCTACCAATGAAGTAAGTAATGTGCACTTTATTGCGCCAGTCATCATAAATGTATCCCTAAGCTTCTTATCTTGTTACAGATGAACCACCATATGTACCATCAAACTATTTTGCATTTCCTAAATAGCAAATTTTAAGGAATAAATAGCAATTCTTTACCATTCCTAATTTGCAATGAGCAAATTGCTAATTGCAAATTAGCACCGCCGCTGCATCATAAAAGTGACGCACAGTGGCACAAAAGAGGCATACACCTATCATAAATCTGTCCCTAGCATTTTAAATGATTAATCCAGGATGACAATAAGGTGTGGCCTATCCAAAGGTTTGTTTAAGGTGAGGCCTACTCAGGATTGCAGATTAAAGTTACGCTTGATGAAGAATACAGAGGAGATAATACATGTAAAGGCCTACCAATGAAGTAAGTAATGTCCACTTTATTGCGCCAGTCATCATAAATGTATCCCTAAGCTTCTTATCTTGTTACAGATGAACCACCATATGTACCATCAAACTATTTTGCATTTCCTAAATAGCAAATTTTAAGGAATAAATAGCAATTCTTTACCATTCCTAATTTGCAATGAGCAAATTGCTAATTGCAAGTTACCCATTCACTTCCATGGGCTAGGAGGCTCATAGGAATGAAGGTTGCAATTTGCGATTAGCAATTAGCTCATCACAAAATAGGAATTTTTTCAAGCGTGCAGGGGTATCTCAAGAACACCCTGCTACACCCCTGAAAAAGAAATTTGGGGGCATATGGCACACATACATGCCCTAAGGACATGTATAGGCGTCATATGGCACCTTTTGTTTTTTGGAAAAAAATGCTTTTTGAAAAGAATTCGCAAATTACCACAAACTAGAAGTTGGTGGTAGTTTCCAAATCCTTAATATGATTTTTTACATATTTTTTGTTTGATACATTGCATTTAAGGAATCGCAAAATTTGCAAATCCTTCAGTGCAATCGCAAAATAAGGAATAGCAAATTTTGAATTAAGGACATTTTAAGTAATTTCCACATGTGCAGTGTTTTCAAATTATGATTTGAAAATCGTTTTTGGGGAAAAGTAATGGTTTGCAAATTTATGACAAGGACATAATGGTGTATGCTTCTCTATAAGGCATTTCAGTGTCTCTGATGTCATTTTTCCCATATTACATTATAAGACCTTTCCCCATGGAGCACATTCCTTGTAAATATGCTCCCACCTGTGCATGGTGAATTTAGATTTTGACTGTTTGAGTCACATAGCCATGTTAAAAGTCACCCCAAAAAATTGCAAACGCTTTAAAAAAACACATTCATGTGTCTTAAGGACATTTTAAGTCATTTCCCCGTGGACAGTGTTTTGTAAGTGGCGCAAAAGAGGCATACACCTATCATAAATCTGTCCCTAGCATTTTAAATGATTAATTCAGGATGACGATAAGGTGTGGCCTATCCAGAGGTTTGTTTAAGGTGAGGCCTACTCAGGATTGCAGATTAAAGTTACGCTTGATGAAGAATACAGAGGACATAATACATGTAAAGCTCTACCAATGAAGTAAGTAATGTCCACTTCATTGCGCCAGTCATCATAAATGTATCCCTAAGCTTCTTATCTTGTTAGACATCAACCGCCATATGTATCATATAACTATTTTGCATTTCCAAAATAGCGAATTTTAAGGAATAAATAGCGATTCTTTACCATTCCTAATTTGCGATGAGCAAATTGCTAATTGCAAATTACCCATTCATTTCCACGGAGCAGGAGGCCCATAAGAATGAAGGTGCAATTTGCGATTAGCAATTAGCTCATCGCAAATTAGGAATTTTTCCAAAGGTGCAGGGGTGTCTCAAGAACACCCTGCTGCACCCCTGAAAACGAAATTTGTGGACATATGGCGCACATAAATTTTAACAACATTCCTTTACCTCAAAAACGATTTTCAATTCATAATTTGAAAACACTGCCCACAGGGAAATTACTTAAAATGTCCTTAAGACACATGAAAGTGTTTTTTTATTGCCTTTCCAGCATGGTTGGGTCACTTTTAACATGGCTATGTAACACAAACATTTAAAATCTAAATTTCCCATGCACAGGTCGGAGCATATTTACAAGCAACTTGCGCCACAGAGAAAGGTCTTACATTAAAATGGGAAAAATAACATCAGGGACAGTCAATTGCCGTATAAAGAAGCATACACCATTATGTCCTTGTCATAAATTTAAAAACAATTCCTTTTCCCCAAAAACGATTTTCAAATCATAATTTCAAAACACTGCACATGGGAAAATTACTTAAAATGTCCTTAAAACACATAAAAGCGTTTTTTGATTGCCTTTGCAGCATGTTTGTATCACTTTTAACATGGCTATGTAACACAAACATTCAAAATCTAAATTTTCCATGCACATGTGGGAGCATATTTACAAGCAATTTGCGCCACATAATTCATAATTTTCTCCTAAAAGCACACTATTCTCTATCTAAATTAAAGAAATATTTTCTCACCTTAGCAAATACTTTGAGTTTGAAAACAGTCTCAGAAACACACCAATTTGTCTTCAGCAGAGCAAAAGGTATGCACTCCAGAGTCTGCAGCTATCAAAAGCACAGAAATGCTGTAATTCTTCACACATATCTCTCATGTCACCCAATCAAAACTCTTCCCTCACTTTTTTTCAAATGAAAACCCTTCCCCCCTCTGCCATTTCATGCCTTTTCTGCATGGCAACCACCTCTTGGAAGACTTCTGGTGTTTGCAAGTTCACACAACTTTGTTGCAATTGAACTCTGAACTCTCAGTGCACCTGCATATCCAGTGCATTCTTTCATTTAATGATTTTTTATTGACCATTCAAAATACATCTTTCAAAGAACACATCCGTGCACCCTAACTTTCTGTTTTCAGCAATCAAAATCCACCAATCACTGTTACTGCTTCATGAACACAGAAACTCCACAGTTTTTTTCATTTTAAACTCTCATTTTTTCAACTGCCATTTCATTGCCACACTTCATCTGACTGCAGGAGAACCTTCTCTCACCATGTTTTCTGTCTGGATTGTTGGACATAGTTATATTCACTGGGCTCAAAGGTACGTTGAAAACAGGAAATTACCTAACCTCAATTTACAAGATGTGGAAATTAAGTGGTTTGGCCACAGAGGATTAAAATGTCACCAATTGATACCATTGGTGAAAACCTTTATGCATTTGCCCAAACCTGACCTGTTAATTGTGCACTGTGGAGGTAATGACTTGGGCACTTTGACTGGTGTAGGTCTGGAAATGCTTTTAAAGGACACCTTTGAGCAATTAATGGCACTTTTTCCTCAGACTGCCTTGGTATATTCAAATATATGCCAAAGACAGAAATGGAGGTGGTCAAACCAATTTTGTCCACAAATTGAGAAGTCGAGGAAGCATGTAAACAAATCTGTTTCAGCTTACATGAGAGACCATGGAATGGGCTCCCTGTACAACAATAACTTGCGTTACTACATGCAAGATATCTACAGAGGAGATGGAGTTCACTTCTCAGATGAGGGCAACAGAGTTTTCACTCTGAATTTAAGAATGTGCATTGGTACCTACTTATAAGTACCTAAATGTACCATAAACCCAAAAGCTCTTCTCAGAGCTACCCTACATCTGATCACTCACAATTATTATTTTACTCTAACATTTTTCACTAATTTCCAACAAAGTACGCTCCCTGGGGCGCTACCCGGTACGCGAACCGGGAGCTAACCTCGCGCAATTTTTTTTAAAAATGTTATTTTTTCGCACATATAAGCCTCCTCAGCCACCCTCAGAAAACCTAGGGGGTCAAGATAACTCTACCGTGCCCCCTTCTACCCATTCTGAACATTATTTGCCCTCCATCTTGTATCTTAATTCGACCGAAACACAAAATGGTGGACTCCCGGAACGCTTAAGGTTCGCGAACCGGGGCGCTCAACGGTACGCGTACCGGGTCGCTCCCTGGGAAGCGCACCATCAAAAAAGGTGGGAAAGTAGTTCACAGAAAAGCCACTGGAGACAATTTCACCAAATATAGATTAGCTCATACTACATACCAATCCCTACCATTTTCACAAATTTGATTGGAATTCCATTTAGTCATTTAGCCTGTAGACCTCTCTAAATACCCTGAGGTAAATTACTTCACAAAACACATCTGAAGTGTTGGAATTGACAACCAATGAAAATGTTACTTTCATTTTCTACTTTTTTTACCTGACATTTCATTGGTTATATACCTGAATATATATAAAGGAAGAGAAGAAAACACAGCCATTTTGACTACTACTTCTTGCTGTACATTTCAATAGTATTTTCACTAATTCCTTCAACTTCTTTCTAAAGGTAAGTTTTTATTTTTAAAACTGAAGTATATTGTGCACTATAAGTTAATATGGTAAACTTTTTCTGATAGATATATACTATCCCTCTGTAGTAGTTATAGATTTAGAGAGACTTCTCTGTTATAGTTATGGATGGAGTTAGGCTTCTCTTGTATAATTATGAATTTACTTACGTTAAATCACATACACTTTTTTATATTCCACTCTGATACTATACACTGCCCAAAGATAAATTCACTGATAAAAAATGCCTATCTAAAATTATTCCCAACATTGCCCTATCTCTACTAATATATATTTTTTTAATCCAAATTTCAGGCAAAATGGAAGGCGAAAACCAAGTTTCTTTTGAAATGGACCTGCAAGAGAGCAGCCAAGAATTGATTGATACAATTGATCAAATTGACATTGAATTTTTCGATGAAACTTGGGACAATGAACTACTGCAATGTGTACAAGCAGTAGATAACCTCCTTGCAAATGAGGACATTTTACACCCTCAGAGACTACAATGTATATTCCATGATAATTATGAAATTTCTGACAATGAAATGTTAGAAAGTTTAATAAATTATGAAACACAATCACAATAAAAAAAAATGCTTAAAAAATAAAAAAAATAAAAAATAATCAACAAAAACAACAATCAATTAACATACAGCATTTGAAAAGTCTATCATTCATTTTTCATTGCAGTACGCTGCCCAGAACGCTTCCCGGTTCGCGGACCGGGCGCTCCCCACGCAAAAAAAAACAAAAATGTATTTTTGTTTTTTTTGCCCCGCGGGGCCCTTTTAAAACCTCCACATTAAACCTAGGGGGTCAGGGAGGATCTAGTATGCCCCCTTATGGTCATTTTCGCCTTTGTTTTGGCCTCCTCTTGTCTCTCAATCCTACCGAGAGACAAGATGGCGGCCGCTCCGGACTGTTTAGAATGTTGACAGACACCGGAGAGCCAATCAGCTTAGCTACGCGAAGTTCCGGTACGCTTAAGGTCCGCGGACCGGAGCGCTGCCCGGAGCGCGCTTACAGATATATATCTTTTTTTAAACGTTAATTTCTCAAAATCCACTGGAGCACATATATTGAGACCTAGAAAAGGCACATCGGGCTACCAGTCCCTACAATTTTGCCAAGTTTCATGCAAATCCATTCAGCCGTTCGGGCTAAAAGTGAGGCCAACCGCCCTATGGAAAACTCAATGTTAAAAACACGTTTTGGGACCCCCCTTTTTTCTCGGTCCCCCCTTGACGGAACCCCCCCAAATTTCCAAGGGCTGCTCAGAAACAAAATGTTCCATTTTCCAGAAAATTTCAGCCAATTCCGTCCACAAACGCCAAAGTTATTAGACATAGAATTTTCAAAAATCCCATAGGGAAAAAATCCTAACTATATATACCTACTGGCGACCGCCAGTAGGTAATATATATAAAAGGCTTTGTCCTTTTCTATCTCGCCGTGGACAGCACTGTGTTAACCCTTTGCTTAAAGACTTTGATAGAAAAGCAGAAATATGAGGTGAGCAGATCTAGAGTGTCGCTGGTGTTGAGAGTGTTCTATACAGGAGTTGCTTTCCACCTAAACTTGAGAACTACCCAGAGTTCTCTGCTTCTTTTTTGCATATATATATATATATATATATATATATATATATTATATATATATATATATATATATATATATATATATATATATATATATGTGTGTGCATTTAATCTTCAAAGGACACCGATTTGAAGGCCCGACTAAAGGTTTGATTTTATTTTGCAGGAGGCAGAGCCCAACATCGGTCGTATGGTGGTTGGAGGACTACGAATCCCAGAAGTCCTTAGATGACGTCAGCAATAGCAGCTAAGAAACAGGACAAATCAGGGACTTGTTTTCTTCCTACGTCTGCCGCTGCATGCCCGCCCCAAGAGCAAGGAGCAGAAGGCGCTCCGAAATGCGTTGAGGCTTAATGAAATATCCAGCACAGTGTCTCGTGCCTGAATAAAGGACTTAACTGAGGTGGCTGAGTTCGTCTGTCATTGCGTGCACCTCAAACTGTGGCAGCGTAATTGGAAATATTTACCGGCCGAGCCAGGTCGGGGAAGTAGCAACATCACTAAAGTATTTGTGGACTGCAGGCTTTAAAAAACTTGAGAAACCTAATTGCAGAGTGACAGGTTGTGTGCATTTAATCTTCAACGGACACAGATTTGGAGGCCCGACTAAGGGTTTGATTTTATTTTGCAGGAGGCAGAGCCCAACATGGGTCGTATGGTGGTTGGAGGACTACGAATCCCAGAAGTCCTTAGATGACGTCAGCAATAGCAGCTATGAAACAGGACAAATCAGGGACTTGTTTTCTTCCTACGTCTGCCGCTGCATGCCCGCCCCGTGAGCAAGGAGCAGAAGGAGCTCCGAAACGCATTGGGGCTCAATGAAATATCCAGCGCTGTGTCTCATTGTGCCTGAATAAAGGACATAACCGTGGTGGCTGAATTCGCCTGTCATTGCGTTCACCTCAAACTGTGGCAGCGTAATTGGATATATATATATATATCTATATATCTATATATATATTACCTACTGGCGGTCGCCAGTAGGTATATATAGTTAGGATTTTTTCTCTATGGGATTTCTGAAAATTCTATGTCTAATAACTTTGGCGTTTGTGGACGGAATTGGCTGAAATTTTTAGGAAAATGGAACATTTTGTTTTTGAGCAGCCCCTGAAAATTTGGGGGGGTTTCGTCAAGGGGGGGCCGAGAAAAAAGGGGGGTCCCAAAACACGTTTTTCCCATGTTAATTTCCATAGGGCGGTTGGCCTCACTTTTAGCCCGAACGGCTGAATGGATTTGCACGAAACTTGGCAAAATTGTAGGGACTGTTAGCCCGATGTGCCTTTGCTAGGTCTCAATATATGTGCTCCAGTGGATTTTGAGAAATTAACGTTCAAAAAAAGATATATATCTGTAAGCGCGCTCCGGGCAGCGCCCCGGTTCGCGTACTTGACGCGTAACGGAACTTCGCGAAGCGAAGCTGATTGGCTCTTCGGTGTCCGTCAACATTCTAAACAGTCCGGAGCGGCCGCCATCTTGTCTCTCGGTAGGATCGAGAGACAAGAGGAGGTCAAAACAAAGGCGAAAATGACCATAAGGGGGCATAGTAGATCCTTCCTGACCCCCTAGGTTTGATGTGGAGGCTTTAAAAGGGCCCCGCGGGGCAACAAAAAAAAAAAAAATTTTGTTTTCTTTGCGTGGATAGCGCCCGGTTCGCGAACCGGGAAGCGGCCCGGGGAGCGTACTATGAGGAAAAAAGAATGATAGACTTTTCAAATACTGTATGGTAATTGATTGTTGGTTTTGTTGATTATTTTTTTTTTTTTTTTTTTTATAAGCAATTATTTATTGTGTTTCAAAATTTAATAAAATGTCTAACATTTCACTGTCTGAAATGTCGTTATTTTCATTGAACATAGCTTGTAATGTTTGAGTGTGTAAAATGTCCTCATTTTCAAGGAGGACATCTACTGCTTGCACACATTGCAGTAGTTCTTGGTCCCAAGTTTCATCCATAAATTCTATATAATTTGGATCAATTATTTCTTGGTTGGTCTCTTGCAGGACAATTTCAAATGAAACTTTGTGTTCGCCTTCCATTTTGTCTGAAATTTGGATAAAAAATATATTAGTAGAGATAGGGCACTGTTGGGATTAATTTTAGATAGGCAGTTTTTAACAGTGAATTTATCTTTGGGCAGTGTATAGTATCAGAGTGGAAGTAGGAATATAAAAAAGTGTATGTGATTTAACATAAGTAAATTCATAATTATACAAGAGAAACCTAACTCCATCCATAACTATAACAGAGAAGTCTATCTAAATCTATAACTACTACAGAGGGATAGTATATAACTATCAGAAAAAGTTTACCATATTAACTTATAGTGCACAATATACTTCAGTTTTTAAAATACCAACTTACTTATAGTGCACAATATACTTCAGTTTTTAAAATAACAACTTACCTTTACAAAGAAGTTGAAGTGATTAGTGAAAATCCTATTGAAATGTACACCAGGAAGTAGTAGTCAAAATGGCTGTGTTTCCTTCTCTTCCTTTATATATATTCAGGTACATAACCAATCAAATGTCAGGTAAAAAAAAATAGAAAATGAAAGTAACATTTTAATTGGTTGTGAATTCCAACACTTCAGATGTGTTTTGTGAAGTAATTTACCTCAGGGTATTTAGAGAGGTCTACAGGCTAAATGGCTAAATGGAATTTCAACAAAATTTGTGAAAATGGTAGGGATTGGTATGTAGTATGAGCAAATCTATATTTGGTGAAAGTGTCTCAAGGGTTTCTTCTGTAAATTACTTTCCCACCTTTTTTAATGGAGCGCTTCTCGGGGAGCGCCCCGGTACGCGAACTGGCGAGCGCCCCGGTACGCGAACCTTAAGCGTTACGGGAGTCCACCATTTTGTGTTTCGGTCGAATTAAGATACAAGATGGAGGGCACATAATGTTCAGAATGGGTAGAAGGGGACACGGTAGATGTATTTTGACCCCCTAGGTTTTCTGAGGATGGCTGAGGAGGCCCATATGTGCGAAAAAAAAACATTTTTAAAAAGAAATTCGCGCGGTTAGCTTCCGGTTCGCGTACCGGGTAGCGCTCCGGGGAGCGTACTTTGTTGAAAATTAGTTAAAAAAGTTAGAGTAAAATAATAATTGTGAGTGATCAGATGTAGGGTAGCTCTGAGAAGAGCTTTTGGGTTTATGGTACATTTAGGTACTTATAAGTAGGTACCAATGCACATTTTTAAATTCAGAATGAAAACTCTGTTCCCTTCATCTGAGAAGTGAACTCCATCTCCTCTGTAGATATCTTGCATGTAGTAACGCAAGTTATTGTTGTACACGGAGCCCATTCCATGGTCTCTCATGTAAGCTGAAACAGATTTGTTTACATGCTTCCTCGATTTCTCAATTTGTGGACACAATTGGTTCGACCACCTCCATTTCTGTCTTTGGCATATATTTGAATATACCAAGGCAGTTTGAGGAAAAAGTGCCATTAATTGCTCAAAGGTGTCCTTTAAAAGCATTTCCAGACCTACTCCAGTCAAAGTGCCCAAATCATTACCTCCACAGTGCACAATTAACAGGTCAGGTTTTGGCAAATGCATAAAGGTTTTCACCAATGGTATCAATTGGTGACATTTTAATCCTCTGTGGCCAAACCACTTAATTTCCACATCTTGTAAATTGAGGTTAGGTAAATTTCTGTTCTCAGCATACCTCTGAGCCCAATAGATGTAACTATGTCCAACAATCCAGACAGAAAACATGGTGAGAGAAGGTTCTGCTGCAGTCAGATGAAGTGTGGTAATGAAATGGCAGTTGAAAAAATAAGAGTTTAAAATTAAAAAAACTGTGGAGTTTCTGTGTTAATGAAGCAGTAACAGTGATTGGTGGATTTTGATTGCTGAAAACAGAAAGTTAGGGTGCATGGATGAGTTCTTTGAAAGATGTAATTTGAATGGTCAAAAAAAAATCATTTAATGAAAGATTGCACTGGATACGCAGGTGCACTGAGAGTTCAGAGTTCAATTGAAACATTGTTGTGTGAACTTGCAAACACCAGAGGTCTTCCAGGAGGTGGTTGCTATGCAAAAAAGGCAGAAAGGGCAGAGGGGGGAAGGGTTTTGATTTGAAAAAAGTGAGGGAAGAGTTTTGATTGGGTGACATGAGAGATATGTGTGAAGAATTACAGCATTTCTGTGCTTTCTATAGCTGCAGCCTCTGGAGTGCATACCCTTTGTTCTGCTGAAGACAAATTGGTGTATTTCTGAGACTGTTTTGAAACTCATAAAGTATTTGCTAAGGTGAGAAAAGATTAATTTAATTTAGATAGAGAATAGTATGGTTTAGGGAGAAAATTATGAAGAAAGTTGTGTATTTAAAATGTTGCTTTGTGTCAAGTGTTTTACAAATAGATTTTGTTTCTTTGAGTTACATAGCCATGTTAAAAGTGACCCTTAAAAAAACGCTTTCATGTGTCTTAGGGCATTGTAAGTCATGTCCCGATGAATGTAGGTATAAAATTGATTTCTATGATGTGTTTAAAATCGTTTTATGAAAAATATTAGGTTTCTTGAAATGTACTGTTAGAGCTTCATAGGTTGCTTGGGGCATATTTATAAGGCATTTGAGTCTCTCTGATGTTATTTTTCCCATTTTAACTTAAGACCTTTCCCCGTGGAGCAAGGTCCTTGTAAATATGCCCCACACTGTGCTTGGCAAATTTAGATTTTAATTCTTTGACTAACATAGCCATGTTAAAAGTGACCCAGAAATGGTGCAAGGGCCTTAAAAAAACGCTTTCATGTGTCTTAGGGCATTGTAAGTCATTTCCCCTTGAATGTAGGTATATCATTGATTTTGTTGCTGTGTTTAAAATCATTTTTAAAAAAAGATTAGGTTTCTTGAAATGTACTGTAAGAGCTTCATAGGTTGCTTGGGGCATATTTATAAGGCATTTGAGTCTCTCTGATGTTATTTTTCCCATTTTAATTTAAGACCTTTCCCCGTGGAGCAAGGTCCTTGTAAATATGCCCCCATCTGTGCTTGGCAAATTTAGATTTTAATTCTTTGACTAACATAGCCATGTTAAAAGTGACCCAGAAATGGTGCAAGTGCCTTAAAAAACGCTTTCATGTGTCTTAGGGCATTGTAAGTCATTTCCCCTTGAATGTAGGTATATCATTGATTTTTTTGCTGTGTTTAAAATCGTTTTTTAAAAAATATTAGGTTTCTTGAAATGTACTGTTAGAGCTTCATAGGTTGCTTGGGGCATATTTATAAGGCATTTGAGTCTCTCTGATGTTATTTTTCCCATTTTAATTTAAGACCTTTCCCCGTGGAGCAAGGTCCTTGTAAATATGCCCCCATCTGTGCTTGGCAAATTTAGATTTTAATTCTTTGACTAACATAGCCATGTTAAAAGTGACCCAGAAATGGTGCAAGGGCCTTAAAAAAACGCTTTCATGTGTCTTAGGCCATTTTAAGTCATTTCCCCTTGAATGTAGGTATATCATTGATTTTGTTGATGTGTTTAAAATCGTTTTTTGAAAAATATTAGGTTTCTTGAAATGTACTGTTAGAGCTTCATAGGTTGCTTGGGGCATATTTATAAGGCATTTGAGTCTCTCTGATTTTATTTTTCCCATTTTAACTTAAGACCTTTCCCCGTGGAGCAAGGTCCTTGTAAATATGCCCCCATCTGTGCTTGGCAAATTTAGATTTTAATTCTTTGACTAACATAGCCATGTTAAAAGTGACCCAGAAATGCGTCATTCAAATGCATATGATGGCTGTGCGCCTCTTTTGCGCCGCTGTGGGTCACTTTTGGGTAAACGATGCACCATGTTGCAAGATAGGTTTCAGTTCATCTCCAGTAAGATACCATCAGTTTAAAATGTATATAATTAGCAATGTGTAGGGGGCATGCAGAAGCTGAAGCTTTTGTAAGTGTCAAAGTTGTTGCATGCAGTGCTGCACTTCTGGGTACTGTTTCATATGCTGGACTACATCTGCACTATGAGATACCTAAGCAAAGGAAACACAGGTGATGTGATTGTGAAATGAGGAAAAGAAACTCCACATTTTTCAATTACATCACCTGTGTTTCCTAAGTTTACGAATGACATTGTGCAGATGAAGTTTAGCTCTGTCCACGGACACAAAAGAGGTCTGGCCTTTGTTCAAGAGTGAAGTGGACATGACTTACTTCATTGGTAGGCTTTCACATGTATTATCTCCTTTGTATTCTTCAACAAGCGTAAATTTGATCTGCAACTCTGAGTAGGCCTCACCTTAAACAAACCTCTGGAGAGGCCACACCTTATCGTCATCCTGAATTAATCATTTAAAATGTTAGGGACAGATTTATGATAGGTGTATGCCTCTTTTGCGCCACTGTGCGTCACTTTTGTGACGCAGTGGCGGTGGAAAAGATTTGCTATGAGGTGACAAAATTACAAATTGATGCATCTAGGCAGATGTGTCATGCTGTAAAAAACCCGTGCCACATGAAACCGATGCAGCAGTGATGCAAAAGATGCACCATGTTGCAAGACAGGCCTCACTTCATCTCCAACAAGATAAGAAGCTTAGGGGCAGATTTATGATGACTGGCGCATCCCCAGGGATGCGCCAGTCATCCTGCGCCGCTGCTCCGCCACCCATGGTGCGCCACATTTACAATGCGGCGCACCATGGGGCAAAAACGGCACAGATGTGTGACGCATCTGTGCCGTAAAGGTGGTGCATTGCTGGAGCTGCATCACAAGCGCGACGCAGCTCCAGCAAGGCTCAGGGGTGCCCCATCTCCACAATGCTGCGTCAAGACCTATGCCTGCTTCAAGCAGGCGCAGGGTTTTGACGCAGCATTGTCCTAAAAGTGACTGAGTGAAATCTCATAGATTTCACTGAGCCACTTTTAGGAGGCGTTCCTGCGCAGGAACGCCCCCCCCTGCGCAGGAACGCCTCCTTATGGCGCAGGGTTTTACAACGTGACGCATCTCCTAGATGTGTCACGTTGTAAATAGGGCGCATTGTTTGCGCCGCCGTTGCGTCAAATAAAGTGACGCACCGGCGGCGCAAGGCCTTCATAAATCTGCCCCTGAGTCTTCTGTAAATGTCAAAATTGTTGTATACACTGCTCAACTTCTGTGTACTCTTTGATATGCTACACTCCATCTGCACTATGAGATACCTAAGCAAAGGAAACACAGGTGATGTGATTGTGAAATGAGGAAAAGAAACTCCAAATTTTTCAATTACATCACCTGTGTTTCCTAAGTTTACGAATGACATTGTGCAGATGAAGTTTAGGTCTGTCCACAGAGACAAAAGAGGTCTGGCCTTTGTTCAAGAGTGAAGTGGACATGACTTACTTCATTGGTAGGCTTTCACATGTATTATCTCCTTTGTATTCTTCAACAAGCATAAATTTGATCTGCAACTCTGAGTAGGCCTCACCTCAAACAAACCTCTGGATAGGCCACACCTTATCGTCATCCTGAATTAATCATTTAAAATGTTAGGGACAGCTTTATGATAGGTGTATGCCTGTTTTGCGCCACTGTGCGTCACTTTTGAGACGCAGTGGCGGTGCAAAAGATTTGCTATGTGGCGACATATTTAAAAATTGATGCATCTAGGAAGATGTGTCATGCTGTAAAGTCCCGTGCCACATGAAACCGATACAGCAGTGATGGAAAAGATGCACCATGTTGCAAGACAGGCCTCATTCATCTCCAACAAGATAAGAAGCTGAATCTTCTGTAAATGTCAAAATTGTTGTATACACTGCTCAACTTCTGTGTACTCTTTCATATGCTAGAGTCCATCTGCACTATGAGATACCTAAGCAAAGGAAACACAGGTGATGTGATTGTGAAATGAGGAAAAGAAACTCCACATTTTTCAATTACATTACCTGTGTTTGCTAAGTTTACGAATGACATTGTGCAGATGAGGTTTAGGTCTGTCCACGGACACAGAAGAGGTCTGGCCTTTGTTCAAGAGTGAAGTGGACATGACTTACTTCATTGGTAGGTCTTCACATGTATTATCTCCTCTATAGTCTTCAACAAGCGTAAATTGAATCTGCAACCCTGAGTAGGCCTCACCTTAAACAAACCTCTGGATAGGCCACACCTTATCGTTATCCTGAATCAATCATTTAACATGTTAGGGACAGATTTATGATAGGCGTGTGCCTCTTTTGCGCCGCTGTGCGTCACTTTTGTGACGCAGCGGTGGTGCAAAAGATTTGCTATGTGGCAACATATTTAAAAATTGATGCATCTAGGCAGATGTGTCATGCTGTAAAGTCCTGTGCCACATGAAACCTGCGTCAGTTTTCATATAGGGTTTTTTTTGCAAGGTATGCATTAATTTGCAAGAAAGCCCTGTAAAACTAACATAGTGAAATTTAGAAGATTTCACTGAGTCAGCTTTATAGCATTGCTGAATCAAATCCTTACGCCTGTTTGAAACAGGCATAAGAAGTGATACATCATGCAATGTGAGGGTTCCTCCTGTGCATTGCAGTAGACATGTCGCGCTTATGACGTGATTCCTGCAATGTGCTGCTTTTGCGGCACAGATGTGTAACACATCTGTGCTGTTTTTGCTCAATGGTGCTCCACATTGTAAATTCGGCACACTATGGCTGGCAGAGCAGCGGTGCACATTAACTGGTGCATCCGTGGGGATGCGCCACTTAGCATAAATCTGCCCCTGTACATTTAAGTATGAGCAGGGGACACAGAGTCGGTGAGGCTTATCCAAGGTTAAGAAGAGATGAGTCCTGTTCACTGAAAACTTGGACATAGGCCTCACCTCCTCAGCATTGCTGGACATGGATAAATAATAGCTGCAAAATGTTACTCTTGTTAAACAATTTTACTATTATAATCTCTGAGATTTGTCTTTTACTCTGCAACATCTCATTGTTGTTATCTTTCTTTAAAGATAACGACAACAGCAACATGAGCGACAATCAGCAATCAGTTGATCTCGACCTCATCATTGAACTCATAATTGAAACATCAGTGGAAGTAGATCCCTTGGATGATTTAAATCCTGAGGATGAAGAAGAACATGATGAGGATGCAGATTTGTCAGAATTGTATGACATAGGGTGGGAAGCTGACCTGCTTGAGCCTATGGAACTATAAACATTTATTTTTAAAATTTACAATAAATGAAAAGTAAAAATGTAAACTGTTTAATTTTAAATTAAACACACCTTCAAAAACAGGTTATGTGTAGTGTCTTCAATAAAATATTAAAATATGCTCATAAAATTAGATCAGATTCACATATAAAACAGGACAGGTAAATGAAGAAGAATTCCATTTCTTTTCTGCTATTTGTGTATTCTAAATTTGCCAACGCACTAAAAAATATTCTATGTAAAAATGTCAAGTAGTGTGTTAAGTTTTTGACGACTGTTATTGATTTACTGTTTGGTAATAGTGGTTAATAAAATTTTTTATTATATTTTACCACAGATTCAACTGCAGACCATTTCAAAATTTGAAAATGCCAACTATGGCTCGAATTAGAAAGGCTACAAAACGTCAAAGACTGCAGGTGTATCAAATACTGCAGCAGTCCTCTACAAAAAAAAGTTGTCAAGTCACCAAGAAAGCACCGGGTAAGACCACGAAATCATTCATAAGTAATATTTGTAGTAAAAAAAGTATTACTACAGAAAATGTTTCAGTCCAGAAAAAGAGAAGCAATTTAAACGGAAAGGAAAGGCCAATGAAAAATGTTACTGCTAGAGCATGAGATAACTCTGTGCATGATAGTAGAAGGAAACAACAGTTTAGGGACATTCGTAAACGAATGTTCCGCAACAGGATAATTGGCAATTTGTTAAAAAATATTAAGAAAGGTCAACAGAAAGTGGTTTTTTATAAGAGAAAAAAAAAGTTGAGAAAGTTATTGATCAGGCATTTGAAATTAAACATAAGTTATTTATTTTGATAATCAATAGAATTAGGAAGCTAAACAAGGCAATTTATGATTTCAAAAGAAATAGTAGATGGAAGAGAATAGTTAATCGTAGTAATTTTTGTGAAGTTTTTTCCGGAGAATGGATGCATAGTTCAAGTTGTGAGGCATTTTTCAATGAGGAGAGTTATTTCCAGGATAATGATTTGGTGCATGCAGTTGACACCAGCGGTCGAGCTTATGAGGTGAAAGATGGTTGTCCAGTTGAAAAAGAAAAACTTGTGACAACAGAGACAGAAGAGGTGTTAGGTAATGAGGTTTTAGGAAGACGTCCTAAGGGTCCTGTGTACACCTGGAAGTGTAGTAGTATTTGCAGTGTGTGACAGGATTCCATCAATTTGCTTTATGATTTTGTACGGACATTTAATAAGAAAAGTTTGAAGCAGAAAATGAAGTTGTTGCAAGAATTAGATCCTTGCAGAGTGAGATAAGTGACAGGTTTGCATGGTCATTCACTGGCTTGTCTTTCCAGGAGAGTATGCCAGAGTGTTTTTCATCATTTCAGGATGCTAGCAGTGCATCATAATAAAGTGAGGAAATTAGTTAGAATGTTGTATTATGCTAAGAGTCCAGCAATTATGCTTAAACAATTATGCGCTGCTCTTTTGCATGGTTCAGAAGTAGATGTGAAGAATATTTGTGCAGAAATTGAGTTTTGTTACTTTGGAAGTAAAGAAGAGAATGTTGAAATTGACCAAGAAGAAGAGGGTAATGTGGAAGATAGTGTACAGGTTTCCAGTACAGATAATTTTCAGAGGGAAATTGCGACGTTTCAGGTGAAATCAAGTGAGAGGCCTAATTTCACTTGCGTGTGTTGTCAACGCACTTATTATAAGAATCAGACTAAGTTAGTGGATTTATATGCAAAAAGTGAAAGGGAAAATAATAGTGAATGGAAGGATTTTGCAACATACTTGATGGTAGAAAATTGTTTTGATTTGGGATTGGATCAACGTGTGTGTACTTATTGTTGTAACAAATTAAATCAAAACCAGATGCCTGCTAGAGCGGTTCATAATAATCTGGAATTGGTTGAGATTCCTTCTGAATTGAAGGATTTAAATACTTATGAATCTATTTTGATTCAAAGTATCCATCCCTTTCAGGCTATTGTAAGAATGGAGCCAAAGACAGGGAAATTGCCTCCATCAGATTTACAGAGAGGATTAAAGGGAAGAGTTGTTTATTTGCCTCTAGATTTGAAGAAAAACATTAATACAATTGGAGTAGAGAAAGTGGAAGAGGAACCTCTGGTTATCTTAGTTAATGGGGTTCCGACAAAGAGTAAGAAAATATGGCAAGATTTAGTGGATGTTAGGAAAGTCAAAAAGGCAACATTGTATTTGAAAAAAAACAATAAGTACTATAAGAATGTATATGTTGCAGAAGAGAAAGTAAGTGAAGAAGAGGATAGCGATTTGTGTGCTGGTCAAATTGAGAAAGTAGAACCCTCTAAAAGTGAAGAAATATATGAACATTATAGTGTTCATCCTTTGCATTCCAAGGAAGTCATGGGGAATGCTATTGAGTTGTTTCAAATGAAACAAGCCAAAGGGAGTCCCATTAGTGTTTGGGAGGAAAGTTTGGAAGCTCGGTGTTTCCCACAGCTATTTCCAACAGGTCAGGGAGGAAGATATGATGAGCGACCTCATCAAATTCCTGCTTCTGAATACCGGACTTTGCGATTGTATGCAGGAGATGCTAGGTTTCGACAATGTATTCCCTAATTGTTTCATCTCCTGTTTGAAAGCGATCTGTCTGGACTGTCATATGCAGTGAACCACATCTTGAAAAGTGGTATACACATGCAAAACATCTCGGCAAGTGACTTTATGGATAAAGTCAATGTCCAAGACAGTATTTTGGATTGTCACCTGATTAATCTCATGGCGTGTCAGCGTGGTACTAATGAGTACTGGTACCGCCGCCATGGTGATTTAAAATGTATGCTGAGGAACTTAGGAAGTCCCACATGGTTCCTCACTCTGAGCTATGGCTGGGAAGACTTACTTGAATTTCTACGAGAGGCAAATGGAAACATTGAAAACATCGAATTCAAGACACCCGGAGAACTGTGCTCTTTGGATCCAGTCAATGTATGCAGGTACTTCAATCATAGATTTGAAGCTATGATGTCTTTCATCATGAATAAGAAGAATCCACCTCTTGGAGAGGTGTTGGATTTCTTCTGGAGAAAGGAGAACCAAGCAAGAGGTGCTCCTCATATACATATGCTGCTGTGGATCAAGGATGCACCTACATTTGGAACAGATCCAGAAGACCCAGTGATGAGTTTCATACAACAGTATTCTACGTGTGCTGTTCCAAACGCAAAGGAGAAGAAAAGCCTAAGAGAAAAAGTTCTACGTTTCCAAAGCCATCGTTGTGGAAAGTACTGTCGTCGTAAATTCCGAAACAAGGACAAGTTCTACACCAAATGTCGTTTCGGCTTTCCACGACCGGTGATTTCTTAAGGAAGAGTAAACAGTTTGATGTCTTCGCTGCGACATAATGTGATGAAGAAATCACCTAAAAACACATACAATTTGAAGAGGAACGAAGAGTCCAAGTACATCAACGACTACAACCCAGTGATTTTGTCCATGTGGAATGCTAACATGGATATACAGTTTGTGGCTGATAACTGTATGGCTGTGGCTGGGTATGTGACATCTTACATCACCAAAAAAGAAAAGACAGAATTGAAGGATATGTGGGAGGACATTTCCCATGAAAAGAGCCTCAGTAAGAAGTTGTACAGTTTCAGTCTGAAGATGTTGTCGCATCGAGAAATCGGAGCTTACGAATGTTCTGACCGGTTGTCTTCAGCAAGTCTCTATGCCAAATCTAGGAGTATCGTTTGGGCGAGTCTTGGTCTTGCTGAAACGCGTAATCGAGTTCTGAAACCTGTGAGGGAAATTGAGTATTTGGCGGAAAAGGAGCCAAACAGTACCGACATTTTGAAGACCAACATGTTGGATACATATTATCCAAATCGAAGCAGTCACCTCGAGAATGTTTGTCTGTATGAGGTTCTACAAAATTACATATTCAAGAGGAACATCAAAGAAGATACTGAGAAAGGAGTGTATGCTGTAATTGGAAGTGAGGGATGTCTGGTCAAGCAAAGAAAATGCCACTTGGTAAACCATCGAAAATTGAGTGGCGAATCTCCTGAAAAAAAGGAGTTTTTCTATTTAGCACTTTTGCAACTTTTCAAGCCTTGGCGTGCAGAAGAGGAACTGCTTGGAGATTTCCTCTGTTACGAAGACTCTTTCACTGCCGCCAAGGAGACCATAGAATGTCCTGCTTATCCCAAATATGTAGAAATGTTGAATGCGGAAATCGAGCAGGAAGCAACGATTGCAGCCGAGATTGCCAGAGAGAGTTCTCAGGACAGTCAGAGTTCTGTTTCATTGAGTCAGGATCCACTAGGAGGACCTGTTATCGAACACGAAGCTGCCACTGCCATGAATGAAGTGGAAAGAGCCATGGCACATGCTCAGGAGGATGCGGTTAACTTAGAAGACTTGGAAAGACAACTCAACGTTGAGCAGAGGAAAATATATGACGAAGTTACCAAGCTAATTGATCATGGATTAAGTCATGAGAAGAAAGAGTGCTCATGTACGTCGTTGAAGCCTGTCCGACTGTACGTGAGTGGAGAAGCGGGAACTGGAAAAAGTTTCCTCATTAAAGCAATTTCATGTTATTTGCAGGAAAGGACTGAGTCATCGCTGTCTTGTGTTGTCACCGCTCCAACTGGACTGGCAGCACATAACATTAAAGGGATTACTTTACATCGTTTACTGATGCTGCCAGTGGAGCATGACAACAAATTACAATATCACAAGCTATCTGGAGATGCTTGTTGTGAAGTTTCAAGAGTCTTGAGGAAAATGAAACTTTTTATCATTGACGAAGTAAGCATGGTTTCCAATGTCATGCTTGCCTTTGTGCATTTGAGAATGCAAGAAGTTCTCAAAACAGAGTATGATGTGTTATTTGGTGGCAAACACATCATTGTTTTCGGAGATCTTCTGCAGCTGACACCAGTGAAAGGACAACCTGTGTTCAAAATGCTCACGCATGAAGATACCAGGAAGTGCCTAGGGAGCATTGGCAACGTCAATATATGGTTAAACTTCAATTATGCTGAACTGCATGAAAATATGCGTCAGGCGAAGGATGAAGTTTACAAGAATATTCTACAAGATGTTAAAATTGGAAAAGTGACCGAGCATGGGAAAGAAGCTTTACATGCACGATTACTGTCAAATTTATATCCAGAACAAGATGTGCCTGAGAATATTTTTCAGAAAATTACTGAGAAGAAATCTGGAATATGTTTGATGCCAACTCTTGCAGAATGTGCCATCTTCAACAACAAAATGTTGCATTTAGAAAACCAAGAGATTGTGAAACTGGAAGCTATTGACAGAGTAGAGCATATGGGATCAACAATTATTTTGTCTGAGAATTTGAAATCAAAATTGGATTCATTAGAGAAGACTATATCTAAAACTGCAGGTTTTGAAAAGACTCTGAATGTGTGCTTAAACTGCCGTATAATTTTAAGAAGGAATTTACATGTTGAAAGAGGTCTGGTAAATGGATCAATGGGTAATGTTGTTGATTTTGTGAAATACAGAAATAGAGATGGAATTGAATTTTTAAAAATTAAATTTGATGGCATTGAGGAAGTACAGCTAATTGGTCGTTGTTCTGCTAGATTTTTGCTTGTAAAAGACTTATATGTTCGCCGTAAGCAGTTTCCTGTTTGCTTGGCATATGCGGTGACAATCCATAAATCGCAAGGTTTAAGTGTAGACAGTGCATTGGTGAATATTGGCAGTTCTGTGTTCAAGGAGGGTATGGCATATGTGGCATTGTCACGAGTTAGAACTTTATCGGGATTGTACTTGATTGAGTGTGATGTCACAAACATTTGTGCGGATCTAGATTGTGTTAAGGAATACAATAGGTTAAGAAGAGAGTATGCGCCACATTTGCCTCAATATCCTTTGTTTGAGAAACGTGTGGTAGGCCGGAAACGAAGAAATGTGACCAATACTAGAGAGGTTGTAGCAAAAAGACGAAAAGTCGATGAACCTGAAGTTATAAGCAGAAAGAAAAAGGATTCTGTTGAAGATGTTGTTAGTTTTCAATTTGAAAACAGTTCTGGTGTCAACTGCTATGCTAATGTAGTGGTTAATGTTTTGTTTTCTCTAGAAAATGTAAAAGAAGAGATTGTGGTCAATTCGGATCAAAGATTTTGCAGTTTGTTGAATTCTGTGTTAGAGAAATGTAGCACTGATAGAACAAAAATAGAAAGTGTGTCTGAAATTCGAAATCTGTTAGACAGATGTTCAGGTCAAACACAATTCTCTCAAAATATTCAGCAAGATTGTCAGGAGTTTTTAATGTATATGCTTGATGTATTGCATGCTGAAGGTGTAGATGTAGATCACCTGTTTGGGCTTTCTTATCAATGGCAGCATGACTGCGAGAACTGTAGGGTATCAAGTACTACTAGTGTAGACTCAGAAAGATTTATATATTTAACTTTGCCAGACAGTAAATCAGTGTCCTTTAATAAGCTAGTAAAAGCAGCTGATCACAACATGGAGTGTAGCCAATGTAAGTCTGCAATGCTGTCCACATTATTTATACGAACATATGGCCAGTATGTCATTTTAATGTTCCAACGATGTAGGCCTGATGGAACAAAATTGACAACTTGAATTAAAAATTTTGTGGCTTCACAGTTGTCAATATCAGGAAGGACTTTTGTAACTGCAGCAATTATATATCATGACGGTCCTTCAATAACATCAGGACATTACACAGCTTATTTAAAGTCTAGAAATGGCTGGTCATTCTGCAACGATTCTGTTTTAACTTTCAAAAAAAATTTGCCGTATGACCTTAAAAATTCTTACCTGGTGATTTTAAAACCAAAATTTTAGGGAAAGAATCTCGGGATGTGCTCTGAGGAATGTCAAGAGGTTCTAATGGCTCCTACACGATTTGGCCTTGAGGATAAGTGTAGTACAGAGACATAACCTCTTACCATAACACTTGACGTCATGGAAAAATAACTGCACTTTGAATGAGTTCAGAAAAACTGTTTCTTTTTATAAGCTAATTGAAGCAGCCAATCAAAACATGGAGTAGAGGGAATGTAAGTCTGCAATGCTGTCTACTGTTTTATATTGCTTTGTGATTAAAAGTGATGTACAGAATTAAATAATTGTAGTAGTCATAGAGGTAGTGTAAGTCTGCTTCATAGTAAGCAGTATCAGTGTCATAGGAAATGTAGAACATGAGTGAGCAAGAAGGGTAAGATATTACTAGTCCAGGATTGTGAAAATGATCTTCAACATTTTAATTCTGAAAGTTGCGGAAATACAAAATGACGGGATTGGCTTACAAGAATTCCAAGAGTTATAAATGGCTCTTACATGATTTGGCCTTGTGGAAACGTGTGGTAGAGAGCGAGAAGTCATTTATTGTATGTAACATATTTTTCAAAACGATGGAGGTTTTCTTTCAGAAAGTGGCGGGCTGAAAGTAATAACTATTTACAACAAGGGGTGGTGATGGACAGAGTTTCTCACTGCTCCATCAGGATTCAAGCAAGCCGGGCCAAAGAGGCTGAAATGCCAGAAACCGGTCCCCGGTAGCTTGTCTCCTTTCTGGTGAAGAATTGGCTTGGTAGTTTGGTCTGCCCTGTTCCCATGATGCACTGGGCCAGGGACAGACTAATTTGCATATAGCCAGGTTCTGAGCTGGGAAGGGGCAGTGAGATAATTAACGGTGATAGATCAAGCCCTGATCTTTGGACTGGGTAAGAGTGGTCTGCTTAATTCAGACATTCTGTTCATCACCACCCCCTTTTATGAATCGTTTTTGGCCACTACAGGTGTGGCAGGGTATACTCAGACATGAGTCCCTTTCTCACTGCTCCATCAGGATTCAAGCAAGCCGGGCCGAAGAGGCTGAAATGCCAGAAACCGGTCCCCGGTAGCTTGTCTCCTTTCTGGTGAAGAATTGGCTTGGTAGTTTGGTCTGCCCTGTTCCCATGATGCACTGGGCCAGGGACAGACTAATTTGCATATAGCCAGGTTCTGAGCTGGGATGGGGCAGTGAGATAAATAACGGTGATGGATCAAGCCCTGATCTTTGGACTGGGTAAGAGTGGTCTGCTTACTTCAGACACTCTGTTCATCACCACCCCCTTTTCTGAATCGTTTTTGGCCACTACAGGTGTGGCAGGGTATACTCAGACATGAGTCCCTTTCTCACTGCTCCATCAGGATTCAAGCAAGCCGGGCCGAAGAGGCTGAAATGCCAGAAACCGGTCCCCGGTAGCTTGTCTCCTTTCTGGTGAAGAATTGGCTTGGTAGTTTGGTCTGCCCTGTTCCCATGATGCACTGGGCCAGGGACAGACTAATTTGCATATAGCCAGGTTCTGAGCTGGGATGGGGCAGTGAGATAAATAACGGTGATGGATCAAGCCCTGATCTTTGGACTGGGTAAGAGTGGTCTGCTTAATTCAGACACTCTGTTCATCACCACCCCCTTTTCTGAATCATTTTTGGCCACTACAGGTGTGGCAGGGTATACTCAGACATGAGTCCCTTTCTCACTGCTCCATCAGGATTCAAGCAAGCCGGGCCGAAGAGGCTGAAATGCCAGAAACCGGTCCCCGGTAGCTTGTCTCCTTTCTGGTGAAGAATTGGCTTCGTAGTTTGGTCTGCCCTGTTCCCATGATGCACTGGGCCAGGGACAGACTAATTTGCATATAGCCAGGTTCTGAGCTGGGATGGGGCAGTGAGATAAATAACGGTGATGGATCAAGCCCTGATCTTTGGACTGGGTAAGAGTGGTCTGCTTAATTCAGACACTCTGTTCATCACCACCCCCTTTTCTGAATCGTTTTTGGCCACTACAGGTGTGGCAGGGTATACTCAGACATGAGTCCCTTTCTCACTGCTCCATCAGGATTCAAGCAAGCTGGGCCGAAGAGGCTGAAATGCCAGAAACCGGTCCCCGGTAGCTTGTCTCCTTTCTGGTGAAGAATTGGCTTGGTAGTTTGGTCTGCCCTGTTCCCATGATGCACTGGGCCAGGGACAGACTAATTTGCATATAGCCAGGTTCTGAGCTGGGATGGGGCAGTGAGATAAATAACGGTGATGGATCAAGCCCTGATCTTTGGACTGGGTAAGAGTGGTCTGCTTAATTCAGACACTCTGTTCATCACCACCCCCTTTTCTGAATCGTTTTTGGCCACTACAGGTGTGGCAGGGTATACTCAGACATGAGTCCCTTTCTCACTGCTCCATCAGGATTCAAGCAAGCCGGGCCGAAGAGGCTGAAATGCCAGAAACCGGTCCCCGGTAGCTTGTCTCCTTTCTGGTGAAGAATTGGCTTGGTAGTTTGGTCTGCCCTGTTCCCATGATGCACTGGGCCAGGGACAGACTAATTTGCATATAGCCAGGTTCTGAGCTGGGATGGGGCAGTGAGATAAATAACGGTGATGGATCAAGCCCTGATCTTTGGACTGGGTAAGAGTGGTTAGCTTAATTCAGACACTCTGTTCATCACCACCCCCTTTTCTGAATCGTTTTTGGCCACTACAGGTGTGGCAGGGTATACTCAGACATGAGTCCCTTTCTCACTGCTCCATCAGGATTCAAGCAAGCCGGGCCGAAGAGGCTGAAATGCCAGAAACCGGTCCCCGGTAGCTTGTCTCCTTTCTGGTGAAGAATTGGCTTGGTAGTTTGGTCTGCCCTGTTCCCATGATGCACTGGGCCAGGGACAGACTAATTTGCATATAGCCAGGTTCTGAGCTGGGATGGGGCAGTGAGATAAATAACGGTGATGGATCAAGCCCTGATCTTTGGACTGGGTAAGAGTGGTCTGCTTAATTCAGACACTCTGTTCATCACCACCCCCTTTTCTGAATCGTTTTTGGCCACTACAGGTGTGGCAGGGTATACTCAGACATGAGTCCCTTTCTCACTGCTCCATCAGGATTCAAGCAAGCCGGGCCGAAGAGGCTGAATTGCCAGAAACCGGTCCCCGGTAGCTTGTCTCCTTTCTGGTGAAGAATTGGCTTGGTAGTTTGGTCTGCCCTGTTCCCATGATGCACTGGGCCAGGGACAGACTAATTTGCATATAGCCAGGTTCTGAGCTGGGATGGGGCAGTGAGATAAATAACGGTGATGGATCAAGCCCTGATCTTTGGACTGGGTAAGAGTGGTCTGCTTAATTCAGACACTCTGTTCATCACCACCCCCTTTTCTGAATCGAAAGTAATAACAGCACAACAGAGTGTAAGCTGTTCATAGGACATCCTTCGACGTCATGGAAAGTAAGTTAATTTTAAGGAGTTCTGAATTCTGATTTGTTATGTTGTATGGGTTTTTTAAACACAATCATTTTGATTGTGTTTTTTTTTCCCCGCTGTTATATGATGAATACCTTCAAGTCACTGTTTTTAGTGAAATTTGATACATTCTGAGAACAGCAAAAATAAACCATTTAACATGTATAATTAATTCTGTACTGTTTGCATTTATGATGTACATTTAGAACTGTGTATGAGGCATGGAGAAGGAGAGGCTTCTGTAAGTGTCAAAGTTGCTGCATACAGTGCTCACATTCTACGTAGTCTTTCATATGATAGACTACATTTCCACAATGAGATACCTAAGCAAAGGAAACACAGGTGATATGATTGTGGAATGAGCAAAAAAAATTGCACGTTTTTCAATTATATTACCTGTGTTTCCTAACATTACACATCACATTGTGTAGATGAGGTTTAGGCCTGTTCCAGGAGACAGAGGAGGTCTGACAATTGTTCAAGAGTGCAGTGGACATGACTCACTTCGTTGGTAGGCCTGCACATGTATTATCTCCTCTGTATTCTTCAACAAACCTAAATTTCATCTGCAACCCTGAGTAGGACTTACCTGAAACAAATCTGTGGATAGGTTACACCTTATCGGCATCTTGAAACAATCATTTAAAATGTTAGGGTCAGATTTATGATGGCCGTGCGCCTCTTTTGCGCCGCTGTGGGTCACTTTTGTGTAAAAGATGCACCATGTTGCAAGATAGGTTTCAGTTCATCTCCAGCAAGATACCATCAGTTTAAAATGTATATAATTAGCACTGTGTAGGGGGCATGCAGAAGCTGAAGCTTTTGTAAGTGTCAAAGTTGTTGCATGCAGTGCTGCACTTCTGGGTACTGTTTCATATGCTGGACTACATCTGCACAATGAGATACCTAAGCAAAGGAAACACAAGTGATGTGATTGTGAAATGAGTAAAAGAAATTGCACGTTTTTCAATTACATCACCTGTGTTTCCTAAGTTTACGAATGACATTGTGCAGATGAAGTTTAGGTCTGTCCACGGACACAGAAGAGGTCTGGCCTTTGTTCAAGAGTGAAGTGGACATGACTTACTTCATTGGTAGGCTTTCACATGTATTATCTCCTCTGTATTCTACAACAAGCGTAAATTTGATCTGCAACCCTGAGTAGGCCTCACCTTAAACAAACCTCTGGAGAGGCCACACCTTATCGTCATCCTGAATTAATCATTTAAAATGTTAGGGACAGATTTATGATAGGTGTATGCCTCTTTTGCGCCACTGTGCGTCACTTTTGTGACGCAGTGGCGGTGGAAAAGATTTGCTATGAGGCGACAAAATTACAAATTGATGCATCTAGGCAGATGTGTCATGCTGTAAAAAACCCGTGCCACATGAAACCGATGCAGCAGTGATGCGAAAGATGCACCATGTTGCAAGACAGGCCTCACTTCATCTCCAACAAGATAAGAAGCTGAGTCTTCTGTAAATGTCAAAATTGTTGTATACACTGCTCAACTTATGTGTACTCTTTGATATGCTAGACTCCATCTGCACTATGAGGTACCTAAGCAAAGGAAACACAGGTGATGTGATTGTGAAATGAGGAAAAGAAACTCCACATTTTTCAATTATATCACCTGTGTTTCCTAAGTTTACGAATGACATTGTGCAGATGAAGTTTAGGTCTGTCCACGGACACCGAAGAGGTCTGGCGTTTGTTCAAGAGTGAAGTGGACATGACTTACTTCATTGGTAGACCTTCACATGTATTATGTCCTCTGTTCTCTTCAACAACTCGAAATTTCATTTGGAACCCTGAGTAGGCCTCACCTCAAACAAACCTCTGGATAGGACACATCTTATTGGCATCCTGAAACAATCATTTAAAATGTTAGTGTCTTGCGACACTTTTGTGAGACAACAGCAGTGCAAAAGATGCACCATGTTTTAAGATAGGCCTCACTTCATCTGCATCAAGATACTGTTAGTTTAAAATGTATATCTTTAGGACTGTGTAGGGGGCCTGGAGAAGCAGAAGCTTCTGTAAGTGTCAAAGTTGTTGAAAAACTGTTTGTCCTTCAATCTTTTCCGTTGTCTTTTCTAATTTTTAAATACATGTTTTAATATTTTTCAAATGTTTGTTCTCTCTTTCACAGATTGAAAGTATAAAAATAAAAAGTGAGTAAGTTAACGACAATTATAAGGTAAATGTTTTGTACTCTTTTCGTTAAATTTCTATCACATTCACCTACTATTAGTTCCACAGCTTCATTTCTTTAACCCTCAGTTTCCTGCCTTTGCTACTTCCCTCTTTCCTTTCTCTATTACCTACTTACTCTACTCCTTCCACTCCTTTTCTCAGTCCCTCTCTTCTCATAGTTCCTCACTCTTGTTCACTCACTCCGTCTCTATTTCTCTTAGTGTCTTTGACTGATCACTCTTTCACTACTTGTTCATTATGCTTTCTCTGTGTAGTTGAAGCACACTAAGGGGCATATTATGAACACAGCCAATAAAATTATTGCTGTTTTTATTGGCAGAAAACTGCTGCTAAAGTGGTTTTAGCGGCAGTTTTCTGCCGCAAAAGCGGCTTTAGCGACACATTTCTGCCGATAAAAGCTGCAAAACTTTTATTGCCTATGTTGATGATATGGCCCTATGTTATTTACATTTCTTTGCTGTTTCAATTATTCTTTTTGTGTCACTTCTTCTTTTCTGTTTTCTGTTTTTTCTCTCTGGTATTCCACATGTTTTAATCTTATTTTGAACATTCACTCACATTCTCCAAGAAAATCTTCTTTGTTATTCTTCTACTCTCCTTTTTTTCTTTCACTTCCTTATCTATTTTGTTTTTCACAATTATATCCTCTTCCCTCTTTTCTTCGTTAAATAAATCTATTAAACAGTATCTCTGGTTTAGACCCTACAGCTGTCTTTGTTTCAACATTACTCTCTGTTTACTTCCCTTATACTTACTCTTCTTTTTTTTTTTTTCTTTTTTTTTTGGTTCGCTCCCGGTTCGCGTACCGGCGAGCGAACCAGGAAGCGAACCAAAAGAAATACAGCTTGCCAGAGTGCTAAACATTCTAGCAATTTTTTTTGAAAGGGGAGGTAGTTCTGAAAAGAACTTTTTTTTAAATGTTTTTGTTGTTTTATATATATTTTTTTTTTCTGAACATTTTTTGTTTTTTTTGTATTTTTTTTAACAGTTTTATGTTTTTTTTGTTTCTTTTGGAGGGGAAACAACAAAAAACAGGCATTGGAAAGGGCTCAACAGGAGCAAAAAAAAATTTACTTTCTGGGGCGTTTAGAGCACTTGTGGTTTTCAAATACTCTGTTGATTAAGTTAATGCTCATATTGGCACATGAGAGTAATGCACCGCAATATAAACAGGTAAACTTCATATGGACAAAGTTGTCCTGAATGTTTGGCACGGTTTCCCGTGCCTCTGGCCCTGACAAAGATATCTGTGTTGATGTCCTGGCCACAGGAGTTGGAGGATTGTCCTGAAGGTCACGAATCTCTGCCCGGCTGTAGTTTAGTGGATGCCACCTCTGCATGTGACGGTGCATGGTGTAGTTGCCGAAGCTATACTTCTTTAAGGTGCCTTCTTTAAGTCCTCTTTACATATCAGGCACGTCACATATCGAGCATTAACTTTTTTCTGCCCTTCAGGGATTGAAAAAAACTGCCAAATGAAACTAGTTTTCCGATGAGAAACCCGGGGCTCCTCTTGTTAAAACTGTGGTGCCTGTATCTCTTCTTCCTCTTGTTCATCCTCTTCCTCCTCTGTGTTGCTAATGAACTGTGGAGGTGGTCCTCTCTTCCCATGAGGAGGTGGTGGTGGTGGTGGGGGTGCACCAGCTGAAGCTACCAATGAAGCCATTGCTCAGTGATCACAAAGGGTCTTCCTCTCACAAAGATGAAAGTCAGAGTGAGGAAAGAAGGAGGGGTTTTCATCATTTTGGAAAAAAAATAGGTCTAAACCAATGAAAAGTGTTATTTTTAGATCACATGACCTAGCCTTACATCATTAGGAAACCAAAAGTGAAATGAACCAATGAAAAGTTTTATTAACAAGTCACATGACCTGTTACGCTTATGTTACGCGCTGCGGAACGCGCCCCGGATCGCTTCCGGGGAGCTGCGCTTCGCGCCTCGGTTCGCGCTCCGGAGCACTTCCGGGTGCGCTAACGCGGCGCGTCATAAGACGCATTACGCGACAACGTGATACGTCGCGCTTCCGCGACGCGTCACGATGTTGATTTCTAACGCGGCAGTTGCGCAAACGGAACGTTTACTGGTTCGCGGACCGGGTCGCGGCACCAAATTAAGCTAACGGGAAGCTTCCCGGTTCGCGAACCGGGAGCGAACCAAAGCATAATAATAAAAAAAAATATTAATAAACATATAAAATAAATTTTTTGATTTAAAGAAAAATACATTTTACAGCTATAGATATTAGCTTTTAAAAAACCAATGAAATTCACTGAAAAAAACATAGGTTATAGACCATATATAGTTAGGAATTAGCATTTACAAAACCTTGAAAATTCACTGAAAAAACCATAGGTTATAGACCATATATAGTTAGGAATTAGCATTTAAAAAACCTTTTTTTACTCACACAAAACCATTGAAATTCCATATATAGTTAGTTGTACTAACTATATATCGCGCACCCGCAATCCACTGCTGATCATGTCACATATTACATCATTCATGACATGGTCAGTGACATCACTGATGACATCTCAAATGACATCACTGATGACATCACTGATGACATCTCAAATGACATCACTGATGACATCACTGATGACATCTCAAATGACATCACTGATGACATCACTGATGACATCTCAAATGACATCACTGATGAAATCAGTGATGACATCTCATTTGACATTACTGATCACATCACTGATGACATCATTCATGTGATAATACGATGAACCTCTTCAGACTCTAATATAACCTTAGATACACTCAGTGTAAACAGACACTCACAGACTGTCACTCATCCATGGAGTTACTCAGACACTTAGTCAGTCATGCAAAGAATCAATCACACCTCCATTTCCTCAACTATACAGTTATACACACCTTACTTATTCAAACATATACTAACACATATTTACTCTCTTTTACAATGCCTGATACAAGTACACAATGATCCATACAGCCACTCACACATTCACTGGCTCTTATGCACAGTTATTTATATATGTCAACTGTCACATGTACTGTGTTTTACATATGTACTTACTTTGACATGTAGCACTGAGATATCCATTCACTCACCAATGCACTCAGTCAACCGCCCATACAGGTGTTTCCACAAGCACTTTTGAACCCATACATCTATTGAATTAACTGCTAACACATCTATGCACAGAGTCATACACCTCCCAGCCACCCACACACACACACTCAGTCTCCCATACAAATACTTGGGCAACCAATCAATAACCCATATACTTACTCATATAGCTACTGATCAACACATGCAGCAGTTTACAGAACAACAGACATAATGATGCACAAATTAAGACAGTTTAGTCACTAACTCATGCACTCAGTGACACACATTTATTCACTCACTCATACAGTCAATCATGCACCTAATAAATCCTTCATCCAGACACTTATACATCCACTCATTCTTCAATATGTAAGACATATTTTAACTTTACAGAAACATACAGTCACTGGATGTTGTCATCAGTGATGTCATCAGTGATGTCATTTGAGATGTCATCAGTGATGTCATCAGTGATGTCACTGACCATGTCATGAATGATGTAATATGTGACATGATCAGCAGTGGATTGCGGGTGCGCGATATATAGTTAGTACAACTAACTATATATGGAATTTCAATGGTTTTGTGTGAGTAAAAAAAGGTTTTTTAAATGCTAATTCCTAACTATATATGGTCTATAACCTATGGTTTTTTCAGTGAATTTTCAAGGTTTTGTAAATGCTAATTCCTAACTATATATGGTCTATAACCTATGGTTTTTTCAGTGAATATATAGATATATATATATATATCAGGAAACAGTCGCCTCCACTAGGAAGACAACGAGGAACTCAGCGGGCAGTGGAAGGTAATTGTGAACAAAGATTGATACGGCATGACGCGTTTAGGGATTCGTCCCTCTTCAGATGCCTGTGCTCCCCTCCTGACTCCTTGCTGCAGTCCCTTTTGAATGTTGAATGCATCCTCCTCATTGGGGGAAAGATGGTGTACTGCAATTACCAGCATCCCTAGTGGTGGGATGTTTGGACAGGCTGCCAGGATTCGGAAACGTTCCGATTGGGGCTGTAACAATTCACCCCCACTGCCCAACACCTTCTGCTGCCTCCGTTGCGGGCAAATACGGTAAGTCCGTGGCAATACTCCGGGCTACACCGGGAAGTCGCGGTCCCAACAGGGCCCAGTATACGCCCTCCCGTGGCTTGCAGCGCTCCAAGCACACTATCGCTACCGCGATACTTCTCCAGTGTGCCACAAAAGGTGCTTGGCTCGTTAGGGCGGGTTACCTCCATTGCGCTGTGGCCTCGCAAAAAATATCAGGAAACAGTCGCCTCCACCAGGAAGACAACGAGGAACTCAGCGGGCAGTGGAAGGTAATTGTGAATAGAGATTCGTACGGCATGACGCGTTTTGGGATTTGTCCCTCTTCAGATGCCTGTGCTCCCCTCCTGAATCCTTGCTGCAGTCCCTTTTGAATGTTAAATGCATCCTCCTCATTGGGGGAAAGATGGTGCACTGCAATTACCAGCATCCCTAGTGGTGGGATGTTTGGACAGGCTGCCAGGATTCGGAAAAGTTCTGCTTGGGGCTGTAACAATTCACCTCCACTGCCCAACGCCTTCTGCAGCCTCCGTTGCGGGCAAATACGGTAAGTCCGTGGCAGTACTCCGGGCTACACCGCGAAGTCACGGTCCCAACAGGGCCCAGTATATGCCCTCCCGTGGCTTGCAGCGCTCCAAGCACACTATTGCTACCGCGATACTTCTCCAGTGTGCCACAAAAGTTGCTTGGCTCGTTAGGGCGCGTTACCTCCATTGCGCTGTGGCCTCGCAAAAAATATCAGGAAACAGTCGCCTCCACCAGGAAGACAACGAGGAACTCAGCGGGCAGTGGAAGGTAATTGTGAACAGAGATTCGTACGGCAGGACGCGTTTTGGGATTTGTCCCTCTTCAGATGCCTGTGCTCCCCTCCTGACTCCTTGCTGCAGTCCCTTTTGAATGTTGAATGCATCCTCCTCATTGGGGGAAAGATGGTGGACTGCAATTACCAGCATCCCTAGGGATGGGATGTTTGGACAGGCTGCCAGGATTCGGAAAAGTTCCGCTTGGGGCTGTAACAATTCACCCCCACTGCCCAACGCCTTCTGCAGCCTCCATTGTAGGCAAATATGGTAAGTCCGTGGCAATACTCCGGGCTACACCTCAAAATCGTTGTCCCAACAGGGCCCAGTATACGCCATCCCGTGGCTTGCAGCGCTCCAAGCACACTATCGCTACCGCGATACTCCTCCAGTGTGCCACAAAAGGTGCTTGGCTCGTTAGGGCGGGTTACCTCCATTGCGCTGTGGCCTCGCAAAAAATATCAGGAAACAGTTGCCTCCACCAGGAAGACAACGAGGAACTCAGCGGGCAGTGGAAGGTAATTGTGAACAGAGATACGTACGGCATGACGCGTTTCGGGATTCGTCCGTCTTCAGATGCCTGTGCTCCCCTCTTGACTCCTTGCTGCAGTCCATTTTGAATGTTGAATGCATCCTCCTCATTGGGGGAAAGATGGTGGACTGCAATTACCAGCATCCCTAGTGATGGGATGTTTGGACAGGCTGCCAGGATTTGGAAAAGTTCCGCTTGGGGCTGTAACAATTCACCCCCACTGCCCAACGCCTTCTGCAGCCTCCGTTGCGGACAGATACGGTAAGTCCGTGGCAATACTCCTGGCTACCCCGCACAGTCACGGTCCCCACAGGGCCCTCAGTATACGCCCTCCCGTGGCTTGCAGCGCTCCAAGCACACTATCGCTACCGCGATACTCCTCCAGTGTGCCACAAAAGGTGCTTGGCTCGTTAGGGCGGGTTACCTCCATTGCGCTGTGGCCTCGCAAAAAATATCAGGAAACAGTCGCCTCCACCAGGAAGACAACGAGGAACTCAGCGGGCAGTGGAAGGTAATTGTGAACAGAGATTCATACGGCATGACGTGTTTCGGGATTCGTCCCTCTTCAGATGCCTGTGCTCCCCTCCTGACTCCTTGCTGCAGTCCCTTTTGAATGTTGAATGCATCCTCCTCATTGGGGGAAAGATGGTGTACTGCAATTACCAGCATCCCTAGTGGTGGGATGTTTGGACAGGCTGCCGGGATCCGGAAAAGTTATGCTTCGGCTGTAACAATTCACCCCCACTGCCCAACGCCTTCTGCAGCCTCCATTGCGGGCAAATACGGTAAGTCTGTGGCAATACTCTGGGCTACACCTCGAAATCGCGGTCCCAACAGGGCCCAGTATACGCCCTCCCGTGGCTTGCAGTGCTCCAAGCACACTATCGCTACCGCGATACTCCTCCAGTGTGCCACAAAAGGTGCTTGGCTCGTTAAGGGGGGTTACCTCCATTGCGCTGTGGCCTCGCAAAAAATATCAGGAAACAGTTGCCTCCACCAGGAAGACAACGAGGAACTCAGCGGGCAGTGGAAGGTAATTGTGAACAGAGATTCGTACTGCATGACGCGTTTTGGGATTCGTCCCTCTTCAGATGCCTGTGCTCCCCTCCTGACTCCTTGCTGCAGACCCTTTTGAATGTTGAATGCATCCTCCTCATTGGTGTAAAGATGGTGAACTGCAATTACCAGCATCCCTAGTGGTGGGATGTTTGGACAGTCTGCCAGGATTCGGAAAAGTTCCGCTTGGGGCTGTAACAATTCACCCCCACTGCCCAACGCCTTCTGCAGCCTCCGTATGCATTTATAGTGTAAGTCTGTAATGCTTTACTGAAAAGGATGTGCAGATCACTCTTTTTATGTGAGAAATCTACATGAAATAGAGTTTTTCCATAGTTAGGCCTAATACACAAATCTTTTGATTATTGAACATTACAATACGTTTGTGATATCTGTACTCCTAATGGCACATGAAGATTTTACTGACTCTGCGCTTAATTAGATTTTTGGCTTTCATTCACTCTGATAGTTAATTACTCTGCTGGCCCTGTTGTGTGGGATTCCCCATTCAAAAGGGACATATGACAGCTACTAGTAATTAGGCTTGTTCTTGTCAAAGGAAACAGTGTGGACAGAGTCTGCAAGTCCTACTGATGCCTTACACTGTACACAACTTGTGAAAACCCATACAAAAGAGAATAAAGGAGAGAAGGCCAGACCTCGAGAGCCAATCACACAAGGGGGTCTCCTTTGTTGTTTTGAAGGGAAAGGACAATGCAGCTATGACAATTAAGGGTATGGGCACAGGCCCCTAGCAGGGACTTTCAACAAACCACTTCAAGTAACCATATTGGAATGACCCATACTATTGTGCAGAAGGGTTGGAACATGTATGAAGAGATGATGAGTTATCCTATGTTTGGACAGTTGTGCTTACCTTCTGTAACTTCCACTCCATCATACCTTCAGTATAGGGGTAAGCAACAAACTGAGAAGATAGATTTCATAGCTTCCTGTTAGTGGGTCTAGAACACCTGGGATTTGGACTGGATGAAATTCTGGGGATTCACATCTCCAGGGCTACTGCTGCTGGCCCCCTTACACCGTCTAAGTTACAGTAGAAAAAATGACTTGCTAAGGGATCCTAAAGGAGAAGAATTTCCCTGGACATTCTGAGGACTATGACTTCAAATAGGCAACCTTTATCAGAGGGCAGTCACATGACCGCTGCCACCACACAGATACCCTTCAAGTGACCAAAGGAGTGGTGGAAAATAAAGAGTGCAGGCAGTGAGGATATTCTGCCGTGAGGGACCTGTGTTGCTTCTGTAAGCAATCCTACACTGAAGAGAACACCAGGCACTGCACAGAGAACAGATTCTTTCCCAGGAGCTAAAGGACTGGATGGCAGGCCCTGCGTTCTCTCTTCACGGAGGGTAAAAACAAAAAAAAACATGCTTCTAGAAGCCACAGTGAAATGTAGAGGTTGGGAGGTGGACAGTCAACTCTGTTGGTACCTAGCGACCCTCACTATGAGCAAAAATTACTGCAAATCACAAAAGAATTACTAAACAGGGTCAGAGAAAACATGGTAAGAAGTTTGGCATACTGGAGGGACTTGCCAGAATTGGGCATGCATTGCTTACTTGCATGGAGCAGTTGGTCACCACCTTTGGGAGTATAGGGCAGGAGAGAAAGGAATGATGGCTCACGCACTGGCCCTTGGAAGCAGGACTGGGTGTGAGGGAGTCTGCATGGACTGGGGGGCCTTTAGACAACTCAGCTGGCTCCCAAATAAAAAGTTTCTTTGGGTGCCTTTTTGGAACTGGGCATCCATTTAACAAGGAAATGTGTTAAATAGATAAGAAAAAGAAAAAGCATTTTCTTTTGTGATTTGAGCCAATATTGCAATAGTTTTGCTTCAAGGCTAACAAGGTGCACCATAAACCACTGTGAAGCTGCCAGAGGATCAACCTACAAGCCATGCATGATTAAATGGTCTTACAATATGCATATCAGGCTTGCAGAGCTACCAGAAGGCAGGAGGAACTGCAGGAGCCCTGCTCTCCTCCAAGGGCCCTAAAAAACCCTTTTAAATTTCTGAAATGTCACCCTAGGTTCCCCTGGCATCCAAAAAATTATCCCAGGTGAATGTATTCCAAAGTTTACTCATTCCAGGAGCAGGGGTATTTAGCCTGATTGCTCTAGCAATCAGGAACATTTGTTATTGAGTTTTAAGGGTAGTTTGCTGCTTGTTGAACAGTGAAAGAAAATCCATGCATATTGTTCAGTGCATTTCCAAATGCTTAATTGACACGGATAACAGCGAAACATTACATGTGTTAATGACTGCAATAATAATTTGGTAATATCCTTAATGTTTTTAATAGTTTTCCTGTAATTTATGATAACATGTTTCTGCTTTTGGTATTGTGGTGGAACTTTGATGAAGCCAGTAAGCATGAATTTTAATAGCTATACCATATTATTAGTGTTAACTGTATGCATATGTGCGGGTGAATATGGATTTAAAGTTCAAGGAATGTTAGGGCTGAGAATTGGTAAGAGGGTACTTTCCCAGGCATTTTCATCTGACAAATCATATATTGGTTAATTGTATGCTTTGTACTGAGTAGTGTGTGCATAATAAAGTACTTTTCCTTTTTTATAAATTAATAAATTAAAGCAGTGACTGGACCATGTTTTATTGGGTGCTCTTTTCTGAGTTCTTCAAGACTATGGTACTTGATCACACTACGCTAATTTAGAAGAGCTTAAACTGCTCTTGCTCACTACCCAGAGTGAGTCACATGCAACATTAGATGTATGGTTGCCAACATATTACTTGTGAAGGACTCTCATGCTTCCCAGCTAATAGCCCACTTTTCTGCAGTATGAGTGTCAGTATTGGACGTCACATCATTAAAATTCTGGGATTTAAAAAAACTTGTTTGTATGGTGGGCTGGCGTCAATTAACATTGTAGCAGGCAGTCTGGAAGTCAGGTATTTTAGCTTTAGTTCAATGGGCAAGAAGTAAGAATGACAGAGAGAAGATCCCAAGGATGGTGGGCATTCCCCATGACCCTTCTGTTGCTGCACAGTCTCCATCTCCATGAGTGTGAAATAATGAGTATTGTTTATACTTATTTATTGGTCATGGAACTCTTACGATTAATATATGGGAGGGGAAGGATTGTCTGCTGAAGTTGTTTGAATATTTATTTTTACCTGTATTGCAGCAGTTCCCAATAGTACTAATCAATCGCTTCAATTCGTTTCTTTCTTTAAGAACAACTAAAGAAAATGGGATAAAAAGGAAACTTAAAATCCAAGAAAAAATGGACTGGGAAGAGGAAGATCTCTTTTATTAGTGCTGCCACCACCGCACCCGCCACTTCATTTCTTGCAGGTGTAAGTTACGTTTAGTCTTCCATGTTTTGACAAATATGAATCCCACTTTTCCAATAGAGCATAGCCTTGTATCCTTTTTTCTTGTTATATTTGTTTTAACTTTCATTAATCTATATTAGTGTCTTTTTACAGCACATACTCCCTTTTTTTTACTTGTTACGTTCTATTTTGTTTTTAGTCACGCTACAATCTCCTCAATAGGAAATACTTTCAGTTGTTTTTATTTGGCTCCATCAAGAAGGCATTGAGATGTGTCACACATTTGCCATTCATTCTGAATGTTAGCACTCTAGTTGCTCATTAGATCACTGTAGTAAACTACTGCTCACCAGGGAAGTCTGCTGCTGGTATTCAAAGTGCATGTTTCAGTCTGCATGTCAGAATCTTTTAATGAAATAGAAGAGGATTTGAGAAGTCAAAATGTGCCCTAATTTTTCTTTCTGCAGCACTAATCATAATTTCTATGGCAAAATGAACCCTCTCATTTTGTTCCTTTGCAAATTAAATGTTTTAGGTGTTACCACTTTATTCCAATCAAGATGGCTTCAGGTGTTCCATACTTTTGTCATAAGTAATACTGTTAGCTCTCTAGTTGTTCTTTAGAGCACTCTGGGACCTTCTGTCATTAGGATTTACTTGGGCTACATCTGTGTGATATTTGTGCTACATTTGGGTTCTTTTGTCTCTGGTGGAAATCTTGGGAGACTTATTTGTTATGAAGTTTCCTAAGTACCTCATTTACTACAGTCTCCTCACTAGGAAATGCTTTCAGTGTTTTACTTTGGTTCCATCAAGAAGGCATTCAGATGTGTCCCACATTTGCCATAAATTCTGAATGTTAGCACTCTAGTTGCTCATTAGATCACTGTAGTAAAGCTACTGCTCACCAGGGAAGTCTGGTGCTGGTATTCAAAGTGCATGTTTCTGTCTGCATGTTAGAATTTTTTAAAGAAATAGAAGATGATTTGAGAAGTCAAAGTGTGCCCAAATGTTTCTTTCTGCAGCACTAATCATAATTTCTTTGGCAAAATGAAGCCCCTCATTTTGTCCCTTTGCAAATTAAATATTTTAAGTGTTACCACTTTATTCCAATCAAGATGGCTTCAGGTGTTCCATAATTTTGTCATAAGTAAGACTGTTAGTGCTCTAGTTGTTTTTTAGAACACTCTGGGACATTCTGTCATTGGGCTATACTTGGGCTACATCTGGGTGATAATAGCGCTACATTTGGGCTCTTTTGTCTCTGGCGGCTATCTTGGCAGACTTATTTGTTATGAAGTTTCCGAATTTCTTCATTTACTACAGTCTACTCAGTATGAAATACTTTCAGTTCATTTACTTTGATTCCATCAAGAAGGCATTCAGATGTGTCACACATATGTCATACACTCAGAATGTTAGCACTCCAGTTGCACATTAGATCACTGTAGTAAAGCTACTGCTCATCAGGGAAGTCTGCTGCTGGTATTCAAAGTGCTTGTTTCAGTCTGCATGTTCGAATGTTTTAATGAAATAGAAGAGGATTTGAGAAGTCAAAATGTGCCCTAAGTCTTTCTGCAGAACTAATCATAATTTCTATGGCAAAATGAAGCCCTTCATTTTGTTCCTTTGCAAATTGAATGTTTTAAGTGTTACCACAATGTTCCAATCAAGATGGCTTCAGGTGTTCCATACTTCCGTCATAAGTAATACTGTTAGCACTCTCGTTGTTCTTTAGATCACTCTGGGAAGCTGAAGTAGAATATAACACAACGGAATCAATTGACAGTCTCTGCCCCTGTTGGATGTACATGTTTTACTGAGAATGTCAGACTTCATTCCCACATGACTGAGAAAGATAATGTGAATTTACTGAAATATGCTCTCAGTAAAGCTTATAGAGCACCTTCCAAACCTCTGTGGGAAAAGCATGAGAAAATAGTTTTCTCTCAAACATGATTCATGATTGCCCATGAGAAGGCTTTTTCACCTGGTAAAATCACCTTAGAACACACCACAATTCCTAAAATGAGTATGGTACCATCAACAAATGATTTATAATGTAACTAAAGTCTTAAAACCTTTCCATTGACTGCAATGCTTTTTAATGAGGTGCTATCATGTATATTTGTCCCAAGATGGCTGCCAACACTTCTTGGAATAAGTGCTGACAGCCATTCAGATCTCGTGATGAGGTGTGTGTCGTTAGGCTCAGCCCAGATATATATATTTTTTTTTCCTATTGAACACATTTACACCATTTAACAAAAAGGCATGAGTCTGAACCAAGAACTACCTGTTTGCCAAATTTGGTGTAATTCTGTTCAGCAGTTCAGGCTGTAGCTGCGACTAAAGGTTCCTATTGGAAATTGCATGGGGAAAACAAATTTTGGATCCCCCTTTTTTCTCGGTTCCTGCTTGACGAATCACTCCCAAGCTTTCAGGTTAGGAGTACCGGAGTGCCTCACAAGTTTTGAAAATTTCAGGAAGATTCGTCAACCAGCGCCAACGTTTTTCCAAAAAGAATGTTGCAGTTTTCCTATGGAAACTAGGTCCTAACTATAACTACCTACTGGCAACCGCCAGTAGGTAATATATATATATATATATATATATATATATATATATATATATATAGCTAGAAAGAACTAGTTTTTATTTAAATTTGCACATGGGTGTAATTAATGTCCCTGAGTGGGCAATGCATGCTGGGCATTATAGTTCCCTTAATTGAGCCACAATATTCCCTAAGTGGTTTTCTTGCCAAGGTTGCAGTTTAAAAGCAATTCTTAATCTTAAGTAGGACTCCAGGCTTCTTGGAAAGCCACTTTTCTCTTGATGTCAAGTTCTGCACGGCAGATGAACGGTTCTACTCCGCAGCCTCTCCTTATTACTTCCTTCACAGAGATGGTGCTCTTCCTACGACGATGGCCGCTGTCATTAATCTGTCTCACAAAGTGCCCGAAAGCTTCAGGAAGGCACACATCTTGATATCGACCATCCGGTCTTCTTTCTTGCTTTCCTCGACCTCCCAGCAGGTAATGAATTGCCTGACGCGTTTTGATGCAAAGCATCTTAATCATAGGCTGCAAACAACTTCGGCTAGAAAGAGCTCGCTTTTATTTCAATTTGCACATGCGTGTAATTAATGTCCCTGAGTGGGCAATGCATGCTAGGCATTATGTTACCTTAATTGAGGCACAATATCCCCTAAGTGGCTTTCTTGCCGAGGTTGCAATTTAAAAGCAATTCCTAATCCTAAGTAGTACTCCGGGCATCTTGGAAAGCCACTTTTCTCTTGATTTCAATTGCTGCACGGCAGATGAACAGTTCTTCTCCGCAGCCTCTCCTTATTACTTCCATCACGGAGATGGTGCTCTTCCTACAACGAGGGCCGCCGTCATTAATCTGTCTCACAAAGTGCCCGAAATCTTCACGAAGGCTCACATCTTGAAATCGACCATCCGGTCTTCATTCTTGCTTTCCTCGACCACCCGGAAGGTAATTGATTGCCTGACGCGTTTCGATGCAAAGCATCTTAATCCTAGGCTGCAAACAACTTCGGCTAGAAAGAGCTCGCTTTTATTTCAATTTGCGCATGCATGTAATTAATGTCCCTGGGTGGGTAATGCAAGCTGGGCATTGTAGTTCCCTTAATTGAGCCACAATAGTCCCTAAGTACTTTCTTGCCGAGGTTGCAAATTAAAAGCAATTGTTAAACCTAAGTAGGACTCTGGGCATCTTGCAAAGCCACTTTTCTCTTGATTTCAAGTGCTGCACAGCTGATGAATGGTTCTTCTCGGCAGCCTCTCCTTATTACTTCCATCCCAGAGATGATGCTCTTCCTACGAAGAGGGCCACCATAATTAATCTGCCTCACAAAGTGCCCGAAAGCTTCAGGAAGGCACACATCTTGAAGTCGACTATCCGGTCTTCATTTTTGCTTTCCTCGACCACCCAGAAGGTAATTGATTGCCTGACTCGTTTCGATGCAAAGCATCTTAATCATAGGCTGCAAACAACTTCGGCTAGAAAGAGCTCTATTTATTTCAATTTGCGTATGCATGTAATTAATGTCCCTGAGTGGGCAATGCATGCTGGGCATTATACCTTAATAGAGCCACAATATTCCCTAAATTGGTTTATTGCAGAGGTTGCAATTTAGAAGCAAATCCTAATCCTAAATAGGACACCGGGCATCTCGGAAAGCCACTTTTCTCTTCATTTCAAGTGCTGCACAGCAGATGAACGGTTCTTCTCTGCAGCCTCTCCTTATTACTTCCATCACGGAGATGCTCTTCCTACGACGAGGGCGGCCGTCATTAATCTGTCTCACACAGTGCCCGAAAGCTTCAGGAAGACACACATCTTGAAATCAACCATCGGGTCTTCATTCTTGCTTTCCTCGACCACCCAGAAGGTAATTGATTGCCTGATGTGTTTCGATATATATATATATTACCTACTGGCGGTCGCCAGTAGGTAGTTACAGTTAGAAACTATTTTCCAAAGTAAATCCGCAACATTCTATTTGCAATAACTTTGGTGCTGGTTGACAAATCTTCACAAAATTTTCAAAACTTACGGTCCCCTCCCATCTGCTCCTATCCTGAATGTTAGGGGGTGATTCGTCAAGCGAGGACTGAGAAAAACGGGAGTCCCAAAACACATTTTCCCATGTTATTTCCCGTAGGAAATTTTAGACACGGCTACAGCCCGAACTGCTTCACAGAATTACACCAAATTTTGCAAAAAGGTCGCCCTTGGTTCAGAAAGCGCCCTTTTTTTAAATGGTGTAAATATGTTCAGTAGTTCCTGAGGAATTTAAAAAATAGTGGTGAAGAAATCATTTTCCCCATAGAAAACTTTAGACACTGTTATAGCAAAAACTGCTGAACAGAATTACATCAAATTTGACAAAAATGTACTGCTTGGCTCAGAAAGCAAACATTTTAAATATGGTGTAAATGCGTTCAGTAGTTTTTGAGAAATTAGGAAATAAATATAGTGATATCTATAGCCGCGGTGGATCCGCACACCTTGTGCGCACCCTGCACACACCCTCCCAATCACAAGCTTTATGCTAATTGACTGTCAACACTACAAACCAGAAATCAGTGAAACTAAGGTGCAAAATGCAAAAAGGGGGCAGGGTAGAAACACCCTGACCCCCTAGGCCTGCTTAGGGGGTCCCACAAGGACTCCCAGGGCCAAAAAAATATAAATGTTTTTTAAAAATTGGCAAAATCCATGCTGGGTGCTCGAATCCTGCCATAAAAAAACAAAAAAGAAGCGCGGCCTCCCGCGCATTGATAATAATTAGGCCGTGGGGGGCCAAGTCCTGGGGGGAATTATATTTAATGTAATGTGGGTCCAGAGGGGCCCCCTAGCCCCGGCTAACGCCACCCCCTGGGGCTTTTATCAACTATGTCCTATCACAGCCCCCCCAGCCCCAGAGACCAATACCCCCGGGCTACAAAATACATGGGTGGGGGGCTCAAAGGACCACCCAAGTCCCGGGGACCGCCACCCCCGGGGCTTTATAACAATATATGTGGGGCTCATGGTCCCCCTGCAGCCCCAAGTACCGCCACCCACTGGAATTATTTAAAAAAATAAAATAAATAGCCTGTGTGGGGGGCTCGAGCCCCCCACATGGACCAGGGACCGCCAACTCGGTGGGGAACTAAGTCTTTAAATTTGGGGGTCCATTAAGGACCCCCAAGCCCCCGGGACCACCACCACCGGGCCTTTGAAAATGTTGGAAGGGGGGCTCTGTGGCCCCCCTCCTGGAGCTCTTGGTGCCCCTGGGGACCAGCCACAGCCCGTTGAGGGAGTTACGGTGGGGCAGGGAGGCAGGGAGGGTGAGGGGCGGGGTAGAGGGTGCTACAAACTGGCATATGGATAATTGCAGGTAAGTAAACAATTTAATTAACAAAACGAATTTGGTAGTACGCCTTGCATCGCAAAATGCGATGCACCCCGCCCCTCCCCCTCCCCCCGCCTCCCTGCCCTACCTTAACTCCCTCCATGGGCCATGGCTGCTGGGGACCGCCACCCCCTAGGGCTGGATACTGCAGTGCCCCGGGATGCCCACACCCGGGACACTGTAGTTTGCTATGGCAGGATGGGAGCCTCGTGGATTCCGCCCTGCCATAGCAAACTTGGTTTGGATTTTTTCTCTCTCTTTCAAAATGCAAACCAAATGCTTTTCCACAAGGGGAGTTGCATCTTAGCAGCTCCCCGTGTGAAAAAGCAATGCCGGCTCCCCAGGGATGCTGGGAGCAGACGGGACCGTGGGGGGATCGGCGACCCTCACACGGTCCCCAATGGAGAGGGCCAGCCCTGGGGGATGGGGTCCCCGAGGCTACAAGTGGCCTGGGAGGGGGACCACGCGGCACCGCTCTCCAAACTTTAAATTTTAAAAAAAGGCCGGCCCCAGGAGATGGGATCCTTGGGGTGTGGCCTGAGAAGGGGGGCAATGCAGCCCCCCCTACAAAAGGCCTCGAGAGGTGGGCCAGGGGGCCCCCTTCCAGATCATTAAAACAAAAATAAGGGGGCAGGTCCTTGGGGATGGGGTCCCCAGGGCCAATAAATTAGAAAAAGAAGGGGGGCTACACAGCCCCCCTTCTTAAAATAAAAATAAAAAAAGACCCCCTCTTTGCAGCACTCTGCAAACACACCCCCAAACGCGTTTGCAGATGCGGAACGAATTCCCCTTGAATACTGGGGGTCCCTGGGGTCAACTAGCCCACAGGAACCTCCAGTATGCCCCAGGGAGCTGCGTTGCAGAGCGGTATTCTGAGGCCACGCCCCTTTTTACACCTCTCTGCAACGCAGCTCTGTAGCGCTTAATGGAGGTAACTGGTGGGCTAGTTGCACCCCAGAGACTCCCAGTATTCAAAGGGAATTTGTTCTGCATCTGTACACGCATTTGGGTGTGTGTTTGTAGAGTGCTGCAAAGAGGATGCGTGGCCACAGGGCGTGTTTGCAAACATGTCATCTCAGGCCAGGCCCCCTTCCTTCACCATTGTGCAAACTTGCCCTGTGGCGAGGTGTATGTTGGGGAATTAATTCTCTTTCAATACTGAGGGTCCCTGAGGGCCAACTAGCCCAACAGGTAACTCCAGTATGCGCCAAGGAGCTCTGTTGCAGATAAGTGTTCAGAGGCAACGCCCTTTTTTACACCTCTTTGCAATGCAGCACTGTGGTGCTTACTGGAGGTACCTAGTGGGCTACTTGGACCCTAGGGTCCCTCAGGATTCAAGGGGACTTAATCTCCCAACTTAAAATGGCTACAGGGCGCGTTTATACAGTGGGGAAGGGAGGAGAAAGGGCCTGAGGTGATATGTGCAAACACAAATGGCAAGTTTTACGTTGGGGAAATAATTCCTCTTCAATCCTGAGGGCCTCTGGGGGCCAACTAGCGCTCCATGTGCTTCAAGTAAGTACCACTGTGCTGCGTTGCAGAGAGGTGTACTAGGCTGTGCCCTTTTTTACATCCCTGCAACGCAGCTCTGTGGCGCTTACTTGAGGTACCTAGTGGGCTAGTTGGACACAAGGGACCCTCAGGATTCAAGGGGACTTAATCTCCCAACTTAAAATGGCCACAGAGTGTGTTTGCCCAGTGGTGAAGGGAGAGGATGGGGTCTGAGGTGACATGTGCAAAAACGCCCTGTGGAGCATTTTAAGAGGTAGTTTTCCCCCTGCCCTATTATATACTAGGGATTTACAGAGGAGGTCATGCTAATCACGGGGGAACCCCAACGCATAGTGTTCCCTAGTGTATGTAGGTGTTTTCACTGTATTCTAAGTTTCTTTCAACATAGCACTGGTTCTAGGACTGGTTAGTCAGTAACCACCAGTATCCAACTGAAAAAGTTGAGGGTACAGGATGATTTTGCAACAAGGCTTCTTTCTGCTGTTCTCTTTGCTCTTTCTAAAAGTTTTCCTTCTTCCGGCACTTTTCTTCATCTTTGAGGACTTCTTTTGATTCTTTCTGCATTTCTTTGTTTTCTTTCTGTGCGTTTTTTATTCTTTTTTCACATGTCCTATCTCTGTAGGCATATGTGAAAATTAGCATTTAAATAACCTTTGAAATTCACTGACAAAACTATAGGTTTCAGACACGTTATAGTTAGGAAATAGCAATTAAAAAACCTTAGAAATTCACTGAAAAAACCATAGGTTTCAGGGGCGTTATAGTTAACCAGACATTTCCCTCGTACAAAACCATTGAAATTCCCCCATATAACTTGCGCACCCGCAATGCACTGCTGATGACGTCACACATTACATCACTCATGACATGGTCAGTGACATCACTCATGACATCACTCATGACATCTCAAATGACATCACTGATGACATCATCCATGTGATAGTGGAAGACCTCCTCTCACCCTAATATAACATTTGATACACATATACAAAAATAGAAACTAACATTTTCAAAACAATGAACATACCAATACCAGTAACAACAACATATTCAGTAATTCTAAGATCTACATACACATCCACTCATACACCAACAGTCCTATATAGTCCCTCATACATGTACTCACTCATCATATGTACTCAAATACCTATACATCCTGTTACATCCTGTTACACACCACCACTCATCCATAGAGTTACTCATAGTCACTCATGCTTATAAAGAATCATACATCCATTTACTTGCATATACAGTTATAAACACACCACCACACTTACTTCTACAGAAACATGCACGTACTTACTCTTTTAAACAATCACTTATAGAAACACATACTTATTCATACAGGAACTCTTCCAATCTATCACTCTCTAACACACCCATATACACACTCATCCACCCATACAGTCCTGCACACATACTGTCTTCAACACATACAAATAGGGGCTCACTCATTCATTCATGTATGCACTAAGTAATACCCCCCACTGAACCATATAGATACTCAGACTCTCATACTGATACTCGAAACACCAAGTAATAACCCATATATATACTCATGTAGATACTCAGCAACCCATGCAGCCACTTAAACACAAACAGCCACATGCATCAAAGTCAATTGCATTCGCAAACGGTGCGAATCGCAATTTTCAGCCGTTTGCGAATGCAATTGACTAATTTGGAATGCATCAGGCATTTTGCAATTTTAGGAATCGCAACCATGTTGCGATTTCTAAAATTGCGATTGCATTTAAGAAATCGCAATTTCAGATTTCTTAACTGCAATGCATGATCATTTTTTAATTGCGAATTCGCAATTTGGAAGTGGTAAAATATCATGAAGTTGACCTTCATGCTAATTTACCGAAAACGTTCAAATATGCACAAATTGCATTTTTGAAAGTATTAATTTACACACACACATGCCCTTGGGGCATGTGTGTGTGTAAATTGCATTTGAAGTTACATTTCAGGGGTGCAGGGAGGGGTTCTTTGGACCCCCCCCTGCACCCTTGAAATTGCATTCACATTTTGCGAATCGCAATTTGAAATTCGCAAAATGTGAATGCCTTCCCATTCATTCCTATGGGCCTTTTGGCCCATAGGAATCAATGGGAAGGGTTTTCCTTAATTGCGATTCGCAAATTGTGAATCGCAATTAAGGAAAAATACCGAATCGCAAAAAAAATGAGAATTTTTCATGCATTGCAGTTTGCGATTTCTAAATTGCGATTCCTTAATTTTCGCAATTTAGGAATCGTAAACGGGTGCAATGATGCATGTGGCCGAAAGTGAGAGACTGATACAGATATTTTACCCATGAACTTTCTCTAAGATACACTTAATCAGTAAGTTATACAATCAATTTTTCCTAAAACAAATCATCCATTTAGACACTTATATACCCATTTACATAATAATTTTCAGAAAAACACACATTCACTGAATGATGTCATGAGTGATGTCATTTGAGATGTCACCAGTTATGTCATGAGTGATATCACTGACCATGTCATGAGTGATGTAATATGTGATGTCATCAGCAGTGCATTGCGGGCGTGCAAGTTATAGTTAGCTGAACTAACTATAACGGGGGAATTTTAATAGTTTTGTAAGAGTGAAATGTCCATCTAACTATAACGCCTTTGAAACCTATGTTTTTTTCAGTGAATTTCTAAGGTTTTTCAAATACTAATTCCTAACTATAACGTGCCTGAAACCTATGTTTTTTTAGTGAATATATATATATATATATATGTATATATGTATATATATATATATATATTACCTACTGGCGGTCGCTAGTAGGTAGTTGTAGTTAGGACCTAGTTTCCATAAGAAATCCGCAACATTCATTTGAGAATAACTTTGGCGCCGGTTAATGAATCTTCGCGAATTTCTCAAAGAAGATGGCCCGCTCCTCTCCTTCCTTGAAAGTTTTGGGGGGATTTGTCAAGTGGGGGCTGAGAAAAAAGGGGGGCCCGAAACGTGTTTTCCCAATGTTATTTTCCATAGGATGATTAGACACGGCTACAGCCCGAACGGCTTTACGGAATTACACCAAACTTGGCAAAATGGCAGGGACTGGTACGCAGTGCGGTCTTTTGTTTAAATGGTGTAAATTCTTCCAGTAGTTTTTGAGAAAATTGTATTTGAAAAACTTTATATATCTATAGGCGTGCACCATTGCTCGCACCTTCCCGTGCGCGAGCGGAATTTTGATTTGCTGTTGGATGTCTGTCAACATTCGAATCGGTAGAAATCAGGAAGTGTTGGCCGCCATCTTGTTTTCGAGGCAGAAGGGAGCCTAAAAAAAGTGGGAATCATGAAAAGGGGTCAGGGTGGAGTCTCCCTGACACCCTAGGCCTTCTCAGGGGGTCCCTAAAGGACCCAAAAGTGCCCCAAATTTTTTTATTTTTCCAAAAAATCGTGAGGTGCGCGCACCGTGCGCGCACGTTCAGAAAGAAAGCTGCCATTTTGTGTAGTTTTAAAACAGAGTGAGAAATAAAAGTGGAGAACGAGAAAAGGGGGCAGGGTAGAGTCTCCCTGACCCCCTAGGCTTACTGAGGAGGTCCCTGAAGGACCCTGAAGGACTAAAAAAAATATATATATTTTTTTTAAATCGCGAGGTGCGTGCACTGTGTGCGCACGTTCAGAAAGAAAACTGTAAAAAAATACAGTTAAATAATAAGTTAGAGTGTTTAGATGTTGGTTGGCTCTAAAAAGAGCCGTTGTGTTGATTGGGTGTGTTTTGTACCTACAGGTAAGTATCGATGCAGAGTCTAAAGTTTAAAAGGAAGAGTCTATTCCCCTCATCTGTAAAATGTACACCATCTCTCCAATAGATGCCTTGCATGTTGTAATGCAAGTTGTTTTGGTATATAGAACCCATACCATAGTCTCTGAGGAAAGCAGAAACAGACTTATTCACATGTGTCCTTGCTTTCTCAATCTGTGGACAAAATTGGTTGGACCAGTTCCATTTTTCCCTTTGGCATATATTAGAATATACCAAGGAAGTTTTTGGAAAAAGTGTCATCAATTGCCCAAAGGTGTCCTCTAAAAGCATTTCCAGACCTACCCCAGTCAAAGTGCCCAGGTAATTGCCACCACAGTGCACAATTATGAGGTCAGGGTGTGGTAGATCCATAAAGGATTTTACCAATGGCATCAATTGGTGACATCTCAATCCTCTCTGGCTAATCCACATAATATCCACATTCGGTAAATCAAGGTTGTGAAAGCATCTATTTGCTACATACCTTTCACTCCCAAAAATATAGCTATGTCCTACTATACAGACTTTCAGCATTTTGAAGGCAGATGTGGTTGTACTCAGATGGGTTGTGGAAATGAAATGGCATTTTGAAAGTAGGAGTTTAGAAAAAAAAAGTGGTTGAGATTCAGTGCACTTGAAAAAGAAGAAATTATTGGTGGTTTCTGATAATTTAAGATTGAAAACTAGGGTGCATCCTACTGTTTTTTTTAAAGTAATAATACTATTGGTTTAGAAAAAGTCATTGAAAAGAACATTGCACAGGATAAGCTGGAATATTGAGAAGTCAAACACACTTGCTGGTTTGGTTTGCAACATTGAGAGATGAACTTTTAACCTTTTGAGTTCTATAGAGAGTTGCCATGGTAACAGGCAGAGAGAGCAGTGGGGGAAGTTTGAACATTATGTGAGTTTGAAAGTGTTGAAATGTACAACCAATTAAAATGTTAGTTTGGTTTTGAATTTGTGTGGGAAGAAATTTGATTGGGTATGTACAGAGATATGTGTGTTTAATGAGAGGGAATCAGGGCCATTTGTGGTTGCAGTGTCTGGGGTACATTTCAGAGATTCTGCTGAAGACAATCTGGTGTGTTTTTGGCACTGTTCTCAATCTTCAAAAGCATTTTTAAAGGTGAGTTATTAATTTGTGAGGGGATATATGTTGTGTATTTTAAGTTAATAATAAAAATGAGTTGCAATGTGGTAGTTACTCACTCTCCCGCTCTTTCACTGTCTCTCTTCGTCTTCATTTCTGTCCAACAGTGTTCTTTTCCCTTCTCCTGTTTCTCTATAAATCCTTCTGTTTTACTTACACCTTTTGCCATTTTCTTAATATGTTTTTGTTTTCTCTCACTCTCCTTTCATTGCCCTTTTTTTCTTCACTGTCATTATCCCTTTCCTTTACTCCTGTTTTTGCAATTCTCTCTGACCATCTGATTTAATTTCTTTTGTTCATTTTTTCACTCTTATTGTCTCTCTCTTTTTGTCTTCCTCACCTTTGCTCTCTTTATAGAACACTACTAGGAAGATCCTCTTCCCCCCCTTTCACTGTAGTAATTATTTGACTGAATTGCAAGGATTAATGTTATGTGTCTAAGGTCACATTGTGAGTCTCATGTTTGGATGTAATTTGGCAAAAAAGTAATGCTGCAAATTGGAAATGTATTTTGAAAATGACTCAGGTTTCTGCACTGTATTGTAGTGCTGAAATAGATAGGATGTGTTCTGTTTCTTAATCGTTTTAGTGTGGTAAATGTGGTTTGGTAAAAAGTTGGGTTTTAAACTTTTTGTCCAGGATCACACTGAGTGTCTGTGTAAATTAAAGAATTATATTTGTACCTTTTATTATAATCTCTCCTGTCTCTTCTCACAGTCTACCTCCCTCTGGTTATACTGTTTTCTTTCATGAAAATATTGGGGCAGATTTACAAGCCCCTTGCGCCTCATTTGCGCCGCCGTTGCGTCACTTTTGTGGCGCAGCGGCAGCGCAAATCCTGCTCCATGGTGCAGGGGTACTTACAACGTGACGCATCTGGGAGTTGCATCACGTTGTACTGCCCTGTGCCACATGTAGGCGTCCCTGTGCAGGGGGGGCAATCCGGCACAGAAACGCCTCCTAAAAGTGGCTGAGTGAAATCTACAAGATTTCACTCAGTCACTTTTAGGCCCATGCTGCGTCAAAACCCTGCGCCTGCCTGAGGCAGGTGTAAGGATTGACGCAGCATTAACTAGATAGGGCCCCCAGAACATTGCTGGCGCTGCGTCGCACTTGCCTCGCAACTCCAGCAATGCGTCACTTTTACGGCACAGATGCGTCACTCATCTGTGCCGATTTTGCACCATGGTGCGCCGCATTGTAAATGCGGCGCATCCATGATGGCGGAGCTGTGGCGCACAATAACTGGCGCATCCCTGCTGATTTGCAGGGATGCGCCAGTTATTGTAAATATGCCCCATTGTGTCTTATGTTTGGATGTAATGCTGACAAAAAGTAATGTTGCAAATTGGAACTGTATTTTCAAAATGACTCCGGTTTCTGCACTGTATTGTGCTGCTGAAATAGATAGGCTGTGTTCTGTCTCCTAAACTTTTTCGTGTGGTAAATGTGTTTTGGTAAAAAGTTTGGTTTTAAACTTTTTATCCAGGATCACATAGAGTGTCTGTGTGAATTAAAGAATTATATTTTTCATCTTTTACTATAATCTCCCCTGTCTCTTCTCACAGTCTACCTCTCTCTGGTTACACTGTTTTCTTTCATAAAAATATTGTGTCTTATGTTTGGATGTAATGCTGGCAAAAAGTAATGCTGCAAATTGGAAATGTATTTTGAAAATGACTCAGGTTTCTGCACTGTACTGTACTGCTGAAATAGTTAGGTTGTGTTCTGTGTCTTAAACTTTTTCGTGTGGTAAATGTGTTTGGTTTTAAACTTTTTGTCCTGGATCACACTGAGTGTCTGTGTAAAGCAGACACAGAGATGGTACACACAGAAGAGAGATGGTGCAGGCAGAGACACAGATAGTGGAAGTAGACACAGAGATGGTACACACAGAGGATAGATGGTGCAGGCAGAGACACCGATAGTGGAACCAGACACAGAAATGGTACACACAGAAGAGAGATGGTGCAGGTAGAGACATAGATAGTGGAAGCAGACACAGAGATGGTACACACAGATGATAGATGGTGCAGGCAGAGGGAGAGATAGTGGAAGCTGACATAGAGATGGTACACACATAGAATAGATGGTGCAGGCAGAGACACAGATAGTGGAAGCAGACATAGAGATGCTACACATAGAGGATAGATGGTGCAGGCAGAGACACAGATAGTGGAAGCAGACACAAAGATGGTATATACAGAGAATAGATGGTGCCGGCAGAGGCACAGATAGTGGAAGCAGACACAGAGATGGTACACACAGAGAATAGATGGTGCAGGCAGAGACGCAGATAGTTGAAGCAGACACAGAGATGTTACACACAGAGGATAGATGGTGCAGGTAGAAACACAGATAGTAGGAGCAGACACAGAGATGGTACACACAGAAGAGAGATGGTGCAGGCAGACACACAGATATTGGAAGTAGACACAGAGATGGTACACACAGAGGATAGATGGTGCAGGCAGAGAAACAGATAGTGGAACCAGACACAGAGGTGGTGCACATAGAGGATATATGGTGCAGGCAGAGACACAGATAGTGGGAGCAGAAACAGAGATGATACACACAGAAGAGAGATGGTGCAGGCAGAGACACAGATAGTGGAAGCAGACACAGAGATGGTACACACAGAGGATAGATGGTGCAGGCAGAGGGAGAGATAGTGGAAGCAGACATAGAGATGGTACACACAGAGAATAGATGGTGCAGGCAGAGACATAGATAGTGGAAGCAGACACAGACATGGTACACACGGAGGATAGATGGTGCAGGCAGAGACACAGATAGTGGAAGCAGACGCAGAGATGGTATATACAGAGAATAGATGGTGCAGGCACAGACACAGATAGTGGAAGCAGACACAGAGATGGTACACAGAGAGGATAGATGGTGCAGGCAGATACACAGATAGTGGAAGCAGACATAGAGATGGTATACACAGAGGATAGATGGTGCAGGCAGAGACACAGATAGCAGGAGCAGACACAGAGATGGTACACACAGAAGAGAGATGGTGCAGGTAGAGACATAGATAGTGGAAGCAGACACAGATATGGTACACACAGGTGATAGATGGTGCAGGCAGAGGGAGAGATAGTGGAAGCAGACATAGAGATGGTACACACATAGAATAGATGGTACAGGCAGAGACACAGATAGTGGAAGCAGACATAGAGATGGTACACATAGAGGATAGATGGTGCAGGCAGAGACACAGATAGTGGAAGCAGACACAGAAATGGTACACACAGAAGAGAGATGGTGCAGGCAGAGGCACTGATAGTGGAAGCAGACACAGAGATGGTACACACAGAGGATAGATGGTGCACGCAGAGGGAGAGATAGTGGAAGCAGACATAGAGATGGTACAAACAGAGAATAGATGGTGCAGGCAGAGACACAGATATTGGAAGCATACATAGAGATGGTACACACAGAGAATAGATGGTGCAGGCAGAGATACAGATAGTAGGAGCAGACTCAGAGATGGTACACACGGAAGAGAGATGGTGCAGGCAGGGACACAGATAGTGGAAGCAGACACAGAGATGGTACACACAGAGGATAGATGGTACAGGCAGAGACACAGATTGTGGAAGCAGACACAGAGATGGTACACACAGAAGATAGATGGTGCAGGGCTGCAGGCAGAGGAACAGATGTTGTAGTCACAGAAAAGATGTTGCAGAGAGAGGGTGAGATGGTTCATGCAGAGACACAGATAGTGCAAGCACACATAGACGTGGTACACACACAGGATAGATGGTGCAGGGCTGCAGGCAGAGACTGTATGATTTGCTACTTTGCTCAGAGACTGTTGCTGAACCTTCAACTTTATTATGAAGTGAATCATTGTTTACATCATGTAGTTGTTGTAATTGCTATGATGTATGTTAGTAGTGGTCTATAACATGTTTTTGTACTTCACAATAGATTTAAAGAAAAGACTAAAGAAAATCAAGATGTCTAGTAAAAGAGGTAAAGAGAAGAAAGTATATAAAAAGGCTTACTTGTCCAAGACCACAGAATTACAAGATGCATCCAGACAACATTGTACAGAGAAAAAGAAGAATGCTCCTGGTAAGACAACAAAGGATTTTCTAAGGAAATTAACTGTAAGGACAAAAAATGCAGATAATTTGGCAAAGATGAATACATCTTCAAAAACAACGAAAAGAACAGTATTACAGAGAAAAGAAGGTGTAAAAGTGTGTGGCAATGAGAACATCTTTAGTAATAGACGAAGGAGTCAATTTGTTGAAATGAGGAAGAGAATGATTTATAACAGAATTATCTTAAATGTATTGAAAAGTGGAAAGATTTGTAAAAGGAAAACTGCTTTTTATAAGCAAAAAACAATTAATCGAAGGTATTGTGGATGAAGCGTTAGAATTAAAAAAGAAATTATATATTTTAGTGATCAATAGACTTCGTACACTAGACAAGGCAATTAAGGTTTTGAAAGGGAAAAGTAAGTGGAAAAGACTAGTTAATATAACTCATTTTTGTAATGTTTTTTCTGGAGAATGGAAGCATAGTTCAAGTTCTGAGCCATTTTTTAACAAAGAGAGTTACTTTTAGATTAATGATTTGTTGCATGCAGTTGATACCAGTGGTCGAGCATATGAGGTGAAAGACGGTTTTCCAATTGAAAAAGAGAAAATTGTACCAAGAAATGCAGAAGAGGTGTTAGCTGATGAAGTTTTTGGGAGACGTCATAAGGCTCCAGTGTACACTTGGAATTGTAGTAGTATTTGTAGTGTACGGCAGGATTCAATTGATTTTTTCTGCAATTTCTTACGTAAGTATAGTAAGAAAAGTATTAAACAGAAGCTTAAGATGTTGCAAGAATTAGACTCCTGCCTAGTGAGAGAAAAATCAGGTTTGCAAGGTCATTCACTGGCTTGTCTTTCTAAAAAAGTATGTCAGGGTGTTTTTCACCCTTTTAGGATGTTAGCAGTGCATCATACTGAAGTGAGGAAACTAGTGAGAAGGTTGTATTATGCAAAAAGTCCAGCACTTAAGCTGAAACAGTTAAACAGTGCTCTTTTACATGGATCTGTATTAAATGTAAAGAACATTTGTGAAGAAATTGAGGTTAGTTATTTTTCTGAAAAAGAGGGCAGTGCAGAAACTGATACAGTAATAGAAGGGAATGTGGATGAAAATGTTCAAACTTTTGGTACAGAGAATTTTGACCAAGAAATTACAAGGTTTAAGGTCACTTCAGGAGAAAGGCCCAATTTTTCTTGTATTTGTTGTAAAAAAATTCATTATAAAAATCAGACCAGGTTAGTTGATCTCTATTTAAAAAGTGAAAAGGAGAATAATAATGAATGGAAGGAATTTGCAACTTATTTGTTGGTAGAGAATTGTTTTGATTTGGGTTCTGATCAACGTATTTGTAAATATTGTTATAAAAATTAAATGAAAACAAAATGCCAAGTAGAGCTGTACATAATAATCTTGAGTTGGTATATATTCCTTGTGAACTAATGGATTTAAATACTTATGAGTCTATTCTGATTCAATGTGTGCATCCATTTCAGGCTATTGTTCGTACGGAGCCTAAGCCAGGGAAATTGCCTCCTTCAGATTTATTGAGAGGTTTAAAGGGAAGAGTTGTATATTTACCTCTAAATATAAAGAAAAATACTGAAACAATTGGTGTAGAAAATGTGGAAGAGGAACCTCTAGTTATTCTAGTTAATGGCGTTCCTACAAAGAGTAAGAAAATCTGGCAAGATTTAGTGGATGTTAGGAAAGTCAAAAAGGCAACGTTGTATTTGGTAAAAAACAATCAATACTACAAAAATGTATATGTAGAAGAAGAGGAAACAACTGTAGAGGAGGACAGTGATTTGTCAGCTGGACAGATTGAAAAAGTGGATGTGTCCAGAAGTGAACAAATCTACGAACATTACAGTGTTCATCCACTGCATTCCAAAGAAGTAATGGGGAATGCTATTGAGTTATTCCAAATGAAAGAAGCAAAAGGAAGTCCCATTAGTGTATGGAAAGAAAGCTTGGAAGCTCGTTGTTTTCCACAGTTATTTCCAACAGGACAAGGTGGACGATATGATGACCGACCTGTGCAGATTCCAGCATCTGAATACCAGACATCAAGATTATATGCAGAAGATCTAAGGTTTCGTCAATGTATTCCATATTTGTTTCACCTTCTGTTTGAGAGTGACTTGTCTGGACTTTCTTATGCACTGGACCACATACTAAAAGTGGAGTACATCTGCAGAATGTTTCCGCAAGGGACTTTATGAATAAAGTCCAACAGAATGATACTGTTTTGGAATCTCAGCTAATTAATCTGATGGCATGTCAGCGAGGTGCTAACGAGTATTGGTACCGACGTCATGGGGAATTGAAATGTATGTTAAGAAACTTAGGAACTCCTAAATGGTTCCTTACTCTAAGCTGCGCTGAGTATGCTTGGGAAGATTTACTTCAATTTCTTCGAGAGGCAAATGCAAACATAGACAATATAGAATTCAAGACACATGGAGAATTGTGCTCTTTTAATCCAGTAAATGTATGCAGGTATTTAAATCATAGATTTGAAGCTATGATGTCTTTTATCACAAACAAAAAAAATCCTCCTTTGGGAGAGGTTCTGGATTTCCTTTAGAGAAAGGAGTATCAAGCAAGAGGGGCTCCTCACATACATATGCTGCTATGGATCAAAGATGCCCCCAAATTTGGAACAGATTCAGATGAGACAGTGATGAGTTTTATTGAACAATATGCTACATGTGCTGTACCAAAAAGTACAGAAGAAAAGAATTTAAGACAACAAGTGTTATGATTTCAAACCCATCGTTGTGGAAAAGTACTGTAGTCGAAAATACAAATCTAAGGATAAGTTCTACACAAAATGTCGTTTTGCATTTCCACGTCCAGTAACATCGAAAGGAAGAGTGAACAATTTATGTCATCTTTACGACATACTGTGACAAGAAAATCACCGAAAAATACCTACAACTTAAGGAGAAATGAAGAGTCAAAATACATAAATGACTATAACCCAGTCATATTGTCAATGTGGAATGCTAACATAGATATTCAGTATGTTCCAGACAACTCTATTGCTGTGGCTCTATATGTTACATCTTACATTACAAAATCTGAGAAGACAGAACTAAAGGAAATGTGCGAGGACATTTTTCATGAAAAGAGCCTAAGTAAGAAATTGTACAGCTACAGTTTGAAGATGTTGTCTCATCGAGATAGTGGAACATATGAATGGTCAGATCGCTTATCATCTGCAAGTCTATATGCCAAATCTAGAACAATTATTTGGGTGGGTTTAGGACTTGCAAGAACACGAAACCAAGTTTTGAAATCTGTACAAGAAATTGAGTATTTAGCAGAGAAAGAACAAAACAATACAGATATTTTGAAAACAAATATATTGGATACATACTATCCAAATAGAAGTAATCATCTTGAGAACGTTTGTCTCTATGAAGTACTGCAAAGCCATATATTTAAGAGGAATATTTCAGAAGATATTAATAAAGGAGTATATGCTGTAATTGGATCTGAAGGATGTCTGGTGAAACAAAGAAAAGGACATTTGATTAATCATCGAAAACTGAGTTGCGAAACTCCTGACAAAAGGGAATTTTACTATTTAGCTCTTTTGCAACTCTTTAAACCATGGCGTACAGAAGACGAACTGCTTGGAGATTTTCTCAGTTATGAAGATTCATTCAACGCAACCAAAAATACTATAGAATGTCCTGTTTTCACTAATTGTCTAGAAATGTTGAACGAGGAAATTCAGCAAGAAGCTACAATTGCAGCAGAGATTGGTAGAGACAGTTCTCAAGACAGTCAAAGTTCTGCTTCGTTGAGTCAGGATCCACTAGAAGGACCAATTATCCAAAATGACGCAGCCACAGCAATGGATGAGGTGGAAAGAGCAATGCAACAAGCTCAGGAGGATGTAATAAACTTAGAAGAATTGGAAAAACAACTAAATGTTCAACAGAAACAAATATATGATGAAGTGACTGAGCAGATTGAGCATGGTTTACTTCATGAGAAAAAAGAGTGCTCATGTACGTCCTTTCAACCTGTCCGACTGTATGCGAGTGGACAAGCAGGAACTGGAAAAATTAGTTTTCTAATTAAAGGAATTGCATCTTATCTACAGAAAAGAACAGAGTTGTCACTCTCTTGTGTTGTTACCGCTCCAAACTGGGTTGGCAGCGCATAACATTAAAGGGATTACTTTACATCGTTTGCTGATGCTGCCAGTAGAGCATGAAAATAAATTAGAATACCACAAGCTATCAGGAGAAGCTTGTTGTGAAGTTTCCAGAGTTCTAAAAAAAATTAAACTTATTATTATTGATAAGGTAAGCATTGTATCAAATTTAATGCTTGCCTTTGTGCATTCAAGAATGCAACAAATTCTTAAAACAGAGTATGATGTGTAATTTGGAGGCAAACACATCATCGTTTTTGGAGATCTACTACAGCTAACACCTGTGAAAGGACAACCAGTGTTTAAAACTGTTACACATGAAGATACCAGGAAGTGCCTGGGAAGCATTGGAAATGTTAATATTTGGTTATATTCCAAATACACAGAACTGACTCAAAATGTGCGACAGGCAAAGGATGCTGATTATAAAAGTATTCTTGAAGATATAAGGATTGGAAAAGTAAGTCAACATGGCAAAGAAGCTCTACAGGCACGAATACTTTCTAATTTGTTTCCAAAGGAAAATGTTGGTGCAGAGAATAAATATAGAAAAATTGCAGAAAAACAATCAGTAATATGATTGATGCCAACTCTGCAAGAATGTGGAATCTTCAATGAAAAAATGTTGAAGTTAGAAAGTCAAGAAATTATAAAATTGGAAGCTATTAATAAAATAGAGCATGAAGGATCTACTATTATTTTGTCAGAAAAGTTAAAGTCAAAATTAGATTCTTTAGACAAGTCAATATTTAAAACAGCTGGTTTAGAAAAGAATCTATATGTATGTTTAAATTGTCGTATCATTTTACGACGTAATTTAGATGTGGAAAGAGGTTTAGTATATGGAGCAATGGGTCATGTTGTTGATTTTGTGAATTACCCAAATAGAGATCAGATTGAAATTATGAAAATCAAATTTGATGAAATTGAAGAAGTTCAACAATTGAGTCGTTGTTCTACTTGATTTTTGCTTGTAAAAGATTTATATGTGCGCCGAAAACAGTTTCCTGTTTGTTTGGCATATGCAGTGACTATTCACAAATCTCAAGGTTTAAGTGTAGATAGTGCTTTGGTGAATATTGGAAGTACTGTGTTCAAGGAAGGTATGGCATATGTTGCTTTATCTCGAGTTAGAACTTTATCTGGATTATATTTGATTGATTTTGATGAAACAAAGATTAGTGCAGATCTAAATTGTGTGAAAGAGTATAATAGGTTAAGAAGAGGATATGCTCCAAATTTACCTCAATATCCTTTATTTGAAAATGTTGTGGTAGGTCGAAAAAGAAGATTGGAGAAAAATTGTTGTGAGGTTGTAGAGAAAAGAAAAAAAGTATATGAACCCGTAATTGTCAAGAAAAAGAAAAAGGATAGTATTGAAGAGGTTGTTGGTTTTCAGTTTGAAAACAGTTCTGGTGTCAACTGCTATGCTAATGTAGTGGTTAATGTTATTTTTTTTCTTCAAACTTCACGGCAACAGATTGTTGATAATCGGGATCAAAGATTTTGTTGTTTGTTGAATTCTGTCTTTGAAAAATATAGGAGTGATAAAACAAAAATAGAAAGTGTTTCTGATATTCAAAATGTTTTAGATATATGTTCTGGAGTGAATCAATTTTCGCAGAATATTCAGCAAGAATGTCAGGAATTTCTTATGTATATGCTTGTTTTATTGCAAGATGAAGATTTAGATATTGAAAATATATTCAGAGTATCTTATAAATGGCAACATGATTGTGATAATTGTTCATTTTCAAGTAGTACTCAAATAGACACAAAAAGATTTATATATTTGACATTACCAGACTGCAAATCAGTGACTTTTAATAATCTGGTTAGAGAAGCAAATCAAAACATGGTCTGTACCCAATGCAACTCAGAAATGTTTTCAACATTATGTATTCAAAGATATGGACAGTATGTAATTTTAATGCTCCAACGATGCAGACCTGATGGAACAAAATTGACAACTTTAATTAAAAAGTTTGTGGCTTCTCAAATATCAATTTCAGGAAGAACTTTTGTAACTGTAGCTATTATTTTCCATGATTGTTCTTCTACAACATCTGGACATTATACAGCTTACTTAAAATGTGCAAAAGGCTGGACTCATTGTAATGACACTCAATTGACTTTTAAACAACGTTTGCCTTTTGACTTACCAAATTCTTACCTAGTGTTTTTGGAACCCATATTTTAGGTAAAACAATTGGCCTAGGAAGATTAGGGCTGTAAAAAAAGGTTAATGGATGGCACACACAGAAGAGAGATGGTGCAGGCAGAGATACAGATAGTGGAAGCAGACACAGAGATGGTACACACAGAGGATAGATGGTGCATGCAGAGGGAGAGATAGTGGAAGCAGACATAGAGATGGTACACACAGAGAATAGATTTGTGGCTTCTCAAATATCAATTTCAGGAAGAACTTTTGTAACTGTAGCTATTATTTCCCATGATGGTTCTTCTACAACATCTGGACATTATACAGCTTACTTAAAATGTGTAAAAGGCTGGACTCATTGTAATGACACTGAATTGACTTTCTCACACAGATAGTGGGAGCAGACACAGAAATGGTACACAAAGGAGAGAGATGGTGCAGGCAGAGACACTGATAGTGGAAGCAGATACAGAGATTAGTGCTGTAAAAAAAGGTTAATCTACTGCTGAGAATTACTTTGTAAGTCAGGGTGATTTCTTTTTAAAGGTATACAGCTCCTTGGTGACATAAAGGATGAGCAGAGTGTGATCAGCATACCAGATGATGTTGAGGTTCTGATAGCATGCTATTTGTTTAACGTACTATGTTTATGATAAATACAATCGGGTGGAGATATAACCATTGTTAGATGGACCAAAAGATGTGGGTGCTTTTGTTTCAGAAGGTCGGGAGATGGATGCTTAAGAGTACTATTAAGTAACTACCAAACTAAGGATTTCACAGATACTATTTGGCCATGAGGAATAGTATCACAAACAAATGACTATTTCGGGTAAATTTTGTTAGCATATGTTTGGATATTAGTTTATTTAAAGTGTATAAGAAAGAAGTAGTAATGTTCTGTTACTTTGTGATTGTTGTTGAGATTGTTTACTTAGGTAAGAAATTGCGGTTTGAAAAAGACATTTAAGATATGTGTTTTTCTAATTGTTATATTGTGAATGAAAATGTTGAATGGGTTTTTTAAACACATTCTTTTTGATTGTGTTTTTTTTGCCCGCTGTTATATGATGAGTTGTATTGAACTCACTGTTTTTAGTGAAATTCAATATATTCTAAAAACAGCAAAATAAAATATATAACATATTGTACAAATTATTTTGTATTTTGTATTGTGCAAAATATATTATGACTCAATTCTTTCTTCTCTTCCACAGATATTATATTTAGGTAAGTACAACAAACAAAAAATACTTTTTCATTACTTTCTTACTTCTATTTCTCTCTATCCTTTCTTCACTGCCTCTCTTACTTCTTTACCTTTTCTCATGTAACTTCTGTTTCCTCATTCTAATTACTCCCCTTCATTCACGTTTACTGTGCTTGTCTCACCATCAGTACTCTTCCTTCACCCTCACTCATCTTGTCCAACTCCCTCTATCCTCTGTCTGTTCATCACTTCTCTTTCCTATTTTTCTCTATCACTACCCTTCTCTTGCTGTATGGATCAGTCTCTTGTCACTGCCCCTTACTCTCTTTCCTTCATATGATCACTGAGTGACCTTCACTCACTCCACTTCTTTCACTTCCTCACTCCCTTTCGCTCACTGCCCTTTTCTCCATTCGTGTCTAAGTCTGTTCCTCGGTGTCAGTCAGTATAACTGATTTACTACTTCACAGTCCCTCACTCTCTCTCTGTTTCTCTCTTTTACTGTCTCCCTCTTTGTCCTCTAGTCTTCCTTTTGTTTTCTCTCTCTTTCCATACATTCTTCTCTCTCACTTACTTCTTTTTCCTTTCTCTTAATATGCTTCTTTTTCCATCACTCCCCTTCCCTCACTGTTATATCCCTTCCCTCACTATCCTTGTCCTTCATTCAATCTGAGTCTTGTTCCTCCACTTCATGTTCTCTTCTCTCTGCATCACTCTCATTCCATTTCTCTTGCACCTATTCCATTACTGTTCCTCACACTCTTTCACTTAGTCCATCTGTCAATTCCCTTCCCTTAACCTTGTTTCCTCAATCCCTTTCGTTAACTCTCATTCCTTAAGTTTCTCACTCATTTTAGTACATTACTTACGTTCCTTTCAATCCTCTGTGTTTGTCCCTCACCCTTCCTTTCTTTCTCTTTCTGTTTTTTTTTACTTGTACTTTGTTTTGTATTATGAATAATATACTGTAACTTATTTTTTTCTTCTCTTCCACAGATACTATATTTATGCAAAATAATTTTATTAAGTTGTCATTATTTATAAGGAAAGTATGACAAACAGAAAATAGTTTTTCTTCACTCTCTTACTTGTGTTTCTGTATTTCCTATTCATTAATCTCTCTGTTACTCTTCTTTCTCTAGTCATCTTACTCTCCTTTTCTTATTCTAATTATTGCCCTTCATTCACTTTTATAGTCTTTCTGTGACTATCAGTACTCTCTCTTTTCTGTTACTCACCTTGTGCAACTCCCTGTTTACCCTGTCTGTCTTTCATTTCTGTTTCCTATTTTCCTCTATCACTACCCTTGTGTTGCTGTATTGCTTAGTGTCTTCTCACTCACCCCTTAGTCTCTATCATCCCTCATTCACCTTCACTTACTCCCCTTCTGTCACTCCCTCACTCCCTTTTGCTCACTCCCCTTCCTTTATAACCTCCCTCACTCCCCTTTCCTCCATCTGTCTCTAATTCTCTTCCTGTGTCTCAGTCACTATAACTGCCTCACTCCCTCACAGTGTCTCATTCTCTCTCTCTTTCTTGCTCTCCTTGTGTGTGTTTCTCTTCACAAATGTACCTCCGGTCAATGACACAATTTTTAGGGATAGCCTTACGTATCTTTTTAGCTTTTTTCCTGATGTTTCGCTTTTGCCCTCCCTCAGTTCCCTCCCCACTCTCATTTTTGAGCCTTCCTCTTCCGCATAACCTTGTATAAATCACGGTGCAACAAGTGCTAAGTTATATGTGCTGCAACCAGAAAACCCAGAATTCAGTCTTTACCCAGTATTTGGGAAATCACAAAGGTATAAATAGCAACAAAATAACCAGCTGACAAAAATATTGTTCACAACAATACCTTTTTAAAAAGCTCCAACGAAAGTCTGGGCACGTCCACCAGAACCAAGAAGGGGGCCCAGCCCAGCCTCTTCCTGGCTAAGACAGGCACAAATGGGCCCGCCCTTGGACCGGCCTTCGCCCGCGCGCGTCCCGCGGTGCGGGAGCCCTGATGTAAATGCAAGTGCCTCCTGGCGCACACAGATGGCGGCAAACTCTGGTGCTCTCCCTCTCTTTCTCTCTCTCTCTCTCTCTCTCTCTCTCTCTCTCTCTCCCTCATTCTTCCTCTCTTTACCTTTCTGTTTCCTTCACTCCTACTATATCCCTTAGTTCCCTTTCCTGACTCTTAATCTCTTTCCTTCTCTCTTGTATTGTGAAATATATATTGTATATATTATAATTCATTTTTTTCATGTCTTTCACAGATATTATATTTATAAAAAATATTTTATTAACTTTTCATTTCTTAGAAGGTAAGTATGACAAATAAAAAAATATTTTCTCATCACTTTTCATTACTTATAAGGTAAGTGTGAGAAACAAAAACTACTTTCTCATCAGTCTCTTATTATGACAGAATAACTGTCTCGCTCTTTCTTGCTCTCTCTCTCTCTCTCTCTCTCTCTCTCTCTCTCCCTTACACTTAATCTCCTTTCCTCTCTCTTTCTACCACTCCCCCTCTCTCCCTCACTCACTTTCACTCTGTGTTAATTTTAATTCAAGTTCCTCTACCCTCACCCTCTTATCCATTTCTTAACTGTCACTGCCCTTTACTCACCGTCACTCCCCTTACCCCACTCCACTTACTCCTGTCTGTTTCTCACACCCCTTCCCTTTTGCGCTCACTTTCGCGTACCCCCCTTTGCTTTCTGTTTCAAACAGGTGCAGGATTTTGACGTAGTATAAGTCCAAAAGTGACTGAATGAAATATTATAAATTTCACTTGTTCACTTTTAGGAGGTGTTCCTGCACCAGAACATTCTTCATGTATGCAGGAAAGCCTCCTTTTGGTGCATGGTTTTACAATATGATGCACCTTCCAAGTACATCAGATTTTAAAAACCATACTTAATGGCGCATCTTTTGTACCACCGTTGCATTACAAATGTGATGCAATGGTTGTGTAAAAGACACACAAGGGGATTTTAAAACTGCCCTTAATACATATAAATTCATCCATGCACTTTCACTAATAGTGCAAATTAAAGCATAGAGTTGTAACATATTTATACACATATGTTACATTTCAGTGCTTTGGAAGTACTACAGTATACTATAGGTAAACACCCTATAGATTTATGCCGTACCACATCCTTATAGTTTTGCACTTTGATATTAATTCATTCATTTATGAACTAGACATTCACTATGACAAACTTTTACATACAAACATAGAAATATAGTTGTTTTTTGACCAGTAGAGGTAGTTCTAAAAAGAACTGTTTTTTTTTTTGGGGGGGGGGGGGGTTTGATTTGCTGCAAAAACGGTGAAAAAATGAACTTTTTAAATGAAACAATTGTTCAACAGGAACAAACAGCTACAAAAAAAAGAAAAAATTAATGGGAGCAGTTGTGCCTCCTATTCTTCTCAAGAATAACTTCTATGGAGCGTTGCCCATAAGCAATTAATTTGTTGCAATGAATGCAACAAATCATTAGATTCCTAAATTCAGGCTGGATGTTTGGAATCATGGTAGATGGAAGTGGTGGTGGTGGTGCTGATGAAGTGCTTGGAGCAGAGCCCTGCTCCTTCTCGGACCTTCGCACTACAGCCCTCGCGCAATTGTTGGGGTGGATGTTCTTCACATGGCGTTCCATGCTGTAAGTGCCAAACTAATATTTCTTGTTGGCATTACCCCTAGATAATACTGCTTCACATCTTACATGTGACAAGTGGAGCATTCACTTTTTTTAAACCTTCAGGGAAGGTAACAAATTTCCATACAATGGATTCCTTTTTTTTGGTAGGCCGTGGCTATTCTTCTACAAATTCTTCAGATGAAGATGAAAAATGATCAGATTCCTGTGGAAGTTCAGCCATTTGGAGTTGTTTCTCAAAGCCCAGCAGCTGAAGAAAAAAGATGGTTCTTCTGTGAAAGTCAAAGAAGAATGAATAACATGGTCTTTCAATAATTGGAGTAGGAAGTATTATAAACCAATAGAATGTCTTGTTTTAAAGTTACATGGTTTGACGTAATCTTATGGTGCGCTTACGTAGCGCTTACGTAGCGCTTACGTGCGCTTACGTGCGCTTACGATGCATTTACGGTGCGTTTACATAGTACGTACCATCGCGAGATTCGTAATTGTTTTAAAAAAGTAATATACAGTCCTTAAAATGAAAAAAAACACATGTTCTACATTATCCCAGATAATGTGTATGTTTACATTGTACAATAAATACGTAGATATAATGTTTTTAAGTGTATAAAACTTTCGGGGGGAAACACACGTAGGTTTTATAGTGCGTGTACGGGGCTCTCACGGGGCGTTCAAGTGCTACGTACCATAGCGAGATTTGTAATTACTTTAAAAAGTAATATACTGTTCTTAAAAGTTTAAAAAACCCATTTACTTCATTATCCCAGATATTGTCTACCTTTAAAATTTACATTAAATTCATAGATATAATTTTTTTTAATGTGTATAAAACTTTCGGGGGGAAACGCACGTAGGTTTTACGGTGCGCGCACGGGGCTCTCACGGGGCGTTCAAGTGCGACGTACCATTGCGAGACTTGTAATTACTTTAAAAAGTAATATACTGTTCTTAAAAGTTTAAAAAACACATTTTCTTCATTATCCCAGATATTGTCTACCTCTAAAATTTACATTAAATACGTAGATATAATGTTTTTAAGTGTATAAAACTTTTGGGGAGAAATGCACGTAGGTTTTATGGTGCGCGCACGGGGCTCTCACAGGGCGTTCAAGTGCGACGTACCATCGCGAGATTTGTAATTACTTTAAAAAGTAATATACTGTTCTTTAAAAAAACAATTTTATTCATTATCCCAGATATTGTCTACCTTTAAAATGTACATTAAATTCATAGATATTACATTTTTGAACTTTAAAAAACTTTCAACGCAGCTCTTACAGTGCGCTTACGGTGCGCGGACCTTGTGATGATACCAAAAAAAAAAAAGCTTGCAAATAAAAAAAAAAAATAATAATTTTTGTACTTAGTTTTATCATTATTTTACTATAAAATGTGAAATATAAATAAGTGATGTCATTTGAGATGTAATCAGTGATGTCATGAGTGATGTCACTGACCATGTCATGAGTGATGTAATATGTGACGTCATCAGCAGTGCATTGCGGGCACGCGAGTTATAGTTAGCTGAACTAACTATAACCGGGGAATTTGAATGGTTTTGTATGAGAGAAATGTCCAGCTAACTATAACGTGTGTGAAAGCTATGGATTTTTCAGTGAATTTGCAAGGTTTTTTAAATGCTAATTCCTAACTATAACGTGTGTGAAACCTGTTTTTTTTAGTGAATATATATATATATATGAAATCCATTTCTCGCGCACTCCCAGCTCTTATTACCCATTCATGACCAATACTGCAAAATGCTTTCTGTTATTTATTCATAACAGCTTTCTTCAGCGACACTGCTCGATGCGTTTCGTGGTCCATGTCGCTTGCTCACAAGACTATTTTACAATTCATTGTCAGTTTTTAGTGTGTAAGTAAACAAGTGAAAGTTAAAAAAGTGCAATCAGGAAATGACCAGATTCATGTGATTTCCTGTGAAAACCGCTATGAATTCTGGTATTTGTGGTTTAGAATGTCTACCTTGATGCAATCCATTGCCTCTGTGTTTCAAATAATGTTTTGTGTATATCGCTGTTGCGAGTTCTAATCTATATAGTCTACAATTTTTATACGCTATCAATGTATTCTATGTGTCTGCTTGTTCCCTCCAGTTTTTTTTTTTAACAGCCTATTTCATTGTTAGATACTCCAATCTGTTAAGTATGTGGACTTGTAAGTAATTTATTCTTATATTTGTTCCCTCCAGTGGGCACTCTGATATGTATCAACCTGTGTATAACCAGAATAATTATGTCATTAGCGGTGTGGTGTGAATGTGTGAAAACAAAAAGAGGGTGACTAGAAAAAGGGAATTAAAAAACCATTCATTTGTTAAGGGAAGTGGTTACTTTACAGTTCCTTAAGATGGACATGGTATCAAAGACTGCGGGGATCAAAGATGGTAATGTAATTCCTCATCCTGGTTCAGTCCATGGGGGGTCAAAGTTCTGAAATTTAGGATGTGTTTCGATTCCTTCTGTCGCAGTTCTCTAGCAGTCCCCTCCTCGCGGATGAGGTCCTACTGTTTCTATGGCATACAATTTCAGTTCCCTCCAGTTTCTGCCATGGGCTTTTTCCATGTGTTTTGCGACTGCGTTGCTCCGATCACAGTTCACTGTTGCCCTCACATGTTCAAGAATGCGCTTTTTGAGGTTGCATTTTGTGCTGCCCACGTATTTTAATGCACATGGGCATTTTATGATGTATACTGCGAATCGGCTCTTGCAATTTATTAGTTATTGAATTTTCCATGTGCGTGTGTTTGCCATTTAAATTTCTTTTTTGTTGGAGGCAATGGCGCAAACTTTAAGTCCTGTGCATTTAAAGAACCCTTTGGGTTTCAGCTATATTTCTGTTTTTTTGGCATCTGAAAATGTCTGTGGACCAATCTGTCCCGCAGGTTTTCCTCGTTTCACCCGGTTAGTTTGCTTCAGCTTTCCTCTCCAATGTTTCTTTCAAGTTGTTGCCGGCGTTCTCTTGAGCCCCTATAGAAAGGTTGTGGCCCAAGCAGGGACTGCCAAGCGCTCTTTTGGTGGTGAGTTTCGAGTGCAGCAGAGCCTCGCTGCTAATAAATGAAATCCGTTTTTGCACAGGCAAAGTTTCTCGTGCACTCCCAGTTCTTATTACCAATTCACGAACAATACTGCAAAATGGTTTCTGTTATTTATTCATAACAGCTTTCTTCAGCGACACTGCTCGATGCGTTTTGCGGCCCACGCTGCTTGCTCACAAGACTATTTTACAATTCATTGTCAGTTTTTAGTGTGTAAATAAACAAGTGAAAGTTAAAAAAGTGCAATCAGGAAATGACCAGATTCATGTAATTTCCTTTAAAAACCGCTATGAATTCTGGTATCCGTGGTTTAGAATTTCTAGCTTGATGCAATCCATTGCCTCTGTGTTTCAAATAATGTTTTGTGTATATCGCTGTTGCGAGTTCTAATCTATATAGTCCACAATTTAATACGCTATCAATGTATTCGATTCATCCCAAACTGGCTACCATATATTTTCTTCCTAAGGTACACAAGCATCCCACTAAACCACCAGGGAGGCCAATATTTCGGCAAAAGAATTTTTACAAGAGCCCATGGCTAACTTTCTATAACTGATCTATACAATAAAAGCTTAATAAGTCCCTGTTGCTCTGATGGAATTTAGCAAAATGATGGGCTACAGGGTAGGTCTTGTCCTTATTAGCTATCGCACGCATGTACTCAAGTATGCGCTTCTTCGCAGGGTGGATCCTGCTGCCTATATAGCGCTTAGCGCATGGGCACTCGAGGCAGTAGATAGTATATTCCAAATTACAATCCAGAATCTTTTTATCTCTCTAGTGGGTTTTACATCATCTGGTCTTCCTAGATAGTTTGAAACCTTCTTGCTGTTTTTGCAAGCTTTACAGCGCAGACATGGAAAAAATCCCTTAGTATTTGCTATTTTATAGGACTGTGACAGAGTTGAAAAGTGACTATGGACTAGGTGGTCCCCAAGTGATTGGCAACGTCAGTAAGTGATTGGTGGGCGCTCTGCGAGATGTTTCTTGAGTGTGGTGTCTGTTTTCAAGATGTGCCTGTTTTTCTTAAAGATGTGCACCACCTCACCTGATCTTATGTTAAAATCAGTGATCATTCTGGTAGGTTCTTCTCTTTTAATTACAGGTTTCACTACCAGAAGGTCCCTCCTATTCACTTCAGCTACCTTGTCTGCAGCCTATTTTAAGATGTTTTTAGAATATCTCCTAGTTTTGAATCTGGTGCTAGCCTCATTCCTAGCTCTTTGGTAAACTTCCTCCACCGGGCAGTTACGTTTCAGGCGTAGAAATCCACCAAAGGGGACAACTCGTACCAGACTCCTGGTGTGTTGCCAGTAGGTAGTTATAGTTAGGTCCAAGTTTCAAGAGGAAGAACATTTTTTGTTTTGCTTATAACTTTGGCGTCGTTTGATGAATCTTCATGAAATTTTCAAAATGAATTCTTTGTTCATATCAGCTCATATGTTGAAAGTTTGGGGTGAGTGGTCAAGGAGGGCCGAGATAAAAGGGGGTCCAAAAACGTATTTTCTCCATGTTAATTAAACTTTTGACAAGGCTACAGGTAGAACACGTGAACGGAATTACCCCAACTTTGGCAGGGAGAAAGGTCTTGATCTAGAAAGCATGCTTTTGTTTATTTGGTGTAAATTCATTCAGTAGTTTTGGAGAAATATCAACATTTACAGATATTGATATTTAGGAATTCTGCCATCTGATGGCTGAGGCGTTACGAGCACAAGCTAGCTGCTGATTGGCTGTGAGTGGTGCGAGCTGTTGCAACTAGGAAGTGTTGGCCGCCAATTTGTGATTCCGTTGAAGTGCGTAAGGGGGAAAAAGGGCAAAAAAAGTGGGAAATATAAGGTTAGGACCACTGTAACCTCTATGGGCTGTTTAGGGTGTGCTATAAAGGGGGTGCAAAGTTAAGTATTAACCCGTACCGGTGTGAAAGTGGTGGGCTACGGAAATTAAGTGAGGTATTGCCTAGAGTCTGTTGCTGCTAAGGTAAACTGGTGTGGGACTCGGGAATTAAAGCGTGAGCCCATATTGTGTGTCCTATGCTGTGAAGCCATGTGCTGTGGCCGCTGCACACACTTGTGGAAGTAGTGTCAGCATGTGTTTATAACTACTAGGATGAACTACTGACCCATACTGGTCTGAAAGTCCTGGGGTATGGAAAATATGTGAGGTACTGTCTAGAGTCTCATGCTGCTAAGCTGAGCTCCTGTCGGACTCGGGGATGAAAGCGTGAGTCCAAACTGTGTGTCATATTCTGTGAAGTCATGTGCTCTGGCCACTGTGCCACATCTGTCCAAGTAGTGTCAGCATGTAGTCATAGCTACTCGGAGGAACTTTTGTTTCTAACATTGTAACATGTGTATTGTGCTTTGGGGTGTTATACAGGGAGTGCAAAGGTACATTCGCGCGTATCAAATTAATTCGGTATTTGTGAAGCGCAAACTACTCACTCTTATGGGTGTGATGGCGCTGGGGTGTAAGCTGAGCTGCTAAAGGAGTTGGGGTAAAGTCGCTGAACTACTGACCCCTACCGGTATGAAAGTGCTGGACCACGGAAATTAAGTGAGGTATTGCCTAGAGTGTCATGCTGGTAAATTGATCTGCTGCTGGACTCGGGGGTGAAACCGTGACCCCAAACTGTGTGTCCTATGCTTTGAAGTCATGTGCTCTGGGCGCTGTGCCACACCTGCCCAACTTGTATATGGTGCTTAGGTGGAGTTGTATAGGGAGTGCGAAGGTAAATCAATACAGTATTTTGTAAAGCATAAACTACTGACCCCTAAGGGTGAGTAGAGCTGGTGATCAAAGCGAGAGCTCCTTGCTGCAAAGTGAGATGGTGTGGCAGCTACGCCTCAGCTGTGTGGAGAATACATTTTAGCAAGGGTCCCGGAGTTGCCGTTACCTGGCACTAAAATAGCAGACCTAAGTTGTAAGTTATTGGGTGGCTCTAAAAAGAGTCCTTGTGTTCATTAGTTGGAGTTACATATAAGTGTGGATGCACAGCTTTAAGTAATTCAGGGAAACTCGATTTCTCTGATCTGTGAAGTGTACTCCATCTCTTCTGTAGATATCAGCCATATAAAAACATATGTTGTTGTTGTAGATGGACCCTATTTTGTGGTCTCGGAGGTATGCAGACACAGCTTTGTTGACTTTCTTCCTAGATTTTTCAATCTGAGGAAACAAATTGTTTTGACCATTTCCACTTCTGTCTTTGGCATATATTTGAATATACAAAGACAGTTTGAGGCAAAATTCACATCAATTGTCCAAAGGTGTCTTTCATAAGCATTTCCAAACCTAACCCAGTCAATGTACCTAGGTCCTTTTCACCACAGTGCACAATCATGAGGTTAGGGTGTTGGAGATGCAAAAGGCAACAATTGGTGCCACTTTAATCCTCTCTGTGGAAACCATTTAATGTCCACATTTTGTAAACCTAGGTCTAAGTCAATACGTCTCTGTTCTGTATACCTCTTGCACCAAATAACATCGCTATGTCCATCGATCCACACTAGCATTTTGAAGGTATGTCTCAAAGGTATGGAAAGATGCCTGTAGCTCATGCAGTCCCTTCGTGGTGTAAGAGACATGTTTAAAGATGGGATACTAGTTTTTTTTTCACATACAAAACGTTACCTGATTGGGAAATAAATAGCATTGTTTTTTAAAAGTAGGGTGCACATTCGTTTTGTGAAAAAGCATATTTGTGATTGGTTAAGAAAAAGCAGTTTGAATGTGGAGTACATATTATAGGATAAAACTTGCTCAACTCAACCACACCTGTTACTTGCGTTTGGAAAGAACTGTTTGAACTTAAAACAATTGTGAACTTTTAACCTGCACGTGCCGTTAAATGTTCGAGAAAATGTTGCAAAAATGTATCATTAGGTTTAAAAAAATTGATGAACCTTAAACATGCACATTTTGTAGAATGTTCTAGAAAATTAAAAAGAAACTAACGGAGAGAAGCTTTGAAATGTAAAAGAATCAAGGAAGTATTCTAATTTTTTGGTTGCTTGTATTCATGTGTGGAGTAACAAAATTATAGTAACAGCACCAGGAAGAGGAAGAAGCAGGGAGTGGGGGGACAGGGGAGATGGGCACAATGGCACACATGTACAATGAAGTACAGAACAAGTATAGACAAAGAATGGCCAAAATAAAACACACCAACAAAGAGCATAAGTCACACAACCTGGCAACATCACATCACTGAACAAGCAAAGAAGTGAAAACCACGCTGCATTCATACAGGATGTGTAGAAAGGCCGGTTGTGTGTGTAGTGGGATGTCTGCGACCGTGGTCATCATGGATGAGATGCCTAGCCTGTGGCACATGAGCAGGTTCACTGTGTGTTACGTTGCCAAACAGCTGCTCCTCCCTCCCGCGAGCCCCCACTCTTTTGTGTGGTGCGCTGTTGTATCCTGTGTACTTGCATGGTACAACATTGTAATGTCTATTCCGGCATGTCCTTCGGCATTCGAACTACACCATGAGAGTGCCGTTTGGTGGTGGAGTATCCCACTTTACAACATTGTCTGCTGCAGGCCATGTGGCAGGCCACACCATTACACAGAGGCACACTTAACACACTTCCTACACACGGACATGTCCGAGACACCCCGTTTCCCTTGCCGGATAGTCACACCCATGCGCTGACCTGTGTACGCCAGACCAGCACACGTGTGTTGTGCTTGAAGGAGGATGCGTGCCTAGCTACATGTCCAGGGTCACTGCCAATGCTGAGGTGACATGGTAACGTCTGCTGAAGACAACACACTGTCATGCTAACACAATGACCACGTGGACACACTTGCTCAGATGCCGGTTTGGGGGGCGTTGGGGGTCATGGTGTTGTTGCGATGAGTGTTGTGGCCCTCATGGGTATTCCTGTATTGTGCTCATTGACTCTATGGCACCTGTGGGTGTTCGGGTATGATTCTTAACTGTGTTTCCTTTCATGCTGCAGGTAGTCGTCCTGCTTAACACCAGCAGAAAATTCCTGATGGTAATGTGGGTTATCGCCGTAATTAATTTCGTATTGCAGTTGTGAAAGTTGTGATGTAATTTTTCTGTGTGCAGAACAATATACAAACTGGGCAGTGTATCCCCTCAAGATGCAGCACCTGACACACTATTTCTAATCAATATAAATACAATGAGATTTCTTCATTGATTTTGCGTGTCCACTGTAAGTGGAGGCACTACCTATGTGCAATTCAATAAATCTAACACAGTATTCAGAAGTTGGTGCAAACTGCAGAGATCACCAGTATTCCCGCGATAAATGCTCCAAAATTTAACACCATGTTGGATACTAGCAAATAACAGTAATAAGAACAAGAGTCAGACAGCAGTTAAGAAAACAACCAAAAAGGTTCATACTTTTTTTGTGATACTTAACATATATAAACCATAAACTATTTTTAAATTGTATTTTGTTATTAATATATATATATATAAAAATAAAGAAATAAACAAAATGTAACAAACATAATAGAAAAGAACAAGGTGGAAGAGTGCTGTGCGGACCATGGATGTCGACGACAGAGCCTGGAAAATAAAGCCCAAAATAAGGACGTGTGTAATGCGCATATCAATGGACTGAGAGAGAGAAATAGAGAAGGAAAAACAATCCAGAGAGAAAAAGAGAGGGAAGGAAAGAAAGGGAGTGGGAAAGGGCGAAGGGAAAGAGAGATAGAAGGAAAGGAATGAAGAGAGTGAGAGAGAGAAGAGAGGGAAGAGAGAGAGAGATAGAAAGAGAGAGAGACTGTCGCCTCTGCGCATCCATGAGCAAATAATTACCTGGTGCCAGCGGAGTGTGCAGCAGTGGACTGACTCCACTTACCCGTCAAAATCCCGCTGATCTCAGATGTGTTGCTAAGTCCTGAGTCATGAATGGCAGCGACCACAACAGATTCTGCACGGATCTGACAGATGCCGCTGAGTCCTGAGTCTTGAATTGCGGAGACCACATCAGCTTCTTCTCGGATCTCCCAGATGTTGCTGAGTCCTGAATGGAGGAGACCACTACAGCTTCTGCCTGGCCCGGCAGATCTCACACAAGTCGCTGAGTCCTGAGTCGTCAATGGCGGAGACCACCTCAGGGTTTGGTGCCACTAAGCCTGTGGAAATCAAGTTTGTGTCACGTGGTGGTAGGCTCCTGATGTCCACATGAGTGTGGGGTGGCACTAACCCTATGCATATGAAGTCCGCGCCTCTGGGATGGTAGGCTGCTGACTGCCATACTGCTGAGGGTGCGACAAACCTTCTGCGCAACTTTTCATGAACTCCTCAGGGAGTGGACGTGAGATGTTGAGAACTAGACCACTGATCTGCACACCAACAGCGAGCGACAGGTAGCTATGTGGGGCCATCGTCGAAATGTTATCGGAGTGGGGTAGGGGGGCATATGACAGAACAGGACAGGGATAGCTACAATGTCATTTGAGATGTCACCAGTGATGTCATCAGGGATGTCATGAATGATGTAATATGTGACGTCATCAGCAGTGCATTGCGGGGGCACGAGTTATAGTTAGCTCAACTAACTATAACAGCAGAATTTCTATCATTTTGTATGAGTGAAATGTTCAACTAACTATAACGTTCCTGAAACCTATGTTTTTTCTGTGAATTTCTAAGGTTTTTTAAATGCTAATTATATTATATATGTATATACCAATAACATAAAATCTATTTAAAAAAACATTCTATTTTAAATTAATCACATGAAACTATTTAAAAATCTTTTAACAAAAATGTGCCACTCCAGTCAGTGAAACAGTAGGAACAGTGTTGGATAGTGGAGTTGTAAAAATTACTGTTCCTACTCCAGTGAGTGCAACAATAGGGAAAGTGTTAGATAGCGGAGGGGTAAAATTTACTATTCCTACTCCATTTAGTGCAAGAGTAGGGAAAGTGTTAGTTAAAGCAGGGGTAAAAATTACTATTCCCTCTCCAATGAGTGCAGCAATAGGGAGAGTGTTGCATAGGGGAGGGGTAAAAACTACTATCCTACTCTTGTGAGTGCAACAGTAGGGAAAGTGTTGGATAGCAGAGGGGTGAAAATTACTATTCCGACTCCAATATGTGTAACAATAGGTAAAGTGCTGGATAGCGGAGGGGTAAAAATTACTATTCCAACTCCAATGAGTGCAACAGTAGGGAAAGTGTTGGATAGGGGAGGGGTAAAAATTACTATTACCACTCCAGTCAGTGCAACAGTAGGGAAAATTTGGATTGCGGAGAGATACATTTACTGTTCCCACTCCAATATTTGTAGCAGTAGGGAAAGTGTTAGATAGCAGAGGGGTAACATTTTCTATTCCTACTCCAAAGAGTGCAACAGTAGGGAACGTTTTGGATAGAGGAGGGGTAAAAATTACTATTCCCACTCCAGTGAGTGCAACTATAGGGAAAGTTTTGGATAGTGGAGAAATGACATTTACTATTCCCACTCCAATAAGTGCAACTGTAGGGAAAGTGTTGGATTGCAGAGAGGTCACAATTTAGCCACTCCAGTCAGTTCAAAATTAAAAACAAACAAAATATACATTTTTTTAAATGAATACAAAAATATATAAATATGATAAAAATTAAAAAGCAATGATATTTAATATTAAAAAATAAACATAATATAAAGGTAAGTACATATGACAAATACCTACAAATATTATATTAAATACAATTAAAAATAATTCTCAAACAAATACATATTTTTAATTAGAAAATATTTAGAAACGGGGGAGTGGCTAACGCCCATGGAAGATGGCGGCATTTCAGTGATTCTCGGTGAGGCGACGAGGAGACTGAGGGACACCATGGCGGCATGTATGGCAGTGTATTGCTAAAAATGGACCAGCAAGCGTTGGAACCTATGCGGAACACCGGAGCATAAATTTCATGTTGCACAGAGCTTCATAGGTTAAGCGCTCCTTCATTACCATCACTAGCGGCTTTAACAGCAGGAGGCCCGCCATCTTAAATACGCACGCACTTTGGAAAGAGCCATCTTCCTGCGACTTTTGCTTTACAGCTCGCAATGCTTGCGCGGGCAGCCTTATAAGAAAAAGTTTGCCTCTTTGGTGTTCCAGGTGATTCTGAGTTGCAATATACTTTCTTCAGTGCTCTTTATTATATGGAATTACAAAGACTATGCTGTTGAGGTAAAAGCGCTTTTACTGAGACAACATTTACTCAAGTGATACATGAGCCTTCTTTTTTTTAAAACAAAGTGCATTACTGTATATGATTTTATTACATGTTTTTTTTTTCTCCTGTATATCCTTAACTGAAATCAAAGAGCTACCCAACATCCGGCATTGGGGATTGTTCTCTTGTTATTTGCACTGAGGGTTCTCATGAACCGCACTCTTCTGCATGCTGGATCTGGCTGCCTCATCTTATGGGCAGATTGAGGAAGGCAAATTCTCTGTTGAAACCTACAGCTTGCAGATTTATAATCCGTTCGAGCTCCCACTCGTTCCTGGCCACAATAGAGGACTCTTTGTACTTGCCACTTAAAAGCGCTTCTTCATCCAGCAATAATGCTCCTTTTACTACTAATAAAGCGTCAACCAAATGATTGAAAAAAGGCCCTCCTTCTCTAACAAAGCAGACTTCGTCCCTATATATGGACCTTCTCCTAGAAGAGATTCATGCTCTCCATCCCTTTGAAGAAGAGACTAACTTCAAATGATAAGTTCTTACAGATGGATGTACAAACATGGAGGAGAGGATCACCGAGTTTCAACACAACGTGGAGTCTCTAAACTCAACCTGCTGTAAAGTAGAAGTTTTTCAAACCCAAGTCACATCCCTCCAGAGCCAGATTGAATACCTTGAAAACAGGAACAGACAAAATACCCTTTGGTTATATGGTTTACCAGAGGGCTCGGAGGGCTCTGATTCTCTCAATTTCTTTAAATAGTTCCTGCAACAGTTTTGAGCCTACCAAAGATACTACTCTGAACATCCAGTGTTCCCATAGATTGTGACCTCCACATGCGGCGTCTTCCAACATGAAGAAACTGAGAGGAGTTATACTGTACTTTCTTGAATATACTGATATGCCCAAGGTGCTATCTGCAGTTAGATCCGCAAAACAAATGACATCATCTGGTAACTATGTTTTCTTCTCACAAGACTATGCCAAATCCACAGCGGACAGACACAGAGAATTCCTCGTGATGATACCAGCGGTCTGATCTATTGGGGGCGCGGTTTGGCCTATTCCATCCCTGCCTATTCAAAGTAACTTTCAATATTAAAACTACTATTTATGAAGATCCAGCCAGGCTAAAAAGCTTTCTAAATTTGTATAGTACGGAATCTATGGACACATCTTGCTCCAAATAATATGTGTTAACTTATGTATGTTATCTTATTTGAGATTTCAGGTTCAGCAATATCTAAATTTAGCTTGTATTTGAAGTTATAGAAGATGTTATAGTTTAACCAATTGTTTACATAAAATCAACCAACTTTTCTCTTTTCAGGTTCAATTTTGTTACTGTTCAATGTGTTTCGCCTTGCATTTCTGTTGTCCTGAAGTCTCCCCAGCCTTACCTCGTGGAGTCTGGACGTGTCATCGTTCAATGTGGCCTCATCCCCCATCACTTCTTATATGTTTTGGGATTTATGTAGATATAGTCTTTTTTCTTCTTCTAGTCTCTCTGATTGTAACCTTTTTCAATATATATGCCCCTACCAATGGTGGTGCTCTTTTTTGGTCCCAAATTACTCAACTGCTTGTAAGCGTACCCTTCAGAGAATGTTATGTTTGCGGGTGACTGCAATCAAGTAGTTGATCCCTTTGTAAACTGAAATTCTAAGACTCTTCTTATTCCAAATAAAACACACAAAATGTTTTTACTAGGGCTGGGCGTAGTTTGAGAAGTAGCGCTTTGAGAAGCTACGCAAAGTGCACTTCGCACTACGCGAGCTACGCGTAGCACTACGCGAACTGCGTAGTAACATGTTCGCACTGTGCAAGATGCCGTTTTCAATGATTGGCCAGTGCGGACAAGCATTCGGCACTGTGCAATCATTGAAAACGGCATCTTGCACAGTGAGAGCTGTAGTTTTCTGCCGCTCAAGTAGATTTTTACTCGAACAGCAGCTTTGTCAATGCGGACTGGTAGTTTCTCAGCGCGAGCGGTCGCGAGCATTCGCGACCACTCGCAATGAGAAACCTGACCTCCCCGCATTGAGAACCTCGCCTGGAGGTTTATTTTCTACGCTCAAGATCAGCAACTTGATGTTGCTGATCGCGAACGAGCAAAAAGTCTCGCCGGGATGTCATTTTGCTTGTTCGCGGTCGCCAACTTAACTTTGAGAACCACGAGGAACCTGGTGGATGCTTGGAGACTCTGTAACCCCTCACTGCAAAAATATATATTTTCTCCCCGCCCCACCAATCTCAATCTAGAATTGACCATTTCTTCATTTCACTCAATATTTCCCAGTCTTTATGCTCAGCTGATATTGGCCCCATACTTATGTCTGACCATGCTCTTGTTTTGCTCCAACTGGATATCTTACATCAACCTGAAATTATCTAAAACATTGCGTTTTAGCAATTCCTTACTCTTAGACTCCGGCTTCACCATCTCTATTATCTCCTTTTTCTGTGAATTTTTTCAAATCAATCAAACAGATAACCCTCCCATCCATACCATTTGGAATGCTTTTAAAGCTGCATGTGAATTCATAATAAGAAATGTGTCTAGCAAAAGCAAAATAATGAATCATGAACTTCTTATGAAAATTAAGAGATTGGAACACTCCTTTCACACCTCTAAGTCAAAAAGTTGCCTGTCAGATCTTATAAATGCCAAAATTGATTTCAATAAGGTTTCTACCGAAAATGCTTCTCTATATTTATTAAAAACCAGTGCAAAGTTTATGGAGGCCAGAATAAATATGGTAAATATTTAGCCAACTACTTTAAGATTAAGCAAAATAGGCTTCAAAATGAAACCATTATTGAAGATAATCGAATACCGAAACTCAAAGATTCTGAAATTCTGAACACATTTTTGCAGTTTTACAAGCCTCTATACACCCCTGAGAATGTCCTCAGATGCAGATATCACTCATCTTTCTACGATTCAGCAACATGCTAAGTCCCCAGTGAATTCAGATCTTTTAGAAATTGATATTACGCAGACCGAAATGCTAAATGCATGGAAGACCCTGCAAAAAGATAATGTCCCAGGCCCTGATGCTTCTACGGTTGAATTTTATTTACATTTTGCCCAAATACTTCTTCCACACCTGCACACGCTTATTTACTCTCTCATCACATCACGTACATTCTCAGGTTCCATCTTAGAGGCCTTAATTAAGCCTGGGCGGAGAACTACGCTCCGTTCGCGGAGTTTGCGAATTTTCGGCAACTTCGCACTTCGCGGCGAGCGCGAAGCTGTCGACTACTTTGCAATCTACAGCGTAGCGTAGTAGTTTTTCTTCCTCGCGCGCTCAATAGCATTCTCACGTGGGCGGTTATGACTTACCGTGGTTCTGCATTCGCTTTCTCGCTTTTCTCTCCCGTTCGCGTTCGCTACGATGTTTGGAATCCCGCCGCACAATCCAACCCGACTGTGAGAACGCGATAAGTAGTTGTGTTCCCGAACAAGACGTGCACCACGCGAACACGTTATACGCGACCCGGAAGTGGAAATAGGGGACGCGAGGGGGCGGAACAATTGAAAAAACAAGATGGCCACACCCATAGCCCACCACATGGGTAAGGTCGCACGCTACAATCCCCCGAACACGCAGACAGCGCCCCAAACACGCACAACGTGCTCCCGAGCAAGAAAAATGGCTCGCCAACGGGTCCAGCAAGCTACTACACATGCTCGCGAAGCTCGCGTAGTGCAAGAACGTCTTCGCGTAGCTTCGCGTAGCGCGACTACGTGTACTACACCCACCCCTAGTCTTAATCTATCTCATACCAAAAGAAGGCAAAGATTTACGATATTGCAAAAACTATAGGCCCATATCCCTAGTCAATAATGATTACTAAATTTTCTCAAAAGCATTAGCCCTTCGACTAGAAACATATCTCCCTCTGATGCTTGGTAAAGAGCAATTAGGACGTAAAATCACTGACAACACACGTTTAATTTTGATATTTTATCCAAAAAATTACATTATTTATATCCTTTGCCTTGGATGCAGAAAAGGCTTTTGCTATGGTAAACTGGCCTTTTCTTTTTCATACTCTTAAATGGTTTGGGTTTGACTCAAAAAATGTTTTTCTAATTGCTTTGCTCTATTCTGAACCCAAAGCTGCCATTTTTGCTAATGGTCTGACATCTCCTTATTTTACTCTAAATAGAGGAGTTGGCTAGGGCTGCCCTTTATCTTCCTTTCTTTTTAATTTGGTACTAGAACCATTTTTATCAAAAATCCAGCAAAATAATTACATAACATGGTTAAAATCTAACTGTCAACGAATTTAATGAGCAGCATATGCAGATGATATATTATTATTCCTCTCTCAAGGACACACCTCACTCCCAGTATTGTTGAAAGAGGTGGAATCCGATAAATTGGTATATGGATACAAACTAAATAACGAAAAATGCAAAATACTGCTCTTAACTAAGTACACATTTCAAGAAGATTTTGGGATTTCTAACTTCACATGGAATTCTCAACACATTAAATATTTGGGTTAATGATTTTCTACATCTATTAGGACATCCATTTCTCTGAACTTTGCTAAGTGCCTGGATAAAATAAAATCGCTTACTACGAAATGGCATCCATTTTACCAATCCTGGTGGGGTCGCCTGGGCGCCATTAAAATGATGCTTACCCCTATCATTCTTTATATTATATCTAATATACCAATATCTATTCCAGCTAAGTCAATTCAATCCTTCTTTTGTTTTTCAGGATGAGCAAAAAATCAAGAATGTCATTGCAAAAGTTCACTTGACCAAAATAGGAAGGCGGAGTAAACTTTCCTGATTTTCCTAAATATGATAAAGCTTTTCAATTAGAGCAGCTGTCAAAATGGTGTCTGATCCATCTGAGGATTCCCAATTATGGAATGATCACGAGGTTTCATTCATATCACACTTCTCCTTTCAGGTATACCTCTCCTTCACTCGTAAACCACAAAAAACTTATACATCAGTAGTTAAATTCTCCTGTAAGATATTAGACACTCTTCTTCATACCGCACTACATGATCTCGACACCTTTTTTGCCTCCACAATCTGGCATAACAAATCCATACTTGTCAACACCAAACCCCTTCATTGGAAAGCATGGAGAATTAAAGGTCCAATTTGGGGGTACCAGCTATTTGAACAAGGCACACGTATCCCAATTTTTAAAGGTGTTCTCTCTTTTTCATTTACCTCCCTCTTTTCACCATAAACTTTCAGTTCTACGATCCACAATACTAAAAGCCTACATTCACTTTCAATTTATAACTCTTTCATCTCCCATGATTGACTCTACATGGTGTCATTTCCTCTGCTTGAATCCCAAAACCTCCAATTTTAATTCCCGCTTATCACAATCTCGCATCAGGAGGGATAAAACTAAATCAGAACTTTCTTGGGAAACTGACTTTGACACGCTTTGGCCCATTTTCTTATAGAATAAATTATGGACCATCTAGAGCAGCCAACACTACACAAACTGTTTTTTTTCATTTATAATAGACTTCTTTTCACACCCACATATTTACACAGAATATATGATGAAATTCCTAGCACTTGTTGGAAATGCTCTTATGAAGACGCTGACGTAAAACCCTTGCTATTTACTTGTCCATATGTACTTAAATTTGGAAACAAGTTTGGACTCAAATTAACATCATCATTCGTACCACAGCTCCCTTTTCCCCCATCAAAATTTTTTTGGGGAGCTTGTCCCAAGTTTAGAATAAGAAACAATCATAAATACAAATCATAGGCTTGTTGCTAGCTGTTGCTTTTCAAAAGATAACAAAATATTGGAAGGATACAACTATATTATCATACTTAACTTGGTGTTACGCTGTTTGTCATAATCATAGATTGGACACAGCCTTTGAATATCTTATATCTCTTGCTAAAAACATTTACAACTATGGTCTCCTGTTACACAATTTGTCAATGATTGTGCAAAATAATCCCTTACTACAAGAAGTTGCTCAGCCTCCCTGACTTCCCTTATATTATCAATGATACTGTTTAATATATTATCTTTATAATTTTCATGTGATTGTATAATATTAATATACTTAGCTTTATTCTCATTCCTTATTACATTAATAATATCCAAAAAACAGATCTTTATATTTCTTCAATGTATTTTAATTGCACCATACAAATAACATATATAATATTCCTATTCTCATATATGTATTAATTGATGCTTAACTGTACGAAGTATTCATATATCATTTAGTTATTTTTTCTCAATAAACCTGTTCTTGAATTAACCCAAAAAATATTCAGAAACAAGAACATAAATTATTATATACATTTACTTTTTTATATTTCCTACCCTATGACACTACACAATTCACGACTCACATCTAAATAAAAAACAAAATGTACTTTCATAATTAACATAATTAATTACCGACTAAAGAAGTATTAATAATTAAATAACTAATTTACCCCTATAATCCCCACAACCCACTGCTAAAATTAAGCTGAAACAAAATTATTTCACAATTAAAACGCATTGTCAATTTAAAAGGTAATAGTATTTAACAACTAATTATGAAGTGAGTAAAATTAATTTACTATCTACCCTTTATCCCTATAAGAATAAAACCCACTCACAGAAAAAGATAAACAATTGGCCTAATAAAATATGAATTCATGAATTGATATTAATGATCAACTAATTTCTAATTATTAAAACATACATTACTTCTTACCCTTTACCCTTATAAATCCCACAACCCACACTTAAAATTAATTACACAATTGCAATATTGAACTGTCAATTAATTAATTAATATTATTTAACAACCAGTTATTAATTAAGCATACATTATTTCCCACACTTTACCCTTATAAACCGCACAAACCCGCACCTAAAATTAATTACACAATTTTCATGATTCATTTTTAATCAATTAATTAATATAAATGAACAACTAATTAATAATTAATCAAAAATAAATAACTTCCCAAACGTTACCCCTATAAACCTCACAACCTGCACCTAAATTTGTTTAACCAATTAACAACCAATTTATAATTAATTACAAATAAATTGCTTCCCACAATTAAGACTATGAAATCTCTATTAAATACATATTAATAAATACAAAATTATCATTATTTTTTTAATTAACATACCTCCCACCCGTTTTCCATATAAACCCACAACCCACTACGTAACTAAAAAATGCTAAATTTTATTAAAATGACATTGATAACTACTAAAAATGTAACACTTAAAAAAACATACACAATAATTATACACAAAACATATATATCACATACATTTAAAATATAAACTAAAATACATAACACTAGTAAAAAATGGATATTTTAAACAACTATATTTTTGCAAATGCTATTAATGATTTCTATATTTTTAAAAATGATATTTCTCACCTCAAATTTGATATTCTTGACCACGATATTCTTGCTGTTAATATTTCCAAAACGATTCATAAAGGGGGTGGTGATGGACAGAGTATTTGAATTAAGCAGAACACTCCTACCCTGTCAAAAGATCAGGGCTTGATCCATCACCGTTTTTTTAGCTCACTGCACCCTCCCAGTTCAGAACCTGGCTACATGCAAATTAGTCTGTCCCTGGCCCAGTGCATCATGGGAACAGGGCAGACCAAACTACCAAGCTAATTCTTTACTGGAAAGGAAACAAGCTTCTGGGGACCGGTTTCTGGCATTACAGCCGTCTTCGGCCCGGCTTGCTTGAATCCTGATGGTGCAGTGAGCAAGGGACTCACATCTGAGCATACCCTTCCACACTTGTGGTAGCCAAAACAATTCATAAAGGGGGTGGTGATGGACAGAGTATCTGAATTAAGCAGAACACTCCTACCCAGTCAAAAGATCAGGGCTTGATCCATCACCGTTTTTTAGCTCACTGCACCATCCCAGTTCAGAACCTGGCTACATGCAAATTAGTCTGTCCCTGGCCCAGTGCATCATGGGAACAGGGCAGACCAAACTACCAAGCCAATTCTTTACTGGAAAGGAAACAAGCTTCCGGGACCGGTTTCTGGCATTACAGCCGTCTTCGGCCCGGCTTGCTTGAATCCTGATGGTGCAGTGAGCAAGGGACTCACATCTGAGCATACCCTTCCACACTTGTGGTGGCCAAAATGATTCATAAAGGGGGTGGTGATGGACAGAGTATCTGAATTAAGCAGAACACTCCTACCCAGTCAAAAGATCAGGGCTTGATCCATCACCGGTTTTTAGCTCACTGCACCATCCCAGTTCAGAACCTGGCTACATGCAAATTAGTCTGTCCCTGGCCCAGTGCATCATGGGAACAGGGCAGACCAAACTACCAAGCCATATCTTTACTGGAAAGGAAACAAGCTTCCGGGGACCGGTTTCTGGCATTACAGCCGTCTTCGGCCCAGCTTGCTTGAATCCTGATGGTGCAGTGAGCAAGGGACTCACATCTGAGCATACCCTTCCACACTTGTGGTGGCCAAAACGATTCATAAAGGGGGTGGTGATGGACACAGTATCTGAATTAAGCAGAACACTCTTACCCAGTCAAAAGATCAGGGCTTGATCCATCACCGTTTTTTAGCTCACTGCACCATCCCAGTTCAGAACCTGGCTACATGCAAATTAGTCTGTCCCTGGCCCAGTGCATCATGGGAACAGGGCAGACCAAACTACCAAGCTAATTCTTTACTGGAAAGGAAACAAGCTTCCGGGGACCGGTTTCTGGCATTACAGCCGTCTTCGGCCCGGCTTTCTTGAATCCTGATGGTGCAGTGAGCAAGGGACTCACATCTGAGCATACCCTTCCACACTTGTGGTAGCCAAAACAATTCATAAAGGGGGTGGTGATGGACAGAGTATCTGAATTAAGCAGAACACTCCTACCCAGTCAAAAGATCAGGGCTTGATCCATCACCGTTTTTTAGCTCACTGCACCATCCCAGTTCAGAACCTGGCTACATGCAAATTAGTCTGTCCCTGGCCCAGTGCATCATGGGAACAGGGCAGACCAAACTACCAAGCCAATTCTTTACTGGAAAGGAAACAAGCTTCCGGGACCGGTTTCTGGCATTACAGCCGTCTTCGGCCCGGCTTGCTTGAATCCTGATGGTGCAGTGAGCAAGGGACTCACATCTGAGCATACCCTTCCACACTTGTGGTGGCCAAAACGATTCATAAAGGGGGTGGTGATGGACAGAGTATCTGAATTAAGCAGAACACTCCTACCCAGTCAAAAGATCAGGGCTTGATCCATCACCGTTTTTTAGCTCACTGCACCATCCCAGTTCAGAACCTGGCTACATGCAAATTAGTCTATCCCTGGCCCAGTGCATCATGGGAACAGGGCAGACCAAACTACCAGGCCATATCTTTACTGGAAAGGAAACAAGCTTCCGGGGACCGGTTTCTGGCATTACAGCCGTCTTCGGCCCAGCTTGCTTGAATCCTGATGGTGCAGTGAGCAAGGGACTCACATCTGAGCATACCCTTCCACACTTGTGGTGGCCAAAACGATTCATAAAGGGGGTGGTGATGGACACAGTATCTGAATTAAGCAGAACACTCTTACCCAGTCAAAAGATCAGGGCTTGATCCATCACCGTTTTTTAGCTCACTGCACCATCCCAGTTCAGAACCTGGCTACATGCAAATTAGTCTGTCCCTGGCCCAGTGCATCATGGGAACAGGGCAGACCAAACTACCAAGCCAATTCTTTACTGGAAAGGAAAAAAGCTTCCGGGGACCGGTTTCTGGCATTACAGCCATCTTCGGCCCGGCTTGCTTGAATCCTGATGGTGCAGTGAGCAAGGGACTCACATCTGAGCATACCCTTCCACACTTGTGGTGGCCAAAACGATTCATAAAGGGGGTGGTGATGGACAGAGTATCTGAATTAAGCAGAGCACTCCTACCCAGTCAAAATATCAGGGCTTGATCCATCACCGTTTTTTAGCTCACTGCACCATCCCAGTTCAGAACCTGGCTACATGCAAATTAGTCTGTCCCTGGCCCAGTGCATCATGGGAACAGGGCAGACCAAACTACAAAGCCAATTCTTTACTGGAAAGGAAACAAGCTTCCGGGGACCGGTTTCTGGCATTACAGCCGTCTTCGGCCCGGCTTGCTTGAATACTGATGGTGCAGTGAGCAAGGGACTCACATCTGAGCATACCCTTCCACACTTGTGGTGGCCAAAACGATTCATAAAGGGGGTGGTGATGGACAGAGTATCTGAATTAAGCAGAACACTCCTACCCAGTCAAAAGATCAGGGCTTGATCCATCACCGTTTTTTAGCTCACTGCACCATCCCAGTTCAGAACCTGGCTACATGCAAATTAGTCTGTCCCTGGCCCAGTGCATCATGGGAACAGGGCAGACCAAACTACCAAGCCAATTCTTTACTGGAAAGGAAACAAGCTTCCGGGGACTGGTTTGTGGCTGGGTAGGAGTGTTCTGATTAACTCAGATACTCTGTCCATCACCACCCCCTTTTTGAAATTATTTTTGGCCACCATGAGTGTGGAAGGGTATGCTCAGACATGAGTCCCTTGTTCACTGCACCATCAGGATTCAAGCAAGCCGGGCCGAAGACGGCTGTAATGCCAGAAACCGGTGCCCGGAAGCTTGTTTCCTTTCCAGTGCAGAATTGGCTTGGTAGTTTGGTCTGCCCTGTTCCCATGATGCACTGGGCCAGGGACAGACTAATTTGCATATAGCCAGGTTCTGAACTGGGATGGTGCAGTGAGCTAAGAAACGGTGATGGATCAAGCCCTGATCTCTTGACTGGGTAGGAGTGTTCTGATTAACTCAGAAACTCTGTCCATCACCACCCCCTTTTTGAAATTATTTTTTGCCACCATGAGTGTGGAAGGGTATGCTCAGACATGAGTCCCTTGTTCACTGCACCATCAGGATTCAAGCAAGCCGGGCCGAAGACGGCTGTAATGCCAGAAACCGGTCCGCGGAAGCTTGTTTCCTTTCCAGTGAAGAATTGGCTTGGTAGTTTGGTCTGCTCTGTTCCCATGATGCACTGGGCCAGGGACAGACTAATTTGCATATAGCCAGGTTCTAAACTGGGATGGTGCAGTGAGCTAAGAAACGGTGATGGATCAAGCCCTGATCTGTTGACTGGGTAGGAGTGTTCTGATTAACTCAGATATTCTGTCCATCACCACCCCCTTTTTGAAATTATTTTTGGCCACCATGAGTGTGGAAGGGTATGCTCAGACATGAGTCCCTTGTTCACTGCACCATCAGGATTCAAGCAAGCCGGGCCGAAGACGGCTGTAATGCCAGAAACCGGTCCCCGGAAGCTTGTTTCCTTTCCAGTGAAGAATTGGCTTGGTAGTTTGGTCTGCCCTGTTCCCATGATGCACTGGGCCAGTGACAGACTAATTTGCATATAGCCAGGTTCTGAACTGGGATGGTGCAGTGAGCTAAGAAACGGTGATGGATCAAGCCCTGATCTGTTGACTGGGTAGGAGTGTTCTGATTAACTCAGATACTCAGTCCATCACCACCCCCTTGTTGATATTTCCAAGTCACAATATTTCCAACTTGATATATGTGTAAGCCGACCTTTCCAATTCGATATTCTGTTTAAATACCCAACTGACTAAATCTGAAAATAGAAAACTTGTGGGGTGAAGTGCCGAAGGAATCTGGCTGGCAAGAGGAATTTTTACTGCTCTGAGCTTTCCACGTCTAAACCAATAGCTTAACCAGGACCTCGTCCAACATGGCCAATGTTGTGGAGCACTTCGCGGTTACAGTCTGCTGCCTTGCCCCACTGAAGGATTTTGACAGTCAAAAAATAGACTAAGTCCCATGGTAACACTTCCAACTGGGCTGAAACTGGTTGGGGTATCCAATCTATGCTACTTCGTGGTCAGCCTCAAATCTTTCCTTAGTCCTAATCTGCACCTGCAGTGGCGCTTAATGCTGTCTGGCACTTTTTCCATTTAAAATTTTAAAACTGCATATCAGCTGTTGCCCGTGCTGGATAGTCCATTTATTTTATGTAATTTTGTTCATTAAATAATTGTCTATATATTGGAATGAGATTTATATTGTGTTGTTTTTTTGATTTTTTTTATTTTTCTGTTGCTTCTGTTACTTCTAAACACTTTATACATGTTCTTATGTTAAGCCTGTCCACTCTATGTCATAGCTGCCAGTGGTTCAGCTCAGGTTTAAATTACAGAAACCTTCACTCGACCTAACAAGATAGACTTTATTACTTGTGGTGGATTCACATCCACCCCTCCAAATAAGAAACCTACTCACAACTGGTGTATTTTGTGCAACTCACTGTGCTACTATCACTGTCTGTTTAGCTTTGTTTCGAATCTAAAGTTTGTTTTGCACCTCAGTGTCATGGATTTCACACAAGGATGGTGGGTTTTTGATGTTCCATTTTTATCATTTATACTTTCACATGCTGCCTTCTTCCATGTTGTAGATTTTACCAGTGAATACCTCAAAGGGGAAATTGGGTCCTGAAAACTTTCACAAGTTATTGTGTTTTTCAGTTTAGTTCATATATCTAGGGAGTGAAGCAACTGTCACTGAGCCCCAAGATATGGTTGTTGCATCTCTGTTGTCTGAAGATTATTTTGTGAGCCTATACTGAGAGTTTCTGAGGGTGCCTAATTTGTAAAAGAATGAGTGCCAGAGCACAAATCTCTGCTCTGAAGACCAGTAGCCAGTACTATTAAATATCAGCATGCTGAATACAAGGTTTCATAGTATTGAATCCACCTGATGCCTATTTAATAAATCAATACATCATTCAATCTGGGTTTATAAAGTGTGGCTACTCACCTGTAAGGGTCTCAAGACTCAGAGGGGGGGGGCTGCTTATCAGTCTGTGCACTGACCTTCAGTCAAAGAGCCAGGTCTTGAGATCCTTCTTGAATTGGGTCAGCAACTGGTATTGCCTGAGGTGGAGAAGCAGGGTGTTCCAGGTAGTGGTGGCGAAGTAGAAGGATCTTCCTCTGCTTCTGGTCTTGTGGATCTATGAGTTGGTTCCCAGGGCCAGATGGGTGGAGCAGAGGTGTCTGGTGGGTACATGGAATGAGAGGCGGTGGTTCAGATAAGCTGGTTCTGTGTCATGGAGGGCTATGTAGGCATGTGTGAAGAGCTTGGTACTGGCTCATTTGTTGACTGGGAGCCAGATGTGTTCAGTAATGTAACTGTGGCGGAGGGAGGTTGAGGACATGTCTGGCTGCAGGGTTTCTGAGTAGTTTCTGGGTGAAGCCGGCATAGAGTGTGTTGCTATAGTCGTATCTGCTGCTGATGAGAGTGTGGTTGACCTTCTTTCTGGATTTGGTGGTCCATCTGAATGTCTTACGAAGTAGGCAAAGTGTGTCGAAGCAAGATGAAGATACTGCATTGACATGGCTGTTCATTGTGAGTGAGGAGTCCAGTATGATGCAGAGGTTTTGGGTGTGGTCCGTGGGGATAGGGGATTCCCAGTGCAGCTGGCCACCAGTAATCAACCCAAGCTGAGGAGGTGGGTCCCTGGATGAGGACTTATGGCTTGTCTGAGTTGAGTTTGAGGCCACTGCCTTTTATCCAGGTGGCAACGGCCTTCATCCCACTGTGGAAGTTGTTTCTGGCAGTTGTGGGGTCATTGGCGAAGGATGAGCTGGGTGAAGTTAGCTTAGGAGGTGATATTGAGTTTGTGGTTCCTGACGATGGCTGCGAGCAGAGCCATGTAGATGTTGAAGAGGGTGGGGCTCAAAAAAGAGCCCTGGGGAACTCCACAGCTGATCTCTACGGGTTCAGAAGGAACAGTGATAGTTTGACTCTCTGTGTTGGACAGTGAGGAAGGAGTGGATCCAGTCCAGGGCCTTGTCATTGATGCCAGGTTAGTGGAGTTTTGTGATTAGACGGTGTTGAAGGCAGCCATTAGGGCCAGGAGGATGAGGGCTGCTGTTTTGCTCCAGTTGAGGGGAGAGAGGATGTCGTCAGTGCCCGCGGAGAGAATAGTCTCAGTGCTGTGTTTGCTTCGGAAGCCATATTGGGAAATCTGCTTCAATGAACTCAGAGAGTTGGGAATTGATGGCCTTCTCAATGACCTTGGCTGAGAAGGAGAGCAGGAAGATGGGTCTGAAGTTCTTGAGGTCTTTTGAGTTGGTGGATGTCTTCTACAGCAGGGGGTTGATCTCTGTATGTTTCCAGTCCACAGGGTAGGTGGCAGTCTCGATGGAGCAGTTGATGGTGTGGTGAAGCTTGGTAGCGATGGAGTTGGCTGCTCTGTGGAAGATGTGGTGTGGGCAAGTATCTGAGGGGTCTCTGAAGTGGATGCTCTTCATGGTCTTGAGTGTGTCATCTGTGGTGAGCTGAGTCCAATTGAGCAGGATCTGTTGGGGTGCGGCATGGACGGGTACAGTGGTCTCTCGCATGGTGGGAGGGTCTTGGGTGTGGAAGCTGTTGTAGATGTGCCTGATCTTGTGGTGGAAGAAGGTCTTGGGATGGTGGGATGTCTGTCGTATCCATTTTGGGCATGTTGGGCCTGGAGAGCTCCTTGACAATGGTGAAGAGTTCTTTGCTGTTTTGTGCATTGGTGTTGGTCCTGTCAAGGAAGGCCATTTTTTTGTGGTTTTGAGGGGAAGGGGATGTGCAATGACAGCGTCTTTAACGGTTACGTGAGTTTGACAGTTTTGCTGTTTCTCTATATATTCTCAAGTCATCTACAGGTACGTCTAGACTCGCGGAGGGCCGGAGTAAACTAACTGGCTTTCTTGGAGTGTTGCTTTGCTAGGTACCTTCTTGAGGATTGCCAGAGTGTTGGAGCAGCTGGAGATCCATCAGTGGAGGTTGCATGCTGAGGTATTGGTGTCTGTGAAGTCAGTGGGGGGTGGTGCTAAGGGAGGTGGTGAGATGTTTAATGGTGATCTTGTTCCAGCTATCGCGGGGGCGGTGAGGGCAGTTGTGTATGGTGAAATGAATGTAGTGGTGGTCGGTCCAGAGGAGTTCTGTGGTGTGGCTGTAGGTGATGTTTTCGTTGGTGGAGAGGATGGGGTTGAGCATGTGTCCCACTGAGTGGGTTGGAAAGGTAACTAGCTGCTTGAGTCCTATGTTCATGAGGTTCTCTAGGAGGGATGCAGTGTTCTGGTCATTGGGGTTGTCCTGGTGGAAGTTGAGGTCGCTGAGAAGAATGTAGTCAGTGGATGCGAGATCCTACGATGTGATGTAGACAACGATGGCATCAGTGTATGCCGAGCGACATTCGATTGCCTTACCTGTCTCTTACTCTTACCCTTGTGGGTTCCTATTTTCTCCATTTGTGATTGTTTTTGCCTCTTTCTTTTCCTCCTTCTTTTCACTGTGTGTGTTTTTCCCTCTCTTGCTCTCTTGAAATGTTAGAAGAGGAAAAATAAGTGTTGCTTTCCAAAAATGACAGTTGGTGGGCACCACTGGCAGATACCAGCTCAAATTAAAGACTGGTTTCTGACATCCTGCAGTGTCAGTCTATGTGGTGCTATGGGGGCTAATTTCTGGTCCACTACAGGTTTGCAACTCCACTGAAACATATATTGAGTGGTTTTCATTGAAATACTGGTGTTCTCTGAAGTTAGTCATCACATACACAATTTCAGACTTGTATCCCTATTTTGTTTTGTTGCATGCAGCAAAACTTTAAATTCCTTCCATCCAGAATACAGACTGGTAAACCTTAGCAAACAGCAGGAATACTCTTGCAGTGCATGCTTCACTTGTCAGCCTGGAGTTACGTTTCTGTCTTGTTTTCAAAACGAAAAACACAAATAAAGCAAGTCAGCGGGGCATATGAAGGCACTCGCTTTTAATGAAAATAGATTTTCTCTGCGGTTTCCTTCAAGTTTCCTAACTCATGCTGTTAAGTCTTTCTGTCAGCTAGCACAGTAGATGTACTCGGAAAAGGACACGGTTGGAGATGTGATTTTTTTGGTTGGAAATGTCATTAAACATATACGTAAAAAAGGTTCACACCGCATCTGGGTACAGATCAGTGTGAATGCCATAGTGAATACATTTTACAAAGTTTGAATTATGTAGCTTTTTAGCACAGTAGGAAAAATGCTCTGACTTCAATTCAATGTTAGGTGTATGTTACCTTCTACAGCCCTTCTACAGCCCTGCTGCTGCAGAAAAATATGAAATTTTGCAAATTCAAAGAGCAGTTTAAATAATACACGTACAAGGAAAGTATGTGGCATGATGTTCAGACAATCAGGAACAAGTGAGTTTTACCAGAGATTTGATGGACTTTGGAATGACTTTAAAATATAATTAATGCAATTTGTTGTTTTCCAGCTGCAACAACAAAACCCTAATTTTGAATTTGCCAGAATCTAATGCATGGATAGTTGGATCGGTGGCATCGGGAATGTTTTATCGCTGCCAGGATCCCTAAAATAAATTCCATCTATTTTGAGTTTTTCCGCAGAATGGAGAATAACTTCAAGGAAATATCGAGTACATTACTGTGCAGTTTTTCCCTGATAGGAGGAGACAAAGGCAGATATTTTTCGACTGTTCTGAACAGGCACTAAGTGTCTGCTGGAGGGCTGGTGAGGGACATTTCAGGTGTGGGTGGTTGGGGCTGACTAAACTATTATGTCTTATGCAAATGAAACAGTTAATGGATGGAATGCTGGACAATGCAAACATTCTCCCCCAGTCACAAAGATCTGGGTCTATTCTACCATGCTTATGCTCACCACACCACCAAAGCTTGGACCCAGCCATATGCAAATCGGTCTTGACCCTTTTCCTTGTGGGAACAGCCCAGCCCGAACTGCCAAGCCAGGTCCTCCCTGGACTGGAAACAAGCATCCTGGGACCGGTTTCAGGGCATCACCCTTCATAAGCCAGGCTAGCTTGAATCTAGTGGTGTAGTGAGCATGGGACCCTCGTCTGGGCATACCCTTCCCACTTAGGGCGACATATGCAAAAGAATCTATTTATGGGCAGATTGCTGGACAATGCAAACATTCACCACCAGTCACAAAGATCCAGGTTTAATCCATCATTCTTTTGCTCACCACGCCACCGGAGTTTGGACCCAGTGCAAAATAAACAATTGATGGACCGAATGCTGGACAATACAAACATTCCCCCTCAGTCAAATGATGAGGGCTGAAAGCCTCAAACAAGTTCTAGGAGTCTTGTTTCCAGTCCAAGGAGGACCTGGCCTGAACCTGTGGACTGTGGTGAATGTATGACATTGTTCTGTATTCTGTCCATCAATTGTTCTTTTTGCATTTGTCCCCCCCCCCCGAGTGGGACGGGTACGCCCAGACATGGGTCCTGTGCTCACCATGCCTCTGGAGTCAAGCTATCTGGGCTGATGAGGGCTGAAAGCCCGAAACTGGTCCTAGGATGCGTGTTTCCAGTCCAGGGAGGACCTGGCCTGGCAGTTTGTGCTGGACTGGTCCCAATGGGCGCAGGGTCAAGACTGATATGCATATGGCTGGGTCCAAACTGGAATGACATTGTGAGCAAAAACAATGGATTTAGGCCGAGATCCCTGTACTGTGTTTAATGTATGACATTGTTCTGCAATCTGTCCATCAATTGTTCTTTTTGCATGAATTATTATATCTGGCAAGAGAAATGTCTATTCCACCCATGCTGCTGCAACTTACAAGCAGGGTAAGACTGTGCAATTGCTGGCAGTCTGCAGTCCCTGTAACAGCAAAGTAAGATCGGTATCATGGGCCACGAGATTATTGTGCTTAAAGTTTCCAGACCCAATAATTCCAGCTGGGATACACTTGTGATTGTGGGTGGCATAATTTCACTCCGGATGAAACTGCAGTACATATACTGAACACTTAAAATTGAATGTGCAGTGCAGACTGACTAAGAGGCACCTTCACAGTTTCTGCCCTTCGCAGAACCCACAATACTTTCAGGCGAGGTCACCACAGCTGACTGTTGTCTCAGCTCAGAGGAGAATTGGCTGCACACATGGATAATGTTAGGGAGAACTCCTGAGACAATGGGGCATATTTACAAGAAAATGCCGGAGTGCGGTGCAACACCAAATTTGGCAGCGCTATGCTCTGATATTTTTTAACCCAGGGAGGTGCCATATTTACAAAAATAGGGTGCACCCCTGTGATTCCCCTAGCGCTGGTCCAAAAAAAAGCTGCCTAGAGCCAGCACAGACTGCTTGCTACGATGTTGCAAGGGTGCCTGCACTTGAGGGGTGATTCTGTATGTGCACATAGACTATCAATAATGCAGCTTTGAGGGGAGGAGCAAGATGTTTGACTGGCACCGCTTGGGAGAGCAGGAACACAGAGGAGCTCCCGAGCCCCCACATCAGAATCGGCTACATGATGAATTGGCTGAGCTAATGATGTAGTGTACTTAAAACTCAGTGGAAGATGAGGTAGAAAGTGTGATATACAGTGCCAAACCAAAATAAAAGACATTTGAATTTACTGCGGGTAGTCTACGGTCGATTGGACGAGGTAAATGCAAGCAGTTATCGGCGCTGGCCGGCAGGTGCTCGTCTTCTGGATTGCTCGCTGGGTGACTGGTCGTGCTCTGCAATTAGCTGGTTGAGACTGATGAGCCATGCAAAGAGTATGGGCAAGCAAAAAACTATGGGAACAACACAAGCAGGGCGCTTACCGGTGAGCTCAGCTACTGGGGGAGACCCTTTATGGGAAGATGCAGCTGAGGAGACAGCTGAGGAGACACAGACACCCCAGGGAGGAAACATTACCAAGACCTATCCGCTACACTCAAGCAAGGCAGCAGAAGTGCCGGCAGTGGGGCCCTTGGATCTCTCCATCGGCAACAATATAGCAAATGCTATTCTTAAGGTGATACCAGTGAAACATTGCAGCGCTAGAGATGTTTCTTGCAGCCCCGAGTTTCTTAGTCTCACCTGGAGTAGCATATTTGAATCAGAGCAACTAGAGCAATTAACGGGGAATGTAGACAATGGTGCTCATATCTGTGATGCTATAATTGACACAGATTAAAACAAATTAATTAAGAGGCTCACCTCATCGCCTGAATTTATGGCTCCTCTGATAGTGGGCACTCTTAAGGAAAGAGAGATAACCAGCAATCTTCAATCCACTGCTGGAGAGAATGGAAGTGCACCAGACGCACATGAGGAAGAAAAGGAGGTAACCGAAGATCAGCCCGGTACTGAGCAGACTAGCTTTGATAGCTTTATTGTTATGACTGCTGACATGACCTCTGTCCCTTGCTTCTCTAAGTAGGGATTCCAATGGGGTAGGTGAGAGACGAACAGCTCCTCAGGTACAGATGTATGACGTTACAACGCATACTTTTACAACGCATACCTTTACAACGCATTTTTTACAAAGCAACATCCATTACAACACATTTCATTACAACGCATGCCATTACAACGCATACTACCTTTACAACGCATACCATTACAACTCATAACATTACATTGCATGTATGGTAAGTATCGGTGTAGGGGTAGTGTAGGGGTAAAAATTACTATTCTAACTCCAGGGGGGGGTGTAACAGTAGGGTACGTGTTGGATAGTGTAGGGGTAAAAATTACTATTCTAACTCCAGGGGGGTGCAACAGTAGGGTAAGTGTTGGATAGTGTAGGGGTAAAAATTACTATTCTAACTCCAGGGGGTGTAACGTGTAACATTGTAATGTTATGCGTTGTAATGGTATGCGTTGTAATGACATGCGTTGTAGTGGTATGCGTTGTAGTGTCATGCATTGTAATGGTTTCGTTGTAATGGCATGCGATGTAATGGATGTTGCGCTGTAAAAGTTTAGTTGTAATGGTAGTGCGTTGTAAAAGTTGCGTTGTGAAGGTTGTTTCCCCTCAGGTACTGATTGGGGACTGTGCAACAACTTGTAAGGCACAAGATATCCAAGCTGTTCAAGTTGTTCAACAAGAATCTAAGAAAATTACAGAAAAGAGAGACAGTCCAACACTTAACTTGTCCAACAAAAAGAAGAATGCCAGATTTAAAGCAGCGAAGGGAGCATAGAGAATTAGTAATGGGCATGACAATACTATCTCTTCGTGAGCAAGAGGCCTTCCAGCAGACAGCCCCTTTATGATGATGATTTCAAGCAAAGGGTCGGGGGTCATAACTATATACCGGCTTTCAGGGGCTACTCCGTCTGATGGTGCTGACGGTGCAGAAATGATTGAAATAGGTACTGACAATTCAGATTCGGAGATTGTTTCTCCGGCCTCCAGATCATTGCAACAGACGATGCAACAGGCAAGGACGAAAGATCAGTTGGAAAAGGCTCACGATTTAGAGCAGCCATCACTCTCTTTGATCCTCCCGGCCTGAAATGACTAGCGATTACAAGCACAGGAATACTTTGCTCAAGCTAGAGCTGATAATCAAAGTATCCAACAATCAATAAAGGAAGTGAATATGAATGCATGAACTCTTACGAATCATATTGCGGAATGGCAGCAGAGGGTGGCGATCACTGAGGAGACTAATGTCCAAGCTGCTAGCTTGCTGCAAAAACACGAGGATTATATTACAGCCATGCAGCTTAAGATAGAAGATTTGGAGAATTGCCACTGGCGCAATAATCTAAGGCTGTTCGGTGTCCCAGAGGGTGAGGAAGGGTCGCATCCAAGAGCGTTCATAGTCCTGCTTCTTCAGAAGGCCTTCTCTGATTTGGGGGACTGAGACTGCCAGGTACAAAGAGCACACAGGCTTCCACTGGTAAAATATAACTAAGGATCCCGCTACCCAAGGCCATTCCTGATTTTTTGGGGAACTTTTTCGCTTAGGCAGGCAGTATCCTTAAAAGCCCGTCCTAGTTCCCTGGTGACTGTTGGTTCTTATACTTTTTTTGTGTGGTCTGATGAACAATGAACAGAAAGTGGAAGCTGCACCAATTGATTGATCCATTAAAGAGTAGTGTGGCACAATTATTTTTGCAGGAGCCTGTATGCTTTATAGTTCTATGTGAGGATCAATTGTATTTTTCTCAAACAGGAGGCAAAGGATGCAAATGACAGATGGCAAAAAAGGCCTTCAGATAATATTTAGATTGCTTTGATCTGGATTTGTATTGTTCTACAAGTTAAAGAAACGGGGAGAAAGCGGGGGAGAAGGGGGAGAGGGAAATTGGTTTTAGGGTTGGATACATGACTACAATGTCTCTCCCACTCTCTCTGGTTATGTCCTATTTTTCTCCTTTCCCGTCTTAATTCTCATTTTTCATTGGGTTTGGATTTTGGTTTAATGCTTACATATAAGCTGGTTTTGAATAATTGGTGTGGGTGTGGGACTAGCTCGGGAATCTCCGTGGGGTGCTGCCTCCAGTAGCTGCCAATTCAGCGGCAACTAGTGAGAGGGGATAGTTCCTCCTCTACGACACAGGGAGGGGGGTGGGGTTCCTAAGGAAAGAGAGGGGAGACAGGGGTGTTTGAAGGACAAAAAAGTCAAACAAGGGGTTATCTAGGAAACTTAGAAGTAAATCGGCAAATAGAGCATATGAAACGAATTGATTATAAGAATAGAGGGGCATTTAGGGCGGGGCAGCACTAAAATTCATGGGAAATATATTTGTCATGGATCTGGTTAAATGTCTTGCTTGGAATGTTGCAGGTCTTAATAATAAAACGAAACGCCAACTGGCTTATGTAGAGCTGAAAATGTATAATCCCTAATTGGTGTTGCTAACGGAGACACATCTCTCATATAAATATTGGGGTCTTCTTAAACATTTGAGCTATGAGACAATAGTATGCACAACACAAGGTACATCAACAAGGGGAACTGCTATATTCATGCACAGACGATTTATGTGTACGATATGTAAGATATTGTCTGATCAGAGAGGCAGATGGGCATTTACACAGTTGGAAATTATGGGTAAGAAATTTGTTTTCTGGCCATTGTATGGTCTTAATATTGATGATCCTATGGTTATTGATACTTTGAATATGGAAATGTTAAACTGGGAGGGGAAGCGGGTGATAATGGGAGATTTTAATTGTGTTATGGATTATAATTTACATACAACTAGACAAGAAGCTATTCATAGAATGCTGAAGACTCGTGCAGCAATTATAGAACTGGGAAGGCTGCAATCTAAAAGAAAGTGCTGCAGCGCAGCACCGCAAACTCTTTGGCTGCGCCACGCTGCAGCACTTTCAGAGCACAGGCATGTGGCATATCTACAAAGATATGTCACATTCCTCTGCTCTCCCCTGCGCTGGCGCAGAAACAGCTGCCATGCGCCAGCGCAGGCACCCTTGGACCATGGTGCATGGATGCCTTCGCCATGGGGAGATTGCTTTTGTGAAGGAAGGGGGCCCTTCCTGCACAAAAGCAATCACTGCAAGCATTTTCCTCTTTCAATGTGTGCTGTAGAATGCAGAAGGAAAAAACGAGGAGAAATGAAAACATTTCTCCTTGTTTCCCTTGGCTATGCCAACCCTATGATGGCACAGCAAACTGACGCATTTCCAGGTTTACGATTTCTCATACATCTAGAAATGCCTCAGTGGACATGGGTGTTGCTTGGGAACACCCACAGCAACACTCATGTCCCGCTCCTAACACGCAAAATGTTGCGTGAACAGGGGCGATATTTACAAGCACAGGTTAAGTCACGCAGGGTGACTTTACCTGTGCTTGTAAATATCCCTTAGCAGGCTACGCCACCGGTGCGTCACGCAACGTGATGCACCAGTGGCGCATGTGGCTTGTAAATCTGCCCCTTAAAACCAACCATCCTAGGGTACACGTACTATTCTGCTCCACACAAGCTGTATTCTAGAATAGATATGGTATGGGTGTCTGATCATATAATGGCGTCATCAGATACAGAAATATGCCCACGAGTTACCTCTGATCACAATCCTTTATTATTATCGTTTAGTTTAGAAATCGAAGGCAGGACACACAGACATTTTTCTTTTCCTAGATAACATCTTTCAGATAGTGGCTATTTGGATAAAGGTAGGAAACAGCTTCAAGTGTTCGTCAAAGAGAATATAGGCACTGCCTACTCACTTATGATTTGGGATACCATGACAGCTGTTGTAAGAGGTATAACTCAACAATTTATATAGCAACAGAATAAAGCTCGGGAAAAAGAAAGTAAGGAGGTTATTCAAGCAGTTTGAAGAGCTGAAGAACTACATCCAGAGGCGGTTTGATTAGGTACAAATGATCAAAAACAGGTGCTTCTCTCCTTAATGGATGCTAGATTAGCTATAAGGTAGACATTTAGGGAAAGAATTGTTGTTAGATACCATAAACATGTTTTGATGCAATACGAATATGGAGAACAAATAGGTGGAGTTTTGGCTTACACAGTGGCAGAGGACAAAGCTAAAGTTCAAATAAATTATATAAAAGGAGCAAATAACACTCTGTACTCACATCCACAGAGGATTTTATAACAATTTTCCATGTTTTATAGGGAGTTATATACTCCAAACGTAGATCCTGGAGAGGAGGAGATGCGGCGGTACCTTCAGGGTAGAATGTTTCCAACAGTGAGTGACAAAATATCTGCTTTATAGGAGATCGATATTTCGACGGAAGAAATAGATTTGGCAATATCTTCCCTGGCATCTGGAAAGGCAGCTGGTGAAGATTCTATACCTATTGAACTTTACAAAATTTTCAAAGATATCTTGGCTCCATTGCTTAGATTGGTCAAGCGGGAAAGATACCGGAGTCCTGGAATGACGCAGATGGTCTTTTTAAGAAAAAAAGGTAAGCCCGCTGATGAGTGTGGCTCTTATTGACCAATCTCGTTGATTAACGTAGACGCCAAGATCTTTGCAAAGATCTTAGCCAATCGTCTTTCACCAGTTATGCCTGGGTTGGTGTCTCCTTGACAACATGGGTTTATTCAAGGCACGGATACCGCAGCCCATGTTAATATATCAGTGGGGGAATTTGATATGGCTGGAAGGAGGGCTATTCCTCTAGGTATGGTTCTTTTAGACGCCGACATGGCTTTTGATAGAGTGGGATGGGATTTTCTTATGGGTTATACTTGATAAGTTTGGGTTCAAAGCTAATTTAAGTGGTGGATACAAGCTCTATATGATAAGCCTCAAGCCAAAATATCATACCTAGGTTCACAGTCAACAATTTTTTTGATTCACTCTGGCACAAGACAGGGGTGTCCCCTCTCCCCTTTACTATTTTCTCTATATATCGAGCTGTTTATATGTGCCTTGCAGTCTGACCTTCGAATTATGCCAATAGTATTGTGTGATATACCATTTAAGGTTATTGCCTATGCAGATGACATTGCGTTTAAACTGAATCGATTAAAGCTATTAAAATCATTGAGAATGAAGCTGCTAAGTTCGGCTCTATTTCAGGATATAAATTAAATGTTAAAAAGACACAAATACTACTTCATTTTAAACTGGAAAAATCAATTCTTGGTGTTTGCTCTGTAGTTACTTATCTGGGGGTTAGGCTGCCTGCGCAGATAGACAAGATATTCTTTCTAAATTATGATTCTTTATTTAAAGATACAGTTAATATGCTTAAGAAGTGGCATAAACTTCCGATAGGTATAATAGGGCGTGCCACTATTATAAAGAGGACGATTTTGCCCAAATTCTTGTATTTATTTAGATCAGTTCCTTTGTGGGCTCCAAATTTATTTTTTTAGAAACTGGAGGGAATCTTGGTTAGTTTCATTTGAGGATACAGAAAAGCTTGGGGAGATATTGATTTGTTAAAACTTCCATATGTATAGGGAGGACTTGACTTTCCTGATTATAAAAAATACTTCTGGGCTGCTTTTGCTGCCCATTTTGGTAGCCTTTTAAATACTGAGTATTAAAACTTTTTTCATCAATTTATACTAGGAAAGGGCAGCAATATGTATTTATACAGAACCAACGACCTGAACTATTTCAAGAGAGTTAAGTTCAAGACTATAAGGGATAGTACATTTATATGGTGTGCTATATCTACTAGATGCAATCTGTCATTTTTTCATGATAAACTTCCCTCATGGGACAATCTGATATTTCCGGATGTATTTCATGATGTTGTCAGCAAACGCTGGATTAGGTATGGGATTACATGCCTAGGAGAACTCTATGATTACAATGGCTTCATTTCCTTTAAGAATCTGCAGATGCAGTATAAATTGCCTGATCATATGTTTTTAAAATATTTACAGATCAGGGATTATTTGGTGAGACATCTAAACTTGACAAAATGATCTAGGTCTGAGATATGGGAATGTCTGTATAGTACGAAAATAAAATCTGTGATAAGTCATATGTATTAATGTGTTCAGAATGCTAAGCCAAACAATTCTGAAAGATTGGTGGGCGTTGGAACAAGGCTTTGGGGACAGAGGTTATATCTGTTGTTATTGAACAACCATTGAACACTATTGAAAAGTGAGTGCATTCTGTCAATCTGCGATTGCAGCAATTTTGCACTATGGCCTGATTAGGATTGCGGTTTTTCCGCATCCTCCGGGCCGGCGGAAGCCACCGCCGGCCCGGAGGATGCGGGAAAACCGCTGCGGACCGAAAAAGACCCCCCGCCAGATTAGGATTACTGGGGGATCGTTTTTCAGTCCGCAGCTTTTCCGCCGCGGACGCCTTCCGTCCGCGGCGGAAAAGCTTTAACATGGCTGGCGGTGTCTATCAGACACCGCCAGCCATATTAGGATTCCTGCTGAAAGATGCCTTTACACGGCGGCATTTCCGCCGTGTAAAGGCATACGGATTTGTGTTTGGGGGCCCGTTGCGGGCCCCCAGGGGTGAAGGGGGGGTGGGGGGTGCACATGGGGGGTACCTATGGTACCCCCCTGCATTTGCCTGCACAAAGCGGCAGGCACCGCGAGGTGCCTGCCGCTTTGTGCATGCAAATGCACAACATACATTTTTATCATTGTGGCGGGTGCTGCTTCAAGCAGCACCCGCCGCAATGATATAAATACAGGATGGGACCGCCAGGCCTGGCGGTCACATCCTAATTAGCACGGATTGACAGCCGCTGCCCCTGCAGACGCTCCCTCCTTCTCTATGGTGGCGGACGGACTCAGGTCCGTCCGCCATCATAATCGGCCTCTGAATGTTTATTATGTCACACGCCGGAAAAAATATCTCAATGGCTTACGACTGGTTTGGGCAGTGATTGGTCAAAATGCCCTAGGTGTGATCTGAATGCGGCTAGCATTATGCACATGTTTGGAACCAATCCTGAATTAGAGTCATATGGGCAGCAGATCGGCCAAGTATTCTCTCCGAGGTTGAGGTTAGTGGCACCAGTAACGGTCATAAAAATTATGATGGGTTTTAAATGAGTGGATTATAGATTTACTGGACTATCTTCAATACTGCTAGTTGCTGCTAGATTGGCAATAGCATGGGTATATATTTCTATAAAACCACCCTCTATAAATGATTAGTGGCTGTTGGTCAATGAAACGTATGAGATGGAAATTGCTCTAGCTATGGCAAGGAGTACACACTCTGTGATGAAGTTAAATGTAATATGGGGGCTCTTGTTTTAAACATTTTTGTTTTTGGTATAATTTTATTTGAGGTAAAGATAGCTGTTATCTTTTGTTTATGTAATTTGTTGTAAAGTCTCTGCCCCACTTGTTGACAAAAAACAATATAAAAAACAATAACGCAGAATGCATCATGCATAGAAAGAGCAAAAAGGAGGCAAGATTTATAATTTCTCCTCATATCACCATTCTAAGGCCAGGTATTACTTGGCCTTCGTTTTTAGCGCTGCCCCAGCCTTTTTAATCAGGAGCAGCGTCAAACAGCAATGCATGTTGCGGTGAAACGCCCACAGCAACATCCATAGCCTGCATCTTTGCCACAGCACACTGCGACAGATCACTGTACATGTGATCCTGCCAATAAAGGGGGGGTCATAGCCAGTTCCACATACTATCTGAGTGTGTCAGTGTGGTCATGATGTATGCATGAGAGCTCCGGGCCCTACAACATCACATTGTGCTGTGTACAGCCGACGTAACCATGTCACCGCAGGCAGTGGGTGAGACCTTGGACATGTCGCTTTGCCGTCACCCACTCAATACGTAAGAGGAGTGGACTGGTCCATCGTATGCAGGTCCAGCGTGGGAGTGTGAATGATTATTCCGGGGCTCTGGGCGTGGCTCAGTACAGGAAATGTGCAAATGCATGTGTCTCTGTCACAGTGTGGGTCTCCATTGTGGAGTGTAGGTGGTCCCTGATGGGCATTAGACACCCACGTATGTGAGCTTGTTTGGCTTCCATGAAGTCGGACCCCACCCGCACCTCTTCGGCCACCTCCTTTTGGCATTCTAACACCTGGCATTGGAATGTGATGTGTGCTTCGATGAAGTGTTGGGAGCCAGCCGTGGCGGCAGGTGCTTCCTGCTATGTGGTCTGTACACGGGCTGGGGTCTCCTCTATGTAGCTGGGCTGCCCTGCTCCTGGAGGAGGGTTGCCTAAAATGTCCATGTGCTATTATAGGGCGTCGGTGTCGAAGTTGTGGAGGTACTCTCCAGCATCACTGATGAGTTGTCTGGCTTGCTCTGCTGGAGGTGTTGTTTGTCCCTCTGCAATGTGAAGGGGAGATTCATTTTGACATTGTGTTGACATGTATGATGCAGGACAGTGGACATTTGGACTACATGACGGATGTGAGGTTGTACAGGTACATTTTCATCTCACAGTTTCCTGCTATGTCAGATATGATTAGCCAGTTTTGACTCATGATCAGATTCAGTTGTGTCCTCTGTTCTGCAGTGTAAGGGTTGCACTTATTACCACATTGTCATCAATGTGGATGTGCTGTTATTGCTATGTGTGTGTGCAGCTTTGTGGGACAGTCGCCCCTGCAGCTGTGATTTTGCTGCCCTTTATCCCTCTGAGGCGGTGTGACTTTGACTTTTGTGCTTTTGCGGTTTGAGATGTTGGCGACTTGGGTCATTTGTGCTCTTGGACGGTTATTGAACTCTTATGCATTGCTTGTCTGCAGATGTGTTGTTGGCGTCAGTGGTTTTTTGTGCATGTGGATGTGTCAGAGTGTGACCTGCTCCTTTCCGGATGTGGTCCACACTCAGCCACCTCAGTGTGGTGGGGTGCACAATGCCATGATAATTGTACTGCAGCCATGCTGATCTCCATATACTGTCACTTGCATTGTCAGTGTGGCTCACAAATACGCATCTGTGCAGGGTTTTGCACGTGTGCATGTGTTGATTGTGTGATTGTTGACATGTTGGGTGGGACCACTTTGGGCACATTGTGGACGGGGCCTACTTGGTGTTTGTATGTGTGCTACATTGTTCCACGGGGATCAGGGACATGATCCTGGGTCATTGTGGGTGTGCAGTGTTAAACAATTACTGGGCACACGTGTAAGGTAAATAGTACAGATACTACAATGTTTTACACAAATTTGGCCGACACCGGTTGAGTGAAAGATACGTGGTTTTATGGAGATTTCTTTCTTTCTTTGTTTTTTTCTCAAAACATATAACGCCAGCCAGCCCAGTAATTGTTTAATATATGTTTTCTAGTGCCAAGTTCTTGACTTTGGCTCTTGTGGGTTTTTCCTCAATACTGGATGCACCCTGAGACATTTGACCACCCGACCATACCTACCATAAACACTACTGTTAGAGGGCCATTGTCCTGTTCTCCCACAAACCCTTCGCAGGCCGTCTAGTGGGTGTGCAGTGTGCTACACATCATCGTGCATGTGTGCTATTGTGCCCATCTCCCCTCGTCCCCCCAGTCCCTGGTCGTTACTCACCCTGTTGATGTAGTGTCTGGTCATATTGAACTGTGTCCGGACACCCAAGTCCTTGTACCGTCTCCACACTGATGACTATGGCCTCCATTTCCTCTAGCTCCTCCTGTGGGGCAGGACTCCCACCTCCAGTCACCATTGCTGCATTCCTGTTGGCAACGGGTTTGTGCTTGGTTTGGCTTTTCACATCATGCCAACGCCTCTTGGCCTCCTCCATTGACCTCCTTGACACTCCAACTGCATTCAAGTTTGTCAAATTGAAGATCAGTTGATGGTAGTGTTCTCTCATCTCCGTGACGCTGATCAGGTTTTCCTGCGGACTGCACCCCATCATCATCTTCCTCTTCTCCTTGGCCTTCCTCAGCCCGAGGTACCACGCTGGTGGTCTGTGGGGCTTGTGGGGTTTGCGTTGACCACTGCACTCGGTCCTGGTTTGTCTATGGTGCTACACAGTTTATTTTTATTTCCCTTTGTTTTTGTTCTGCTTTTATGGTGCCTTTTCCCGCTTTACACATGGGAATTGCAGGCCTATCACTGGGTTTTGCTGATTTTTGTATCGCGATTGGCCTCATCGCAACTTTTTTTGCATTCGTGTTTCGCGTTTTTGTAGCGTCACATTGCCTTTATCGCAGACATTTGACACGTTATTGTGAGCCTATCGCATGGTACTGCTGTGTTGAGAATACAACGGTAACACTGCGTTATTTTCCCGCGATAAACTGCGATGTGAAGAGTTGCGTTAAGCTAATTTTGTGGTAATTATCACATGTTCTTGAGAACATCCCCATCTGTTGGTTTGTTTCCGAGGATCAGGACTCCCACGATTTGCTGCACCTGTGCCTGGTGGCCAGCCAGCTCACCAGCGCTACTTGACTGCTCACGGCCCCCGCTTCGCGGGAGCCGCTCGCTGTTTGGGTCTGTGTTTGTTTGCTGGGACTACGAGGACCAGGAGTCCCACGATTTGCCACACCTGTGCATGGCCACCAGCCTGCCCACCAGCGCTACTTGACTGCTCGCGGCCCCCACTCCGCGGGAGCCGCTCGCTGTTTCGGTCTGTGTTTGTTTGTTGGGACTACAAGGACAAGGACTCCCATGATTTGCCGCACCTGTGCCTGGCTGCCAGCCCGTCCACCAGCACTACTTGACTGCTCGCGGCACCTGCTCCGCGGGAGCCGATCGCTTTTTGGGTCTGTGTTTGTTAGCTGGGACTACGAGGACCAGGAGTCCCACGATTTGCCACCAGCCCGCCCACCTGGGCTACTTGACTTCTCGAGGCCCCAGCTGCACGAGACGCTTGCAGGACCCCTGCCGGGCAAAGCCCGGTCCAAGGGCGGGCCCGTTTGAGCCGATTTGAGACAGGGAGAGGCTCCCCTCTAAGGCCTCTGACATCAATGGTTGAACCGTAAGTGATCCTTTTCTCAATTTAAAATGGCAGCACGTGAGGGAAGAGGGAGGAAAGTAGCCGGAACTGGGTACGTTGCAGGAACTCTTGACCAATTTATAACGAGGGCCACATCAGTGCTTGCACACGAGATCGCCCTCACGGTTCGACGCCTTTCTATGGACGCAGTGTTCTCAAAAAGATCATCTTTGGGGGCCATTATGAACGTGTGCTCGCCAGAAAATCATTGCCAGACTGTCTCGCCCATTGGCCCCCAGACTGAGAATATAAGTTTACAGGAAATCTCAGCATCCTCCAATACTGATGGAGTCCCCTTGATTCCGACTGCACTACCACGTAGCGCATTGCCAAATCCATCAAAGAGCACAGTTACGTGTGTGGCAGAAGTTTACAAAGAGCCCCTAAAACCAAATGAACATATGCAGGGGGTTGCCTCTAAGAGGAAACAAGGAGGCACACGAGGAGGCACACAGCAGAAAGGGAAGAAGCCCAAGATTTCTAAACCAAGCTCCCAGAGAGAGACCCCTAATGTTGACCTCCCAATCGCCGAAGCCTCACAAGGATCTCTGTCTGCAGAAAATGGCTTGAATATGGTCGAGTCTGTAACTGCAACTGGATCATCGCAGACTGAGGAAATGTACTGGTTAAAAATAGGGGCACTCATAACATCTTGTTTGGAGCCTCTAATGGAAAGACTTTCAGCAATTGAGAATGGACTTGGAAAATCGGAAGGATTGATAATGTCCACTTTGGGAAGTATTGACCACAAAATAGTGAGTTGTAGTCACACTAAGGAGTCAGTAAGGGAGGGAGAAAGGGATCATGCAGCCTGCATGAATATTATTGTTCCACCCAGGCGGATCAAGCTGTGCAATTAACGGGCAAAAATAAGTTAGGGGGTGGAAGCGCAAGCAGAGGAAACATAGATACCACAGAGTTACATGGGGTAAGACGTATCAATGATAGGGGAGGAAATGAGGCAAAGAACCCGTACCCCCACCTAAACGTACCCCCAGACTGTACACCCTATGTCGCTGTCTTGACCGGTGTTCCTGAACTGGAACACGGTAAAGCTGAATCTTATGACCAACTTAAAAACAAGACAACACACTGGTTAAACAATAACAGATCACTGCCCCAAGATGTTCACTGCAAGATTCTCTTTGTGAGGAGAGTGAGCTGGGTAGGACACAGGCTAAAATATATAGCAGGGGACTGCAATGTCATTAACTTTAAAGATCCAAAGGCAATGCATTATGTCACCCGGGGCCCTCAGACATGTTCACGATCTACAATCCAGGTTTGGAATTTAAGCCACTTTTACATGCCATCAGAACATAGGTCTAACCCTGGGCATTTTGAGACCCACTGGGATAGAATCAGCCAGCCAGGCAGGATGAGAGGTGGGGTCGATGGGGAGAGGAGTGATTTTCTAGAAACAGTACCAGTGGGAGGAAACATATATGACTGTCAGGCAGCCCCACAGAGAGAGGGAGGAGGGCCAGTACTCCTGCTATTTAATAGATATGCTCCACTTGGCTGGGGTAGACATCTCAGCGAAGTGGACTGACTACAGGGAGAGGAGTTAGGCCAAGAAATAGCATCAAATGTGGTCCTCCGAAATCCAACACTGCAAGCAGGGGAGCATTTAAAAAGTGCTTCCCTGAAAGGGAATCAGTTTACCTACGGTAAATTAAATCCACCCAGGATTGAGGTCCCTCAAAACAGCAACAGGTCCATCACATGCACTCGCCTACTCACACACCATCAGGGGAGTTCCTTCAAATTAGTATCATGTAACGTGCCTGGCTTGCCAGGTAAATTTCAAAATCAGGAGTGGCTGGAATATATTAACAGATTTAAAATAATCTGTGTCCAAGAAACCTGGGAGGTAGACCATACTAATTTCGATCTAGCTGGGTATAAATCGTTTGGGGCTCCGGCAAGTAAGTCCAGAGCAAGGGGCGGTCTTCTAATATTGGTAGACCTGGGCTTGGAAGGGGCTTGGATTGATTGAAAATGGAAATCATATTTTATGATAGGCCTACGGTTTAAAAGCAGGGGCCTTAATATAATTTTGGTCAACTTTTATAACGCAGGAGGATCTAGAGAAAGAGAGCTGAATGAAAGACTGAATCTGTTGATAGAGCAGGAGCAGGGCACAACAACACCAATGCTTTTAATAGCGGGGGACTTTAACTGTCATTTGTGCCCAAATTTGCTACCCATTAAAGAAGACTGTACCTCATGTAGCCTGGAGGAGGGACCACACTCTGAGCACACGTTGGAGGGCAGGGAACTGAGTAGGGCGATGAAAGGACACACGATTGAACATTCAATGGACTTATTGGCCATTGAGCCCAATAAGCAGGTTAACCCTACCTTTAAAGGAAGGGGCTGCAGCTCATACATTGATTTTATATTAGTGTCCCAACTGTTTAAGAAGTGGCTACTGGGATTTACAATAGAGTGGAGCGGTCTCAGTGACCATAACCCACTAATACTGTCGGTGGCAGAGACAAATATTAGTAAGGTTATAAGGAGGGGGGTCGGAACAAATATGGAGAAGGTTATGGATCAAGGCAGGCGCTTGAAATGGTCAAGGATTAATGGTGAAAGTTTTTACAAGTCCCTTGTGAAAGAGGGGAAACAGCTCCTGGAGGTGTGTCTAGATACAGCAGTGGAAGGACCTCCCCTAGTGGAGGCATTTGAAGAAATAGGCCAGTTGATAGATGGTCTCATGCAGACGAACAGGGCAGGGCAAGTGTAAAAATTATCCTAAATGGTTTGACAGAGGGTGCTCCATAGCACAGAGGAACCTAAGAGCTGCCCTTAGACATAACCCAAGGGACAAACACAGGGTTATGCGATGCAGGTTAATTTACAAGCAACCAGTAAGGCGCAGGAAGAATGCACTCCAAACACAAATGTGGGAGAACTTGAGAGGAGCTGCCAAAAGGAAAGACCTGACCACCTTCTGGAAGATAGTTAATAATCCCTGCTTCCAAGTTGCAAATAGCATGCATAGAGCGTCTAATGTTCTGCCTGAACAGTGGGTGGAGCATTTAAGAGGGCTATGTAATCGGGGGAATATTGAGACACAGGAGAATGGGGAGGGTGTAGGTAGTGGAATGTGGCATTAGAATTTACCCTAGAAGAGATTACTGCTGGTATCCTGGGCCTTACTCAAAACAAGGCACCGGATAGGATCCCCCCGGACCTTTTTCTAAGTAAGGTGGACCTATGGGGGCCAGTTCTAACAAGAGTAATAAATGCCGCCATAGCTACGGGGCCCCCTGCTCATGGTCAACAGCCACAATAGTGCCTATTTTTAAAAAGGGGAACGGAGATAGTCCCCAATGCTATTGCCCCATTTCCCTAATAGATGTAACTGCTAAAGTGTTGCGTTGTGTTGTTTTAAATCGCCTGATTAGCTGGGCTGAGGATCAGCATATCCTTACTGACGTTCAGTATGGATTTAGGGCCAAAAGATCAACAGTGCATCAATGTCTAAACCTATATTTACTGGTGGCAAATTACACCATTGCCAATAATGTAGCGGTTTACTTAGCTTTATGGTACTCACCGCAGCATTTGACTGTGTTAACAGGGATAAGTTGTGGGCCTTAATGTGTAACTTAGGGGTGGACCAAGCTCTTATTTAGATTTTGAGAACTCTACATTGGAACACCTCGGCCAAAGTTAGGTACAACTTGGATGGTGGAAACACAGAGCCTTTCATTTGTACCAGTGGGGTAAGACAGGGGTGTATTTTGGCTCCGTTTTTGTTCTCCTTATATATGAATGGCCTTGAACAATCCCTAAGAAGCTTAAAGGTGGATTCACCTAGAGTAGGCAGCAGAGCAATTCCTGTCCTGCTTTATGCAGACGACGCGGTCTTGTTAGCACGCACTCCACTAGGACTACAGCGATTGATAGATGGTTTCGTGGACTTCATGAGCAGCTTAGATTTATCTGCCAACTTGACTAAGTCATACGTTATGGAGACAGGGACTAAACTTAGGAAAAATTGTAATTATAGTATAGGCGCACATAGCTTAGAGAAGGTACAGTCCTTCTCGTACCTGGGCATTTTATTTGTTAGGGGCTTACATTTTAAACCATTGATTGAGGAGCGATGCAATAAGCTGTTATCTAGCAAAGGGGCAATAATGAATTTTGGCTGCAGACTAGGGCGATGGTTCCCGGAACAAATGATGAACCTATACAATTCAATTTGTTACCCCAAAGCTGCGTATGGGGCAGAATTGTGGGGGATCGTCAATGCGGATAACCTGCAGTTAGAGGAGAACAAATATTTGAGAAGGCTCCTCAAAGTCCCACAGTGCGTCCCCACCTATATTATACATGAAGAACTGGGTGGAGTGTTTAAAGGGGAGGTTAGGCCCCTGCTAGCATGGTTAAAGATCTGGGTTAACCCAGAGACCAGGCTGACCAAGAATATCATTTTGGACTGCCTGGGCATGGATAGGGGAATGAATATCCCATGGCTGAAGTATATAAAGGGAGTTTTCGAAAATATTGGCTGTAAGGACCTTTTCCTAATGCCGACCGGCATAATAGGTCCGGATCGGGATAGGGTAAAGGAGATGTTTTTTAACTATAAAGCCTCCGCCAGAGAAGATAGGGAATGGGGTAAACATTCAGTTAAAGCCCACGGTTCAGTGAGGACCTGTGAAGGAATGGAACCTTACCTTGCCCTCCTACACAATGCCCAGGATAGATTTTTAATCACATATTTTAGGCTCAACTTTTTACATCATTTACTTGCAGATCCGGCAGGTTTTACTAGCTCAGTTGAGTCAAAGGGTCCCTGCGGCTGCGATCAACGATCTCCGCAAGATACCCTTCATTTTGTATTACTTTGCCCCTTTTATTCATTGCCCAGGCGCCGTTTTTTAGTAAGTCTGCGGGAAAAAAAATTAATTTAGGCACGCGAAGGAGGCCCTTTTATATTTACAAATGGCCCAAGACCCACTGACCTTACTTTCGGTCACGAGTTTTTTAAGGTTAGCAGTCAAATTAAGAGAGACAAGAGGGATCTGCTGAAGGAAATCCCCCTATAATTATGAATAACATGTGAGGGCGGGATAGGGGCTTAATGAATTGCAAGAGTAACAGTTTTTGTATTCCTTTGTAAATGTATATTATTGTTATTTTTAAACTGTACTTTTATGGCGTTCATGTAAAATGCCAAAAAAAGGAATTTATCTATCTATCTATCTTGTTTCCGACGTTTTGTGCTCGCTTTTGGTACCGTGTTGCCAGGACATTGGCTGGGCACTACCACTTTTAAATGAGAGATACAGTAGTTCACTGCTGTGATGTTTGCTATTATTTGAATTCGACTTTTTAATGGGATAAAATCCTTGCTGACTTGACCATCTTGTAGAGGCCGAAGTGCACTGCTGTTATTGTGGTTCCTGCTCTAGATTTCTCAGAGGTAACTATTCCACTCTTTATATTTCTGTTTCTTGGTTTGGTGATGTTGATCTCTCTCATGTATTATGTGTTCCATGCTCTTTTGCATAACGTACATGCCATAGTTTGGCTCTGCAGAACAATGGACACGTATTTCTGTTTCAAGGTGTTATTTGTAAGTTCCTGGCTTTCATTCAAGCAGACTCGATTAAAACGAATTTTGCTTACATCAATTTCTAGTTTGACACTTTAAAAAAATTAGTGCATTTATTGAATAGCGTAATCACGTTTGGTGCCTTGTATCTGTGTTTCCTCTGTTTTGTTTAGCAGTTTCTTTTTTTGTGAAACCTGGTCCACACTGTACTGGTTTTATGACAGCTTCCCTTTCAGTCTTCCGCCATGGCCCTACTTTACCTTCCTATGAACAGTGATGTCTTCTCTTTTAAATACTGAGATCTTCCTGCACAGTAGGTGGATGCTGCATGGTCATTACTCTCACAAGGTTTCTGAGACAAGAGCACTTACCTTCCTGTTTATGTGCTCTGTGTTGCATGTTTGGTTTCATTTCCGGAGTACTGCACCATGGTATGGATAATGGTTGGCAGACATTGGCTCGGCTGTTAGGAATTTTGTCTTCCAGGACTGGCATAGCTGCTACCTCTGACACCGTAAGGGAACTATCATGTAACATGGTTAGGTTATGCTAACCTTCTTGGAACCTTATTCCCATTGCACAATGCTTCTTCACTTGTATGAGGCTCCTGGGGCAGTGGTTTGGTGTTGACATCCTCTTCCCCTGTTCTGCCTTCAAGGGATAACTCCATTAGAGCATGGTTTGCAAGGGTTGGTTTCGAGGTTCTTTTCTTCATTTGATGAGTTCCCTTATTGTTTCTGTCATTTTCGGACGTGGAAGATGTGTGCTCGTTTTAGCAGAGTCTTGCTGCTGTCTGAGGTATTAAGCTTTCCCTGGCTTGGTTAGACCTTTGTGCATTTTTCCATTTTGGCACTTTATGTGCCCTGATACCCACAGTTTTTTAATGTTCTTGGTAACAATGTTTCTCTTTCTTCACAAACGTGTTAATTTGTAACACACTATTATCTCCGCCGGGCTCCTTCGTCTGGGTCTGAGTTCATGCTGTTTATCTAAATTGCTTGTTGCGGACTTCATAGTGTTTCCTTTAGCCAGGGTGCTGTTGAACACAGGCCACTTTCTGTGCTGGAACCCTGCTGTTTCTTGTGTTCTGTGTTTTATTGGTGGGCAGTGTCTGGGATGTTCCGAGGCTCATTTGTTTCTTGTTTAAACTGTTCAGTAGAATGTTATCTATTGTGGGGTTGGGTATTAGTGAAGCGTTAGGTTCCCTGTGGATTGCTTTGGAACGTTCATTTTCCTAAGAGGCTTTGTCTGATTGTACCCCTGTCGGTGTCATTGTCCACAGGCCTTTCTTTCTGTGTGCAGATTTTTGCATCTCCGTGTCCAGTAAAACTTAACTGTTGGTAACTCAAATATGGCCTGTGCTTTTTACACACACTCACAACGCAGTAGCACATCATGGGAACTCCTTTAAGCAGGAATGATCTTGCAGTCTAAACAGTTGCCAGGCAGCCCCACCATAGGACTATCTCACACACCATGTGGCCTTACGCCAAAGCCTCAGCTCTATTCTTTTTTTGTTACAAAAATGGCATGCACTGACAGCCAAACGACAGAACTTACAGTTTCCTTTGAACTGAACATACGACCCGAATACTTTGTCATACCTGAGACAGGTGTTGAATTTGAAAGGAAATTAGTTTTGGATGTGATCCTGCAAGATATGTGCACAATGAGCAATGAGAAAGTGCATAAAGAATTGTTAGACTTGAGGAATGGATTGTTAAATGACATGGCACAGAGCAAGTTAAAGGAGTACAGGAGAGAAAAGCAAATACGTGTTATCAGAGTTTACCCCTGCATTCCTTTGGCTGGTGATACACAGCCCCAGGAAGCAGGAGGTGAAGAGGGCCCATTCCTCAAGGATATAGTTATGGGTAGGATGACAAGCTAGGAGCAGGCTCCCCTCCACAACACAGACCACGCTCTTGCATTCTCCACAAAAGGGGCACAACACTGAGCTTTCCCTTGGCAAACTGTCTGTCTGTATAGCTCTGGTGCACAGGCTTCTCAATGAGAGTTTGCTGCTGTTACACATATCTCTTCTCTTGAAACAATAAGACAGGTAGTGACTTATGTGGCTTCCAAGTTCGGTAAAAACCGAGAAAAGCTAAAAATGCAAGAAAAAAAGCATTGCAAAACCATGTTCTATTAAAAATGTGTGGAAACAGCTGTTTGAGGACACGTTATTATTCAGCACATTTGACACCACATGCTGGTACAATTTAATATGGCATCCACATTGGGAGCAACAGGGGGTTTCAGAAGTCAGATGCCCCCCCACTCCATCAACACGTTATTATTCAGCACATTTGACACCACATGCTGGTACAATTTAATATGGCATCCACATTGGGAGCAACAGGGGGTTTCAGAAGTCAGATGCCCCCCCACTCCATCAACACGTTATTATTCAGCACATTTGACACCACATGCTGGTACAATTTAATATGGCATCCACATTGGGAGCAACAGGGAGATTCAGAAGTCAGATGGCCCCCCACTCCATCAACTATAAACACTACTAGGTCTGACCTCTATAAGCAGTCAGTCTCATATTCTTCGAAACTACAGGGAGTTATTAAAATGTTTAACTTCCCAGACCAGTCCAGTCTAAATGTCCATGTACTGATTAGTCCTGGCTGCTCAATTTAAAAAGAACTGTTAATAACCACATCAGATACACATACCACCGTGGTTTAAAACCATCACATTGTGTACGCTAAAACTCAAAACCTGAAACAAATTTGAGAAAAGGCCAGAAAGCACCTCATGTATGCAAACCCACAGAGCTGCTGGATGGTACTCACCAGTATTTCCACGTTATCATCATTGGTTGCTTTTGTGACCTCAAAAATAAAAAAGGTGTGAACTAGAATTCCTCAGAGGTGAGAAATCAAACAACATAAAAAAGTGTGTGACAGATAACACTGAGACTATGTAGCTTACTCAGTGCTCAACCGTGCAAAGAGAACAAGGTTCTCACAAGTTAAAAAGGAGGCACTACTCACATACCTTTACATTTACATTTACATTTACATTTACATTTACATACAAGACGTCCTTTATTAAATGTTGTGATTGTCCTCAGTTTAAAAGACAGGCATGTATATGGCCACTTTCACTCACAACAGGCGAACATGTTTCATTGTCAAACAGTCTAGGCAACTTTGTCAGGGATTTAATTTTACAAAGAATGGGTAGTAGCGTTCTCTAGATAGAGAAACGTCCGCACATGCGTTATCCTCACAATGATGAGTAGTATAGTAAAAACGTGGAAGTAAAAAATAGCATAATCAAAAATAAAGGATGGGTGCTCAATTAGCCCTAACAACACCCACTACCCAAGGGTGTATGTAGCACACAAAGTGTGCATAAAGAAACAGCACAAAAGACAGGGCTCGGACAGCACACCTGTAGTTACTCGTAAGTCAGTAAACCTATGTTACATTCATTGGGTGTCTATAATACGCACTCCAACCCAACAGAAACAACATCAACAGCAATGGTATTCATCAAAATATAAGGATCCAAGCCATGTAGTAATCTTGATAATCTTTATTCCAAATAGTATTCTTAAAACTTCCCAGCACACGACTTGCTGACACGTGTTTCGTCTGAAAAACTTTTTCAAGGGAAAGATGGCAGTCCAACTGTCCCTCGATCTGAGACGGTTGTATCCGAATACGGACTCACATTCGCATATAGTCCCCCTGTAGGCATGTGCTATTTGTAAATCAATCACTCATGGGCCGCTTGAATATAGTTCAATGAGGGAATCGCCGTGCCATACACGTTCCAGTAATATTCCCCAGCCAAAATATCGTCACCAAGAAAAACCAAAGATTGTTAGCCACACTGCAAGGACATAAAAGTCAATCAGCTATCCAAGCAGACGATCTTTCAGAGGAGTTCAGATAGACTTGAGAAATCACAAAATATTGTAAGGTGAGTGAATTCCATAAAGTACAGGAGGCCCTTATATTCCTGCAACCCCACCAACCACAGTTGTAAAAAGATGTCAATTGGTCCAATACGTTTTCTCCTCAAAGGACTACAGGGTTGTAGTCAAATCCACCGCTATTTATACTTATAGTCACATATAAGAATAAATAGAGGTGGATTTGACTACGACCCACTGGATTCAAGCAAGCCGGGCTGAAGACGGCTGAAATGCCAGAAACCGGTCCACAGAAGCTTGTTTCCGGTCCAGGGAAGGCATGGCTTGGCAGTTCAGGCTGGACTGTTCCCATGAGGCACAGGGTCAGACTGATTTGCATATGGCCATGTCTGAACTGTGGTGGCAGAGTGGGCTAAAGAACGGTGATGGATTAAACCCAGATCTGTTGACTGGGTGTGAGTGTTTGATTGATTCAGATGCTCCGTCCATCACCACCCCCTTTTGTACCACTTTGTTCGCCATAAGTTGGCAGGGTATGCTCAGACGTGAGTCCCTTGCTCAATTTGCCAGTGGATTCAAGCAAGCCGGGCTGAAGACGGCTGAAATGCCAGAAACGGGTCCTCGGAAGCTCGATTCCGGTACAGGGAAGGCATGGCTTGGCAGTTCGGGCTGGACTGTTCCCATGAGGCACAGGGTCAGACTGATGTGCATATGGCCAGGTCTGAACTGGGGTGGCAGAGTGGGCTAAAGAACGGTGATGGATTAAACCCAGATCTGTTGACTGGGTGTGAGTGTTTGATTGGTTCAGATGCTCCGTCCATCACCACCCCCTTTTGTACCACTTATTTTGCCATAAGTTGGCAGGGTATACTCAGACGTGAGTCCCTTGCTCACTTTGCCACTGGATTCAAGCAAGCCGGGCTGAAGACGGCTGAAATGCCAGAAACCGGTCCTCGGAAGCTTGTTTCCTGTCCAGGGAAGGCATGGCTTGGCAGTTCGGGCTGGACTGTTCCCATGAGGCACAGGGTCAGACTGATTTGCATATGGCAATGTCTGAACTGGGGTGGCAGAGTGGGCTAAAGAACGGTGATGGATTAAAACCCAGATCTGTTGACTGGGTGTGAGTATTTGATTGGTTCAGATGCTCCGTCCATCACCACCCCCTTTTGTACCACTTTGTTCACCATAAGTTGGCAGGGTATGCTCAGACATGAGTCCCTTGCTCACTTTGTCACTGGATTCAAGTAAGCCGGGCTGAAGACGGCTGAAATGCCAGAAACCAGTCCTCGGAAGCTTGTTTCCGGTCAAAGGAAGGCATGGCTTGGCAGTTCGGGCTGGACTGTTCCCATGAGGCACAGGGTCAGACTGATTTGCATATGGCCATGTCTGAACTGGGGTGGCAGAGTGGGCTAAAGAACGGTGATGGATTAAACACAAATCTGTTGACTGGGTGTGAGTGTTTGATTGGTTCAGATGCTCCGTCCATCACCACCCCCTTTTGTACCACTTTGTTTGCCATAAGTTGGCAGGGTATGCTCAGACGTGAGTCCCTTGCCCACTTTGCCACTGGATTCAAGCAAGCCGGGCTGAAGACGGCTGAAATGCCAGAAACCGGTCCCCGGAAGCTTGTTTCCGGTCCAGGGAAGGCATGGCTTGGCAGTTCGGGCTGGACTGTTTCCATGAGGCACAGGGTCAGACTGATTTGCATATGGCCATGTCTGAACTGGGGTGGCAGAGTGGGCTAAAGAACGGTGATGGATTAAACCCAGATCTGTTGACTGGGTGTGAGTGTTTGATTTGTTCAGATGCTCCGCCCATCACCACCCCCTTTTGTACCACTTTGTTCACCATAAGTTGGCAAGGTATGCAGAGACGTGAGTCCCTTGCTCACTTTGTCACTGGATTCAAGCAAGCCGGGCTGAAGACGGCTGAAATGCCAGAAACCGGTCCTCGGAAGCTTGTTTCCAGTCCAGGGAAGGCATGGCTTGGCAGTTCGGGCTGGACTGTTCCCATGAGGCACAGGGTCAGACTGATTTGCATATGGCCATGTCTGAACTGGGGTGGCAGAGTAGGCTAAAGAACGGTGATGGATTAAACTCAGATCTGTTGACTGAGTGTGAGTGTTTGATTGGTTCAGATGCTCCGTCCATCACCACCCCCTTTTGTACCACTTTTTAGTCATACGTTGGCAGGGTATGCTCAGACGTGAGTCCCTTGCTCACTTTGCCACTGGATTCAAGCAAGCCGGGCTGAAGATGGCTGAAATGTCAGAAACCGGTCCTCAGAAGCTTGTTTCCGGTCCAGGAAAGGCATGGCTTGGCAGTTCGGGCTTGACTGTTCCCATGAGGCATAGGGTCAGACTGATTTGCATATGGCCATGTCTGAACTGGGGTGGAAGAGTGGGCTAAAGAATGGTGATGGATTAAACACAGATCTGTTGACTGGGTGTGAGTGTTTGATTGGTTCAGATGCTCCGTCCATCACCATCCCCTTGTGTACCACTTTGTTCGCCATAAGTTGACAGGGTATTCTCAGACGTGAGTCCCTTGCTCACTTTGCCACTGGATTCAAGCAATCCGGGCTAAAGACGGCTGAAATGCCAGAAACCGGTCCTCGGAAGCTTGTTTCCGGTCCAGGGAAGGCATGGCTTTGGCAGTTCGGGCTGGACTGTTCCTATGAGGCACAGGGTCAGACTGATTTGCATATGGCAATGTCTGAACTGGGGTGGCAGAGTTGGCTAAAGGACGGTGATGGATTAAACCCAGATCTTTTGACTGGGTGTGAGTGTTTGATTGGTTCAGATGCTCCGTCCATCACCACCCTCTTTTGTACCACTTTGTTCGCCATAAGTTGGCAGGGTATGCTCAGACGTGAGTCCTTTGCTCACTTTGCCACTGGATTCAAGCAAGCCGGGATGAAGACGGCTGAAATGCCAGAAACCGGTCCTCGGAAGCTTGTTTCCGGTCCAGGGAAGGCATGGCTTGGCAGTTCGGGCTGGACTGTTCCCATGAGGCACAGGGTCAGACTGATGTGCATATGGCCATGTCTGGACTGGGGTGGCAGAGTGGGCTAAAGAACGGTGATGGATTAAACCCAGATCCGGTGACTGGGTGTGAGTGTTTGATTGGTTCAGATGCTCCGTCCATCACCACCCCCTTTTGTACCACTTTGTTCGCCATAAGTTGGCAGGGTATGCTCAGACGTGAGTCTCTTGCTCACTTTGCCACTTGATTCAAGCAAGCCGGGCTGAAGACGGCTAAAATGCCAGAAACCAGTCCTCGGAAGCTTGTTTCCGGTCCAGGGTAGGCATGGCTTGGCAGTTCGGGCTGGACTGTTCCCATGAGGGACAGGGTCAGACTGATTTGCATATGGTCATGTCTGAACTGGGGTGGCAGAGTGGGCTAAAGAACGGTGAAGGATTAAACCCAGATATGTTGACTGGGTGTGAGTGTTTGATTGGTTCAGATGCTCCGTCCATCACCACCCCCTTTTGTACCACTTTGTTCGCCATAAGTTGGCAGGGTATGCTCAGACGTGAGTCCCTTGCTCACTTTGCCACTGGATTCAAGCAAGCCAGGCTAAAGACGGCTGAAATGCCAGAAACTGGTCCTCGGAAGCTTGTTTCCGGTCCAGGGAAGGCATGGCTTGGCAGTTAGGGCTGGACTGTTCCCATGAGGCACAGGGTCAGACTGATTCGCATATGGTCATGTCTGAACTGGGGTGGCACAGTGGGCTAAAGAACGGTGATGAGTTAAAACCAGATCTGTTGACTGGGTGTGAGTGTTTGATTGGTCCAGATGCTCCGCCCATCACCACCCCCTTTTGTACCACTTTGTTCGCCATAGGTTGGCAGGGTATGCTCAGACGTGAGTCCCTTGCTCACTTTGCCACTGGATTCAAGCAAGCCGGGCTGAAGACGGCTGAAATGCCAGAAACCGGTCCTCGGAAACTCGTTTCCGGTCCAGGGAAGGCATGGCTTGGCAGTTCGGGCTGGACTGTTCCCATGAGGCACAGGGTCAGAATGATTTGCATATGACCATGTCTGAACTGGGGTGGCAGAGTGGGCTAAAGAACGGTGATGGATCAAACCCAGATCTGTTGACTGGGTGTGAGTGTTTGATTGGTTCAGATGCTCCGTCCATCACCACCCCCTTTTGTACCACTTTGTTCGCCATAAGTTGTCAGGGTATGCTCAGATGTGAGTCCCTTGCTCACTTTGCCACTGGATTCAAGCAAGCTGGGCTGAAGACGGCTGAAATGCCAGAAACCGGTCCTCGGAAGCTCATTTTCGGTCCAGGGAAGGCATGGCTTGGCAGTGCGGGCTGGACTGTTCCCATGTGGCACAGGGTCAGACTGAATTGCATATGGCCATGTCTGAACTGGGGTGGCAGAGTGGGCTAAAGAACGGTGATGGATTAAACCCAGATCTGTTGACTGGGTGTGAGTGTTTGATTGGTTCAGATGCTCCGCCCATCACCACCCCCTTTTGTACCACTTTGTTCGCCATAGGTTGGCAGGGTATGCTCAGACGTGAGTCCCTTGCTCACTTTGCCACTGGATTCAAGCAAGCCGGGCTGAAGACGGCTGAAATGCCAGAAACCGGTCCTCGGAAACTCGTTTCCGGTCCAGGGAAGGCATGGCTTGGCAGTTCGGGCTGGACTGTTCCCATGAGGCACAGGGTCAGAATGATTTGCATATGACCATGTCTGAACTGGGGTGGCAGAGTGGGCTAAAGAACGGTGATGGATCAAACCCAGATCTGTTGACTGGGTGTGAGTGTTTGATTGGTTCAGATGCTCCGTCCATCACCACCCCCTTTTGTACCACTTTGTTCGCCATAAGTTGTCAGGGTATGCTCAGATGTGAGTCCCTTGCTCACTTTGCCACTGGATTCAAGCAAGCTGGGCTGAAGACGGCTGAAATGCCAGAAACCGGTCCTCGGAAGCTCATTTTCGGTCCAGGGAAGGCATGGCTTGGCAGTGCGGGCTGGACTGTTCCCATGTGGCACAGGGTCAGACTGAATTGCATATGGCCATGTCTGAACTGGGGTGGCAGAGTGGGCTAAAGAACGGTGATGGATTAAACCCAGATCTGTTGACTGGGTGTGAGTGTTTGATTGGATCAGATGCTCCGTCCATCACCACCCCCTTTTGTACCACCTCTAAATGTCAAGCACTTCTAGACCAATTGGAGGACGGAAAGCTGCAAGTAGAAGCATTTACTGTCACCAACCCAAGGTCATACCAGGAAACCGTGTGTCACTAGCACAAGCACAACTAATGGACAAAGGTCCTGAGGCACACTGTGTGTATGCGCAGCAAGCCAAAAATCTAGGCAGACAAGGAACTCAAGAAGAGCCCATCCTCCCTTGAGAGTACAGTTGGAATATAGCCACATTTAGTTGCACAGATTCTGAACTTCTGACTTTTGATAACGCTGAACTACACAGTAAACAAATTACATCAGTGGAAGAAATTAATGAGTTTGTCGGTGAGAAGTGCCCCCACCACCTGGGGACTAGGAAAACAAACCAGCATACGTACATGTCCCATGTTCTAGAGCAGATCTCATGTCTTTTACTAAAGACTTTCCTAAATTATGAGAAAAACCAAGAAAACGTTACACAGGACGGTAACAATGGGAGGATTGCTGTGGAGAGAGTTGGATGTTTTATTTAATGTGATAGTCCCAAAGGACTTATGTGAAGACTGCAAAATAAAGGTAGAGTGGCCAAAGCGGGACCCAGAAAGAGGAGAAGGTAGAATGCCTGGAGATGAGGTAGAACAGAAGTAGAACAAAGTAGTAAAATATTTAAAAGAAAAGGGTCCAGAAGACAAAGTAGACTGGAACAAAATAACACACACTAGACAGTAAAGGATGGAAGTGGCAATTCATACTTTGATCACTTTCTGTTACTTTGCCAAAAGAACAGCAGACTGCATGTGTCACCATTTTTGTCCAGGGAATTAGACAACCCATTAGGGCACACTTAGAGACACAGTTTGTGTACTGGCAGCAAGAGCCCATTGAAAAGGTACTAGCGGCAGCAAAATTGTGTGCTGATTACCAGTTAAATTTAGAAAGAATTAAAAAGTGTGCGTGATGGTAGTGCAAGAAAAGTTCTACAGTGGTCTGCAAGCCAGGGTTAGGAGAAAGGGAAAGCCAAGGGTAGAAGTAAGGATGAGAAATGACAGGACAGCTACGCTGCCTCCCCCAGGGACTGCATGTTTCCACTGTAAGGACCCTAGCCAACGGAAGGCAGAATGCCCACTGCTAAAGAACAACTCACAGGGCTAGAGACCAGCGTAACACAGAACACAGGGTCAAACTAGCAAAATGCTGAGGTACAATATACAGACAATAGATTTGAATTACAGCAAGAACACATTCCAACACAGCATAGGTATTGCTCTAATGACACACAAACTACCTCCACCCGTCCTTAGAAGAAGCAGCGACCAGTGGCTATCCAAGGATGAAGGCCGCTACCCACCACTTGCCCAACCACCACCAGGGATGTTTTAGGGATGCTGGGAGTGGGAGACTGCCTAATACCTCCAGCAATAACAATGGATCAGGCTAGTCTATACATGAGGGGAACAATATTAGACAAGACAGTTCCACTCCTAGTAGACACAGGTGCTCAAGGATCAATTCTGAAGACCTTACAAATCCTAGAAGCACCACTCTCGGGAACACAAATAATGGCAGTCACCATGACAGGAAAACATTTATAAAAACCTTTAAAACTAGTAGTAGGCCCAATTATTGCTCAACACCAGTTTATCTTCAGCAGGTACTGCCCCGTAAACGTATTGGTCCAGGATCTACTTTGCAAACTACAGTGCAGAATACACTGCTCATAATTAGTGGTTTTCCTAGAAAGCAGAGCAAACGGTTTGATGTTACAGGCATTCATGACATGCACAGATGAAATGATACCACCAGAACCTCTATATTACATACCGTATCATGTGTGGGCCTGCAAGAACAATGACATGGGACAAGTGTTAAATTTCCCACCAGTACAGATTAAATTGATTCCAGGAGCACCATTGCCATGGGTGCCACGATATAAGAGATCCAAAGAAGCACTAGTCATGAAAGACCTTCTACAACAGGGAATAAAAAAGGAAATACATTCTAGCCCATGCAACACGCTGATACTGCCTGTAAAGAAGGCTTCCCGGGGCCCGGATGGGTCCTCCATATATCGCTTTACATAAGACGTCAGAGAAATGAATACAATAGTGATTCCATCTTTTCCTATGGTCTCCAATCCAGCTAAAAGAAATGTCTAACATCCCAGTGATGGCCACGCAATTTACTGTGCTGGACCCTATCTCCGCCTTCTTCACCATCCCCTTGCATCACGACAGTCAGTATCTTTTTTTATTTTGCTTCTAATCAAGAAGATTCGCATGGTGTAGGCTTCCTCAGGGGTATGCAGAGTTTACCCTCCATCTTCATTAATGGACAGAAGACTGATTTGGACTCCCTAATACGGAAGAAAGGTTTCACCCTTATCCAGTACGTAGGCAATCTGTTATTAGCTTAACCTTCCAGTTATCCCTGCATGGCAGACACTGTTGCCCTGCTGCACCACCTAGCTAAATGATCTCCCCCAAGAAATTACAGTTTTGCCTCACCACATTGAAATACCTTGGCCTCGAACTGTCCAAAGAGACAAGGAAATTAATAGCTGACTGACCCCACACACAAAATGAGGTCCAGAGTTTCCAGGGGTGGCGAGATACTGCAGACACTGGATACTAACTTCTCCCCGATCACCCGCCCTCTATAAACCCTCATACACAAGGATGTGACTGATACCGTGCCATTGTCTCAGGATTGTGACAAAGGCTTTCACACCATGAGGCATGAGCTCAACCGGGTCCCAGCTTTAGGTATTCCAGATTTCAGCAAAGACTTCCACCTGTTCTGTCATGAAAAAGGGGTTGCTCTATGGGCATGCTGACAGAAAAGCATTTGTCCTTCTACCACCAAGTGGCATAACCTAGACCCAGCCACGGCAGACATCCCGCCTTGCCTGCGAGCGGTGGTAGAAGGGCAATGGCAGTAGTATAGTCCAAAAATGTAGAACTAGCACACACTTTGGTTTTGCTTGTCCCACACACAGTGGACATACTTCTAATGTCGACTAAGACACAGCACTCGACAGATGCATACGCTACTAGGTATGAGCTGACATTGTGGCACCACACATTGTCATTAAAAGGTGTACCACCTTGAACCCAGCTTTCCTTTTGCCCATGGAACATGACCTACATGATTTGACCACAGACAATGCCTTCCATGACTGTGTACTGGCTATAGACAGGCATACTAAAGTGCGAACAGACTGGAGTGACACACCACTGCCAGATGCTGAGGTGGATTTGTTTGTGGATGGGTCATGCCTCGGCCATTATGCCTTCAGGGTGGTCTACGACTTTGGGCAACTGTGGGCAATGAGGGGATTCCTCAACTCTGAAGGTCACCAAATAGAGCATGCAGAGTTGACATTTAACCTTCTATAGGCCTTGCTACTACCTCAAAAAGTAACCATAAATAAATGTGCAACACACATGCCATCCAAAGACATAGTTAAAAGGAAGTGGCGGATTTTGGCATTAGCCTCCTTGGCTGAATACCGCGCTCTGCCACTTTGAAACACAGGGCTGCACCACTTTTACAAGTATTCAGTGCAGCCCTGCATTTCCCCCTGCCCTGGCTCTAATTTAGCCACCTAGCGCCAACTCAGACACCCTTGCACCATCGTGCAAGGGTGTCTGCATTGCAGGGGAACATTGTTTATGCGCAGGAAGATGCCCCTTCCTACACATAAACAATCTGAAATGGTGTTTTGTAACTTCTATGTGTGCTGCTTAATGCAAAACGTCATTTTTTCAAATGATTGTTCATGTGTAGTAAGTGTCACCTTCTCGCACATAAACAATCAATGGCCTTTTCCTGTCTTAATCTGGCAGATGCATCAAGCAAAATACCTCCCGGTAAACGCAAAACCTGAAATTGCAATGCATCAACCCAAATCCCTTTAAAAATAAAGAATCGCTACATAACCCCCGCGGTAAATTACGGATTAGCAAAATAGCCAATCGTTAATACCGAGAGAAAAATCAGCCTCCGGAAATACCGAAACGCTATTAAAGAATCGCAACGAAATGCATCAAAACTCGGAAAAAACGAAAATGCCCAAAATCGCTATTTTGCAGGAGCAAAATAAGGGGAATCACAAACTGGAGGTAAAGTTATTGTAAGGAAGATAAAAAAACAAAAAAAAACTTTAACGCAGGTGCAGATAATCAGAAACCCTTCAAATATGCCTCTGGAGACCCTGTATGTCTACCAAAATGGCTGCCCCCTACGTGCTTGTTAGGAGGAGGAGAATCAACGCTCTTGCACAGCGCAGGAGGATGATCCAGGACAGAGTCTTCAGGGTGCACATCACATTGCTGGGCCAGACAGAGGAACTGATCTACGACAAGTACAGGCTGAGCCGGGCTATGATCATGCACCTCATTGCCGACCTGGAAACACTACTGCAGCACCAGACCCGTAGGACCAACGCCATCCCAGCCCATGTCCAGGTCCTATGCAGCCTGCACATGCTGGCGTCAGGAAGCTTCCAGGGGGTTATATCAAAAGCTGGAGGCATGTCGCAAAGCACACTTTCATGCTTCTTCCACAAATTTCTAGATGCCATGCTGACATTGATACATCACCACATCACCTTGCCCACAACCCCACAGCAGTTAAACCGCACCAAACAGGAGTTCTACCAGGTGGCACAATTTCCACATGTGATAGGATGCGTTGACTGCACCCATGTCCCCATCTGTGCCCCCTCAGCCAACAAATACATCTTCCGCAACCGGAAGTCATACCATTCCATCAACGTGCAGGTCGTGTGCAATGCCAAGCACATCATAACGGACATCGTAGCCCAATTTTTGCAGAAAGGACACACGACGCATACATATTCAGACACAGTGGCATCCACAGGCGTCTGATCGACGGTGAATTTGGAGAGGGACACTTACTAGGTACATATAAATGCCTCAAAATTAACTTCATCCTCACATATGTAAATGTATTCATGCAGCTAACCCTTTGCTCCCCACCATGCAAGTGATAGTGCCTTCCTCTTGCGTGAATATCTCCTCACTCCCTACCTCAATCCTGAAACACCTCAGGAGCAGCGCTACAACACAGCACACATCAGCACCAAGAATGTGGTAGAGCGAACCTTTGGCATCCTCAAGAGTCGCTTCCGGATACTACACAAGACAGAAGGAGCCTTGCAGTATGACCCAGTTACCTGCTTCCTGATAATAGCAGTCTGCGCCATGCTGCACAACATTGCCACAAGAAGGGGGATACCAATAGAGGTGGACGGAGAGGACGACTTACGTGCACAGCAACCCCCCCAACACCAACAGGCAGACTTGCCTAACACAGCTGAGGGACAAAGGAGGCGGACATACATCACACGACATCACTTCTGAGACAGGTTTGAATGAGCCATCACAACATGTTCTGGTTTGCAAATGTTTAATGCACATGAGCACCTGTCAGGTGCATATGAATGAGACGCTAAAATGATGCAGAATCTAAATAATAATGGGATACATGGCCGTTGTCATCACGGGTGTATCATGTTGCAGTATAGTTGGCCCATGGTTACGTCACCATGGCCAGGGAGCCAATGGAACATGGCTATTTGCGCTTGCCCCGTACCCCTAGCCTCCTGTCCCGTGACTCCTCCACATCGCTGCGATGTATTTCTGTGGCTGAGGTGCTGCGCGCACTGCGCCTCCTCTCGCTGGACTCCGGAACAGAGATGCTGCTCACGCTTGAAGCAGCCTCACTCCCCTCCTCCCGTCCCAAACTGCTGGCACTGAAAGTCCCAAACTGCTGATGCTCCACTGCAGTGGTCACTCTCTCTAAGGACTCATCTCCGCAATAATGGCCCAAGTCGACCTGCAGGGACACAGATCTGCACGAAAGCACAGCTGTGCTGCTGCACAGCTTAGTGATGGCCCTAATGGAAGCATTGGAACGGAGCATGTTCTGCCGATGCCTCTGGCGCTCGCTCTGTTGGCCTGCAATTACAGCACGTGTGATTTCCTGCAGGCACAGTTTAATGTCTCTGTTGCCCTCAGCAACGGCTGTGGTCATCTCACGCATAGCGTCAGTCATGGTGCCAATTTTGTTTGCCAATTTTGTAATGTTAATGTTAATAGCACCCAGTGTCTCCCCTGCAGGCGCTGGACATGCAGCATCCGTGTTCCAACCACTCCGTATCCGTGTGTTGGATCATCAGATCTCTCGGCAGCTCTACCCAGGGGCCTGGCCCGCTGTCGGACTCAGACACGTGCTGGTGCTTGGGCGGTCGGAGTAACAACTGTCTGTTGTGGGACATTTGTGGCTGCTGGCCTCTGCTCTGTCTCCATCACCTGCAGGGAGGGGACATTTGCCCTTCGGCTTTGTGCTGTTGTCCGCCGTGTCGGTGGTGGTGGGGTTGTCCGCGGTGGTGGTGGTGGGGTTGTCCGCCGTGGTGGTGGTGGTGGGGTTGGGGGTGATGGTTGTGGCGGTGGTGATAGTGGTGTTGTGGGTTCACGTCCCTGAGGGGTCTCAGCATCGGTCACCACTGGGGTTTCAGAGATGACGAGGCGTCCGCTGTCATCTGAATCAAGAGGTGATGCATCTGTGTGTGAAACAGTGCATTGTTATTATTTTGCCATTATGTATCTGTTTTGCATACTTTCATCTACATAAATGACATTTTGTACTGACATTTGGCCCTGTGCTGCTGGTTTCATTCCATTTACATTAGAGGTCAGACATGCACTCTTTCATGATATGACTACAACTCCCATGATGCAACACTCTGGTGAGGGGATATGCGTTAGGCACGGCTACATATACACTGTGTTTGCCCTGGGAGAATGGGCAGGGGTGGACAACACGCTGCATATCTACGCTGGCATGCATCTTACCTTCTCATCCTGCTGCAGTGCCGGAAGTGTCCAATTGGGTGATCCCCACAACAGCTTTTGGCTCAATTGTAGCCTCAACGAGGTCCTCGAGGGCTGTGTTTGGTGTGACGCTGGATGTTCCCCCTCCTTTGCCAGCTGTATCCTTCACCCTTTCTGCTATCCTCTCCTTTGCCCTCTTCCTGAGGTCATACCACCTCTTCTTCAAATCGTCAATGTGCGGTGGGTGACTCCTACAGCATTGACTCTTTCTTTGATGCGCAGCCACATTTTGCGCTTCTCTGCCTCTGGCACCTTTAGGGACAGCTTGCCAAAAAGCCAATCGTGTTTGCTGCTCACCCCCTCGATGAGCAGTTCAAGTTCTTTGTCCGAAAACTTTCACTTTCTCTTCCTGGGTGTCTCCTTGTCCTGGGGAGCATCCTTCTCCATCCTGGTTGTCTGGTTGTTGGACCTGTCAGCCTTAGGGTGGTCTTCCCCTACCTTTTTGCCCTTTTGCCTCCCATTTTTACCTTACCTTTTGTTGGACTTAGGACTCTGGGCGCCTCACCACTGCTAAACAGTGCTGAGGTGCAGGTGCTCTTCCCTAAAACCTTGTGAGGCTGGCATATCTGCCACAAGCCACTGCTACCGCAGTAAGGCTTAATCCTCCATAGGCTAACATTGGGAACATCCCCTTATGGGATAACTTCTGACATGGATCTAATAAGCCTGTCATGTTTGGTCTTGTTGGACTCGGGGCGGGGAACCCTTTCCAATGATATATAGGGTTTGGGCATTACTACGCTAGGGATCCCACTTTTAGAAAGGGGACCTTTTCCTGCCAACCTTTAGATTAGGCTCTGCAGACTCCCCCCTCTGGCCTGCATACTGATAGCCTGCCTGGGTTGGGAGGTGGGAGTGGTGATTCACACCTTCTTCACTGGGATGAACTGTGATGGGCTGCCCACTGTAGCCTTAACGGCCTGTCTCTCGTCAATGTGACAGCTAGGTCAGGGAAGACAGGGAACATACCAGAACTCCCTGGACTCTTCCAGAAGCCCCTGGCCCCAGACCCTTCCAGAGACTTCCAACACTTTCTAGCCCCTGGACTGTAGAATATATAAGGGAGGGTCCTGGCCTCACATTCTTGTTACACTGCTGGACCTGGAAGAATCCCTGCTGGAGTGAGGACTGCTGCGCAAGAGGATTGCCACTGGGAAGGAGGCTGACTGCTCCAAGGAACTGCTGCCCCACAACCTGCTGAGCTGCCCTACTGTCTGCTGATCCTGCCCTGCATGGGAGACGGCAACATCACCACCAGAGTGTCTCCACAACGTCGCAAAGGTATTACTTTTCTTTGAACCACATTTTAAAGAGTCTTCAACCTTTTAAAGATTGCTTTTTTGGGACGGCACCCTTTTTAAGCTAAAGGAAACTGCCTGTCCTTGGACCACAGAGTTTTAAAGACTGCCCTTTGGAGCAGCAACAACACTCTCAAGATTTGCCCTGCAACGCTGTGCCTGTCCTCAGCACTGCTTGCCCCGTGATCCTCCCGAGGGCTCTGTGATTGCCTCTGCTTCTGGCGCAAGCTGACTGAAACTGGCCCTGAGGTCACCGCCACTGGGACCGGAGCGCGCTGTGTAGCGCTGAGAAGCGAAGCGCTGTGTGGCAGGAGGCTCCGTCGTTGCCCCGGACTTGGAGGCACTGTTAAGCACTGTGCTAAAGGAGCGCTGTGTGGCCTTGACCCCCACCCATGCAGCGCATGCTGAGCCCGAGGCCCCAGGGGGAGAGGAGCCTCGCACCCGCGCCCGCAACCACCACCCCAGGTAACGCCTCAGTGCAACCAGGCTGCTGCGGGGGGCGGGTTGGCCGGGAACCTGGAGTGTGAGCTTTGTGCTTGGCTGGGAACCGTCCTTCACTGACCGGCCTACGGGGGCATAATTACTTGGTAATTGGCACTGGGGCATTTTTTAGCATTACCAGCAGCGCCTGGGCAGCCGCACCTCCTACGCTGGAAGCATAATTTCTATGAGAGGCACACTTATTACGCTACAAGGGAACTTTGGCCTAAGAACCTTCCCCCAGTGAATTTTGACCATAAGAACCTACCTCAAGTGAACTTTTGCTATCCAAGGACACTGTGAGAAAGACATTACCAGCAGGAGACCTTGGCACACATGAGCTTTTGGTGATTTGATCAGGCCTGGGAACTGGATCCATTCTTATTGATTATTGATCTTGCTTGGAAACTGGAATCCTTTTTATTATTGATCAGGCCTGGGTACTGGATTCATTCTTATTGATTATTGATCTTGCTTGGAAACTGAAATCCTTTTTATTATTGATCTTGCCTGGAGCTGGATTTACCTGCTTTTGGTTCTCGCATAATTTTTAGATAAAGAAATTCTTATTCTTATACAAAACTGGTGTGGTGTTCCTTTTGTGATTGTTTTTACTGAGTCATCGTTGTTGTGTGTTGCACAAATACTTTACACATTGCCTCTGAAGTTACGCTTTTGCTGCTCTGCGCCAAGCTACCAGGTCGGAAGTGGTGGTCCCTACTTAGACTAGGGTGCATACCCCTGCCAACTAGTGACCCCGGTTCTAACACTGGTCAATAGCTGGTTTGTGCTGTCACTGTCTCACTCCTCAGCTCCTGTGCTCTGCCTCCTCCTCTGAGCTCCTCAGGGCACTGAATGAAGCATGGGTTGTGTTACTTCCTGGTTGTGATGTCATCAACCTGCTTCCGATGCGACTTTTCTTTTTTAGCGAATTCGCTAATACCGAAATCTCAAATACCGAATCGGTATTTGCTATTTCGGTATTTGCTAATCTTTGATTTGGAGTCTCGCAAATGTGTTTTCCGAATTATTTAACGATTTTTAGCGATTCGGTATTTAATACCAAATCTGTTGATGCATCGCGGTATGCGACTCCTTATTAGAGATTCCTTATTTTTCGCTAATAAGGACTCGTTTTACAAAATTTTTATGCATATACCCATATGTGTGTTGCACAATGCAGCACACATGGAAACAACAAAAACTAGGAGAAATTAAACATTTCTTCTCATTCTACCAAGGTAAGACCAGGTTTTCCATGGTCTTAATTTTAGTCCTGCCCTTCATTTACACCACGCTTGTAAATATGGGACCATATCAAAATCAGTGGGTCTTGCGGTGGAACAACCACTGCAATATCCATTGCCCACCCCTTTCACTCGAAGTATAGCGTGAAAGGGTGCATTAATTACAAGGCAGTGTTAATCCATGTTAAGTAGCTTAATGCTGCCTTGTAAATAAGACAAAGCCCTTATTGCCACAACAACGTTAGAAAAAGTGACTATGTGGTGGCGATAGGGGCGTGTAAATACGCCTCTATGTTGCAAAAGGCTATGTCTATGTTGATGGGGAAATAAAGAGAATGGCGTTGATAGGCTACAAAATTACAATGATAGAGATAGCTGAATAAAAACAAGACATACACACAGAGAATAATTCACTGTGTTTTGATCCTACACTCATTCAGGGACTGGTTGAGGAACAGGAAAAAGAGTAGTGGAGAAAGGGAGGATTGCCAGCAGGGCTTATGGCAGTGTTTCTAACCAGGATAGCTCAGTGGATGCACAAATCTTCCCTATTTTATTCATAAGTACACAATTTTCCACTCCATGGCTCCTGCTGCTGGTGGATGGTAAGCACAGTGCAATTTTTGTTTAACCTCAACCCTTTTTCATATTCCCCCAATCACAAAGGATATAAATGTAGGTCCATTGTCTGAGCTCCAAAGTGCTGACACCCCAAAACACGGAATCAGTTCTTTCAAAAGTAATTTGGCAACAGTTTGCGCATCCCAGTTCTTTGTAGCGTATGCCTCGGTCCATTTACTGAACATACAAACGATGACCAACATGCACTTGTACTTCTGAGAGGGAGGCATCTCTATGAATTCTCGAAAGGTCTGTGAGGAGATGGAAAGTGGCCGGGTGTGATTGGTGTCCCCTTCTCAGTGTTGTACTGTGCACAAACAGTACATTGTTTAAAAAGGTGATCTGCTGTCTAGTGGTCAGTTTTAATGAGAATCTCAATCTGGAGACCCATATTAATAAACTGGTGGGAATCTGTTTCTCCCTAATTCTAGGTCTTCGGAAGGTGCTGCCACTGCTACCTGCTCAGGTGAGAACAACGGTATTCAGAAGTACCATCCTTAGCCGCCTGGACTATTGCAATGCTTTGCTTTCAGAATCTCCGGGATACCTGATTACCAGATTACAAAGTATCCAGGCGGCAGCAGTGAAGTTAGCACTCTCCCGACCTTGTTGTTCCTCAATAACACAAGCACTTTTGGATCTACATTGGCTCCCAGTATCTCAACGGATCCGGTTTTGTGCATTGTGTTTAGAGCACTCCATGAACAAGGCCCTAAGCCACTTCAGGATAAGTTTCAGTGGTACAAGCATACCCGGAATCTTCGCTTATCCACTGCCAATTGTGCAGGAGTGCCCAACATAAGGACGGTGACCCTGGGAGGAAGAGCCTTCTGCGTGGCAGCGGTTCTTCTTTGGAATGATCTAACTCTAGAAATCAGGAGAACACAAGGCCTGATGCTGTTCCGTAAGAAAATTAAGACCTGGCTCTTCCCCAGGGTATAATATGTCTCCACTTGAAGGTAGAAATAGATTTACTGGATGATTGGCTCTCTTTTTATTATGTAGCCGACAGCTCCTGTGCTGGATTGTTCTCTTAGCTCCAGGCTGCCCGCAGGGTTACAGCACGCTTTATAAATGTTTTATAATAATAATATAATAATAATAATATATACAACATATAGAATGCGCCAGCTGGCAAAGATTATTGAGGATCTAGCAGACTCAACCGCAGCAGCTTTGGGTAACATTACTGAGGCGCATACCACAATGAGGGCTGTAGTTATTCAAAATCGTGTTGTATTGGACATCATCCTGGCCAATGATGGGGGAGTTTCTCGGGTCATTCATCAGACTAGTTGTTCATATATCCCAGATAACAGCCATAACATCAACAATGCGATCAATAAGATAAACAAGGTAAAGGATGAGGCACACAGAATACACACAGGGGGAAGTGGAAACAAGTGTTGACATGTTTTAAGGGGCTGCGGATCGTGAATATTGGAAGTGATTATAAAAGAGATAGCAGCACTGGTCACACTACACATAATGATCCAGGTTTTCCCTGCATGTTTGTCAGCCATGGCATCCAAAATATAAAGTTACATGAAAACTACATGTTCCCGGCTGAGAAAGAAGGTACGGAAATGATTATGAAAATAGGTCTCAAGTAAGATGTAGTGATTTGGTATCAGATGGCGGGATGTGGAAGCCATTTTGTTATAATTATTTTCTTACCTAAATGGGCTGTTAACTTTTTGATACCAAATATCTACTTAAAAGACCTGTAGAATGGGCACAGAAAATAATTAAATACATGTTTCGGCAGTTGCTAAAAGTAAGCTTCCATTGCAATGCAAGGCTTGCTTAAGAACCACATTCAGACAGCACGTGATGCTAGCTTAGCAACAAGCGCTTGGCTACACCATATTTAGAAATGGCACAGTCTTTGTGTCCTTGATTAGACTGAGGTTGCAAAACATTCTTTAGAATTTACTATCACTAGTACATTACATTAACGTGGAAAGCTAATTCTTTAGAATTTACTGTTACTAATACATTGCGTTAGCTTGGAAAGTCCCAAAATGTCACAAGTGAAGGACCCGTGGTTAGCAAAAACCCCACCACCTCAGAACATGCAGGTACCACGCGGTGTGGGCCTCTTCTGATTAGCCTACTGTTCTGTACTTTGCCTGGCTACTAATGGGCAGGAGCCGCCCCTTTGATTAATTTTTGAAGAAACGTCTTAATCTAGTACTTCTACTGAACATAAATTGCATGAACAATGTGATTTTTCCCTTTGTGGTCTGTACCAATAAAAGGCTGTTGGCCATTCAGCAGCTTTGCTGTCTGTTCCCGAGCTGCATGTACTATTATTTTGTATAGTGCCTCATAATAATATTCTTTTTTAAACACATGATGACAGACTGGAATTTCTTGAGCAGGCATCTACAGAGTGACAAAATGGTAATTAGTGGTGTGAAAAAGTGTGTACTTTTCCTACGAAATGCCCCTTCTTCAGTGCTGAGAGTAATGACCATGCTTCTAATTGTGCTGTTACTTGTACTTTTGCATATTTACTAAATAAGCATTTGCGTCTCTACCTGGGAAACATAGGCAACCACTACAGGCACTAAGGTTGTATCTTCTTTGGGACAGTGGGAGATGGAGCCTCATTCCACCACTGTTCTGCTGCAGGTACTGAGGTAGAAGGATATTGCATGGCCGGAGGACTATGCAATGTAGTCCGCACAGGCTTATCTCAGTCACCCATTTATTTCCAAAACTGCCTCTGCTGTCCCACACTACTCCAAAGACCCCCAGTAATGAGAGAGCTTCTGCCACTTTCATTAAACCACGCCAAAACAGTCTACTGAACACCAGAGCTCCAATCTGTCTGCGCTTCTGGTAGCAATATGTAAAGGGGGTTTGCTGTACGTCATCTAAAGCCATGGCTTTTAAAGACTAGAGAATTCATTTCTCGTCACTGCCACCTCCCTTGAATTTTCTCATTAAAGGGGCTTATTTATGAGAGCACTGGGTCACTTTTGCACCACGTAAGGGCCTATTTATGAGAGCCATGCATTATTTTAAACCATGTAAATTGGTACACGCATGACACAGGGCTCTCAATCAGATTTATTGACTCATGATTTATGAGTGAACTCATAAATCATGAGTGACACAATGCAGTGTGGATCACTGCATCGCCTTACTCTGCGCCTAGAAGGTGTTCAATGGGCATTTCGGTGGGATTTCCCACGCAACACCTATGGAATTTGACGCTGCCCTAGATTTACAAAATCACTTAAACCTGGTGAATCACCTAATCCATATGCCTCCCGCGGTAAGGCGTAACGAGAAGAAATATATTTATTTTTCCTTGTTTTTTGCTCTTTCTATGTGTGCTGCATTCTGCAACACACATAGAAAGTGGAAAACATCTCTTAGGATTGTATTTTTTTCAGGAAGGAGCTCCTTCCTGTACAAAAACATCAATGCGTACAAGGGAGGCCCCCTTGCGCCATGGTGCAAGGGGGCCTATGTTGGCGCTAAGCTGCTGTAACGGTATCAGCGCTGGGAGAAAGAACAGGAATGTACCATATTGTTGAAATACTGTGCATTCCTGTCTTTTCACTTTGGCATAGGGCAGAGCAGCAAGGTTCTTCGCTGTGGTGCACTACGCCAAAATCCCATAAATGAGCCCCTAAGTGTTTGTGAGGGTATACTGCCTACTGTAGAGCACCATATCTGCCACTTTCCTGGATCTCCCTAGCTCAATGGAAGCTGGTATACCTAACTGCAATACACTTCTAGTGTTCCCTTATTTAATTGGTCAGTAAAAACGTCAGTTTTACAATTAATATCTGTAAGTACATTTAATTACTCACGCATAAGTGTTCTTCTTCAAAGCAGTGGTGAAATGTAGTCATTGACCACTTAATGAAAAAGCACAATCATATTGTAATGTAATAAAAAAGATAAACTCTGTCAAATCCTCGTTATTTGGTAAGCCATCATGAATGAAAGAGCAAAGAACGAGAAGCAACTGCACCAGGTATAAAATAGACTTCTTTTATAATTCCCTTGACTACATTAGTTTTATTTTGATAGAGTTTATTACTCAACTGTGTTTCTCAGCTGGCACCCGCTGCGACATGGCGCAATTCCCGCAGAGATGTTTTCCTGCCCACTGCTCTGAGAAATTGCAGAATGACAAACTGTACGTTTTTATTAAAAACCGAGGGTGGCTCTTGGAACGTATTCACACTTTTACAATATCTCTCTTGTGCGTACAAGCATCTAAAATAAGTGAAATCATGAAAATGAAAATAATGTAATGTTACCTACCAAGGTTTACAAAATATGGCTAATCTGGAACAGGGTGTTTATTTCAGCTTTAGGTATTTACTGCATTTTAGAATAGTTTTCAAATCGAACATTCGAAGGACAATCATATTAGGCATGAAAATATTGACTAATAATAAATATAAGTATGCCACTATTAGAGATGCCGATTGCTTGCTAGTGCTTAATGGCAATGTTTAAAAGTACAGTGAGATAGTTGAATATAAAACAGATTAATCTGCAGTGGTTTGCTTGAGCCATTCCCGGTTACTTCCTTAGAGTCAGTGATATACATAGCATTATCACAGCACATATTTGCTGGACGTAGCCCTCTCTTCAGGGTCCCTCCAGATGTTTGTATTCCTTTGCTAAATCCATTTTTTTTGCCTTAGGATTCTGTGAACTTTGAATTTACTTGTAAGTCCCTACTATGTGGTACAATGTACCCAAGGCATCTAACTGATATTCTACATGTGGGCTGAAGCCCCCAACCTCTAAAGTAGAACTGTAAAACGTTTCAGGCTGGCCATTGCAGCTTGTAAGTGCAGTTTTAAACTGCCATTCTGACAATGCAAAAAATAACTTTGCCAGGCCTAAACCTTCCTTTCTTAATACTTATATGTCACTACTAAGATCGACCCTAAAGGCTAATCGGACAGAATACCTGGTATTTCGAAAGTAGAACATGCAGAGTTAAAGTTTACATGTTGTGGAATTGAAAAACTCATAACGTTGTTTTTTACAGCTGTAAGGCTATCTCTCTCATAGACTAACACTTAATACATGCTAATTCCATTTTGGGACTCCATGCAGATATGCTGTTTACAATCACATGAATTGTACTTTAAAATCCTCTTTAATGGTGAAATTGGATTTTAAGTTACAATATTTTAAATTCCACTTTCAGAAAGTTGGCCTTTTTCTGCCTAAGCCAACTGCACTTCCTGTCACTGTTCAAGGGCAAAAGAATTTGTATGGATCCTCTGTTGTAGGGTATGTATTGCTTCCAGATGTTGAGATAACAGATTTTAGGGTGAAAGGGGAGAGGGTAATCCTGACAGGATGGCTAGGGAGGTATTTTGCTCTGCCCTGATTATGCAACACAACCTGCAGAGCACACAAATGGACCTGAAACCAGGCCTGCCCTTGCATTTGTAACCAGATATAAATGTCAAATCCGTAAACCCTCTCATCAATAGACTCCTGAACCTGTGGTAGAATCAGAAGAAGGACTGCTCTCCTGTTTGAAGAAGGAAGACTGGACTTGTTTGCCTTGAACCCAGAATCTGTAGTGTGACTACAAGGGTCATTAGGCTGATCTCCTGTTTGAGCTACAATGCCACAACAAGTGTCGGCAGTCCTCCCCGCAACTACCTAGCTAGTCAGCACCAACTGGACCTGCTTGGATCTGCCTGACCCCTGTTGCTGGCCTCCGCCAGAGGGAGCCTTGATCCTCAAGAGGTGCTCCCCAGGTCCTGTGGTTACACCTTCTGAAGAAAAGATAAAGATACAGATGATTTGGGTTACATGCAACCACAAAACTGTCCTCTTTTTTTTTGTGTTTTTTTTTATTTCCAGGAAGCAGTATTTACATACATTACTATAACACATACCAATAGTTCTCTTTTTACATAAACCAACAGAGGATAGACTTCCTACCATGAAAGCATATCAATGGGAGAGAAAGAAGAAAAAAAGAAAAAAAAGAGGATACTGATGACAACATGAGATATTCAGGCACATTCTCCTCCGATCCCCCTACTGTTCCATCAACGGCCCCCAGATCCGTCGCCCCTTGCTCTCCCGCTTCTGCCTTTGCATTTATACAACGCCATCTCCAAATGAAATATGTGAAAAAGTCTGGCATACCATGCCTGATAAGTTGGAGGGTCTTCATCCTTCCATTTAGAAGCAATCATTATACGATAAATGGCTATAACCATAAAACATAGACTTGAGACCGTTCTAGTTGTAGGCTTTCGTCACATCCAAATATCAACATGGTAGACATTAGCGAGACAGCTGCCCCAAATATTGACATAGAAACAGTTCAATACCTCCCTTCAATTATTCCAGTTTACAGCAGTCAGAAAATATGCGGACTATGTCAGCCGGACCCTGACCACATCTAGGGCATTTGTTGTTTTCCCTTTTCCCCCATGCACAGAGTTTGGCCGGGGTAAAATAGAGTCTAAATATTGTTTTAAAGAATTGGGCTTTAAGATTTGCCGATAGAAAGTTTTTTTTAGCTAACTCTAATGATCTACACATATCTACATACAGGTTGTCCAGTTTACTCGCCCACCCACTTTCTACCTGGCCATATCATCTGGAATAGCCTCCATCAGCATTGAAAACAAATCCTTTAATCTGAGCTGCTTTTTCGTTAAGTGTTCTAAAAGCGGGATGCGAACAAAGTTGATAGGTTGTACACCCAACGTTTTAATTATCTCCCTTAGTTGGATATATTTAAAAAAGGTGTTAGGATCTAGCCCATATCTTTTCTGAAATTCCCCAAATGAAGCCAACCTGTTCTGGTCGATAATATCTCCTATATTTTTGACTCCTGCCTTTTCCCAATTTATACTTATATTATCATATACTGAGGCCAGAAAGACAGAGGAGCGCCATAAAGAGACATATTTCTGAATTCTGGGTATTTCCAAATGTTAAAAAAATTTCCGACATACATTCCAGGCCTCTCTTAAGGTCTTAAAGCGTGTTTTTTTATAATAGCTACCATCCAGCTGCCTTAAAACGAGCCCTGATGCTACGTTGTCGATGGCTAATTCGTAGATAGATGGCAGGGTTTCGTTGTCCAGATCCGCTGCCCCAGCTGGATCCCAGGCTTTTGGCCTAAATAATATGTTGCAGCATACCAGCCCAGAAATAATATAGGAGATTAGGAGCTGCCAACCCCCCTCAATGTTGCAGTAAAGTCATTAATTTAAATGATCTCCTAATCTTCTTATACCCCCATATAAACTGAGAGAATAACCCTTCTGCCTTTTTGGTCACCAGAGTTGCTGGTTCCAAAGGTATACACCGAAATAGCGAAATAGATAAAACAGCTTAGGGAAAATCGTCATTTTAATTACATTTGTCCTGCTGATGATGGATAGGTGTAAATTATCCAGTCTCTTTAAATCGCCCTCCATTTTCTTTAGAAGAGGAGCTGAATTAATTTCCCATGTTGCATATACCTCCGCTGTAATAGAAATGCCTAAATAGGTAGCTGACTCCTTCCTTCGAGGATCCTGAAATTGCGTGGTTCTAGTACAGACAATTTGTGTTTTGTCGGTATTCAAGCTATATCCCGACAGTTTTTCTAATTCTGCAGCCAGCTTTTCAATCCTATCTATTGCAGCTTGCGGATCAGGGGTGACAACCGCAATGTCATCTGCGTAGGCCAACACCTTAGTGTTGTAGCCCATAGCCTTGATCGGTTTGATTACAGGGTCATTCAGTATAGATCTAACTAAGGGGTCTATATACAGCATGAATAGAATAGGGGAGCAGGGACACCCCTGCCTCGTACCACAAGTGATCCTGATCCTACCTGACTCCTTCCCCATAACCTGTATCTTTGCATGTGCTTCAAAATACATAGCTTGAATGGCAGTTAAAATACGTGGGCCGAAGCCCTTAGATCTTAAATTCTGCCACAAGTATGTCCATTCTACTTGGTCAAATGCTTTTTGCGCATCCAATAGTATCAGAGATATCTGTGCACCAGTGGCTTCGGCTATATCAAAAAGCGAGATTACCCTTCGGACATGGTCCGCTGTGCTTCTGCCTGGGATGAAGCCATGTTGCCATGGGCTCACTAGAGACCCTATTATCTTAGATAGTCTTAGCGCCAGAATCTTGGAAAATAATTTCTCATCAGTGTTAATTAATGAGATTGGTCTGTATGAGGTGGGGTCTTCTGACTTCTTCCCTTTCTTTAAAAAGATCACTATGTTAGTCTCCTGCCAAGACTGTGGCGGTGTCCCCTTCTGTTGAACTGACAAAAACAAATCAACCAGGAGGGAGGCCAGCTCTCCCTGTAAGGCTTTATATATCTCCATCGGAATTCTGTCCGGGCCCGATGACTTTCCCAGGGCCATCGTCCGTAATGCCTCTTGGACCTCATTCAGTTAGATATCAGCTTCAATTTCCAGCAACTGAGGAGGCACATTCCCAGTTGCTACCTCAATTGTACCTGGTGGAGTGTCACTGGAGCGATACAGATCTTGATAAAACTCCGTAAGTATTTTTGATATACCTGGGAGATCTGTAACTATCTGACCTTCCTTCCCTCTTAATTTACTGATGTTACTTGCCTCCACCCTTTGTTTAAGTCGTAATGCCAAATGCTCTCCATATTCGTAGTTATCCCATGTCCCTGTTTGAAATCTTTTGGCCACTTTTTTTTATTATAAATTCCATTAATTCTGGCCTTAGTCCTGATTAATTTAAGCTCTAGACTATCTTGTAGGTCTGTCTGTTTTTGTCCTATGGCTACCATATGTTGTTTCTGTAAGTGCCTGAATCTCATCCCTATGTTGTTTCCTATGAAATGCCCCAAAGCTGGTTATTTCCCCCCTAAGCCCTGCTTTAAATGGATCCCAAACATTTTCTCTTGATGTGCTGTATATATTCATTTCGAAATATTGTCGAGTCCACACCCTAATATGCTCAATGAATCCTTCTGTAACTAAGAGTTTTTTATCAAATGTCCATTTTGTATATGCCTTTGCATATGTCGGGACCTCAATGCTCATTACCAGCTGATTATGGTCCAACAGGAACTTTGGGAGTCATTTAATCTGTGCATCCTCTAAAAGAGAGACTGAGGCAAAAAAATAATCAAGTCTGACGTATTTCCTGTGTGGACACAAAAAATAAGTAAAACCTGGATCCCCGATTTTTTTACATGACCATATATCTGCTAGACCATGACTAGCCATAAGTGCCTTTAAAGCTTTAAAAACTTGAGGTTTCCTCCCCGTATACCCTCCCTTATCCTAATCACCCAAATCTAAATGTATATTGAAATCCCCACAAATAATTAAGGGCGTTGGCCAAGAGGCTAGTTCGATCTCCAATTCTGACAATAATTCTGCATCGTCGATATTTGAGCCATATACTGTACAAATAGTAAGCTGATTTGGAATGAAAGCAATGGCCCACCGACCCCATTTATCTGACTTGACTTGCTTAACGGGTACAAATTGCTGCGAAACATGTATGGCCACCCCTTTAGTATTGGTGGACTGAGAAGAGCAAATAACTTGGGAATACCCTGGAATAATATTGAGCCCTCTTTTCTCCCAGGGGATGTGGGTCTCTTGCTGACAGATAATATCTGCCCCTAGTGCTCGCAATGCCTCCCCAGCCCTCCTTCTTTTACCTCTGTCATTTAGCCCCCCAATGTTAGTTGTAGAAATAATCAGCCTACCCATATTTGTGGCTACCTTGGTTCCTGTGTTGCCCTTTATCCACTCCCTTAGCCTGCTTCTGGTATTAGTACTGTTTCTAGTGCAACTCTTTGCCTGCATCCGTACGCTGCTTTCCTGGATTTTCTGCAATTTACCCCTCAACCCATACCTCCTCCCTCCCCCTCACACCCCACCCACCCCTCACACCCCTCCCCCCTGCCCCTACTCCCTTTGCACCCCCCTCCCTGCTAGGTGAAGCAACAGACCCTCCTAGGTCTGTGGGTGATGAATGGTGGCTACTCTCCTAGTTGACAAGTTTAACCAATTTATGCTTTACAATCACCAATGTGTAATATCTGGACCCATATGATCAAAAGAAACTGTATGCCAAGGAGAGAAGGAGAGAATAAACTAATAAAAAAATCAATCCAGTTGCTGGAAGTCTTGCTATGGTACATCTGGCTTGATTGAAAGGAAAAATGTCAGCACCCCCTGGTGTTTAAATACTCCTTGGCCTTAATTTCGGACGTAAAAAAACGAGTTTGGTCCTGCCAAATTACTTTCAATCGAGCCGGATTGAGGAGGAAGGCCTGCGCTCCCTTCTCCTGGAACTGGGTAATCATTTGCCGCAGCCGCCATCTTCGCTCCACCTTAGTGTGGGAAAAGTCTGGCCTAGTAAAAAAAGTAAATCCATCTCCCAGCCGTTGTGCCTCAGGTCTTTGCTTCTCAAACACATTTTGTCTCAATAAAAAATTGCCAAAATAGACAAGAAATGCCAGAGGTTTGGCATCTGGGCAAACTGGCTGTTGGATATGGAAGGGGACTCGATGCGCCGCTTATTATTTCCTGTGCCCAGTTCCATCCACCAGCTCTGGGAATGATTTCTTCAGGAGCTGGACCATAAAGAGGTGTGCGTTGGACTCCTCCTTCCCTTCTGGAATACAGAGAAGGCGTAGGTTATTCCATCTTTGTTGATTTTCACCTACCTCCAGTTTCCACTGAATATCCGTGAGTTGGTCCTCCTGCGCAATAACGTGCTTCCTTGAGCCAACTACATCCACTTCCAATGCTGCCGTCCTTGTTTTTATTTCCGTCATCCGGTCACTTATATCATTGCAGGTTTTTCGCTATTTTTCGTACTGCACCCTGGAGTTTCCGGGTGGCGTTCAAGGAACGTTTACTTTCCAGACGGGATTCTTCCCTATGCGCCATCATTACACACTTCAGTATAGACTCTAGGGTAGGAACCAGCGCACGGGACACTACTGCAGCCTCTTCCAGGTTAGGCTGGTTACAAACCCCCACCAATTGATCTCCCATAGAGTAATCCCATTTGAGATCAGTTTGCTTTTGGTTGTCCGCTTTCCCTATCAGGGGGAGTGTTTTGCTGTTAAGAGTGAACCCATCTCAATCTCTTGCATCAGTTCCAGAAATACTTTCTTACTCACTTGTTTCTGAATTGGACCCATGATCTGAGCCCAGACTGGACCAAGTGGCATCTGTGAGAGAATAAAAGTAATTTGCCTCCGAGTCAATATCCCTCTCCCTACCTTCCTGTAGTAACCTACTGGGCTTTGGGGGACCTTTACATTCACTCCGCTTCCCCATTGATTTTTGACCACAGAGGTGCTGCCCGGGGCCTTCCTCCTGTTGCATCTCTTTTTCCAACAGCTCAACGTCCTCAGAGGCAATAGCTAAGCCCGTCTCTCCCAAGCCCTCACTCCTATTGTTAACCGGAGCAGTGTCACATATTTGTCCCTTTTGAAGTGCCTGTCCCGGAATGTGCTCCTTGGCCCCCTGAGCATATACCTTTCCTGCCTCCATGTTGCCATGTTCAGAATTCTCCCCAAAGCCCAACGGCAGCTTACCGGTAATATTCTGACTATCTCCCTTCATCTGGTCCTCGTGCTGACATGCTGCTCCCTTGGCAGGCTGGAGGCAGATCCAGTCCCTGCGCCCCAGAACAGATCGATGATTGTTGTGGGCCGAGGTGGCTGGGGCTGCGCACCCGCTCCCTCCCCTTCCCATCCAGGGGATTCTCCGGCCGCACCCGCTGCCGTCTCCCTTGAACCACGGGAGGCGATACTTTCTCTGAGTCCACCGAGTTCTGCTGCGGAACTCCGGGGGAGCCGCTTGATTAGGACCACCTTTTCCCTTTGTTCCAGTCTTAGGAGCCATAATATCAGCGTTAGAAGCTACGCTGCAACCGCTGCTCCAGTTTGGTATCCTGGACACTTCACGCTCGAGACCCTGGCAGCCTGCAATCAACTGCTCCGCAATCTGTAACAGCACAGAAGCCCCATGTCTGATTCTCGGTAAGATCAGTTCTATCCCAGCTTGCTTCTCCACTACTGTAGTTCCAGCTTAAAAACTCGCCATACAGGTCCACTTTTCGTCCTTATTTTAACTCCTGTCACGCCATCCCAGGGGAGCCACCTACGGCCGACTTTCACTCGGTCACCATCTTAGCCCAAAACTGTCCTTTTTGCACTAAAAATTGACCGCCCACACGAAGTCCCAGTAAGACATGTTCTTCGCACCGACAGCAACAATTCACATTGACCGCCAACATGAATCTCCATTGACGACCGGCTCTACATCATAGAGTAGCAACCATCCTTGAAAACCCCGATCTGCTCCTTGTGGCAACAGCATCCTCCTCAGGGACTCTGCCAAAGCAAATGCCACTTTTTGTGCCTGATTTGAGAAGGTAACTTTTCAGCGCTGGCTAACCTGGCTCCTGTATAAGACCTACACTCCATTGCGGTCGACATGAAATTGTGACTTTACCACAGTCCAGCATGACACGATAACCACGAGTGGCACTTTATGCTTCTTATCCCTATTTTCAGATATATCTCCAGAACTACTTATAGTATTTTGCACTGTAGTTTTGATGCCATTTTATTTATTCAATTAAGCTCTATATTTCTAAAGTGGTTTGGGATTTTTTGGGCGTTGCATTATACTTTACACATTGCCCTATATTAAGCCTGACTTATTTTGTGCCAAGCTAACATAGAGTTGAACAAAGACTGATTTAGTGAACTCTTTGATTCACCCTAACTAGGATTGTGTTAATTAGTTGTGTACCTTCCACCCCTATCAACTCATAAACTAATTTCTTACAATGATCTTAAATGTTTATCAACAAATACATTGGGACATAAAAGTTAGGGTTGAAGGAAGGTTCTGATGACACCAATGGACTCAAACTTAAGCCTGGATTTACAAAGAAATCATGTATGCCGGTGGAGCAACTAAACTTATGTGAACAAGAGAGAGCAGAGCAGTGATATATCTACTAAGATGCAGCACTGTTCTTCTCTCGCCGCGCTTTATGTGACCATGCTCTGCGTTGCGCTAAGCATAGTTCTTATTCAGGGGGGCCATTTCTGTACAAAAACAGTGCTTTAAACACGCACTAAATAAAGTAGCAAAAAATCATTCCTTACTAATTGACAAAAACATCTTCAGGGCGCGGTCACATGCCTGGATGGTGATCAACAATTATAAGACACTTGAACCGGCCTAATATTTACATACAACATTCTATATTTACCAGAAAAAGCAATTAATGGATAACGCTACGGAAATTTACTATCATTAGTGGATCAGCCTATTTGGTTATATAGAGGGCCAAAATCATGTCGACTCTGTGGTTACCACAATGAAGATTTGATTCATATAATTTGCATATGCACCCAACTCCACAACGCTCGTACAACCCTTCTTAGACAAACTTTTAAAGATAGAGGCCTCAGGATCTGTAGAGCCGCAATAATTGCAAGCCTAAATCCATTGGACACACAATTAAATTGTAAATTGATCGAATTTCTCAAAGTTTTTGTACAGGCTCACAAAAACTTGTTCTCAGGACAATAATGTAGTAAAATACTTGTTAAACAATGATATTCTCTTTTTAATGTTTTAAGTTATTTTTATATGTGTTTATAATGCTAAGGCTTTAATTGACCAAACAATAAAACATTTACTTACTTACTTACAGTGCTTTAAGGCATTACCCTCTTTCAATGTGTGCTGTAGAATGCTGCACACATGGAAATAGTGTAAACTGAGGAGTAATGAAAATATTTCTCTTTGTTACGGCTGTCACAGGGATATGGAGCATCGCAATTTAGTCTTCCCCCTTACACACCTCAGGAATGTAAATATGTGTGAAGCATTTAAATGTATTTTTGCAATGTATTCACTGTAGAGACTAGAGATTTATATACATTTGCACTAATGTTCAGCATAAGCATCAAACCATGTATTTATTTGTTCGCATTTTACACTTACGCTTCAAGTTATGTTGCATATGTAAACATGCACAGCTTTATTGATTTGATTTGATTTGATTTATAAATTTGTAGAGCGCAACGAATGCCCGGAGGCGTCTTGGCGCTGTGGACTCAGGGAGTGCAACACTAATGACCAGTGAGAACTAAATGTCGATTTGGAAGAGCCAGGTTTTTACTTTTTTCTGAATACTGGAAGGTCTAAGCTTTCTTTGATAGTTGGAGGGTGGAGGTTCCATAGCCTGGCAGCTCCCAACAGAAAGCTCCTGCCTCCCCATCGTTTCTGTCTGAACCTAGGCATCTGCAAAAGTCTGCGTTGTGCGGATCTAAGACTCCTAGAGGGGATGTAGAGTTTTATGCTTGAAGTGAGTAGGCAGGACCCTTTCCATGCAATGCCTTAAATGTGATGCTAAGAGTCTTGAATGCAATCCTCTTCTTAACCGGAAGCCAGTGCAGTGCTCTAGATGATGTGCCACTGGCTCATGCTTAGGGATGTTCAGTAGCATTCTGGCCACCGCGTTCGGCAGGCGTTGCATCTTTTTCAGAAATTGGGTTTGAATGCCAACATATAATGCATTTCCGTAATCCAGTCTTGAGAATGCAACTCTAGTTATCAGCGTTTTTACTGCCTCCGGCGGCACGAAAGGTCGCACCTTCCGTATCAATTTCAGAATTGACCAGAAGCTAGATGTAAGAAAATTGGTTTGACTGTCGAAGGTAAGCCTACCATCGAACATAATCCCAAGGTTTTTCGTCATAGTGACCGGTGTAGGGCAATCCCCTAGAGGAGAGGGCCACAACCTCCGAGACCAGGACAGCAGATTGGCGCCCAGAAGGAGCACTTCGGTCTTGCTGCCATTCAGCTTAAGGCAGTTTGATTGCATCCATACATTGACCTGGGTCATGCAGCTGTTAAACCGATCGGCTACCTCCTCTTCGTTATTGTGGGTGGACACCGCAATCTGCGTGTCGTCCGCATAAGAGATAACCGAGAATCCAAACTGCCTGATCAGAGTGGCCAGCGGGGTGACATATAAATTAAACAATGTAGGGCTCAGCGACGAGCCCTGTGGCACACCGCATTGAAGATTAAAAGTTTGTGAGCTTGCTTCACCCAGTTCCACTCGAAAATATCTTTCAGTGAGATAGGATGTGAGTAGGGCCAAGGCGGACGCCTGGACGCCCATCGCCGCTAGTCTATTGACTAAGGTTTGGTGGTTAACGGTGTCGAAGGCCGCCGATAGATCTAATAATATCAAGGCAGCCTTTCCGCCCATGTCCAGAGTCTTCCTTAACTCTTCACTTGAGGCTATGAGGGCCGTTTCGGTTCCATGACCCTCTCTAAACCCAAAGTGGGAGTGGTCCAACAAATCGTGGGCTGAGACAAAAGTGGTGAGCTGGATGTTTAGTAGCTTCTCCAAAACCTTAGTGCAGAATGGGATTCTGGAAATGGGCCGGTAATTGTTGGGCTCGGCAGGGTCTAGGTGGGGTTTTTTCAATAGGGGAAAAACTGATGCCAACTTCCAGGGGTCAGGGAATTTTCCCTGCCGAATTATTCATGTAAATAGGTCACTCAATTGTTTATGTAATGTTCTAATTGGTCAATGGTGGTGGGAACATAGATGAGATGTTTCTGAACTCTTTGCTACTTTCAAATTGGAGTTCTCATAGTTAGAATTAAGAGAGATTACCATAAGACTTAGTAGGGTAAAAATCTCTCTACTTACCCTATTCCTGCAAGTGTAACCTTTATACTAAACACTTAAGCGCATATTTATTAAAAATCACGCAGCTCAGCAAGTCACCTTGTAGGAGATGGAAAGGGCAGGAATATGCCATATCTATCATTATACAGCACATTCCTGTTTTTTTTCCCTGCGCTGTTGCACAATGTGCTGCCTTGAGCCAACAAATATAGCGTTGCACCATGGTGCAAGGGTGCTGGCGTTATAAGCATGTTTGTTTTTATGGAGGAAGGAACATCCATTCATAGAAAGAGGATATTTTTAATGTCAAGCTTGCAGAATTTTGCTGAGATTGCATAGTGTGATGATGTTTTGGCAGTGCTACAGATGCAAATGCACTTAATGTTGAGCAGTTGAAGTTATTATCGGACTGAATGTAGCCTAAGGTCCTGGGATATAGATTTAAAGTGTGGAACAGTGATGGCTGGTGACATTTCAAAGAGGTGGGACACAAAAGTTGGGGATAAGTGTTACATCACAAGCAAGCAAAGCAAGCGAGCCTCACTCACATCAGAGAGATTTGGGGGTGTTCTCCACTGGAAATATTTTGACAAAACAGCTTGGCAAATGGTTATTATTTACGGACCACAGCAGTAATTCATACAGTCCCTGGCCAAATGAGTAAGGCGTGGCTTGACCGCCGAAGTGTCATGGCGGACCCAATGTGAGCTCTGCTCCGACGCGGGACTCCATGACACTATTCGAACCTCATTTGGCCGTCACTTACACTGTAGGTGATGATAGTGGCTCCATGAAGACGAGGTGAGTCTCTGTATCGTTTTTGGACCGCTTTCCTTCAATTCTGAGCCCTTAAGCCGCGGTGGTGTCTTTTACCTTGGAGGGACTCGAGCGGCCGCCATTTTGTATTGCAGCGCTGGAGTTCTCTCTTTTTTGCCGTTTTTGACCTACGGCAGGGCCAAAATCTTACCATACAAAATTCTCTCACCTGGATTATTCAATGGACACTGAATATCTTACAATTATACTAGTTTTCGACCATTTTTGACTCTCTTTTGGGGCAATGGAACAGTTTTTTCCTCTCAATGATTCGCTGCTTAAAGATTTGATAAGATAACGTCACATTGATGTACTTCTGTTGCTATTGCCCATTTTTTGGATCTTTAACTGGTTGATACATATTAAAGTATATGTTTAAATAACCTTTCCATCAACATAAGGAGTAATTTATTTTTTACTGGATTTTTCTAAATCACTTGTTACTTGCCAGGTACTATAAATTGATCTGTTCTGTCATTTCAATATGGCGAATGAATTGCATCTTGCAAGATCTTCTTCCTCTGTTACAAAAAGGCATTAAAATGACCCACCTTCCAATTTTGGACTCTATATTAGATGAGGTATGTGGTCTTCAACCTTTTATGTCCACTACTAATGAAAAATTAAAACAGATTGAGGAGAGATGGATTGTTATGGAGGGAAAGGTACTGGAACTTGAACAACGAGTTAGCGAAATGCAGGATGTTTCTTCAAAGATTCCACTGCTAGTGCAAGAAATCCATAAGTTAAAACTCCACACCGAGGATCTTGAAAATCGTAATTTGAAGAAATAACCTAGTCCTTTATGGACTTCTGGAGAATATTGAAGGTCCTGACATGGTAGCATTGCTACAGAAATTCCTTCCAGAACTCTTGGATGTTCAGTCATCATCATCTCCCCTCAATATACAAAGAGCACATCGTCTGGGTCATCTACACCCTACTTCAAAGAAATCACGTGGAATTATGATGCTTTTCTTGGAATTTACTGAACTTATGCATGTCTTGAAGGCTGTAAGACTTAAATATCGTCGTATCTGGTCAGGCCATAATATCTTCATCTCTCAAGATGTTTCTAATGTAACAAATACCTTACGCAAAGAATGTCTTGCTTTAAGCTCTCAAATGAGACATCCCAACATCCAATATGGAATTCTTCATCCGTGCCTCTGTAAAATCACATGTGATGGACGATCACGTTCCTTTGATGATCCTGATAAATTTAAACTTTTTCTTCAAAGCATTTCTTCTCGTGGCATGGATACTAATACTTGAATTTTCTTCCATTTCAAGATCGCTAATATGATTCCAAAAGTTGACCTAGTTCATATTACTTGATTGTCGGTTATCTTATTATTCATGAGGTTCTCATATTCTCTATTCTTCTATATCAATGGTGTCCGCGTCCTTCGACTGCACTATGCTCCTCTCATCTCGATCATTCTTGTCTTTACAGATCTGGATTTTACTTCTTGATCTGTCTAATTTTTCTTCTTTCTGTCTTTTCCTCCTTGTTTCTCTCTTCTCTCCCTCTATACCTATCATTTCCTTTTTTTTTGGTTTAGTTGTGTGATATAGCCTTTATTCTTTGTTATGTTCTTTCTTCTTCATCACATAATAAATAGTGTATTTCTTTTTCTTTTGCTTGGTCCTACAGTTTCATGTTCCTGTTTCCTCATATACTCCCTAATTCTACAACATGATTAACGCTGTCTCGTGGAATGTTTGTGGTGTAGGTCATCCTGTTAAACATCAAAAGGTACTGTCTCATTTAGCAAAACTCAAAGCCCAAGTTGCTTTTTTACAGGAAACCCATTGCAATGTTGTAGAATCCCTTAAACTCAAACTCCAATGGGTCAATCAAATTGTTTTTTTCTTCTACTACTGATCGTCATGGTGGGGTTGCTATATTATTTCATAAATCTATTAATGCCCAAATATTATCATCAGAATGAGATTCCAATGGTCGTTGGATGATGGTAGATGCTCTCATTAACAAAATGCAAAAAACCTTTTTCAATATTTACGGGCCAGTTAAACCTGATCCTGAATTTTGGCATTTTATAAAATTGAAATTATTATCTATCTCTAATTCCAATACTGTAGTGGGTGGTGATTTTAATAATTGGGTGGACCCTTTTTCTGACAGAAAATCTAAATGTAAATTTAAAACCAGATAAAACACACAAATCATTTCAGTCTGCCATTTCATTTCGACCTTCATTTGATGCATGGAAAACATGTAATCCAGATGCCTCTGAATTTACTTTTTTTTCTCCTGTACACCGTACAATGCCCCGTATTGATTATATTTTAATTTCTAAATCATTTCTACCCTGTCTCCAATCATCTGAAAGTGGTTTTATTTTTATTCCGGATCACGCTCCCATTTCTACCTCTATTGACATGTCCCTCACTAAATCCAAACAAGGTCGCTGGCGATTTAATAATCACCTTTAATCATATCGCACCTTTATATCAGTAGCTTGTATTTTTTTTACAGGAAATTTCATTGTTTTCTAAAGTTTCAGGTTATAAACTAAATTTTTCCAAGACTGAGCTTTTACCTTTAAAATCACTATGTTATCGTCATATGTTTGATTCAACCAACTTTACATGGTGCCCTAAAAAAAAATATATATTTAGGTACATGGTTCTCCTCTACAATTCATGAAACATTATCACACAATTTTACTGCTCTAAAACTTAAAATTACTAATTTATTGGTCTCCATTGTTTTTGTCTTGGTGGGGTGAACTAGATACAATTAAAATGATGATTGTTACCCAGATATTATTCATACTTTCAATGTTACCATTTAAAATCCCGAATTATTATTTTACACAGAATAATTCTGTATGTACCAAATTTCTATGGAACAATAAACTTGCACAAATTGCCCTATTTAAACTAACTTGTCCTAAATCCGAGGGCGGTGTTCGATTTCCTGATTTTAAACAATATCATAATGCTTTTTTGATTCATCAATTTTATGCTATGACTAAAGATTATCACGATTTACCTAGACCTTCTTGGGTTAATGTGGAATGTTCATTATTGAATGATTTTTCTTTACAGGGTATTGTATTTAGAACCAATTGTACTTTTATTGCTAAATACCCAATTTTGAAATATTTTCAACATCTTTTACATACACTTTTCTTTAAGAATTTTGACGACTATCAATCTTTCCTAGCCTCCTCATTATGGTTTAATAAATACATCAAATTTAGTCATAAATCATTACTTTACAAACACTGGAGAGAAAAGGGCCTTTTTTATGTCAATCAATTGATCGTCAACAATTTGATTTTGCCCTTTCGTCAATTACAAGAGAAATTTATTCTCCCTTATTCATGTATTCAGCAATATAACACTCTTGTTCCAGCTCTACAGACTTGTTTACAAAGTTCACATCTAATCCAGTACCAGCTTCATTCAGTCCTGATATACCCCTGTACCTAGTTTCTACTGACATAGTTCCAAGTGCTTTCTTTATATATAAAAATATATCTGTACCTACCTGCACACAGAATAAATCTAATATTGAGTTGGATTGGGAACAGGACTTATCCCAAATATTATCTATTTTTCAATGGGACAAATTGTGGCAACAACCTTTCAAAGCTTCCAAGGCTGCCAATATCACACAATCCCTATATTTTATTTAGAATAGAGTTGTCATTACTCCCCTGCTTCTTCTTCATACATTTATTCGATCCATCCCACCCACCTGTTGGACATGTCTTACTGCTGAAGGATCTTTGATACACTTGCTTTACTATTGTCACAAGGTTCTTGCTTTTTGGGAATCTATTTGGTCGAAATGTATTTCAATCTTTTCGTATGAGGTTCAATTCAATATTCAGAATGTATTTTTAGGTACTCTATCCCCTGACTTTGACCAAGTTCTTCCCAAATCAATGTTATTCGATGTGTTTATTGCTGTTGCTTTTAAGGTTATACTAACATGCTGGAAAGACAATTCTAAATTGTCCTTTGTACGCTGGTGGAATTTAATATGTGATAAACAAAGAATTGCTTTGATATACCATACTTCTATTCATCTAAAGATGAAATCTGATCTATTATGGCTACCGTTCACTACTTATCTGTCTTCACATTCACCTTCCCTATAACTTTCTCTTTTATAGTCAGTATCTTCTTTTTCTATTTCTGTTCTTTTCTTTATTTACTTATTTTTACTATTCCCCTCTCTTTCATATTTCTACCCCTCTTTCTTTCTTCCTATAATAAAAATCAATAATATATTATACTTTTCTCTATTTCTACAAGTACACAGCTTTCTAAAACAAGGTACAGGTCTATAATTGTTTTGTGTTCCACATTAGTAGTTTTAGGAGTATTTGTACAAGTGCATGCAATTCTCTGGTTCTATATATTTGTCTTACTCCTTATAGATTGTATTACTGTACAATTTTTGGTGCATATTTTTTCTTCGGAACGAAATATTATATTTGTATTTCTGATTTTTTTTCTTTTACAAAAAAATTATTTACCCCAAAAAATTAATTTTGATTCTAAATACTTTTGCAGTGGTTGTTGCTGTAATCATGCACAATTCCCTAGCACCTTTTCTGAATTACCCAGAACCAATTAAGTGCTGAATTTGCATGATATGGTCCCTAAATCTATCTGGTACTGTTGTACAATGTTCTCACTGCCCCTTGCTTTAGCCTCACCCTGTCTCTCATCATCAAGTACAAATGTCAAATACCTTAATGCAGGATAAAAAAGAGCTGTCCTCTTCACCTGAGAAGGTGTGACATAGCTGTTTTAAAGCTTAGAAATTGCATCCTAGGACGTGTATCATCTGAAAACATTATAAAGTCCGTAGCATACTTTAAGGTGCACTGACAGGATTAGTGATCAGGTTGTCCTGGGTATCATACCGGCCACACTAATGCTACATTGGGTGACCCTGAATGCAAAACAGCTTCTCCCTCTTCCTGATTCTCACCAACATTAAAGCACTTTGAAGCTGTCAAAATGCATGCATGAAGCACAGTAAAGAACAGCATGCATTTACATCACACAGCATACACACCAATCTTTTATATTCATGCCTAAAGACTATGGCAGCAACACATTATAAAATGAATTCTTCGTAGGTATGTAATGCGCTTTTTGCTCACTTGATATTTCCCTAAGTTAATCATGATAGCTGCCTGTTGTGTTTAATGAATTGCTGATAAAGTTGAAACTTTTTATTTTAATCTGGAAAGTTCAAGTGTGTGTGTCTCAAATTTAATAAAGGATCAAATATCCTGACTAAAATCTTTACAACAACGATTTTATTGAGGATACTTTATTGTTTATTAAATATGAGAGGAGGTGCAAGATACTTTGTGAAGCCTTAATATTTAGAAGTTTTTTAGAGTGAACGACCCAAGGGAATCGGAGCGCTTTATATGGGCACCAGTTGCATTAGAGACACACACATTAATTTTTAAGCATGGAATGATTATGTTATGTGCCCAGAATCACAGAACGTTAAGCCTTCCGCCGAGAGTCAAACCCTGTTACCCAGCTTAAAAGGCAGCTGCTCTATGCTTTAGTCCCCAAACCCTTCTCTGCTTCCCATCTACATGCAACTCCATAATAGTCAATCTAAATTAAACAAAATATGTCTGATTAGCAAACAAAAAACCCAGCCTTCTCAATATAAATAGGCCGTTTTTATTTTTTTATTTTTCAATCCTTTGTTTGTTGGTGACTCCTGGGCCATAACTTTAACCTTAAAATTTGTGGCTGTTGGTAAGTATTTCCAGAAAAGCAGATCCGTTTTGTCGCAGGTAAGGAAGACCTCTGCTTCACACCCATGCATGTGCTAACAAATTTGGGACAGCAGGAGGATGCACACTACTCTCTCTTCCAATTGTGCTCAATACTATTATTGGTGCTGGGCATGAACGAAGCAGAGCACGGGACAAAGAATGACCAATCACTGCATGGATTCAAAATAAAGTCATAAATTGATTGGCCATTTATGTCAAACTCCATCCCCTGGGCTGCCACATATGTTCTGGGAAGGCCTACTCACGGTGCACAGACATAATATCGACTCCAAAATATCGTTTGGACAGAATATTGAGTTTTAAATATCGTTTGGAGAAAATATCGACAGGACAGAATATCGACAGCCAAAATATCGTTTTTAAGGTAAGTGAAGTAATATCGACTGTAAATAATATCGAAAGTAAAAAATATCGTTTTTGATATAATATGTAATTATTTATAGTGTTTTTATGTTATAATATGTGTGAAAAGTGTCATTTTATGTTATAATTATTTTTAATTAATGATTTTTTTTAAATTATTGTGTAATTTTATTCTGTAGCGGGTTGTGGTTTTATAGGGGAATAGGGTGGGAAGTAATTTAATTATAATTAATTAAATATGTACATTTATTAATTGGTAGTAATAATTAATTAATTGGTAATTAAATATTATATGTTAATTATTTAAAATTTAATTGGTAATTACTTTAATTTAATTTATTAATTGCTAATTATGTAAATTAAAATTATGTATTTCCTGTAGCGGGTTGCGGGTTTATAGGGGAATAGGGTGGGAAGTAATTTAATTATTATTTATTAAATATGTAAATGTATTAATTGGTAGTAATATTTAACTAATTGGTAATTAAATAATATTTGTTAATTAATTAAAATGTAATAGGTAATTAATTTAATTTAATTGATTAATTGCTAATTATGTTAAATTAAAGGGGTATTTTTAGGGTTCAGGGTCAGTTTTTAGTTTTTGGGTAAAGGGGTATTTTAAGGGTTCAGGGTCAGTTTTTAGTTTTTGGGTAAAGGGGTATTTTAAGGGTTCAGGGTCAGTTTTTAGTTTTTGGGTAAAGGGGTATTTTTAGGGTTCAGGGTCAGTTTTTAGTTTTTGGGTAAAGGGGTATTTTTAGGGTTCAGGTTCAGTTTTTAGTTTTTGGGTAAAGGGGTATTTTTAGGGTTCAGGGTCAGTTTTTAGTTTTTGGGTAAAGGGGTATTTTTAGGGTTCAGGGTCAGTTTTTAGTTTTTGGGTAAAGGGGTATTTTTAGGGTTCAGGGTCAGTTTTGGGTTTTTGGGTAAAGGGGTATTTTTAGGGTTCAGGGTCAGTTTTTAGTTTTTGGGTAAAGGGGTATTTTTAGGGTTCAGGGTCAGTTTTTAGTTTTTGGGTAAAGGGGTATTTTTAGGGTTCAGGGTCAATTTTGGGTTTTTGGGTAAAGGGGTATTTTTAGGGTTCAGGGTCAGTTTTTAGTTTTTGGGTAAAGGGGTATTTTTAGGGTTCAGGGTCAGTTTTGGGTTTTTGGGTAAAGGGTTTTTGTAGGGTTCAGGGTCAGTTTTGGGGTACAGGGGTACAGGGATACAGTGTAAAAATAAAGTAAAATTAAATTTACATTAATTTAATTTAATGAAATGAAATTAAATTAAATTATATTTAAATAATTTTAAATAATTTAAATTAAAAAAAATTATTATATACTTACCAATACTTACGTTGTAATGGTAGTGCGTTGTAAAAGTTGCGTTGTAACGTCATATATCCACTGTTGCACTCTTTGCAGTGGGAATAGTAATTTTTACTCTTTTGTATTTGTACGTTAATAATATTGGCTATTATTTAATTAAATTTTGTTACTATATATATATATGTTTTAAGAAATATGATTAAAAAAATATATTTTTTTTACTTTCATTAATTATTTAATTATTAAAAGTTATTTTAAGTATTGTTAATTATATTTTAGTAATTATTTTTTTATATTAATGTAATTAAACATTGTTTTTATTAAAGTCGATATTTTTTACAACTATATTTTTGTTAACGATATTTTGTACTCGATATTTTTGTACTTACCTGTTTGTACATACAAACTCGATATTTTGGTTGTAGATATTTTCTCGTCGATATTTTGGGTAGTCGATATTTTGGTAGTCGATATTATTTCAGTGATCCCCTACTCACATCTCCTCCTGAGCAAATCCTGAGGCAGCTCCCTTTCTGTCTTAATTTAGCAAACAGCATGAGAGCAGTGCTGGGATTGGCTGGAGCATGCAAATCCAGTGCTCCTTAGGATCCTGGGAGGCTGGTGTTTTGGATTTCTGGCACCCTAATGTTGTGCAGGTAGGGAAGGTCTAAAGTACCCATGTCGGGTTGGGCACAGAAAGGTACCAGTCCAACCTGACATGCGCACTTTACTACAGACTGCTTCCCTCCTCAGCCTGTAAAAAGACCCACTCTCACAGAAAGGCACCTGACTTGTGCTGCGACTGAAAAAAGAGATCTGTGGCCAAAACATACATTTCACATTTCAGTTATTTGGGGCAAAACAAATAGAGGTGCAGTGCTCTAACCCTGCATTAGACAGGACACCCCTGGTGTGGAATACACTGTATTGTAACTTGTCTGCTAAGTTTTGTGATGGGAGTCATGAGGCATCATTGGCTCATGGACATATACCTTTGTGTGAGCATAAGGTGTAGTTAGTTTATTGGATCCTGTTGTGCAAAGGAGAAGCTGCACTGATCTGGGTGATTCCTACTGGTCAAGGTTTCCCTCAAGTGTGTGTCTAAGTAGGTTGGAAAATGTCGGTCCAGGCCACTACTTGTGTGAGCAGACACATGTTATTTGTTGAAATTGCATCATAGGGTGCTGTGCTACATTGTTTTTTTACGTCCCTGAGTGTTGCACTATTATTGGTTGCTGAAGTTTAACTAGAACTGTGGGTAAAGAAATTATTTCCTGATTAAACAAAAATTCTAGTTGTGAGTGTTGATAATATTGCAAAAAAAATGGAAATTTTCAAGGGTATACGAGATTTGATTAAGGCAGATGTGAGAGTTCCTGTTAGTGTAGACAAACAGGCACCATTAGAGGGCATGGCAGGTCATTATATGGCCATAAATGTGGGGATCCACACGTGCATTTAGTTAAGTCAATGGCATAAGATCACTGAAAAATAAGGTGCTTTGATATTTCTATGCTATGACACATTTAATTTGAGAATTATTGAAAATCTCAGTAGGGTTGTGTACAAGATAAAGTCAACTCCTGGACCCACACAGTACGAGGCCCTTAATGCCAAGGTACATTTAGCTTATGTCAAAGAGAAAGAGAAATATCAGGGTAGATTCAGAAAGGCAGTACATACCTGTGGCAAAGCTTGATGGGATGCAGGACAACAAAAATGGAGAACTGATATGATCGAAGGAGCTTGGCTATACCCTGCATTGACGAGTGAGAAACCTTAGAAAGACAAGGAGTAAAAGAGAAAGAAAAAAGATGGTAAAGTAGACAGTGAAGAGGGATCAGGGGAAGATAGTGATAGTGAGTCTATTGATGACTTTCTGGATTTGTTGTTGTCAACCAGTCCACCTCCTTAAAATGTGATAAAACTTGAAAGAATGAGTTGTGTTTTTATCAATGGAAGCCTTGAGGGAGCCCTCACCCCAGTAAATACGAGTCAGAATCTTATGAGAGAGACAGATCCGGGATGTTTGCTCCTTCTAACTCTACTGTTTCTAATGCTGCAGATGCAGTACCTGTTCTGGTTGCTATTGGTCCCGCAGTTTCTTTGTAAAATCCTGAATTGTCTGGAACGCAGCACATACTATGATGGTTCCTACTGGAGTAAATAAGCCAACTGCTGTTCCTTTTGCTCCTAAATGGGGAGCCAGGGGAAGAGATTGATGGAAACTTTACCATATGTAGCTCTTGTAACAACAGTAATGAATGAAACAGGACATAACCCTTTGGAGGAACTCCCTCAGGGGTTGCAAAATTCTTACATGTCCATTTTGAATTAACCTCAGTGTATCACAAGCAGTAGTCCCTGGCACGGGATAGTGCCCAGTGCTTCTGGAGTCCAAAATGGTGTTTATTTACAGGAGTTACATGATTTGATTACGTTTTTCTATAGGTCCCTACGAGAAGTGGCAGTTCAGGTTAGAGCAGAGAAATTAATTCTTGAGAAAGGGGGAATGCAGTGGATGTGTTCAAATTCAAACTAGAATTGGCTGAGATGATTTCGGGAACCCCTGATCTTTACAGGTTAGATACCTATCAAGAGAATTACCTCATATACATGGAGGAAAATGTGGAGGACAAGGTCATGGTGATTTAAACAGGACCAAGCCCTTGCAGAAAAGTTACCATGTAAGTTTTGAAGAAAATGATATAAACAGCATGAGGATTTCAGGAATGAAAATGCCAATTAGAGAATTAATTGATAGAAGAAGTTGCTTCAAATTTCCGAGATAAATCCCTGGTGTAGGTTACATTCAGGTACCGTGGAGTAGGAGTAATCTTCATCATTCACAAATGATTACACCAATTTGAGAGATAAGCCAGTGGAGTGGCCTTTGTTGATGAGAAAGTATCAAAGGGTGATTCCCTTTTTGAAAGGAAAGATACAAGCAGAAGATATTGATTGGGTTTAGATTGACAAAATAACTCAGGAGCCTAAAGAGACTGCATTCTTTCTATGAGAGATTTTTTGAAAGTGTTTAAACAGCACAATGGAATGGAGAATCTCAAATCCAGAGATATGGGAATTTTCATATCCCAATTTGTGACAGAATGGAGACCTTAAGTTAGCATGATGATTTAACAGCATTTAATTTGCTGGCAGAATAAGTCAATTGATAAGATCTTGAGGTACGCAAAATATTGTAGTAATGAATTAGAAATTAAAAAAAAGTAGTTGAAGTAAATGGGCGGAATTTGCGTAGTCGCGTTACGCAAAGCACCGCGAAATGGTAAAAAATCTCCGCGAGCATGCAAAAGTTCCGTGAACATGCGGAATTGCTTGTTTCGCCTGTTCACAATGCTTTTTTCCTGTTTGCGAACGCTGTTTGCATGTTCGGGGAGAAATATCTTGTGAACACGCATTTTGAAAGCACGAACAAGCAAATAATTCTGCGAAGCTGAGGATCGTGGAATTTTTTGCAATTCCGCGTTCTCCGCTCAATGCGAAATTACCCAAATTCCGCAAATTCTGTGAGCAGAGCTGAATTTACCGCCCAGGCCTAAAGCTGAGGCTGGCACAAGTGAAAGTAGCACAGAGAGGAAGTCAAAGTCAACTAGATATTTGAAAATGTTGGTGCTATGCAAGGTGTATATCTGCAGAGAGTTCCTATGAAGCAAGGTAGAAATGGTTATCCACAACAGGTTAGAGGATGTGGTGTCTCAATTGACCCGAGTACTGGATTGAACGTTGACAGATTGAAGAAACAGATTATTGTAAGACGTTAGGGCACTGAATTAGAAAATGTGGTCTTAATCACAACAGAGTAATGAGTAAGAATCAAGTTCAAAATGCAGGGTTTGTACAGACACAGGTTAACATGTCCATGTGCTGAGACAGAATGCAAAGCTCTAATGTACAACAAGTTCCTTTGATGTAAGTTCCTCATGCCCCGATTCCACAACACAATGTAATTGGTCCCAGATTTAATGCTAATCAGGTCCTGAACTTTAATCACAATTGCTTTTAGAAGCTGATCATGTTTCAGCAATTTCCTGTGTTTGACGCACTTGAGGGCTATGGTTCAGATCAGTTACTTTGAGGGTGCCTGTGAGGGGAGGACGATTTTGTGCTTGGCACAGGTCTGGAGGCAGATCAAAGTGGTCCATACATAAAGGTTAGGTGACAGCCACTCATTGTCATTGATGGTTGACACTGGTGCTACCCATCCCACTGTTAGAATAGCAGAAGTTCCAAGCCTTTACCTCTTGGAAAAAGGAAGGCAAGTTGTAGGAGTGGCAGATAAACAAATGACAAATCTAGTGACACAAGCAGTTCTTGTTAGAGTGGGATCATTTGAAGTGGACCACTAGTTTGTGGTGTGTGATTCTAGCCCTGTAAACATTTGAGGCAACACTTACTGTGTAAGCAAAATTGCATCACCTAATGGATGCCAAAGGCTGTGGAGGTTCAGACTCATGATGAAGATGTTGATTTTAAATTGGCAGGTCAAGGGCCAAACAATTGATTGAAACCTTTGATGACAAATGATTTGCCACTGGATCTCAGAGACGCGGTGAAGCCTGAAGTCTGGGACCTCTCAGGAAAGGACATAGGTCTCATAAAAGGATTTGAGCCAGTCTGTATTAATGTTAAACCTAATGGTGAGTGCCCAAGAACCCCTCAGTGCACTTTTACTCTCAAGAAGATTGCTGGGATTACACCAGTGATTGATTTGATGATACAACATTTTGAAACAGATAATGGGGAGCTAATGTAATTCCTACATCATGAGATCGTAGAAGCCTAGTGGTAAGTACTGCATCATCCAAGATTTGAGAACGATTAATAACATCATTGTTATCCTGTGATACTGAATCCAGCTGAGATTTTATTTCAGACCCATGTGAAGATGAGTAATTTATTGTAATTCATTTTTGCCAAACCTTTTTCTATATTCCTTTGCATGAGGACAGGCCATACCTTTTTGCCTTTCTCTTCCAGAACCATGTTTTGGCATGGTGCAGAGTTACACAGGGGTATACAGAAAGTCCTGTGATCTTTAACCAAATCCTTAAAAAGAAACTAAGGGACTCATTAAGATGGGTGGGGGACATCAGTCCACCCGCCATCATAACAGTGATGGGACCGCATGCCAGACGTGCGGAGGTCCCACCAGCCCAACTAGGATGCACCCGCCACACTGCGGGTGCATCCTGGGTTTTCTCATTGTGGATGGTGCTGCTGGCTGCAGAACTGTCCGCAATGTGAAAATGCCACAATGTGCATTTCCATGCACAACATTCCAGCCACCACAAGGTACCTGCCACTTTGTGCATAGAAATGTAGGGAGGTGTACATGGGTCTCCCACGCAGAGGGGGCCCGCAACGGGCCCCAAAAGCCAGCCTCCGCCTGTCTTTTTGCGGTGGGATAACAGCCGCAAAAAGACAGGCAGAAGGGCTCATCCTAATCACTGGTTCCGCAAGAGGGGCGAAAAAGGACCGCCTTGCGGGACCATGGCGAACGGACTTTCCGTCCGCCACGGAATCAATGTGATTCCCACCGCCATCCTAATTTGGCGGTGGGTGAATCATATTGTGATGGCGGGAGGGTCCCCACCGCCGGCCATGCGGTGGCGATCCTTCCGCCATCATAATGAGCCCCTTGATTCCCTGATTGTGCCCTGTAGTTTAGTCTTGGTGCAGTATTTTGCTAACCATCTGGTTGCATCAGATACCCAGGAAGCTTGTAAACGAGACAATGTTGCATTCTTGTGAACCACTTGGCTGAGAATGGACATAAAGTTTCCCCCAAGTAAGTTGCTGTATTGTCAGAGAGAATTTCTGTTTCTTGGATATCACTTTGAGAAGGGAGAGAAGAAGCTGTCACAAGAAAGAATTTCAGCAATTCTGAAAATTAATCTGCAAACCATCCAGAAAGGTGGGCTAATGTCAACAATGGGTACCCTGCTTTTCCTGAGTGGCCAACCCTTTACAGAGGCTGACACACATGGATGTGTTGGATCCAGTACCCTGGGATAATGATTACTTGGCTGCCTTCCTAGAGCTCAGAAAAAGTCTCCATCAAGCCCCAGCACTGAGAACTTGAAGGCCTGATTGTAACAAAGGGTTCATGCTTTTTTGCAATAAAAGGGAGAGCTGCACTCTCATTTCTAGCACAAATGCATGGAAATGCACAAAGACCTGTGGATTATTTCTCTTCTACCTTTGATGCCTAAAAGCAGTAGCGGCAGTAGGTTTTACCATTGGATGGTGTGAAAGTATTGTCAGAGGTCATCCTCTTACTGATTTTGTACTCCATTAAATGGAAATTTTGTAGACACGTGCATGCACTCAACTCCTGACTAACAGTCAATTGATTAACCATGAACAGATTATTTTTGCTGCTAAAAACATTTCATTCAAAAGATTTGCTACTTTGAATCCTGTCACCCTTTTACCTCTAACCGAAATTGAAGGTGATCATAGAGATGTTGAGCATCACTGTCTCGATATCTCTGAACCATGCACCAAGTCAAGGCCAGATATTCCAGTTGAGCAACTGATTGAGTCAAATATCATATTGCTTGCTGATGGGTCCTGCCTGAGGGATGATGGAGGAATCGTAAGTGCAGTCTATGCAGCCTGTACAGTAACAGGAGTAGTTGAAGCATTCTGGCTTCAAGTTGTGTCATCTGCACAAGAGGCTGAATTCATCGCTTTTACTAGAGATTGTTGTGTTTCTGAAAAGGAGGTGATGATTTTCACTGATAGTTAGTTTGGCTTTGGTGTTGTTCATGACTTTGATCAATTATGGTCACAAAGGGGATTCAATATGTCATCAGTTTCCCCCATATTTATCAGCACACTTGTCATGAGATTGATAGAGGCATTGTAATTGCCTACCAAAATTGCCATCGGCCCAGGCAAGCGGAGATGACTATGTGACAGTTAGTAACAATATGCTGATGAGGTTGCGCGATATTGTGCTCAAGGGGGACGAACAATTAATAGTGAATATGTAAATGAGTCTGTGGATGGGACCACTTGCAACCTTTTGTTGACAACAGCTGAGACGTGGGTGGGACTGAAGAGGTTATATGTGGAAGTGCCATAGGCAGAACAGCGGAGCTGGGTCAGAGTGTTGTATAGCATTTTAAGACCCTAGTGTAATTTTCCCGCTTCATGCCCTTATATAGGTATAAATCACCATGACCTTATATAAGCATAGAAATCATAACCATATTTAGACATAGCTCATGCAGTCCAAATATGGCATGGCTACTTCCACTAGTTCCGAAAATCCACAACAATTTCTTGGAAAACTCGGCTTCATCAGTTAGGGACTTCCCCTTGCTTGAATATTGATTTGTCCAAGAACTAATGGAGTTTTCAAAGAACTGAGACTCTTTGATGACGTTATTATGTCCACCTTTACGTCAAACTCGGCACCTTCAAAGTATAAATATGCCCACACTTGCCCAAGCAAATACAGTGGTTTGGAGCAGTTCAACTATCTACTTACCCGATGCATCTTGCTACAGCAAGTACCGAAGGAAGCCCACCCTCCAACAGACGCACTGATAGAGACGCTGTCTTTTCTCCTGCCGAGAAATCCAGCTCCAGTGTTTCCAAGCTCCCCTTGCGGGGTGTTGGGAAATCGAGTCCTGAGACAGAGAGATAGCAGACCTCCTTCATTCTAAACCAAGGTACCGAGCTGATTAGACCCTAAGAGAAATCTTGGATAGATTCTTTGCCAAAAAATACTAAACTTATGCAACATCACACTTACTTCTTCCCTCGTACTAGACTTAGGTTAGGTACATCGGGGTAGGTGTTTTTAGAAGCACCAGTTGAGTACTTTTAGTCTTTATTTATTTATGTATGTATTTTATGGCATAGAAACCATACCATGCTTTTACAGTATTATTTTATAAAACTCTTCTTGCTGTACGCATTATACTTTACAGCCAGTATTAAGATTGTAGCAGTTCATTTCTTCTGAATGAGAAAGAAGACTGTTCAATAAATACTTTTATTGAAAATGCCCGTCTCTCTATTTCTCTGCACCTCTGGTGTCAACGAAGCATGCACGAATGACTGAGTAAAATATCTATCTATTGTTTCAACGACTCTGAAGATACGTTTTATCTTGGGGAAACAAAGTTGTCAAGTTTATGCAGTTGTCAGAAACTAATCCCTTCTTGTTTATTCAAGAAAGTTTCTAGTGACCTCTGAGCTAGCTGGCACTCACAATTAAGTCTAATATATTCGATAGAGACCTAGTAGACATAAGTCCCACATCACATCTATAGGATATATTATTCCAATGCGCAGAGCCTATTGGGAATATAGAAACTACACTACAGGAGCAGGATGTGTCAAAAGAAAAGATGACATTTGGGTTTCAGCAGATGGAAGACCTTTGTTGCCAGATAGCTTTTTGCCTCCAATGGCTAGACATTTTCCCAGCCCGCACATGTTGGGAGGGATGCAATGGTCCGTTTTTTTGACAAAATTGGTTTGACACCTGATTTAAACTGATGGCTAAAGGATTGTGTCACAGATGTGTTTTGTACCAACCGATAAATGTAGAGAAAAGAACCACAGTAACAAGGAGCAACATAGAAGGGTCAGGAGGGCCATTCAACAGGATGCAACTGGATTTCATCAAAATGCCTTTGTGCAACAGGTTGAGATATGTCCTGGTGATTGTGTGTAAATTGGTGAAGAAACAGGTCCGGAAAACATGTCTAGAATCTCAAGGGCATTGCCTTTATCAAATAATACTCATCATGAACAGGGCTGTAAAGTGTGGCGGTCTCCCCAACTGGATTCATGCTGCCCCCAATCATAGAGTGGAGTTTCCCTTTAACTTATGCTCCATCCATTTTTTCACCACGAGTCCTTTGTCTTTTTTAAATCCATTGCCAATAATCCACATTCCTTTTTGTAAATCCATGACCCAACTTTATATTTTTAAATGTTGTTTTCCTGCAAAAAACACAACAAAATTCAATGATGCAATCCAATCTATTTCAAAAACAATTCCATTTCGATTCCAAGGTCCATAATCCTTCACCAAAAATCCATCTTGAAAAAATTTAATTTGCACGACCGAAATCCAAAAACCCTTAAAGAAGTGGATGTTTAAATATCCGATCTTCTATTTTCTAAAATGGATTTTTTTTTAAAATCATATTAAAAATACATCTAACCGCGACAACGAAAAATACCTTTTAATAAGAAAAAACCAGTTGTAAAAAGAAAAATATATAACTTTCAAAAACGTTTGTTTATTCAAGTTTTCAATATATATCTTTTTTAATAACTTTATTAAACAAAAATTGTTACAGAAAAACGAGACCCGATGTGGGCCTACTACTGCTACCTGTTATGGAGTAAAATGGTTGGTTAACACATAACAAAAGCACAAAAACACATTTACTACATCTAGCTACCTCCCTCCTCTCTCCTTACAATAAATATTACCACTAAACAATGTATTTCAATAACTTAAATTTGTCTTATCTTGATTGAGCTCTCCCTTGCATCCGATCCGTAGCGCAACAATCCTCGTAATGACGAAAGTTACTTATATGCAGCAATGTCAAGTCTTTCTGTAAAAATTAAAAAAGGACATTTTCTCCTATTGACTTCAATGGGAAAGCATGGGAATATTTTCAAAATGTGTTAAAAAATGTTAATGTACATAATAAATTATACATTTATTTTTTAAACATTTTGTCAATAATATGTTAATAATAATTTACATGTCTGTTTTTTTCTTCATGTTATGTTAAATTAAATTTAAATAAACAGTAGACAATATTTTTTTATTATTTTTGACCAATTCATATAATATATTAAAAAAAACTAAGGGGCCCATTATGATGGCTGGCCGACAAAGTCTGCCCGCCACTGTAACGGTAAACAGGAACGTCTGCCAGAGGTGCGGTGGTCCTGCTTTGCAAATTAGGATGCAACCGCCACCCTGGCTGTCGCATCCTGCGTATTTAACATTGTTGTGGGCGGTGCTTTGTGCAGCACCCGCCACAATACCAAATGTGCATGTTGTGCATTGCCCTGCACAACATGACAGGCACCGCGTGGTGCCTGCCACATTGCATGTGCCAATGTAGGGGGAACCATAGGTACCCCCCAAGTGCACCACCTCACTCCGTCAGGGGCCCGTAACAGGCCCCAACAGTAAATTCCCACATGCCTTTCCTTGGCGGAGTCTCCGCTATGAAAAGGCATCCAAATGCAGCCATAGTAATATGGATGGCATTGCCCAGCAGGCACCGCCACCATATTGTGTACCTTTTCCGCCCGGTCGACAATACAACCGGCGGAAAAGTGGCGGACAATCTTTCCGTCCGCCGCAGTGCCCCCGCCATACTAATATAGCAGGGGTAAACCAGGGACTTTTAGAGGGCGGATTGCCACCGCCGGCCCGGCGGTGGCCACCGCCGGCCCAGTGGTGGTGATCCACCCGATGAGCTAATAGGCCCCTTAGTTTCAAATTTTCTTTAACAGTACTATTTTCAGAAAACTTTTAATCAAATTTTTTTGTAAATATATACTCTACTATTAATTGAATTAGCTAAGTATTTTTTATTACATTTCCAAAACCAATTTTTGTTTAAATTGAATTTGTATTTCAAATTTAACCTCCCTTTAATTCTCACTTTAAACATTTATTTAAAATATTTTTTATACAAACTTTAGTTTTAATTGTAATACATGTATATTTTTTTAAATGTCCAGAAAATGATTACTATATTAATATTATTTATATAATAAACTTCCCCATGATAATATGTATATATATATATATTAAATACATTTGTCATACAATTAATTATTTAAAATGCTTTATTTAACTAAATCAATTTCTTCTTCCAGATAAAATTAATATATCACAATATATTAATTTTACTATTTTTGTGTGAATGGAGATAAGACATATTGGAGTCCTCTCTTACTTTAAATTTGGTGTTCTCATTGTCTCATAGACTTAGAGAGGTACATACCTCTCTGCTTGCCCTATTCTTGCAAGTGTGTAACTTTATGCTAAACACTTATTTCCTTGTTCCTTTGACTCCTACAGAAGTGTGATCATGCTGACACCTTCTTCTTTGTGTTTGATAGATGACCTTACATGTGATTTATGCTTAGAACAGAGAAGGGAAGTTTCTATATGAAACACCTGTTGACTTTTATTTGTTACTGTATAATTGTGGAAATCACAATTCTGCATCTCATCCTGTTGCATCTCAATCAACTTAGATACTTCACTTGGCCTGTTTTACTATTGTATTCTCTGAATTTACTTTTGGCTTGCATATTTACTAGATTGACTGGTAATTCAAATAAAACCCTTTAACTCTATTCAGTGATCCCTGGTCCTTTTTGTGGAGTCACATGGGCTGCACAAGTTAGGAACAAATTGGTGATGTTTTCTCCCTTTCAATGCTTCATGTAATCAAACATGGTTCATAGTACCAATGGGAAGTATCTTTGATGACTTGATCAAGAAATTACATTTTAAGGCCCAGTGCCCTAGCAGTGAGGTGCAGGATTTTGGTGCTGATCCCTTTCTACAACTCTGCATAGAAGAGATTCGTGCCAAATCATTCAGTGGGTGCATGGGAATGCCCGTCATTAAACGTATATTAGTACAACACTATCTGTGGTTTAAGAAAGAAATGGGGGACTGCAAAAGGCAAGGAGGATTGGTACTGTTTGGCTTCAGCTAATGTGTTCCTGCTTTGAGGCTCAGGCATTGAAACTCAGCCTTGTTCTCCTAACCTACCAATTCAAACATGGCCAATCTGGTCAAGTCTACCCATAGTTTCTTTTGGCCTAGGCACCATGTCAATGCATATTTTCTGTTATTAAAGTATTTCTCTTAAAGTTACAATCAGTTAATTTAATAAGAATATGAGGATGAACTGGACGCTTTCAAAAGTAAAAATGAAATATATTACTCTGGCCAAATATGTCTGAGACATGGATTCATGCAAATAAAATAAAATAATGCAGAATATTGTAGAAATAGCTTGTTGTCTGGTTAAGATCCTTAATTGGGGCTTCACATGGTCTCCTGAATATTTCAAATGATTAATTTTCTGGAATGTAGCTATCCACAACATCGACCAGAATTATGAAAGAGCATATTTCTGTATTTTGTTATGAATACACAGTCTTATGTCATTATTAACTCAAAGCATAGAGATTTATACAGAGCATGACAAATATGAATCAAAGCTGCATCTACCTTTATAAATTACCTCACTAATTTCAGTTAAAATAGATTACCTGAAAAGCAAATTAGGCTCAATTTTGCAATGAACTCACCCAATGCAGTGCAGCAACCGAAGTTGCTGCACTGCCTTGCATGAAGGGATGAGAGTAGGACAGCCAGCACTTTATCTATTCCGATATGGTGCTGTTGCTCTCTTCCCCCATGCTGGTGCATTTAGGTGGCCTTGTGCCCCGCACACACAATTGCACCATAGTACATGAGTGTGTGCATGATATTTAGCAAAGGTTTTGTCCTTCCAGTGCAAAATACTAAGCTTAGACATAGTGTATATCATTTCAAAGTTTGCATGTGTGCTGTACAGTACAGCACACATGGAAAAATTGAAAAGTTCAGAGAAAAGAAAATGTTGTTCCAACTTTACACCTGCCTCAACAAGTCAAAGTTTTGTGGCCAAAGGGTAGAATGATTGAATTACTCTCAGACATTGATGCCCTATATTAGATGGATTTGTTCAGATGTAGACCCCATGTTCTACTGATAAGGCCCAAACAGTCTGTAAACAGTCTAGGGGTCGCTTGTGTTCCCTTCAGGAAGGGTGTTGGCTTCAAGGTTCGCAATGGATTATTCCCATGAGGAGTAAGATAAGTACTGAATTACTTAAGTAGAAACTCTTTATAGAGTTGCTTGGTGGGTGATAAACAGCACAAGAAGAGGCTGAATGATCACTAAAGCTGAGATAAATTCGAGCACTCCACCCAATACCCTGCTGTTTGTGTTAGTTGGTGCCCTAAGTTCGACAGTTAGGACCAAACGTGCCAAAGGGCTTAATCAGCACCATACTGACAAGGCCCAAATAGGCATAAAAAGGTCTTGGGTTGCTTGTTTTCATACAATAATTTGCCTTTTAACCAGCTTACGCTACCAAAGAGTCATTCATCATGATGACTCATATTCTGTGTATTTTTATTGGTGAACGGTTCACAGCACCCTTGAAAAGTTGAAAAATTAGTGACATATAATTTTCAATCCAGAGCCCTCCATATGGAACGGTTTACAATTAACCTTTCAAAACTTAAAACAATCACATCTTGTTCAATACATGCCTTGAAATATGGTGCTTCCCACCTCAGCTGCTATTCTTTCTTTGTAAGTGGCAATCTTCTGTGGACCTATATGGGTGTAATTTTATTTTGAAGAGAATCGACTAGTCTAACTTTATGATGTGGTAATAATCTTCTTTGATAGAAATGCATATAATTACCTTTCACATGCATGAAGTTCATTTTTAATATTGTTTCCTTGCTCGTACACACAATTCTGAAGCATAGATTCTACAGAAAATGGAACATCCAGAACTGGGTATTTCTTAAAAGAAGAAAACAAGTAACAATTCTCTGCTACTTATAGTTAGAAATTTTAGTGCTCAAATGATCCTTTCAACTTGAACAATCTTTATTAGAGGTGCATACATGTAGGGGTCTATTTATGAAAAAAATCAAGCTGCACAGCAAGTCACCTCGCTGTGCTGCACTGCGTGACAGGCGAAGGGTAGGAATGCACTGTATTTAAGTAATATGGCTCATTCCTGCCTTTTCCTCTGCACTAGCGCCCTTTTGGCATCCAAGCACCAACGCAGGTTCCCTTTCAGAATGCAGCACACATAGAAGGAGGAAGTAACGAGGCAAAAAAAGAACTTTCTCCTCGATAGGCCTCTCCTGGGAAGACGCATCTTTCTCGTAAATCTGGGAATGAATCAAAAACCATGGGAGCCTTCCCATGGCAGGGTAAGAAAATGCAGCGATATGCACTGCAGTGCCTTCCCTCAGATTTATGGAGCACCTCAGACCCATGCAAAGTGGCCATGTGTGGCTTCATAAATCTGTCTTAAGGTTTGCGTCACTCTTGCACCAAGTTACATAGTGCAAGAATTACATAAACCAGCTCATAAATAGGCCCCGTAATTTGGTGAATGTTTACCCTTTATGGAATCCTGCGACTCCCCTGAGCATTAGCTAGTTGACCTGATATTAGCCCTGGAAATGTAAGTTTACAATGATATATTTGATGCCAATGATATACTGATACCCACCTTAAATATTGATCTAGTCATATGTTCAGCGATCTGGTTGCTTCGGGATATTGGAATTTATTTAGTCAATAAATATTTCTTTCATTAGACCGCTCAGTTTTGTTGTACCGACTCAAAGCACCTTTGGATATACTCCACTGGTCTGTTCCAATAATCACGGAGTTGATCAGAGAGAAGAATTGGACTTAGACCAAGTTTTACCCAACAGTTTCAGGAAAACCTTCCTAATGTAACAAAGATTCTCGACAAAAAGATTCTAGCAACTGTAGTCTTACACACCTCCATACAGCAATTTCCGATTTATATCATAGTTAATGTCAATTGTAAAGTTTAGACCCCTGTGATCATTAAATGGCAAAGCATAAGCGCCTGTTTTCAGGAAATGTAGGAATATTATTGCATCTCTGGGAATAACCCCAAGGGTATCCTGAGGCGACATGATGTGACTATCACAAATGTGTTTTGGTATTGGGTGCCTTTATTCAACATTGAAGGTATAACTACCAGTACAAGGATGTATGAGGTATGTGGTCACCTGACAGGGGTTCTCTCTATTCCTTCTTCACTGTGAGAGATTTGCCCTTGGATAAGCTCAATAGACTATTGAAATGGATTGTTCCCATATCTGCCCGGTGTTTGTGTGATGTTAGGCAATTAGAAACATAAGTATATGATATCTTTGCTTTGACTTCCGTGTTTCTTCACAGTTTGAATACAACCTTTGTTCAGATAACATACAATTCTAATGTCTGCACATTTGTCCTTTCTTCTCATTATCAGATTACTGTTTTTGCCGTATTGTTTTTTTTCTTTTGGATTCTACCTGGCCAAAGCACATGAAATAAAATAATTTTGCATCACGTAATATAATTCACCTCTGACCTCTACGCAGGTATACCTACAGATTGATCTTGACTGCTCGTTTACTGTGACATTTGTAGAAAATTGATGAAATTACCTTCTGCTCTTCATTTTTTTCATTTCTTTTTGATATCCCGCTTTTATTTAAAAAAAATGTGTGTGCGTGTGCATAATGTGTTCTAGGCTAAATGGATTTTAGCCGAAATTAACGTAATGGTGATGAGGATGTTACCTAGGATTATGATGAGGAAATGACATGCTCTGAAAGATGGATGGTTGAAGAAGAATAATAAAGCATTTTGGAAGATATTGCCTAGGGATGCGGCACATTAGCTCATTACATGCATATTCATATTTCTGAATGAGAAAGGCAGCCATTACTAATAGTGGTGCCTCGGTGTTTTATTGTTAGCTCATTTCACAACTGAGTTGGTCAAAATAGGAATGAATCTCGTGTGAACAATACCGGGAACAACAGTATCGAACTTTAAAAGTAGCTGTCTGCAGCTGCAGCTGTAGCTGTATCCAAAACATTGCATATGACAGCCCGATGGTTTAAGCTATGTGCTAGCAAGTCCTTTAGGCGTCAAGAATTGGGCCTAGTTAGTTACATCGATATCAGTAAGGGGGGGTCCCCATTCCCCACTCATGAAGCGTTGTAAACATATGGAGTGGCCTTTATTTTATTTTCCATGAGCTCTGAAAACATTTACTTTTCAAGTTCCCATTTTGTGGATGCAAGTCAGCCCCCTTTTTCACCCCATGTGATAGCTGCAGTCTAAACATTTGCAGCTAGTGCCTGGAGACAACACAAACATGTGCTGATTGCAGTACCCAGGAAAATGTGTGACCAACTTCAAATGGGCATTTTCACGACACGTGCGATTGTAGTAACGTGGAGGGGGTTTGCCTGTGCAAAGGAGAGTCATTTTGTATAAACAATGTGGGAACATTTGAACTGGGGCGCCTTAGTGATGTATGTATCATTTTAGGATTACACTCTTCAAATGGGAACTTGAGGTGCATACCCTCTTTCTTTCCTGCTTGTGTCCATCTCTTCCTGTACGTCTCTGTGTTCCTGTTACAATTCATCTGTACCTGCATATTGTTCTTTCAGTCACCCTGTGCATAATTAGAGCCAGTGGTTGCCAGTGGGGCATCTGGCACTTATTTGTGAGGACAAGCATTTATTTTTCGGCAAGCAAGAGAGGAAAGCAGAATGAGGGAGGAAGTGAAAGATGGAAACACCGTCACAAAGGGAGAAAGCAGGGAACTGCAAGCGTGAGAGAAAGAGGCAGGGAATGTCTGTGGAGGCATAAACATCCATGAGGCGGATTTAGGACTACACCGCCTTGGATTACAGTGCAGCCACATGGGCTTCCAAGAAGAGCCGTAGGAAACCAACACTCGTATTTTTTTTACAAATCAAGATCTGCAGAGAGCTGCCTCTTCACTTTCTTTTTTTGTTTCAAAAACCTTTATTCACTTACAGAGTATTATACACAGCGTGTAGCCTACAACCCTCACAGTACTTAATACCTTATTTATACATTCAATGAAAAAAGTGCAAGTAACCAAGACCTAATTCACCATTCAATTTATTTTCCTTTTCGTTTTTAGCTGGTGATATATAGTATTTCAATTATAATACTTCAGTATTCTCAGACAGAGAAGGTTGCTCCAAGGGTGGAATGTGCGTAGGTAAGTAGTGCTCAGTGTGAGTTGGTGAGTAGGAAAGTAATAAGGAAAGATAAATGAAGGATACTTTACATATTTTGTCACAGCAGGACAGGATGTAAATAGGGTCCAGAATACATCTGAGGTGACCATGCAAAAAAGAGACATTTACTACACATGTCTCATTCTCATCTTTTTAACTGAATGATCTTGTGTGAGCAGAGCAGAAACAAAATGCTGTTTTGAAAAATGCGATAAAAAAATGAAGGGTGATCATTTTCTATGAGGTCAACCTAGATGAGTGTGATTCAATCCTCACCAAACTCCCACCAAAATAATCATTATTGTACATGAATATCATAGTATGTAGTCTTGATATGTTTTCCTGGAGCTTTACCTTTAATATGTGTTATCTAAAAGAGAGCTGGCCAAAACTCACTTTTATATACTAATTAAATTATCCCCAATTGCTGTTTCATTTTGGAGCATGAGGAGACTCCAAAGATAATGAAAACCTAGATGTGTCAAGTATATTCATAGCCAGGAGATGTATGGAAAGATATATTTGCCCCACACAAAACTTTATGAATATTTGCTATTGTCAGACAAAATATATATCAGGCATAAAATTCCAGAAGGTAACTATTTAGCATTCCTTTTTTCTGATCTCACAGTTCTATGGGTAGCAGCCAAATTGATATTGATGCAGATGTTGTGCCAAAAATTATTTTTTATGCCAAAGATCTATACATATTTTGAGAAGGGCCTTTTAAAGGATTGGGTTGAAAATTTGTTAGTATGGAATAAAAAATACTATAAATATATGTGTAACCTCTGAATGTGCATGCAGCCTCTTACTAAAAGGAGTCAATTTGCACTTTTGAGGTCTTCCTGCCGGCAGTTTTACCTTTCTGCTACAAACAACACTGTAATTTGTACTTTAACCTATATGTGGACAAGCGGGTGGACTAGGTCTCCTTTCCCACTGATAGTCTGCAAGGATATGTATTACATCCATTATCCTCTTTACTAATTTTCCTATATTGCTATAATTTATTATTAATGATTATTAATATTCTTATGTGCCCACCCTTAAATTCTGGAAAATTTAGGGCGTATTCCATTAGTCTTCACCTTTATTTAGGATAATGGCGTGGGTCTCCTTAATTTCTTTACCCTTAAGCCTTTCTAATCTCAAAAGCCACTATTTATTTATCCTCAGCCTCGGAAACTATAGGGTGTCCAGAAATCATTTTATAAGAAACCAGGCTTACAGCAGCTTATGTGTACATATACTTAAAATCTTGTTTTCAGCTTGAACAATATTTTTCCACATAAGTCCTTTTTTTTGTAAAAGGCTCATGTTAGACACAAAGGTGCACATTTCAAATAAATACAACTCCTAATACGTTCTCCAGACTCTTTGTATCTAAAATCATGGACAACCATTCCCAAATAATTTTTTAAAATGTATTTTCCCTCCAATGTGGAAGTGAGTGTTTCATTGCAAAAATACAAATATTCATAGCTTGTGGCAAATAAACACTATAATAGTCCGCACTACCACAGATAATTATCGACAACCAAAAATCATGCCCATGCCATGGGTGAAAGCCACTTACAAGTCTAAAAATGCTTTTCGCCCTCTCAGATATTATTAAATACTTCAAGTCAGCATTATTTATCGTTATGTCTGATAGTGATGCTCTGCTCTCTATCTCTCTGTACTCTATTCTCTTCCTCACCATGTGCACTTCCTCCGGTGACTCACTCTTACCACCTAGCCCCGCACTCATCCTTAATTTCCACTTCCCTTCTGCTACTAACCTGACATTAAGCATTGATGTAGCTTGGAGTCTCTCTTCCTGTTCATTGGCAACTTCAATTTTCTTTGCCAGTGCCTAAAAAATTGCACTACATTAGCAAAACTAAATGATTCCTTACTAGGGTAATTAAGAGGGAAAAATGTATTTTCAAGATTATACATATAACCGTCCTGCACAAACTCAGACCACCAGATCAGACATTATGCCTAATAGTTCGGCATAATGTATAACAAATATCACACAGACATTTAAGGGATGGTAGTGAGCATTCACATTAATCAAGAATATCTTAGTTGCTTATCACAAAAACTTAATGTTCCAATTTTTTAGTTATAATAAAAATGTACAGATTATGTGCAATTGTTATATGATTTGTCAATGCACTATAACTTTGGTAAAATATTTAGGATTTTAGGGAATGCGAATGATCCCCACCACTTAATAAATATCCTTGTGATGGTTGTTCTAATCTACATTAGCAAATGCAGCAGCAAGGACTAACCAATTTAGAATGGAATTGTTTATACTTCCAAGATGGCCATCACATTCCAGGTGGCCAAAGTATTGTGATCATCTTATAAAAAATAATAATAGTGTTCCAAGATGGTGGCTGTGGCAATTGACTCTTCCAACGCCAGAGATACAGTTCCACAAGCATTGGCAAGCCAAGAGCTCCTGCTGGATATCATGGAAGGTAATTTTTATGCTACGAATATGGCTAAAATTGTGTGTGACAAAAGGCAACGTGGCTATTATATTGGTGCTATAAAAAAGAATGCTTCAAGGTAGCAGAATGTTAATTTTACTACACCAAAGATGGCTGTCAAGCTGCTTCTATATGAAACATGGCAACCATCTTGGAAGTATGAAAAGTTACATATAACATGGGCAATGTCATTCTTGCTTTACCACTGCTTGTCCTGTATTGGCAAGACCAATACTGGATAATATTAATTAACACGAAAGCAAAACCGACTTATTTTCTCAAAAGTTGTTCTTTCTTATTTATACACTTGAAAAATTCAGTAGTGAGTTGTAATAAAAAGGGGGATTTATTTGTTGTTATAAAATACATTTTTCCTCATTCCGGTGTTTGACAGTTTCTCCTTCTGTTGACCTTTTCTAGATTGATTACTGGGAAGCACTATAGTCCTTTAAGGGGCTTTTTTTGGATTTTATTTTAAAGATCGGTGGTGAAAATGTAATGAAAAAAATTAAATTCTTCTGTGCTCAATCCATTCCTTACTCATTGAAAGTCTGGTATCCCTTTTTGCTAGTTCCTTGAATCTGAATGTTGTCTGTGATCCTGTAAAATGCCAGCCCACCAAACTGCCTCTGAAGGGTCCCTTCACCCAGGGCAAATACTCCCCATGGATGTACCAGAGGTTTGTAGAAAAATCTGGTCCTCGAATTTGAAATAATTTTCTGTCATTGCTAGTCTTGCACAGTCCATAATAAAATGAACTGGAGTGATACTCTGTAGATCGCGCGTGTCAAGAAGCGATCTAATAGCTTCTAAAGTTTCTACCTGTGGAATACAGGTGTACAAGGACTCGACATCGAAACTAACCAAAAGGTCAGTCTCAATGTCGAATTCAACCTCAGGTAGTAGCCGCAACACATCGGCCGTATCCTGTAGATACGTGGGCATCTCTTTGACTATTGGTCGCAAGAAGAAATCTACAAAAGTAGATAATGGCTCCAACAAGGAACCAATACCAGAGATAATCGGGCGTCCAGGTGGAGGCCGTGTAGATTTGTGGATTCTTTTTCAGCAAAGACAACACAGAGTCTTCTGAGAATAATGTCCAATTGACAAATACAGGGCTACGTTCATTTTATTATGGACTGTGCAAGACTAGCAATGACGGAAAATTATTTCAAATTCGAGGACCAGATTTTTCTACAAACTTCTGGTACATCCATGGGGAGTATTTTTGCCCCGAGCCTCGCCAACCTCTATGTGCATCTCTTCGAGCAGAACATCGTGCTCAACCACAGCAACCCTTTTTTCCACCTGGTGTTGCTGTGGAAGAGATATATAGATGATGTTTTTCTGGTTTGGCGAGGCTCTATTTCTGATGTGGAACTATTTCATGTTTGGCTGAACCATCAGAATAGGTACCTCAAATTTACAGTTGAAATCAGCAAATCGCAATTGCCTTTTCTCGATATTCTTGTCTTCCCAAAAGATGGTAAACTAGCATGTGAAATTTACAAAAAAACCATGTCTAGGAACTCACTTTTGGCATATACTAGTCACCATCCCCAAGCCTTAAGGGACAATCTTCCTGTAGGACAGTTTCTGAGAGTCCGCAGAAACTGTTCATCAAAAATTCTGTTTGATAAACATGCACGGATTTTTTCCAGACAACTGGAAGACCGCCAGTACCCACGTCATCTGGTTCGGAAAGCTTGGAAACGGGCTTCCAACAACAATAGAGAGGCACTCTTGGAGGTCAGACCAGCTAAAGATTCTCTTGACAGACTAACATTTGTCAGTACGTTCAACACCTTGTCCAATAGGATTCAGAAGACAGTGCGCAGACACTGGGGTATTCTTAATACAGCCAACACAAAGATAACAGCACCCCTATTTTCTTTCAAAAGGGGCCGCAGCATCAAAGATAGTTTAGTTCACACTAGACCAAGATTGAACATGCCAGAAAATCACAATACCCTTTGGAACATGCAACCAGTACGTGGACATTTTCCATGTGGTTGTTGTAGTGCTTGCCCTCAAACATACAAAACTGACCAGGTTGATATAGGCACAGGGAAACCGTGGCTACTTCGTAAACATACCAACTGTAATACAGAAGGAGTAATTTATTTAATTACCTGCCCATGCTCATTACAATATGTTGGTCACACCACAAGGAAAATGAAGGTTCGCATTAGCGAACACAAAAGCACCATTCGGTGCCATAAGCAATCCACCTGTTTGACTAATCATTTTTTGGAGAAGAAACATCAAGTGGAAGATATGAGATGGGTTATTCTGGAACAACCATATATTCCACCCCACATTACTGATAAATCGAAATTCCTCTTTGTCAAGGAGCAAAAATGGATATTTCGGCTCCGGAGCGACATTAGAGGATTGAACGACACAATTCCTTGGATTTCAATTTGAATGATGTTTGGGACATTCTTATGAGACTTATAAACTGGGTCGCCACTTTATAGAAATAAAAATATATATATTATATATATTTTTTTATATATTTCTATTGTCATCAATGTTGTTATTTTCCACACTTACACACTTTCCCCACACTAGGTTTGGGTGATAGTTTGTGCCAACATCATTGCCAGTCGTTTGTATTTTTGATTTGCATTCTGATCTGTAACTTTGATCTGAATTTGTTGATGTCTGAAACTGCAAATTAGTTCATACCGCGGTTCCTTATATTTTTTAATAATATGTAGTGTTTAAATACATCATAATTACACTTTAAATAAAAGGAACGTTTGCCAGTCAGTTTTTGCGTTTATATTATACGTGCGCACGCCTGAGCAGTATTTCTTTGATCCCCCAGCAGAGGGTATGCGGGATACTTGATTGTACGTTTTAAATTAAGTTTACCATTTATACTTTTCTCTTAAACGTAGCCTTTTTGCACATACTTGATCAAATTTTCCATCAGTCGAGCCTCGTCAGAGATAGTGGCTCCATTGACTAGTGTACGCGATGCATTTGTGTAACACGCATGCGCGACCGACTAGTGCTGGAGGACTTGACACCGCGCACTGCGCATGCCCATAACCAATGACACAACAACGGAGCGTCCATTAACGCGTCCTTCTAACGTCGATGATGACGTGTGGGAACAACCACTATTCCCTTGTCTCAAGTTTATAATTGATGCACTAATTATCAGTTGATACCAATCAACGGGAGTATAAATAGGTGGTGCCTGTATCCGGTCGGTACCTCCATATCCTCTCGGACACCTCAGAGAGGTACCGACGGACAGGTAAGACAGCTGTTCATCATGACCCAAACAGGGAGCCAGCATACTCGTTTTTCAAGTTTTTCAAGGTTTTTAAGTTCTTCAAGTCTATTCATTTTCGGCTTCCATTTATCCTTCATAGCTTTACCTTTATATGCTATGGATGGATATTTAACTATGTTTTCAACTATCATTGCCTTTCTCCTGGTAGAATTGGTCCTCTGATTGGTGTTAAACTTGTTCACAGCATGTGGGTTTATTTTAAAGGATGCTTTAATGAATGGAAATTAAGCAATTCATTTCTACATATAATTGCTTCCTTTATGCACCTTAGAGCGGGGCCTCATTTTCCCGAGCGGTAGCCGGGTGAGGTGAGGTGTTTCTCCACGCAATGCGCGGTGAGTGTTCACAGTCAGTATATTGATGCTGTGAATGAGTGAAAGTACTCTTAATTTAACAAGGCACATATTTACCTTAGTTATAGAGTGGTTGTTGTGCGGTTGTAAGTAGGACTCTGGCTAAATAAATGCACACTATCTTGTTTATATTTTTCAGGATGGTAACCAGATAGTTATCTTTCTCATAGATATTGGGGCTCCAAGTTCATGGTAGATATATGCATTTCACTATTTTTGTTATATTCACGTTGTTGCAGTAGCCCATCTTCATAGGTCCTGAAGAAAGCTCGACAATGAGTCAGGAGGGCTGAAACATGTTGACCATCTGCATAAGCGCCACAGTGTAGTTATAAGTTTCAATTACCTGGCGTGTTTTTAACTTTGACACCCAGACATCTTGAATAAATGTTTTTTTGTCTGAGTCGCTAATTTTAACCATTTTTTCACATTAGCACTGCACACACACTTAAGTATCAGTTTGGCTTGAGTGCACATCTTCTCATCCAATTAAGCACCATCGGCTGATGGCTTGGGCGACATATTTGGATGTTATGGCAATATACCCCAGATGATGAGACTCCGCCAAAATAAGGGTGGTCGGATGGGAATATCTCAGCCTACTGATACTTTCACACTCACTTTAGCCTGATCCTGCTGTCATTTGTACAACTACACACTTAGACCTTTCATTTCCTTTTGTGTATTAGAATGAGAATGGATGACACAGTCTAAGCAGCAGCCATGCAGATGTCAGAAATAGAGGCCACACCAAATTTATCCTTGGTAGATCAAGCATGAAAAGAACCTAAAAGAGGCACATCAACATAACTATTGGCAAGGCAAATGGTTGATTTCAATGAATGATCCAAGCTTGATATGGCCATACCAAAACTGACAGAGTATAGTAAATCCAATTGTCCAAAGACCTACAAAGGTAAATCCAGGCATCCCTCACTACAATCAATAAATGGTACAGTCTGCACTCATCTGAGGGCTGGTTCAGGCAAAAAGATAGGAGGGTAGCCTTGGTTAGGCGTGGACTAAATTTGAAATATTTTGATGTCATTTGAATAATTGTTGGAACTTTGCCTAATTATGTTATATTCCATATAGGTACCATAATATAGGCGTTGGTAATGTAATTACCCTTCACCTATATTCTTCCCTACATTACACTTGTCACAGTTTACAGGGACTGACCTTTTCCCTACATACGAAACTGTAATCAGAACGCAGGTTTTTACTAGTTCAAAATCTCATAGATTATGCATGAGGATTCTTGGAAGCACAGCAGGACTACCATCTCCAGTATTATATCTATGTATAAAGTTCATGCCCAACGTCATCCTTAGGTCGGAACAGTAATGCAGCAAGGTAGACCCCTGGGGAGACCTATGGAAATATATACATCACATCTTGCTAAGATAGACAGAGGAGACCGAGACTTCTCGGCCGACACACTGACCAAAGACACTGAGGTTCCTTCATGCAGACACTCCATCTTGCAGTGGTCTAAAACATACCTTGCAGGGTGTCCAACTCAAGAACAGGACGGGATCGCACAGTCTCTCAATTCAGGTAATGGGGTAGACAAAATCCTAGAGGGATTCTTGGCTTAAACACCTACAGACATGCTAGGTACATTTAGGTGCATCTAGTTAGCAAGGCATCGTAGGAGTACACATCTTTTTATCATATGTTTTATATACTTGAATATATTCATGGTTATTGTAAGATGGTAGAACTATATCATCCATTTAACTTTATAGTACTGCTAATCATTTATATCTCATAATGTCTAATGGTTGTTGCAGTTCATATATTATACACCAGATTAACAACTGTTTGGTAAATTGTTATTGAAAACGCCCAGCCTGTTTATCATGTGTATCTCTCTGAGACAGACTAAATAAACACGAGTGACTGAACGAAAGGTAGTATATTGTTTCCGCGATCCTGAGGGATCAGGGTTGTCATGTTTGATGGTTGCCAAGAACTATTCTCTCCTTTGTAAAAGGAGATTTTAGTGGCACTTTGAGCTAGTTGGTGCAAGAAGCCAACATACCCTGTGGGGGTGTCCGGAATCAGTCTGACACCAATCCTACAGTGCATGTTGTCTAAACGCGCAGATCCTGTATATTTTTACAGGAACTACATGCCATGGCACCACCAAAGTTGGTTGGGTACTTATTTCACGGTAGAATCTGAGTACTTTAGTCATGCTATTCTCAGACATCCCCAATCATAAAACACCAGAGACGTACGGAGTGGGTGGGCAAAACTCTGCCACACCTGAGTAGATGAAATATCCTATTTATTGGCTGTTGGTTAAATCAAGCTTGAAGGACACAGAGTTCCTAAAATTGTGCAAAAATACCTTATCTTAGTTTCCTTGAAAAGCGTGTCCTTTTTTAAAAACAATGACTGAGGAAGGGGATAGAGTTGTGCAAGGACTAATTCTCTCAGCAGATGTTGAAAATGCAGATGCAATTCACATCGCACAAAATGTTAGAAATGCAGTCACCCAGAAACTGCTTACTCATGGTCTGACACCTAGGGGCGGCATAGTAGCTTTTGGGAATGAGGCACACAAATCCTACAGAACATAGGTATTTTATTTGTGGGTTACATTCCAAGAAGCAAATGCAAGACCAAAAACATTTCATTTTTACACAGAAGATGAACCACCAACGGAATATTGTCCATATGAGTACATTGAAGTTCCGCTCATGTACTAGGAACACCTATGCTGGTTTAAAGGTGGCCTATCCCATACAAGAAGTAGAGTAAAACCCGGTCTGCTCCTAAGAGAGGGCGCAAAATGGCCAATAATAGCGGCCTACATACCACATCCTACCATCGAAACACTGCCAGGAGACTTACTCATACTTCACAAAGTATCAATAAACATGTATAGAAACATGACACAATTTGCCATGAGGACACATACAGTCCAGCTGTCAACTGTTACAACAAATACAATTCAAGTTCAAAGTACACCACATAAAATACCACCACAAACGTTACACGCAGTAATGGGTAAAATGCCCTCAAAATGTGAACAAATGGCATTCTGAGTAACTCAGAAAATTACACAGCTAGAGGCAGTATTCTTGAATACTAGCCCTTATGAAAAACACCGAATGCTGACAATCTGCTTGACCATGGGGATGATACCACAGATAGAGGATTGTACCTCGTGGGGTACCGTCTTCGCTGCCATATACACCAGAACTCACGGTCTCCCATCATTAGCATTAATACCAGAAGTATTAAGACAAATACAAAATGAGTACGGAGCAGAGCCTGCTCTGAATGTAGGGATGAAATTACTAGGTAATTATGCCGAGGTATCAGCCATAATATTAGCAAATATTAAAGGGGAGGCAGCATCAGTGGCTATCCGCCAACGCCTAAGGGAGTTCAGTCCTTTACAACAGGAGCACAAACAACCTAAAATAATTGAAAATGCATATGCAGAATTAGACAGGGACTTTGGGAGGAAAAGCATTAAAACCACAACTGATCGGTAATCCCAAGAAGGAGACCTTCAAGCAGACACCTGCTTCAACAAAAAAGAATTGGGACAATAAAAGAAACCAAAAAGTAAAAGAAAACACATCTCAATCCAGAGGTAGAACACCTCCACAGGAGCCCTCCGAAAGGAGATATAACCTTAGGAATAGGGACAATATTAGGAAATCTGATAGGTATCAGGACACTGATACACGTTCCTCTTGTTACTTTCAGGGTTCAATGAAAAACGTAAAGAGAGAAGGACGGTCCGACAGACAAACAGAGCGTGCAAAGTCCAGAGACAAGCAACCCGCTCAAGAATATACTTCCAAAAAAGAAGATAAACCAAAACAAAAACCATAGTTCAAAAAGAAGAAGGTTGCAGCTCTAAAGATCAGACATGCCCAGGATTCTGAGTTCCCAACTACTGAATAGGGAATGGGCGCTGACAATGCTAGACAGTGCAGCAGAGGTAACAATAGCTCGCCAGAACCTGATGGAATTTCTGGTAACAATGGACTAGAATGATTATATCAATGAGGAAACACCTGGTACTAGGGTAAGTGTCCCACATAAATTGGATGAAATAACACTCCAAATGGAGGGGGACACATGCAGGACAGTTAGAGATCTCTTTTGGGAGAACCTGCCGTTTGGCTATGACATTTTGTTAGCTGAACAAGATTGGCCGCCTGCATTCGTCATGGATTGCCCTAGGGGAGAAACTGTAATTTTACCAGCATTTTCCGACCATGTTCCCAAATATCTAAAATATACATATGCGCGGGAGTGGGCAGTAGCCCAAACCCCGGCATTAAACAAATACCATGTTGGATGGGATGAAGATTCAACACACCACATAATTCCATTGAAAAATACTCTGACTGCACATAGGCAGTATCCAATAAAGCAAGAAGCTAACAAACAAGACAAGGAGATCTTAGATGAACTTGAATACCAAGGGGTGATTGAAAGTTGCACCTCTCAAATGAAAAACCCTTTGTTTCCAGTATCAACACCGGACAATTCATATAGTTTAGTATTAGAATTCCAGACATTTAAACACTTGCATTTTGAGATTTGCATAAAAAAAACGCACAGAGTGCGACATTAATGAATAATATTGTGCGGAAAAAAATAAAAAAACACGCTTTACATCGCCAATGGATTTTTCTGCCAGAATATAGCGCCTGAGAGCAGGTATTTAATTGTATTCTCCCCATTAGGTTCCCAGCGACAATTTTGTAGACACACCCAGGGGTATAGCCAGAGTAACTGAATTAGTTCAAAACCTGGATGAAGAGACATTTACCTATGTGGATGATATTTATCTAATGGATGACGACCTGAAGGAACCCTTGAACAGAGGAAATACCATCATTTTGGGATTAGCCTCCAAGGGTTATAAATTCAACTTTAAAAAATCAAAGATAGCCCACCTTAATGTCCTTTTCTAGGATATGAGCTTTCAAGTGAGTGAAAAATCCTAGCAGCTAACTTTTTAGAAAAGTGTGCACTGCTCCAACCTCCAAAATCATTTAAAAACTTACAATCAATCCTAGGATTCCTGAACTTTGGCAGAACATACATTTTGGATTATGCAGAAATAGTGAAACGTTTCTGCGATTTATTAAAATCTGACTTTTCAGTTAGACAGTGAACACAGGAACACACAGATACTCTTCATTCTTTACAAGCTGACATGATAGCTTCCAAACACTTACAGACATGTGTAAACGTACGCAACCTGCTGATCCGTGTAGTTGCAAGTCAATTAGAGTACACCTATCTAACATATAATGAAGGTGAGACAGTATGAATAGCATACAAATCACATTTGTACACAAATGCTGCAATGCGCTTTGCATCAACTAAAAAATGTTTAACAGCAGTACAGACTGCTGTAGTTAGAGAAAGAACCTTGGCTCAAGGGAAGCATATAATAGTCGTTACCCCAGTTCCAACCTTAGAGGCTGCGACAAAGGAAAGCATTCCCAACACTAAAGCCTTACATTCAAGATGGATACAATGGGCTAATTCTCTTACTGCAACAGATGTACAATACAGGTACGACCCAAGTCTAAACACACAAGCATTCCTGCAATACGAACAAGAATATCCTCTCCCAAATGAAATAATGCCTCTAGATCAGTATGAATATATAATTTACACTGACGGTTCTGCTCAACCGGCCATAGGGAGTAAACAGCAATACAGCACTGTGTATGCTTTCGTTAAACGGTGCATGCAGGATGGAAACTTTCATCCTAGTTGTACAAAAACCCAGTCTCTAGGAGACTGTACGGCACAGCTGGAGGAATTAAAATCACTAATACTGGCACTAGTAAACATATATCGAGAATTCCCCACACTAGTCATTCAATGAATATTTACATCAATGGGGAAAGGATGGGTTTAAAGATAAAAAAGGTCGCACAATTAAGCACAAAACGCTATGAAAACAGGTAGTGGAGTTGAAAAATGAACTACCAAGGGCTCACATGATACACACACTGAATCATCAATGTGATGGCGTTCATGTTGAACATGTGTTAGATGCTGGTGGAGCCAGCTGACCAAGGGGTGTATTCACAAGAATGTGTGCTAAACATCATCAAACAATTCTAACGCAACTTTACACATCGCAGCCCATCGTGGGAGAATAGAAAATAACCCTGTGTCACAACACGGCAGTACCATGCGATAGTCTGCTGAAAACGCAGCCAATGTCTGTGATACAACCACCGCGACGGAGATAAAAACACAAACTCCAACACATAAATAGACGTGATGTGCCCAAACACGATAAGAAAACAGTGACAACCAGCGAGAGGCCTGCAATACCCAAGCGTAATGCGGGAAAAAGCACAAGAACAACATAAGGAAAATGCCACTAAAAAACAACATCAACTGCGGAGTACCTCAGATGCACCCTGACTGACTGCAGAGGACAACATGAACCCCACAATCCCCATGGAGCAACACCCAGGAATACAGGGCTCGGGGAAGCCCTGTGAGAAGAGGAAGAGGAAGACGGGGTACAGTTGCCAGGAAAACCCGATTATCGCCCTGGATGAGCCAGAACACCACCACCAACTGTACATCACCTTCAACGTGTCACTGGCAATAAAGAGGCAAAGATGGAACACCACCTCGGACCATGTGAATACCGTCAAATAGCAGAGGAGGACAATGCAAGAGCACAAGAGGCCCTTGACTGATGGGAATGTTAAAACCAAGCAGAAACTCACTGCCAACACGAAAGCAGCAACGCACCCCAGAGGAGGGGGGCCAGCAGAACACCAGGAGCTGAATGACATGGACATAATCACAATTAGGCAGAGCGACCTCTGACCCTGCTCGCAGGCAGGTCCCTCCCCACGCCACCACACGGCCGCCAGCTGCTTTGTGCCTGTTCTCTGCCGGCCGCCTTTTTTCCATGCCAATCCAGCTCCTCCCGCTGCTGCGTCCCTGCGGCCCTGCCCCACGGCTTCCCATTGACAACCCTGCTCCCGCCTCCCAGCTGCTCCTCCCTCCCTCTCCCCCTCTTATGGAGGCGGCGCAGTCAAAGGCAAGCCCGTCTGCGCCCGTCCGCGCCTGGACAGCGGCCAGCGCCAGAACTCCTGGACCCTGCGAACTCCACAACACCTGACTCCGCTATGACGCCAGCACCCTCTACGCACTCAACGCCGGCCGAAACCTCACCTGCTTCCAAGCCAGCCGAAACGGACTCACGGACCTTTCTCCTGCCACACCTGCAGCTTCACCTGCGACAGAACCAACAAACCTCCTAGGACTGGACCCAACCACCTCTGCTGCATACTCCTCAACAACCGCTCCGCACGCAAACACGCCATCGAGCTCTGGGATCTGCTCGACACCTCTGCCCCAGAAGTGGCCTTCCTGTCCGAGACTTACATCGCCATAGCCAGCTACAAGATCACCCGCAGGGATCGCGCCAAACGGAATCGGAGGAGGAATAGCCATCGTCCACAAGTCCACCCTCAAGGTCGCCACCCACACTGACGACACCCTCAACACCGCCGAACACCTGCACTTCCGGATCCACACCAACCCCAACTCTACCATCAGAGGAACACTCATCTACAGACCACCCGGACCCCAGGCTCAGTTCAGTGACTCCATCGCCGACCTCGCCAACATCCACGCACTCGCCTCCACGGACTGCATCCTCCTCGGGGGACCTGAATTTCCACAACAACGCCAACTCCGCCACCCTGATCGACAACCTCACCAATCTCGGCCTCAGACAACTCGTCACCGCACCCACCCACGGCCCCGGCCACAGGCTGGACCCCGTCTTCTCTACAGGCACCCACGTCACCTTCAGCCACACCACCGAACTCCACAGGACCGACCACCGCTGCATTCATTTCACCTTCAAGAAACCAACCACGCACCACGGCACCCAACAGCTACTTCGCCGCTGCTGGAGCAAAGTACCGAAGATCAGCTGATCACCACTCTTGCCCAAAACCCACCCACCGACTCCACCTACCCAGACACCGCAGTCCGCAACCTCAGACAATGGATCGACGACTGCGCCAACACCCTCGCCAAACTCAAAAAACCCTCCAACAACCACACCAGCAAGAGAGCCACCTGGTTCACCGACGAGCTGCAGACCTCCAAACGCGCATGCTGGAAACTGGAGAAGATATAGCTCCATGAACGCACTCCGGACAACCACGCAGCCCACAAGGACGGCACCCGCAGACATCACCACCTCATCAGATTAGCCAAGAGATCCTCCTTCAAAGACCGCCTGGATGACAACGCACACAACAGCAAAGAGCTCTTCAGCATCGTAAAGGAACTCTCCAACCCCAGCGCCAACGCCTACGACGTATCGCCCTCACAAGAACTGTGCAACTCACTAGCCATTTTCTTTCACAGCAAGATCGCTGACATCCATGAGAGCTTCAACACCATGACTGCCCCGACTACGCCAGACCCCACCTTCCCTGTGAACACCACCAGTGCCAACCGCCTGACCTTCTGGTCCAACGTCAACGATGACGAGACACGCAAGGTCATGAACTTCATCCACTCAGGATCTCCGTCAGACCCGTGCCCACACCATGTATTCAACAAAGCAGAAGCAGCCATTGCATCCCAACTACGGAAGGTCATCAACATCTCCTTCGAAACAGCGACATTCCCGGAAAGCTGGAAACACGCCAAAATCAACGCCCTCCTCAAGAAGCCCAAGGCGGACCCCAAGGACCTCAAGAACTTCCGGCCCATCTCACTGCTCCCGTTCTCAGCGAAGGTCATCGAGAAAATTGTCAACACGCAACTATCCCGCCACCTGAAAGACAACAACATTTTGGACCCGTCCCAGTCTGGGTTTGGACGAAACCACAGCACCGAGACAGCCCTCATCGCCGCCACAGACGACATCAGGCGCCAACTAGACAACGGCGAAACATCTGCCCTCATCCTCCTGTACTTGTCAGCCGCCTTTGATACGGTCTGCCATTGCACTCTAAAGACACTCCTCCTAGAAGCCGGAATCCAAGAGAAGGCCCTTGACTGGACCACGTACTTCCTCTCCGGCAGAACCCAGAGCGTCCGCGTCCCACCATCCGATCCAAAGCCACCGACATCACCTGCGGCGTCCCCCAGGCTCATCCTTCAGCCTGACACTGTTCAATGTCTACATGGCCCTCCTCGCACAAGTGGCTGCTAACAAGACCTCAACATCATCTCCTACACCGGCAACACCCAGCTCATCCTCTCCCTCACCAAGGACCCGCACACCTTCAAAACCAACCTCCATGAGGGAATGAAGGCCATCGCCGACTGGATGAGCAACAGCCATCTGAAGCTAAACTCGGACAAGACGGAGGTACTCATCCTCGGACCCACCCCCTCAGCCTGGGACGAATCCTGGTGGCCGACCACACTGGGAACAGCACCAACACCCACCGACCATTCACGCAACCTAGGATTCATCCTCAACTCCTCCCTTTCCATGTCTAAAGAGGTCAACGCCTTCTCCTCCTCCTGCTACAACACCTTCTGCATGCTCCGCAGGATCTACAAGTGGATCCCGACCGAAACAAGAAGAACGGTGACACAAGCCCTCGTCAGCAGCAGACTGGATTACGGCAACGCACTCTACGCAGGAATCCCAGCCAAACACCTACGACGACTACAACGCATCTAAAACGCCTCCGCCCGACTGATCGTCAACGTCCCCCGCCGCAGCCACGACACCCCCCGCCTGAGAGTCCTACACTGGCTCCCCGTCGACAAGAGGTTCACCTTCAAGCTCCTCACCCACGCACACAAAGCACTCCACAACGCCGGACCAGGCTACCTAAACAGCAGACTCAGCTTCTACACCTCCGCCCGCCAGCTCCGCTCCACCCGCCTAGCCCTCGCCGCTGTCCCCTGCATCCAACAAACAACCTCCGGCGGCAGATCCTTCTCCTACCTCACTGCCAAGACCTGGAACACCCTCCCTACCCACCTACAGCAGACCCAAGACCTACTCGCCTTCAGAAGACTCCTAAAGACCTGGCTCTTCGAGCAGCAGCGGCACCCCCTCCCCTTAGCGCCTTGAGACCCTCATGGGTAAGTAGCACACTTTACAAGTACTCTGATTGATTGATTGATTGATACTGCATACCCACAATGATTCAGGATCCCACGGGAACACTTTAGCACACAAACCAATACCAAGTACTCCCACGTACACCATGTGCCCAAAGGGGCACCCACACAACACATCAACAAGCACACAACCAACGAATGCACACGTGCAAAACACAGCAAACATGCAAATACGTCAGCCACACTGACAATGCAAAAGACACCACATGATGAGTAGCATGGCTGCAGTCCAATCACCATGACAATGTACACGGCACACCACTGAGGTGGCTGAGTGCGGACCACACCGGAAAGGAGCAGGTCACACTCAGAGACAACCACCTGCACAAACAACCCCTGACATTAACAACATCTCTGTGGACAAACCATGCCCTAGAATCACAACTCGAGAAAGAGCACAAGTTACCCAAGTCTGCAACATCTCAGCACTGAGGAAGCACAGAACTGACAGGCACACCACATGAAACGGACCAGCAGACAAAACAGAGCCGCAGGAGCAAATCACCCACCGGGCAGAATACGCACATAAGTATAAGTGCACCTCGACATTGACAACATCCAGTACAAACAACAACAACCCCACAACAGAACACAGGACACAACTGATGCTGAAAATGTGCACATGGCAAATCACATCTGGCACAGCAGGAAACTGTGACATGACAATGTACAAGTACAACCTGTAACCTGCAAATATGCTTTATTCACACATGCTCTGCTTTTGGACATTTTGTACTGTCCCATGATTGCCAGGGATGGCCACAATGTCACATGCTCATGAGAAGTAAATGATTGAGTTCCTAAGGGCCATTCCTGCTGCAGCTGCAGAGGGATATGGGCCACCTGCCCCATCGTCCCCATCATCATCTGGTACTTCAGGAGCTGGGATCCATGGGGCATTGGTGCGTACACAGATGTTGTGCAACACACAACATGCAACGATCACCTTGCACACAATGTCTGGGCTGTACAGGAGCTTTCCACCTGTGCTGTCCAGGCACCTGAAACACGACTTCAACACGCCAACTGTGCGTTCATTGATGCCCCTGGTGCGTATGTGGGCCGCATTGTACTGCCTCTGGGCAGGTGTGTTCGGGTCTTGGAGGGGTGTCCTCATCCAAGGGCAGAGTGCATATCCTTGATCACCTGTGACAGTGCAGGGAAAAAAGAGTCAATACTTGGTTCAGCAGGATGTGATAGCAGGCCCACTAATCCAGTTATGCCTGTGCTGGCTGTGTGTGGGGTGAGTGCAAGTCAGTCCTTCAGGGAGTAGCTGGTGCTGGCAACAACTCCAACAGTCATCAGGTACTCAGAAATGCAATGTCAGAGCAACAAGGGGGAATGACTTGAGTCACACAGAGTTAGTGGCCCTGGATGCACAGTGGCCGACACGGGCCCACTGCCACAGGACGCTGACCCGCGGGAGACTGGGTAGGGTCATGAGGGCAGTGCAGTGTTTCGTATGTGTCATAGGTGCCTTCCAGGGAGTGTCTTGGTGTAGAATAGGAGGTCTACCCCAAGGGCAGGATGCAGAGGGTGCATGCCAGCTGTGTCCGGAAACATGGCGGATATGAATGCCACAGACTCATGCCAGACACCAAGTCCATACCTTCCTGTTGCTGATGACAACCCCCAGGCCACAGTCTCAGACACCAACGATGTTCCGGCAGAGGCAGATGGTCACTCCCGGCACACAGGGTTAGTGGCACCACGTGTCGTTGGCTTGTTTTTTTGTTTTTTTTGCAGAGTTTTATATAGCGCGAACTAGACCCAAACCGAATCAGGTATCAGAGCGCTTTACATATTTTCCAGTTACGTTAGGCACGTGGAGATTAAGTGATTTGCCCAGAATCACAGGAGGTTTTGGCTCCGTTACCGAGACTCGAACCCAGATCCCCAGGTCCGAGGTCGAGCGCCCTAGCCGTTAGGCCAACTCCTCTCCCCTAATTGAACATTGAACAGGGTTAGTGGAACCATGTGTCGCAGGCCTGTGACATGGAATGATGCCTCACTGATCAAAGGGTGTCTGGTGCTCTGCTGTGGCAGCTGCCACAGACTAGGGGTCACTGCCATTCAGGACTCAGGACACATTTCCACATGTGGGTCCTACTGGGTTGAAGAGGACGCCGGTGGAGTATGCCAATACCGAAGAAGTAAATGTTGGCCAGCATTGTGGGGGCTTGTGATGGTCTGCGGAGGCTGCAGAGGTCACAGAACTGGGGCTTGGAGCTTGCACCAGCATGTGGTGGGTCCTCATTGACACACAATGGTGTTGGCAGGTGAGCAGTGTGGCCTTGGGGTGCTGGGGTGGGTAGGCCTGGTCTGGGCATCTGCGACCTAGGGTGCTGCAGGCGCACATGGTCGCAGGCCACACTGATCATGGTGTCGGCCTTGTAGAGGACTGTGAGGTGTCGCCCTGTCAGTGACATTGGCATTTCAGAGAGAGAAACATGCTCTGTGCCATTGGGTTTATGTCCACAACCCTGGGCAGCCCTGGCATACTCAGGGCCAACCCACTACGCTCACGCACACAGGGGGGGATGCAGAGAGCAGCATTTCAGTTATCTGAGCCACGGCCTGAGGTGTTATGGTTGCATCCACTGTTCACTACTCTCCAGTCACCAGCAGTTGTGGTCTGCATGGATCTATCTGTGGCTTGCATACCCATGTCAGTCCTGCACATCAACGCCTCACTTTTCATTGCGTACATTCTCTTCACGGTCACTTGCATCCTTCGCACAGGGCTGCATTCCGCATCTACACACGTTCAGCAGTTGTTTGGCTGTGGTTCCATGATATAGCTGTATTGTGTGCAGGGGTAGCTCAGGATCACCATGGAGTAGTTTTGTCGTGTCTGGTAGGTGAGCATGTTGATTGACATGTTGTATGAGCATTCCCACAGTTGTGCGTTGTGTGATGGTGGTTTTGAGGTGTATGGCGTGTTGATTTGAGACTTACCAATGAGCAGTCCATATGTGCCATCCTGGAAGCGCTGGTTGATGATGGACTGTACGAAGATGTAGGAATCGTGTACACTGCCTGGATAGTTTGCAACGACATTGGTGAAGAGTCCCTGGTGGTCCACTATTGCATGCACATTGATAGAATGCGTGTGCTCTTTGTTGCGGTAGTGGTGTGCAGTATCCCCAGGGGGCACAAGTGGGACATGTGTGCAGTCTATTGTCCCCAACAGAGCCGGGAATCCAGCTATGGTGTAGAAGCCTTGCTTGGTCTTCTGCTGTTCCTGCACAGTGTGGGGAAAAGAGAAGGTACTGGGGTATGAAGCTGAGGAGGGAATCTAGGACAGGTGTGATGAACTTTGATAGGGCTGGCTGTGAGACCCCTCCAACTTTGGCAGTTGTTAGTTGGGAGGTACCAGAGGCCAATAGGGGCAGAACAGCCAACAGCTTTGTCTGCAGAGGGATGTTGGTTCTCTGCTGTTTTGGGACAGTCAACCTGTGGGCGATGTGGGTCATGATGTGGATGATGGTTGTCCTTTTGAGCCTGTAGTGGGCAATGACTTTTCTCGGGTGTTAGGTCTGTGAGACTGGTACGTTTTTGGTAGATTCGCTGTCTTACTCTGCGCTGCCTCTGTGTTGGTCTGAGGGGGGTTGGGTCCGGGTCCTGGGGGTGGTGGCGGTGGGTGTTGTGGCCCTGTTGGGTCTCTGAGCTGCATGATGAGTAGCTCCATGGTGTCGTTTGTTCTTCGGGTGTGGCTCTGTGCGGTGCTCCGTTGCCTACTGAAGGTAGTCTTCCGGCTTTACACCTGCAGGAGGCAGGTGTTAAATACCTGCTGCTACCATTGCTTATTACATGGTTTTGACTCGCATCGCGGATCTGGCAGTTTGTTGTGAAAGTGGTGTTGTGGTTTTTTCGTGTGTTTTTGCACTGGAATGCCTACTCTGCATCTCATTAGTGTTAGTTGGTGGTATCCACTGTGGAGATACAATTTGGGGCAGTTATCGCAGGAATACTAGTGATGTCTGCAGTTTTCACCAGCTTGTGAATGGGGTGTTAAATCTATCTCCACTTTTGATGCGTTAAGGTGGAGATAAATCGTAGATAAGTCCTTGTGAATATTTCCCCAAGAGTGCATGTGCACTGGCCTTGTAGGGCCTCTTTACTGGGGCATTCCTTTTCTTCCTCCTATCTCCCCTGTGCATCCCCTGCACCTACAATGACAACGGTATCACTTAATGTTCCTACAGTTGTCAACCTCCCTCTTCATTCTATTCTCTTTCCCTTGCGCTAAGCTGCACTCATTTAAATTCACAAGGTTGTTTCTTCCACATGTTAATTGTTGAGGGCTACTGTTCGCAAAATTGTCAAGCAAAGCACAATTTCTGTGAACCAAACATGATGATTGAAAGACATGCTTTTCATAAGAGGAAACAGCTATCGGATGAAGCTGTTGAAGAATATGTAGCAGCTTTGAGGGTATTAGCTGTGAACTGTGAATTTGGAGCATATGTTGATCTGTCCATTAGACATCAATTTATATTTAATTGTGAATCAAAAAAAATACAAGAAAGGTTTCTTGCATGTCGTAATCCTACATTAGCTGAAGTTGTAGAATTGGCAAAAGGTATTGCAAGATCTATTGAATCTTCAAAAATGATTGATGCTGAAGAAGTGAAAAGCACTAATAACTCTTCTGTTTGTACTGTCAGTCTCATAATAAGAGTAGTGTCAAAACTAGTTGAGTTGCTATAGGTGTAGATCCAAATCACAATTAGCAAACTCTCATGATTGTCCTGCTTAAAAAAAAGTACTAAATGCAGTACAATTGGTCATTTTTCATCGGTATGCAAAGCACCTAGGAGAAGTTCTATTACCAGTGTGAATAATATTTCAAATGTTGAGCAGGATATGCAAAAGTTACTTACTTTTTATGATGATTCATTCAATGATTCTATCAATAACCTTACCGTTCCTTTTAAGGCTCCTTTGGGAACTGTTTTAGTTGGCAATGTAGCTTTTGAGGCCATGGCCGATTCAGGATCACCAGTGACCATACTGTCTGATGTTTTCTTTAATGAAAATTGGGTGGGTGTCACTCTCACTGTTTCAGATATTAATCTCAAAGTTTTTGGCAATTTTGATATTAAGATGTTAGGCTTCTTTAAGGACACTTTAGAATTTGAGAGCCGCAAGATTTTCACAAAGATTTATGTAGCTATTGATTGTAAAAACATTGTTGGGTGGCATGATTTAGGTAAGTTGGGAGTAAATTTATGATCAGGGTCTGATCATCCGATATGTGTGGACCTTAGGTCACTCAATAAAAACATTGTAGTTGATACATATCGTTTACCGAGAATTCAAGAAATGCTAGCTGCCGTAAATGTTGCATTTTTTTTTTCAATAATTGATTTTAAATCTGCCTATCATCAGGTGGCTCTTAACAAATATTCAAAAGACCTCACGACTTTTATTACTCCATTTGGTCTTTATAGATTTTTGAGAATGCCATTTGGCCTGGCATCAGCGGCCAGCGTTTTCCAGAAAGTAATTGAAAGTGTATTTCAAGGTTTGAAAGGAGTGCAGTCTTTCTAAGACAATATTTTCATTTTTGCTAAGACAAGTGGGCAGCACAATTCCATTTTAATGAAAGTTTTACAAATTTTAGACAGCAAAGGTATGACTGTGAGCAGAGACAAATGTAAATTTCTGGTTGATGAAATTAATTATTTGGGTCATAGAATTACTCCTGATGGGATTTTTCCTAAAGATGATCTCATCAATACCTTAGAGAAAGCAAGTAAACCACAAGATAAAGATTCCTTACCCTCTTTTGTTGGGTTGAGTATTATGCCAAGTTTGTGAAGGGTTACATACTGGTTGTTGAGCCTCTTAGACAAAACAAAAAGTTTTTCAGTTCACTTGGACAAACATCCATGATGAAGCTTTTAATAATGTGGTGAAGCTTATTGCCAAAGCACCAGGTCTTAACACTTTTGATCGTCAAGGTAATTCTTATATTACTGTGGATGCAAGTGCCCTAGGATTAGGTGCTGTTTTCACACAGATCGTTGATTGTAGAGAAAGAGTCATTTCATTAATTTCAAGAGGTATCAGAGGTTCAGAGGTACATTATAGCACTATTGAAAAGGAGGCTCTAGCCTGTGTGTGGGCTGCGGAGAAGTTAAAAAAATGTTTATGGGGAAGACCTTTTGTTCTTGTCACGGACCACATACCACTTGTTTATATGATGGATAAAGTCAGGGGTGGAGAAGCTTCATTGAGGTTGGTTATGCGGATTGCTAGTTTACAGGAGTTTAATTTTGAGATCAAAGATATTCCTGGTGGAATTTTTTTTACAGCTGACTGTTTATCTAGACTTCCACCTGTTATTGAATCAGGAGATGAGATTATTGATCAACATGAATGTGTTGTTGCCTTAGTAGATGCCATTGATTCATGTAATTTAGCTGTTTCTGAAAAGGAGTGGAATGACTGTGCAACCATTGATACCATTTTATCTGAAGTCAAGCATTTTGTGACTAATACGTGGCCATTGTGCAAAAACTTAGAAATTTCTCTCAAGAATTGTGTGCAGGTTGCTAATGAACTAAGCATTGAAAATGATACATTATTGAGGCAGGATTTGTTCGTACGACCGGTTGAGGTTAGGAATAAACTCATCCAATTAGCCCATTCTGGACATCCTGGAAAGTCTGGAACCAAAACATTGCTAAGTGGTACAAAAGGGAGTGGTGATGGATGGAGCATCTGAACCAATCAAATATTCACACCCAGTCAACAGATCTGGGTTTAATCCATCACCGTTCTTTAGCCCACTCTGCCACCCCAGTTCAGACGTGGCCATATGCAAATCAGTCTGACCCTGTGCCTCATGGGAACAGTCCAGCCCAAACTGCCAAGCCATGCCTTCCCTGGACCGGATTCAAACTTCCTAAGACCGGTTTCTGGCATTACAGCCGTCTTCACCCAGGCTTGCTTGAATCCAGTGGCAAAGTGAGCAAGGGACTCACGTCTGAGCATACCCTGCCAACTTATGGCGAACAAAGTGGTACAAAAGGGGGTGGTGATGGACGGAGCATCTGAACCAATTAAAAACTCACACCCAGTCAACAGATCTGGGTTTAATCCATCACCGTTCTTTAGCCCACTCTGCCACCCCAGTTCAGACATGGCCATATGCAAATCAGTCTTACCCTGTGCCTCATGGGAACAGTCCAGCCCGAACTGCCAAGCCATGCCTTCCCTGGACCGGATTCAAGCTTCCGAGGACCGGTTTCAGGCATTTCAGCCGTCTTCAGCCAGGCTTGGTTGAATCCAGTGGCAAAGAGAGCAAGGGACTCACGTCTGAGCATACCCTGCCAACTTATGGTGAACAAAGTGGTACAATAAGGGGGTGGTGATGGATGGAGCATCTGAACCAAACAAACACTCACACCTAGTCAACTGATCTGGGTTTAATCCATCACCATTCTTTAGCCCACTCTGCCACCCTAGTTCAGACATGGCCATATGCAAATCAGTCTGACCCTGTGCCTCATGGGAACAGTCCATCCCGAACTGCCAAGCCATGCCTTCTCTGGACTGGATTCAAGCTTACTAGGACCGGTTTCTGGTATTTCAGCCGTCTTCAGCCAGGCTTGGTTGAATCCAGTGGCAAAGAGAGCAAGGGACTCACGTCTGAGCATACCCTGCCAACTTATGGTGAACAAAGTGGTACAATAAGGGGGTGGTGATGGATGGAGCATCTGAACCAATCAAACACCCACACCCAGTCAATAGATCTGGGTTTAATCCATCACCATTCTTTAGCCCACTCTGCCACCCTAGTTCAGACATGGCCATATGCAAATCAGTCTGACCCGGTGCCTCATGGGAACAGTCCAGCCCGAACTGCCAAGCCATGCCTTCTCTGGACCGGATTCAAGCTTACTAGGACCGGTTTCTGGCATTACAGCCGTCTTCAGCCAGGCTTGCTTGAATCCAGTGGCAAAGTGAGCAAGGGACTCACGTCTGAGCATACCATGCCAACTTATGGCGAACAAAGTGGTACAAAAGGGGGTGGTGATGGACGGAGCATCTGAACCAATCAAACACTCACACCCAGTCAACAGATATGGGTTTAATCCATCACCGTTCTTTAGCCGACTCTGCCACCCCAGTTCAGACACGGCCATATGCAAATCAGTCTGACCCTGTGCCTCATGGGAACAGTCCAGCCCGAACTGCCAAGCCACCATGGAGGATAAACACAGATATACAGCATACTGTTATAATGGGGAACATGTGCACCTGCATCTTGTTACAGCTACGCTTATTGGAAGACGATGTAAGCAGGCCCTGCCACATTGCAGTGTTTCCATCCTGTAAAATAAAAAGCCACAAAGAGTGCCCAGCTAAATCCCTGTAAGATACATAGAAGCCTAGAAAGAAAACAAGGTGAATTCATGCCTCAATCATAGATATTGCCAATTGCCTTCAAAGAACAAAACTCCCTGGCACCAACGGTTGCCCATGCAGGCCCTGAAAAGGACGAAAAAGGGAAAGGTCAGTTTTGAACCTGTTGTGTCTTCCGTTTCTGGAGCCTAACATCAGAGGGGGGTAGTCTCTGACATGGTCAGTGACATCACTGATGACATCTCAAATGCCATCACTGATGACATCATCCAGTGACTGTGTTTCTTTAAAGTGTAAATATGTTTAATATATATAGGCAAAGGAGTATTAAAGAATGAATTGGTGTATAAGTGTCTGAATGGATGATTTAGTAGGTGTGTGACTGACTCTATATATGAATGAATAAACGTATATTACTGAATGCATGGGTTAGTGACTAAACTGTGTGAATGTGTGTATCAGTCTGTCTGTTGGTGAGTAAGTGGCTACATGGGTTTGCGACTAGCTACATGAGTGTCTATATGGGTTATTGGTTGGTTGTCGAGTATCTGTATGGGTACCTGAGTGTTTATGTGGGTGGGGTGTGTGTAACTCTGTGCATAGACGTGGGAGTGGGAGATTCACTGGGTGCATTGTTTCAAGAGGGCATCTGTGATGGACTATATGGGTGGGTGAGAGTGTGTATGGGTGTGTTAGTGAGTGAATGTATATCTCAGTGGTACATGTGTGAGTGACTACATATGTGAAAGGCAGTATCTATGTGTGTTGGAGTATATACATGTCCATAAGTGAGAATGTGTGATTGTCAGAGTGGCTGTGTGGATGAGTGTGTGCTTGTATCAGTGATTGCATAAGAGCATATGAATGTGCTAGTATTTGTATGAATGATTGAGCTGGTGTGTGTTTAACTGTACAGGTGCTTAAATTACAGTGTGATTAATTATTTGCATTACTGACTAGATGTTTGAGTACCTCTATGGATAAGTGGTGGTGTGTGAGTGTTTATATAGGTGTATGAGTACATTTGATAGTCCTGTACTGAGTGATCATAAGTATGAGTGACTGTACGAGTGAGTGAGTGAATGTGTGTGTAAACCTAAGAATCAGTGAGTGTATGTAGTTATTGCTGTTGGAGTGTCTATGGTTTTGAGAATGGCAGTTTGTAATTTAGAGTGGGTGTGTCAAAGGTTGTATTAGGGTGTGAGAAGATGCATCAAATTATCCCATGGATGATGTCTTCAGTGCTGTCATTTGAGAGGTCATCAATGATGTCACTGACCATGTCATGAGTGATGTAATATGTGACATCATCAGCAGTGCATTGCGGGGGCGCGAGTTATAGTTAGCTGAACTAACTATAATGGGGGAATATCTCTGGTTTTGTACGAGTGAAATGTCCAACTAACTATAACTTTTCCTAAAACCTATGTTTTTTTCAGTGAATTTCTAAGGTTTTTTTAAATGCTAATTACTAACTATAATATGCCTGAAACCTATGTTTTTTTCAGTGAATTTCAAAGGTTTTTCAAACGGTAGTTTGTAACTATGCCTACAGCGGTAGGACATTTGAAGAAAGAAGAAAAAAAGCACAGAAAAACACAAAAGAAATGCAGAAAGTAGGAACAGAAGTCCACAAAAATGAAGAAAAGTGCAGGAAGAACCAACAGAGGAGCAGAAAAAGGCCTTGTTCCAAAATCATCCTGTGCCCACAACTGGGTACTGGTGGTAACTGACTCTGACTCTGACTAACCAGGTCTAGAGCCAGTGCTATGCTAAAAGACACCTAGAAACACATACATACACTAGGGAACATTATGCGTTGGGGTACCCCTGTGATTAGCATGACCTCCTCTGTAAGGCCCTACTACATGATAGAGCAGGAGGATTAAAACTACCTCTTAAAACGCGCTACGGGTGCGTTTGAACAGTGGTGAAGGGGGGGCCCTGAGGTGACATGTGTTGAACCACACCCTGTGGCCATTTTCAGTTGGGAGATTAAGTCCCCTTGTATCCTGACAGTCCCTGGGGTCCAACTAGCCCCCCAGGTAGTTCCAGTAAGCGCCACAGGGCATACAGACACTCATTATGATACTCAAAAAACCAACTAATAACCGTTAGACACTCATTTAGCTACTCACCAACCCATGCAGCCACTTATATACAGATATTTACATATTTAAACATTACTCGCTAGTACATATATTCACTAACATATACTTAATAAGTCAGTTATACAATCAATTTTACAAAAAAAATCCATTTAGACACTTATTTACCCATTTATTCTTCCATCGATATACATATATAAAAAATATTTATTTTTCAGAAAGACACACATTCACTGGATGATGTCATCAGTGATGTCATTTGAGATGTCATCAGTGATGTCATGAGTGATGTCAATGACCATGTCATGAGTGATGTAATATGTGACGTCATCAGCAGTACATTGGGGGCGCGCGAGTTATGATTAGCTGAATAAACTATAACGGGGGAATTTCAATGGTTTTGTGTGAGTGAAATGTCCAGCTAACTATAACATGTGTGAAACCTATGGCTTTTTCAGTGAATTTCTAAGGTTTTTTAAATGCTAATTCCTAACTATAACGTGGCTGAAACCTATGTTTTTTTCAGTGAATTTGCAAGGTTTTTTAAATGCTAATTCCTAACTATAACATGAGTAAAACCTGTTTTTTTCAGGGATTTCCAAAGGTTTTGTATGTGATGATTTTTAAATGTATTAATTAATATATTTCTTTCTTTTTATACTAATTTCCCACATTTTTATTACAAATATTTATATTTATTTTATTTTTTAAGTTACATTTCATATTTTGAATGTAAAATAATAACAAAAGTAAATTCAAAAATATTTTTTTCTTAATGATTTTATTTTTCAATATATTAAAATTAAATTCTATATAATTCCTTTTTCATTGTTTTTTTTTTTTGTTAATCGTACTGTACGCGTACGGTGATCGCACCGTACTTTGTATGGCAAATCGTACTCTGCGCGTACCCATGCATACGTTACGAATGCACTTTGACGTTACGCGTCACATCCACGTTTCCGTGTGACGTCATGTACGGCGCCCCGTACGTGTACGGAGCGAAAGTATCTAATTGTTCAAAAACATATATTTATGTATTTAATGTACATATTAAGGGAAGGCATTACCTGGGATAATCATGAAGATAGTTTTTTTAACTTTTAATAAGCGTATATCACTTTTAAAAACAAGTACGCAAATCGCAGAGGTACGTCGTTCATAATCGCAGCGTAAGAGCACCATAAGCGTATGCAAAGCCATGTTACTTAAAAGGAAGAGATTTGATTGGTTCATAACACTTGCTATTCCAACTTTTGAAAGACCCCTCCTATTTTTATCATTCTACTTTGACTTTCTAAGAAGAAGCATCTCTTCTCTGAAGCCTGTCAAATTAGATAGAAGACAAACATGACAACACGTATTGACTTGTCTTCCAGCCATTCTTCTGATGGAGAATTCATTGCAGAAGCACCTTGGAGGTAGAAAAAAGAGGCACTTATATGAAAGTTTTTTACTTTCCCTGAAGGGGGAAAAAAGGTTAATGCTCCACTTGTGACCTGTAAAATGTGCCAAACACCACTTTCCAGGGGCAATCCTGAAAAGAAATACTCATTTGGCACTGCGAGTATTGTGCGGCACGTGAAGAAGTTGCACCCCAACAATTTTGCGAGGATCCACCTGCTGCTGTAGCAAGTACATCAACTGCACCACCACCCCGTGTGTGAAGCAGTCCCCACCCACAGATCGAACCTGATTTTGGTGAACTTAAATTCCTTTGCATTTATTGTGATAAACTTTTATGTTATGGGGAACAGTCTATCGACCTGATAAAATGCAGGAAGCGAGAGCATCACCGTCCTCGTCATTAGTTTTTTTTTTCACATTCCATTATGTCGATGTTGGACACTTTTTAGTTTAAAAAAAAAAAACTTGTTTAAAAAATACAAAAAAAATACAAAACTAAAAAGACAAAAAAAAACAGTTCTTGACAGAACTACCTCCATTGGTCAAACAAAGAGCTATATTTCTATTATAGTGTGTAAAACATTGTCTGAATGAATGTGTAGTACTTAAATGAATGAATACATCAGTAGTGTATGGTGAATGTGAAAGTGCAGAACTATAAAGAAGTGCTACAGAATAAATATATAAGGTGTTTACCTATAGTATATTGCAGTACCTCCGAAGCACTTCAATGTAACATATGCACATAAATATGTTACAAGTCTATGCTTCAATTTGCACTACTGATGAAACTGCCTGCGTGCATTTGTATGTGTTGGGGGAGGAGTTACAACCCCCTTGTGCCTCTTTTACACAGCTGTTGCATCACTTTTGTACTTTTGTAACCCAGCAGTGGTGCAAAAGATGTGCCATGGTATGTGGTATTTACAAAGTGACGCATATGAAAAGTGCATCACATTGTAAAGCCCTGCGCCAGAAGGAGGCTTTCCTGCGCACGGGGGGGGGGACTGTTCTGGCGCTTGAACGCCTCCTAAAAGTGACTGAGTGAAGTCTATAAGATTTCATTCAGTCACTTTTGGGCTTATGCTGTGTCAAAACCCTGCACCTGCTTGAAGCAGGTGTAAGGATCATCACATCACATATCTGTGTCGTTTTTACCCCTTAGTGCACCACATCGTAAATACGGTGCATCCATGGTGCTGATGTCACAGTGCACATTAACTGGCACATCTCTGGGAATGTACTACATATTGTACATCTGCTGATTAGTGTTTTAATGTACTGAATGGATTACTACACACTGATCAATTAGTCACTACAAAACTATAACAGGAGTGACAGAGTGTTTAGTGGAACTGTAAGGATAGAGACTGGGGAATTGAACATATAAAAGGCAAATTTGCAGGTGCATAGAACAGTGCATGCATAGTCTATAGGGGTTTGAAGCAGTCCATGCCCTAAGGCCCACTTTGCACCATGAGTACTTGAGTACTAGCTGAATGATTGCATTTCGGCAAGGAGAGTGTCTGCCTGAATGTATAGCAGCTTCACTTTTAGAACAATGTATAGATAAGCACATACTGCTCTATGGTTCATTACAATACTGAAACAGTAGTGTGAGAGTGTTTGATGAAACTGTAACAATACAGACTGTGGAATTGAAGGTATAAAAGGCAAGTTTGCCGATGCATAGAACAGTGGATGCATAGTCTCACGGGATTTGAAGCAGTTTATGCCCTAAGGCCTACTTTGGTGCATGAGTACTTGAGAACCAACTGAATGCTGACTGTCTGGCTGAATATATAGCACGTTCACTTTTAGAACAGTGCATACATAAGAACATACTGCTGCATGAATCACTAAAATACTAAAATAGCAGTAGCAGAATGTTTGGAGGGAGTGTAAGGATACTGACTGGGCAATTGAAGGTTTAAAAGACAAGTTTGCAGGTGCATAGAAGACTGCAAGCATAGTCTATAGGGGTTTAAAGAATTCCATGCCCTAAGGCCCTCTTTGCTCCATGAGTAGTTGGGTACTGACTGGATGATTACAGTTCTGCAAAGAGAGTGACTAACTACATTTATAAGAGCTTCAGTTTTAGCACAGTGCATAGATAAGGACATTCTGCTAAATGGCTCAGTACAATACTGAATCAGCAATGACAGAGTGTTTGCTCAAAGTGTAACAATACATACTGGGGAATTTAAGGTATAGAAGACAAGTTTGGAGGCGCATAGAACACTGCAAGCATACTCTAGAGGGGTTTACAGCAGTCCATGGCCTAAGGCCTACTTTGCTCCATAATTACTTGGGTACTGACTGCATGATTACAGATCTGCAAGGAGAGTGTATGATTGAATTTTTACGTGGTTCATTTTTAGAACAGTGTATAGATAAGCACATACTGCTGAATGGCTCACTACAACATTGAAACAGTAGTGTGAGAGTGTTTGGTGAAAGTCTAATGATACAGACTGGGGAATAGAAGCTATAAAAAACAAGTTTGCCGGTGCATAGAAAAATGCAGACGTAGGGCCTTATTTATGAAGGCCTTGCGCCACCGGTGCGTTACTTTTAATATGGGAAAAAGTGACGCACTGGCGGCGCAAGGCCTTCATAAATAAGGCCCGTAGTCTATAAGGATTTGAAGCAGTCCATGCCCTAAGGCCTACTTTGCACCATGAGTACTTGGGTAGAAGCTGAATGATTGCAATTCTGCAAGCAGGGTGTCTCAAACCATTATTATTATATAATACTAAATGTATTCTTATAATATCTCATAATTTAATAGAGCTTCTAAAATAATTTCATCAGGTATTTCATTTTCCTGGTTATCAATTTCAAAAGTCATCTGATGAATCTCAATGTCATTTAATGCTTCCACAGAAGCATCATCCAAGGTTTCATCTAGAAAATCACAGCTGATATCTCCAGCATTCATTTCTTCCTCTTCATTGTCGCTGCTCGTGAAAGGGAAGGTTCAGCTCTTCTACGACACTGTTACTAATTTCGAAATCGTCTTCCACATAGTTTTGTTGATTTTCCATAGTGAATTTTGTATGTTGTAGGTCCTTGTACAAAATCAATAAAACACTTTATTTTATCATTTTTCCTAATACAGAACACAAAATTAGCTTTGTCAACCAATTTGCCCTTTAACAAATATTATACAAATACCATTCTCAACTACTTTATTACATTATAAAAATATAATTATTTATATGAATGTTCAGTTTTAAAAGTTTCTTAAATTATCAAACCAGTCACTCCTTATCACTATCAGAAAAAACACAGGCTGTTATTATAAAATGCAGTACTAAAGAAAGTACAATATGTCTATTCACCTTACCTGGTCCAAAGTAGTAGATGTCTTATAGTAAAATGCAAAGAATACTGGTACACTCAGTATATTTATATTTTAAGTTTTTCAAATGTATATAAAAGTAACAAACCATCTTTGAACACTTATGTACTCCATCCATGTTTTGTTATTTGACCGCTGTAGAAGCACACTCCATTGGCGTTTCTTAACAGTTACATATACTTATCTTAAACATAATAAATAATAATAAAATTATATATTATAAAATTAGCATCTATGGAAGACAAAAAAAATACAGTTACAATATATCCTTTACAACACCAAATAATTTGTAAAGCATTTCATTTGCTTTTTTTTCTGTTCTCAGAATATATTGAATTTCACTAGAAATAGTGAGTTCAATAGTACAAATCGCATAACAGCTGGCAAAAATAAGACAATCAATAAGATTATCTTAAAAAAACATTCAGCATTCTCAATAACAATCGAAAAAAATTGAAATAAACATATGTTAAATGTTTTTTCAAACAGCAATTTCTTACATAACTATGAGATATCTCAAAGAATGTTAAAATACCAAAACACTATCATTAATTTTCATACACTGTAAACAAAGTTACTTTTAAATATATGCTGAGAAAATATACAACAAATAGTCCTTAATAGTTTTATATACTTTTCCTCATGGCCATAATGTATATCTCAAATTCTTAGTAAAGAAGTTCCTCAATAGTAATCCTCAGCATCCATCTTCCACCTTTCTGATCCAAAACCACCTAAATCATTTGCAACGTCCCCCATGGCTCATCCCTCAACTTGACGCTATTCAACATACACATGGCACCCTTACACAAACGGCCCACCATCACAACCTCAACATTATCTGCTAAGGCAACAACACCCAACTCATCTTCTCCCTCACCAAGGAGCCACACACCACCGAAAGATGTAACCAAATGCATAAGGATCAACTCTCTAAATCTCAACTCGGACAAACACCTACAACGAGTCCAACGAGTCCGAAACACCACACCCAGACTGATCATCAGTGTCCCCTGCCGCAGCCACATCCCCCACCACCTGAGAGACCTACACTAGCTCCACGTCAACAAGAGGATCACCTTCAAGCTCCTCACCCTCACTTACAAAGTACTCTACAACACCAGTCCAACCTACCTTAACAGCAGTAATCCTGAAAGGTTAAATTTTGTTCTTAAAATTTTGGCTTTAAAAATATTAGGTAAGAATTTGGTAACTCTTTAGGCAAACATTGTTTAAAAACCAATTGACTATCATTACAGTGTATCCATTCTTTTGAGACATTTTAAATAAACAGTGTAATGTCCAGATGTTGTAGAAGGTCCATCATGAAAAATAATTGCAACAGCTACAAAAGTTCTTCCTGATATTGATACTTGAGTAGCTACAACATTTTTAATTAAAGTTTCCAATTTTCTTCCATCAGCTCTACAACGTTGCAGCATTAAAATGACATACTGTCCATATCTTTGTATAAATAATGTTGATGACATTTCTGATTTACATTGGCTACACTCCATGTTTTGACTTGATCCCCTAAGTAGATTGTTAAAAGACACTGATTCACAGTCAGATAAAGTGAAATATATTAATCTTTCAGTGTCAATGTTAACTGCTACATGTAAACAAACACTATTCACAGTCTTGTTGCCATTTATATGAAAGGCCAAAAAGGTATTCAATATCTTTACCTTCATCTTCCAATACAACAAGCATATACATTAGAACTTCCTGACAATCTTGCTGAATATTCTGCATAAATTGAGTAGAACCAGAACATATTTCCAAAACATTTCGAATATCAGAAACACTTTGTATTTCACTTTTATCACTACCACATTTCTCAGAAACAGAATACAACAACGAACAGAATCTTTCTTTCTGATTTTCAACAATTTTTTGTGGCAAACTTTCAAGAAAAAAACCAACATTAACAAATATATTAGCATAGCAGTTGACACCAGGACTATTTTAAAACTGATAACCAACATTCTCTTCAATGCTGTCCTTTTTCTTTTTGCCTCCAATCACAACTTCATTTTGTTTTTTTCTTTCTCAACAGCTTCACTACAGATATTTTCAAATCTTCCTTTTTTACCTACCACACGCTTTGCAAATACGGTATATTGACCTAAATTGGGTGCATATTCTCTTCTTAACCTATTATACTCTTTCACACAACTTGCATCTGCACTAATCTTTGTCTCTTCAAAATCAATCAAGTACAATCCAGATAAAGTTCTCACTCAAGACAAAGCAACATATGCCATACCCTCTTTAAACACAGTACTTCCAATCTATACTACTATTATAAAGGAAGAACTTTGCACCTTTGAGGCGAGTAAACTCGGGAACCACATTGCCAATCCACACACCCGATAGATCATTGTAATTGTCAGGGTGTACAGATGGACATAGGCTATATAAATAAAAAAATATGCGTTATTTAAAAAACTTAACATTAAAAAAAAAGTAGTCCCTTCGAAGTAGCGCCGGCCACGACCTACGTGCTGACGTCAGGAGCGCGGGGAGGAGCGGCGTCCAGGAACGCGAGGAGGAGAGGCAGACATGGCGCGGGGGAGGAGCGGTGGACATGGCGCCGGGGAGGAGCGGTGGACATGGCGCGGGGGAGGAGCGGTGACAAACAGCGGAATAGCGGTGAGGACCGGCGGACAGGCGGGAGGAGCAGTAAGCGGCGAGGAGCGGTGGAGCGGTGAAATGAGGAGCGCGGGGGAGGAGCGGCGGCTGAGGTAAGGCTCCGGGCAGGCGGAGGTCGGGGCAGGCGGGGGGCGGGCGGGGGACGGGACGGGGGGGCCAGGCTGCTTGACAATGTCAGGGTAGGCATGGGACGGGGCGGGTGGGGGACGGGACGGGGCAGGCGGGGGCCCGGGCTGCTTGACAATGTCGGGGCGGGCGGGGGCCGGGAAGCCTGATTGCTCCCGGACAAGGTCGGGACGGGCTGCTAGTATTCACTAAAGCACTATCTACACTTAAACCTTGAGATTTATGAATGGTCACCGCATACGCCAAAGAAATAGGAAACTGTTTTCTGCGAACATACAAATCTTTTACAAGCAAAAACCGAGCTGAGCAACGACTAAATTGTTGTACTTCTTCAATTTCAACAAATTTGATTTTCAAAAATTCTATACCATCTCTATTTACATAATTAACAAAATCAACAATTTTACCCATTTCTCCATTTACTAAACCTTTTTCCACATGCAAATTACGTCGTAAAATTAACCTACAGTGTACACATGCATATAAATTCTTTTCTAAACCAGCAGTTTTACTTATCGATTTCTCTAAAGCATCCAATTTCCTCTTCAACTTTTCGGTCAAAATAATAGTGATTCCTTCATGTTCTATTTTATCTATAGCTTCCAATTTTATAATTTCTTCATTTTCCAACTTTAACATTTCTTCATCGAATATAAAACATTCACGCAGTGTTGGCATTCAGCAGATTACAGATTTGTTTTCTGCAATTCTCATATATATTTTCTCTGGAACAATATTTTCATTTGGAAACAAATTGGAAAGTAATCGTCTCTGTAAAGCTTCTTCGCCATGTATAGTCACTTTTCCAATTCTTATATCTTGAAGAATAATTTCATAATCAGCATCATGTGTCTGTTGTATATTTGTAATAAGTTCCTTATACTCAAAATATGACCAAATGTTTACATTTCCAATGCTCCCCAAAGTTTTCTGGTATCTTCATGCGCCAGTGTTTTAAACACTGGTTGTCCTTTTATAGGAGTAAGTTGTAGTGGATCTCCAAACACTATGACATGTGTTCCTCCAAATAATACGTCATACTCTGTTTTAAGAATTTGCTACAGTCTTAACTGCACAAAGGCAAGCATTAAGTTTGATACCATGCTTACCGCATCAATAATGAGAAGTTTCATTTTCCTCAAGACTCTTGAAACTTCACAACATGCTTCTCCAGATAGCTTGTGGTATTCTGATTTGTTTTCATGCTGGTAGCATTAATAAACGATGTAAGTAATTCCTTTAATATAGTGGGCTGCTAATCCAGTTGGAGCAGTGACAACACAAGACAAATGCGACTCAGTTGTTTTCTGTAGAAAAGTTGTGATTACTTTAATTAAAAACCAAACCTTTGCCTGCTCCAGCTTATCCACTCACGTACATTCAGATAGGTTGAAATAATGAGCAAGAGCACTCTTTCTTCTCATGAAGTAATTCATGTTCAATCTGTTCTCTCACTTGCTCATATATTTGTTTCTGCTCAACATTTAGTTGTTCTTCCAAATTTCCTAAGTTTGTTACATCTCCTTGAGCTTGATACATTGCTGTTTCTACCTCTTCCATAGCAGTTGCTGCTTCATTTTGAACAATTGGTTCTCCTAGTGGATGCTGACTCAATGGAGCAGAAGTTTGACTGTCTTGAGAACTGTCTCTAGCAATCTCAGCTGCAATTGTAGCTTCTTGCTCAATTTTGTCGTTCAACATTTTCACATAATTAGCAAAAACAGGACATTCTATAGTATCTTTAGTTGCATTGAACGAATCTTCATAGCTCTCAAAATCTCCAAGTAATTCCAATTCTGAACGCCACGGCTTGAAAAGTTGCAAAAGAGCTAAATAGTAAAATTCCCTTTTGTCAGGAGTTTCGCAACTCAGTTTACGGTGATTAATTAAATGTCCTTTTCTTTGTTTCACCAAACATCCTACAGAACCAACTACGGCATATATACCATTATTGATGTTTTCTGTAATATTCCGTTTAAAAATATAGTTTTGAAGCACTTCATAGAGACACATGTTCTCAAGATGATGAATTCTATTTGGATAATATGTATCCAACATATTTGTTTTCACAATATCTGTACTTTATGGCTCTTTTTCAGCTAAATATTCAATTTCTTGTACAGATTTAAGTACTCTATTTCGTGTTGCAGCAAGACCTAGACTCACCCAAATGATTCTTCTAGATTTGGAGTAGAGACTTGCAGATGATAAGCGATCTAAACATTCATAAGCTCCAATTTCTCGATGAGATAACATCTTCAAACTGTAACTATATAATTTCTTACTCTCTTCTCGTGGGAAATTTCTTCCCACATCTCCTTCAATTCTGTCTTTTCTGATTTTGTTATGTAGGATGTTACATATCGAGCACCAGCAATGGAATTGTCCGCAACATATTGAATATCCATGTTAGCATTCCACATGGACAAAATGACTGGGTTGTAGTCATGTATTTATTTTGACTCTACATTTCTTCTTAAGTTGTAGGTATTTTTTGGAGACTTTCTTGTTATAGTATATCGCAAAGATGACATAAAACTGTTCACTCTTCCTTTCGATATTACAGGACGTGGAAATCGAAAACGACATTTGGTGTAGAACTTGTCCTTAGATTTGTACTATCGACGACAGTATTTCCCACAACGATGGCTTTGGAATCGTAAGACTTGTTGTCTTAAGTCCTTATCTTGTGTACTTTTGGGTATATCACATGTAGCATATTCTTCAATAAAAGAGAGCACAGTATCATCTGACTCAGTTCCAAATTTGGGAGCATCTTTGATCCATATTAGCATATGTATGTGTGGGACACCTCTCGCTTGATACTCCTTTCTCCAAAAGAAATCCAGAACCTCTCCAAGAGGAGGATTTTTTTATTGGTGATAAAAGACATCATAGCTTCGAATCTATGATTGAAATACCTGCATACATTAACTGGATCCAAAGAGCACAATTCTCCAGGTGTCTTGTATTCAATATTTAGTATATTTGGATATGCCTCCAGTAAATCATCCCAAGCATATTCAGCACAGCTTAGAGTAAGGAACCATGTAGGAGTTCCTAAATCCCTTAGCATACATTTCAGTTCTCCATGACGACTGTACCAGTACTCATTAGTACCACGCTGACATGCCATGAGATTAATTAACCGAGATTCCAAAACATCATCTTTCTGCAGTACTTTATCCATAAATTCCTTTGCCGAAACATTTTGCAGATGTACACCTCTTTTCAATACATGGTTTACTGCATAAGAAAGTCCCGACAAATCACTCTCAAACAAAAGATGAAACAAATATGGAATACCTTTGTCGAAATCTTGGATCTTCTGCATATAATCTTGATGTCCGGTATTCAGATTCAGGAATCTGCACAGGTCGGTCATCATATCGTCCTCCTTTTCCTGTGGGAAACAACTACGGGAAACAACGTGCTTCCAAGCTTTTTTCCCATACTCTAATGGGACTTCCTTTTGCTTCTTTCATTTGGAATAACTTTTCTTCAGTTCTGGACACATCCACTTTTTCAATTTGTCCAGATGCCTAGTCACTATCTTCTTCTACAGTTATTTCTTCTTCTCTCACATACACATTTTTACAATATTGATTATTTTTTACCAGATACAACGTTGCCTTTTTCACTTTCCTAACATCCACTAATTCTTGCCAGATTTTCTTACTCTTAGTAGGAACGCCATTACACAAATAACTAAAGGTTCATCTTCTACCTTTTCTACACCAATTGTTTCAATAGTTTTCTTTAAATCTAGAGGCAAATATACAACTGTTCCTTTTAATCCTCTCTGTAAATCTGAAGGAGGCAATTTTCCTGTCTTAGGCTCCATACAAACAATAGCCTGAAATGGATCCACACATTGAATAAGAATAGAATCATAGGTATTTAAATCCATAAGTTCAGAAGGATTATTTACCAACTCAAGATTATTATGCGCAGCTCTAGCAGGCATTTTGTTCTTGTCTAATTTATGATAACAATATTTACAAATACGCTGATCAGACCCAAATCAAAACAATTCTCTAACAACAAATAAGTTGCAAATTCCATCCACTCAATATTATTTTCCTTTTCACTTTTTAAATACAGATCAACAGTCCTGGTCTGATTTTTATAATGAGTTCATCGACAACAAATACAAGAATAATTTGGCCTTTCACCTGAAATCACCTTAAACTTTGTAATTTCTTGCTCAAAATTTTCTGTACTACAATGTTGTACATTCTCTTCCACATTTCCTTCTATTAATGTATCAATTTCTGCACTGTCTTCTTAAGGACCAAAGTAGCTAACCTGAATTTCATCACAAACGTTCATTACATCTGATACAGATCCATGCAAAGGAGCACTGTTCAACTTTTTCAAATTAGTGCTGGACTTTTTGCGTAATACAATGTTCTGACTAATTTCCTCATTTGAGTATGATGTACTGCTAACATCCTGAAATGGTGAAAAACACTTCAACATACTTTTTTAGAAAGACAAGCTAGATAATGACCTTGCAAACCAGTATTTTCTCTCACTCTGCAAGGGTCTAGTCCTTGCAACATCTTAATATTTTGTTTAACACTTTTCTTAGTATAGTTATGTAAGAAATTGCGTAAAAAATCAATAGATTCCTGCCGTACACTGCAAATACTACTGCAATTCCAAGTGTACCATGGAGCTTTTGGACGTCTCCCTAAAACCTCATCAGCTAACACCTCTTCTGCATTTCTAGGAACAATTTTCTCTTTCTCAATCGGACAACCCTTTCTAACCTCAAAAGCACGACCACTAGTGCCAACTGCATTCAACAAATCATTACTTTGAACATAACTCTCTTCATTAAAAAAAGGCTCAGAATTTGAACTATGTTTCCATTCACCCAAATAAAACTCAGAAAAATGACTTCTGTTAATTACTCTTCTCCACTTACTTTTGGCCTTAATTAAATGGATTAGCTTATCTAGTGATCGAATTCTATTGATTACTAAAATAAAAAACAATTCAATTCGAAAGCTTTCTCAACTACATTTTCTATATGTTTCTTTTTCCTATAAAATGCTGTTTCACTTCTTTCAACAAGTTCGACAAAACTCTATTATAAAACATTCTTTTTCTAATTTCCTGAAATTGATTCTTCCTCCTTTTACTATACACTTGTTTTTTACAAGATTCATTCCCATGGCTGTTCTCTTTCTTCTTACGTTTCTTTTTATTTGCAATTACACAATTTGTATTTTTCACATTGTGCACACTACTCTTAGTGTTTGATAATTTCCTCAAAAACATCTTCGTTCCCTTACCAGGAATTTTTTTATTTTTGTTAACACATTGTTCTTCAGGTAAATCATGTGGATGACTTCACTTTAAATAAACAGCTTTCTGTCGTTGTTTCCTCTTTTCAGATTTTGTGGGCACGATGAATTTTTTTCAGTGTTGAAAAATAGAATCTATTATAAAAAATATAAATAACATTATAAAAATAAATATATGAAATATACTATTCTATTACTAAATAAATACAATGTAAAATCACTAAGTATAAAAAACAACTGTGTAACTGATAACAGAAGTTCATATACACTCAACACGGGACGAGACCACCCCTGCTACTAGGCCACCCCAAAGCGCACCCAAGGGCCCTTCACCTGCTGGAACTGCAGATTCACCAGCATCCAGCCCTCCAGACCACCAGCCAGAGAACCCAACCAACTCAACACCAGCTCCGCTCGCAAGCACGTCACCGAACTCTGGGACCTCCTAGACTCCCGACGTCGCCTTCCTGACGGAGACCTGGCTGAACGCAACCTCAGCACCAGACATCGCCATAGCCATCCCACAGGGCTACAAGATCTCCCGCAGAGACCGCACCAACAGAGTTGGAGGGGGAATCACCATCATCCACAAGGACACCCACAGAGTCTAGACCAACACCGACGACACCCTCACCACCGCCGAGCACATGCACTTCCAGATCCACACCGACCCCAACACCACTCTCAGAGGAACACTCATCTACAGACCACCTGGACCACAACCACAGTTCTGCGACACTATCGCCGACCTCGTCAGCACCCACGACCTCGCCTCCACGGACTACATCCTCCTCGGGGACCTGAACTTCCACCTCGACAACAACAACGACGCCAACTCCAGTGCCCTGATTGACAATCTCGCCAACCTTGGACTCAAATAGCTTGTGACGACACCCACCCACTCCGCTGGACACATGCTGGACCCCATCTTTTCCACAAGCTTCCACGTCTCCTTCGACCACACCACCGAACCCCACTGGACCGACCACAGATGCGTCCATTTCACCTTCAGGAAACCCACCACACACCACCCCACCCAACAGCTGCCACGCCGCTGCTGGGGCAAGGTCACCAAGGACCAACTGACCACCACCCTCGTCTTGAGACCACCCGCCTACCCCACCGACCCAGACACCGCTGCAACCAACCTCAAACCAACCTCAGACAGTGGATCTGCGACTGTGCCAACACCCTCGCCCCTCTCAAGACCTCCACAACCAACCACACCAACAAGAAAGCCGCCTGGTTCACCGGAGACCTCCGCTCCTCCAAGCGCACCAGTCGGAAGCGGGAGAAGAAATGGCTCCACGACCACACATCAGACAGCCACACAGCCCACAAAAGCGCCACCCGCAGACACCACCAACTCATCAGGACCGCCAAGAGGACCGTCTTGAAGGACCGCTTAGACAACAACGCACACAACACCAAAGAGCTCTTCAGCATCGTGAAGGAACTCTCCTACCCCAGCTCCAACACCAACAACATCCCACCATCAAAGGACCTGTGCGACTCCCTGGCCACCTTCTTTCACCGCAAGATCGCCGACATCCACAACAGCTTCAACTCAGACACCCCCGCACCCACCACCGAGCCCACCACCCCAGCGATCACCACACGCACCAGCCGCCTGATCGCCTGGTCCCACGTCAGCGACGAAGACACCATCAAAACCATGAACTCCATCCACTCCGGATCCCCATCCGACCCCTGCCCTCACCACGTCTTCAACAAAGCCAGCACAACCATCGCACCCCACCTCCGGAAAACAATCAACAGCTCCTTCGAGACAGCAACCTTCCCGGAAAGCTGGAAGCCCGCCGAGATCAACGCCCTCCTGAAGAAGCCCAAGGCGGACCCCAAAGACCTCAAGAACTTCCGTCCCATCTCCATGTTCCCGTTCCCGGCAAAAGTGACAGAGAAGATTGTCAACAAACAGCTAACCAGCTACCTCGAGGACAACAACATCCTGGACCCTACCCAATCCGGTTTTCGCAGCAACCACAGCACCGAGAGCGCCCTCATCGCCGCCACTGACGACATCAGGATCCTGATGGACAAAGGACAAACAGCCGCCCTCATCCTCCTGGACCTAACAGCAGCCTTTGACACAGTCTGCCACCGAACCCTATCAGCACGCCTCCATGATGCCGGAATCCAAGAGAAGGCCCTGGCCTGGACCACATCCTTCCTCTCCGGCAGAACCCAGAGCGTCCGCCTCCTACCCTTCCGCTCAAAAACCTCCAAGATCATCTGCGGTGTCCCACAGGGATCCTCCCTCAGCCCGACGTTGTTCAATATCTACATGACACCGTTCGCCCATGTCGCACGACAACACAACCTCAACATCATCTCCTACGCTGACGACACCCAGCTGATCATATCCCTCACCGAAGACCCCCACACCGCCAAAGCCAACCTCCACAGAGGAATGAAGGCCGTTGCCGACTGGATGAAGGACAGCAGACTGAAGCTGAATTCAGACAAAACAAGGTCCTCATTCTCGGACCCACCCCATCGGCCTGGGACAACTCTTGGTGGCCCACATCGCTAGGCACAGCCCCGGAACCCACAGACCACGCACGCAACCTGGGGGTCATCCTCGACTCCACCCTCTCCATGACCAGGCAAGTCAACGCCGTCTCCGCGTCCTGCTTCAACACCCACCGAATGCTCTGCAGGATCTTCAAATGGATCCCCCGACACAATATAAACCGTCACCCATGCCCTTGTTACCAGTAGACTCGACTACGGGAATGCCCTCTACTCAGGAACAACAACCAAGCTCCTGAGACGACTACAACGAATCCAGAACGCCTCGGCATGACTCATCCTCGACGTCCCCCGACGCAGCCACATCACACCCCACCTGAGAGGCCTGCACTGGCTCCCCGTCAACAAGAGGATCACCTTCAAACTCCTCATCCACGCACAAAAAGCCCTACACAACACTGGACCTACATACCTCAACAACCGACTCAGCTTCCACACCTCCACCCAAAGCTTCCTCTCAGCCGCCCTCGCCCTCGCCACAGTTCCTCGTATCCGGAAAGCCACCGCCGGCGGCAGATCCTTCTCTTACCTCGCCTCCAAGACCTGGAACACTCTTCCCACCAGCCTACGAGAGACTCAGGACCTGCTGTCCTTGAGAAGACTTCTCAAGACCTGGCTCTTTGATCAGTAGCAACCCCCCCAGAGCCTTGAGACCCTCACGGGTATATAGCGCGCTTTAGAAATGCAGTGATTGATTGATTGATCTTTCAACAACTACATTTGGAAGAATAATACCTTAATGAATTTATCAGAAGTTCAACTTTTCAGCAGTGAATGGATTAGTATATGCTCCTAAATGCATCACTAGAACAGTACAAGGGTAAACACATACTATAACAGCGGAACTGAAGGTATAAAAAACACGTTTGCAGGTGCATAGAAGACTGCATGCATAGTGTATAGAGGTTTGAAGCAGTCCATGGCCTAAGGCCTACTTCAATGCATGAGTACTTGGGTACTAACTAAATAATTACAGTTCTGTAAGGAGATTGCCTGACTGAATGTATAAGTGCTTTAGTGTTAGTGCAGTGAATGGATTACCACAGACTGCTAAATTGCTCACTACAGTACTACAAGAACAGTCACAAAGTATTTGGTGGAAGTATAAGCATACAGAGTGGAGAATTGAAGATATAAAGCACTAGTGTACAAGTAAATAGAAGAATACATATATACTAGATAGAGGTTTGAAACAGCCCACCGCCTATGGCCTACTCCACTGCATCAGTACTTGAATACTGACTAAATGATTACAGTTGTGTAAGGAGAGTACCTGACTACATTTATAAGTGCTTGAGTTTTAGTGCACTAAACAAAATTATCACAGACTGTTAAATGGGTCACTATAATAGTGTAAGAACAGTCACAGAGTGTTTGATGGAAGTATAATGATACGGAATGGAGAATTGAAGATGTGAAACACAAGAGTGCACATGGATACAAAAATGCATATATACTGGACAAGGGATTAAAGCAGTTCATCTGCTAAGGCCTACTACACTACATTAATACTTGAGTACTGAATACAAGATTACACTTCTGTCAGCAGAGTGCCTGACTGAATTTATAAGTGTTTCAGTGTATGAGGACAGATGAGGAGTATGAAGAAAGAGGGAAGAATATGAAGAGAGAGGAGTGAGAATGAGGAAATAGAGAGGAGTATAAGGACACACAGGTGTCTATAAGGAGAGAGGGATGTGTATGAGGAAAGAGGGTGGAGTATCAGAAAATAGGGGGGAGTATGATGAGAGGACGGAGTATATGGAAAGGGGGTCAAATGAGGAGAGAGGGTGGAGTAACAGGAAAGAGGGGGAGTATGAGGACAGGGGTGAGTATGAGGAGAAAGAGAGGAAAAAAAAGACAGGGGGAATATCAGGACAGAAGGGGAGTATAAGGAGAGAGAAGGAGAGTGTGAGGAGAGATAGAAGAGTATGTGCAAAGAGGGGTGAGTATGAGGACAAAGGGGAAGTAGAAGCAAAAAGGAGTGTATATGAGAAGAAAGCACACAGTATGAAGAGAGAGGGAGGAGAATGAGGAGAAAAGAGAAATATAAGAAAAGAGGGGGTGTATGAGGAGAGAGAGAAGAGTAAGATGAGAGAGGGAGAAGTGCGAAAAGAGCAGGGAGTATGATTAGAGATAAGGGACTATCAGTAGAGAGGAAGGAGTATAAGGACAGAAAGGGGAAGTGTGAGAAGAGTGGGGGTAGTATGAGGAGAGAGAGGGGGAGTATGAAGACAGAGGGGTAGTATGTGTAAAGAGGAACAAGTATGAGGAGAAAAGAGTGTAAGGAGATAGGGGTGTGTATAAGCAGAGCGGGGAGAGTATGAGAAGAGAGGAGGGAGAATGTGGACAAAAGAGGAGTATAACGAGAGAGGGGGTGTATGAGGACAGAGGGACTACTATGTGAAGAGTGGGAGGAGTATGAGGAGATGTGGGAGTATGAGGATTGAAGGGGGTATGAGGAGAGAGGGAATTATATGACAAGAGTGGGAAACATGAGGAGGGGGAGAGCATGAGGAAACGGGGAGTACAAGGGGAGAGAGTGAGTATAAGGAGAGGGGAGAGTATAAGAAGAGAAGGGGGATTATGAGGAGAAAGGTGGGAGTATGAGGAGAGAAGGGGGTATAAGGAGGGAGGGGGGAGTATGAGACAAGGGAAAATATGAAGAGAAGGGGGAGTATAAGGAGACACTGCAGTATGAGGGGAGAAGGGGAGTATGTAGTGAGTGGAGAGTATGAAGAGAAAAGAGTATGGGAAGAGAGGGGGGAGTATGAGGAGAGAAGGGAGAGTATAAGACGAGAGAGCGCGAGTGTGAAGAGAGAGGGGGCAGTATGACAAGAGAAAGAAGGAATATGAAGAGAGAAGGGGAAATATGTGGAAAGAGGTGGAAGTATGAGGACAAACAAGGAGTATAAGGAAAGAGGGGGGTGTACAAGGAGAGAGAGGAGAGTATCAGAAGAGAGGAGGGAGAAAGTAGGGAAAGGGGAGCATGAGGAGAAAAGGGGTGTATAGGGACAGAGGGTACAGTATGATGACAAAGGGAGGAGTATAAACAGATGGGGGATTATGAAGAGTGAAAGGGGTATGACGAGAGAGGGGAGGAAATATAAGGAGAGGGGGGAGTATGAAGAGATGGGGAGTATGAGGAGAGTGGTGCAGAGTGTATGCATGGAGAGAGGGAGGAGTAAGAGGAGAGAGCAGGGAGTATGAAGAGAAAGGGGCAGTATGAAGAGAGAGGGGGAAAATGAGGAACGAGGAGGAATATGAGGAAAGACAGGGGAGTATGAACACAGAGAGGGGGAGTATGAGGACAGAGGCGAATATAAGGACAAGGGGGTAGTATGAGAAGAGAGGGGGAGAATGGGGAGAAAAGGGGAGTATAAGAAAAGAGAGGGTGTTTTAGGAGACAAAGGGTACTATGAGGAGACAGGAAGAAGTATGAAGAGATGGAGGAGTATGAGGAGTGAAGGAGGTATGAGGAAAGAGGTGGTAGTATGAGGAGAGAAGAAAAAAGAGTATGAGGATACAGAGAAGAAGTGTGAGGAGAGAGGGAAAGTATAAGAAGAAAGGGATGCGTATGAGGAGAGAGGGGGGACTATGAGAAGAGAGGGGGGAGAATATGGAAAAAGGGGCAAATATAATTCCTTAATGTACACAGACACACAGTGTGATATTAGACAAAAAAATATGAGAACATGCATTTTACCAAAACACATTTACTACAGTTAAGTGACTGCACACATTCCATGTATATAACTACTACATTTCAGTGAATAACCCTGACTCATTTTGCAAATACATATGCAATTTACTACATTATTTTTGCCAACATTACATTAAAAAAAGTGACACAATAGAACAACAAGGAGCGCAAGGGGCTTGTAAATCTGCCCAGAGTGTATAGAGAAAGAGAGAGAAATTAGAAAAAGGAGAGAACTAGGAGTATGAAGAGGAAGATGAAGTATGAAGAGAGATGGAAGAAAATGAGGAGACAGGAGGAATATGAGAAGAAACAGGTAAATATGAACACAAAGAAGGGCACTATGAGGACACAGGACAATATAAGAAAAAGGGAGAAGTATCAGGAGAGGAAGGATTATGAAGAGAGAGGACGGAGTATAACAAGAGACGTTGGAAAATATGGAAAAAGGGGCGAATATTGGGGCATATTATCAAGGCCCAGTGTTCAAATTATTGCCGTTTTATCGGCAGAAAACTGCCAAGAAAATGGCGATAATGGACTTGATAATACGCCATTATTTATTCCCATAGAAGCCCATGTTAACATCAGAACATGGGCTTCTATGGGAATTAGCAAGGGCGTATTATCAAGCCCATTATCGCTGTTTTATCAGCAGTTTTCTGCCCATGAAATGGTGATAATTTTACCACAGGTCCTTGATAATATGCCCCATAATTCCTTAATGTACAAAGACGCACAGTGTGATATTAGACAATAAAAATGACACCATGCATTATACCAAAACACATTTACTACTGTAAAACGTTTAAGAGACTATACTCATTCCATATATATAACTACTACATTTCAGTGAACAACCCTGACTCATTTTGAAAATACATATGCAATTTACAACATTACTTTTGCCAACATTAAATAAAAAAAAAGTGACACAATAAAACAACAAAGAGGCGCAAGAGGCTTGTAAATCTGCCCAGAGTGTATACAGAGAGAGGGAAAAGAGAGAGAGAACAGGGTGTATGAAGAGAAATATGAAGTATGAAGAGAGAGGTAAGAAAATGAGGAGATAGCAGGAATATGAGGAGAGACAGGGAAATTATAAACACAAAGAAGGACAGTATAGGACAGAGAAAAATATAAGAAAAAGGGGGTTGTACCAGGAGAGAGGAAGGAGTAAAAAGAGAGAGGAGGAAGTATGACAAGAGAGGATGGAAAATATGGAAAAAGGGGCGTATATAATTCCTTAATATACTCAGCTGCACAGTGTGATATTAGACAAAAAATATGACACCATGCATTATACCAAAACACATTTACTACTGTAAAACGTTTAAGTGACTATAAACATTCCATGTATATAACTATTACATTTCAGTGAACAACTCTGACTCATTTTGAAAATACATATGCAATTTACAACATTACTTTTGCCAACATTACATCAAAAAAGGTGCCACAATAGAATAACAAAGACGCCCAAGGGGCTTGTAAATCTGCCCCAGAATGTATGAAGGGAGAGAGGGAAGAGGACAGAACAGGGAGTATGAAGAGAAAGATGAAGTATGAAGAGAGAGGGGAGAAAATTAGGAGATAGGAGGAATATGAGGAGAGACAGAGGATTACAGCAACAAAAAGACAAAAGGGGCTTAAAAATCTGCCGGCCGAAGGTGTATGCAGCAGTGTATGTATACTGACTGCAAAATTGTAGATTTAGAAAACAAGCCTAATTCTAAACAAGCAATACTATTAACTACTCTACAACTGAAAAAGTGACTGTACACATTCTACATTTTTTAGTACTGCACTTTATTGCACAAAGGTGACTCACTAAACAAATTAACTTACCAAATAATTTTATCACAATACTCATCCTAATGCAAAGAACACATTACTCTTACTAAAAACAAAATGTACCACATACATTCCCTTATAACTTATCAACTCACCTTTGAAATTGATTTGTAGATTAAGAAGCATGCCACTCACACAGAAAATATTCTTATACAGAATCTCTCTACTTCAGTGTTTGCAGCAGAACCAAGAAATGGCACAATTTCCCTCTTGATTTACACATATATACATGTAAATAACAAATCAAAATCCTTCACACAGTAATTCAAAGCCAAACACACATTTCTATTGGTTCAACATTTCAAACCTTTCCAACTGACATAACTGTCCACCCTACCCCCAAGAGATCATGCAACAGTCAACTGTCAACAAAGGTCAAAAGTTCAGCACTCTATAAAACACTGCTTCTCAACAAGTTTAGTGTACGCATAAGTACTTACTTATAAGTACCAATAAAGAGAAACGGTCACATTAGAACAAACCAACATGTAAACACATAAATTTGATATATATATGTAAAATATATTTTTGAATTGTTTTTGTCTTGCTGAGGTACGCTTAGGGGATGACTTTCAAACTTCGCACTGTACATCGTCCGTATGTGCATGGTACGCGTACGGTAAATCTACCGTAAAAAAGAAAATAGCCTCCATCACAAATTTTTTATAATCCCCGGGAACCCCATCCTCCGGGGCTAAATATAAATTTTGGGACCGTGGGGGGAGCCCCAATGCCCCCACGGTCCCAGCCGGCTCCCCGCATTCTTCGGGAGCCGGCATTGATTTTCGTCAGAGAGAGCAGCTCACATACTGCTCTCTCTGACAAAAAGCAATCTCCTTTCCTACTTGCAAGAGAGAGCAGGTTAGCTGCTCTCTCTTTCATATAGGAAAGCGGTTTGCTGAGGTAGGGTGGGAGCCGCAAAGCTCCCGCCTTAACATAGCAAACAGCAGTGTCCCGGGGGTAGGCACCCCGGGACAATGCAAGAGGTGGCGGTCCCCAGGGCCATCAAAGGCTCCAGGAGGGGGTCCGCTCACCCCCCTCCCAACATTCAAAGCCCCGAGGATGGTGGTCCCCGGGGCTGGGGGGTCCGTCACGGACCCCCTATTTTCTATATTAGAACCCCGGGGAGGTGCCGGTCCCGGGGCGTGTGGGGGGACTTAAGCCCCCCCACAAAGGTGTTTTAATTTTAAAAAGAAGCCCTGGGGAATGGGGCTTATAAAAATTACTGATAGAGGCTATTTTTTTTACATTTACCGTGCACTTACCATGCACGTACGGATGACATACGGTGCAAAGTCTGAAAGTCGTCCAGTAAGTGTACCAAAGCAAGAACAAATAAAAGATTTTGACCTTGGGGATCATTGTAAAACCCCGTAAGCAGCCATAGGGGGTCAGGAAATCCTATACTAAATAGCAAACTTTTCCTATCAATCTACAAACATATACAAATAAATAACAAATCATGTTTATTCCCACATTAAATCAAAATGAAACACACTTTTCTATTGCTTGAGCTTTTGAACCCTTTCCAACTAACAAAACTTTCAACCCTTCCCCCATTCCACATTCTGCCAGTTACCATAGAAACACTTCAGGGAACACCGAACTAAGCACACAGGTGAAAAGTTCATCATACATTGTTGCAATTAAAAACAGCAAGTGTGCTTGACTTGACAATATACCATCTTATCTTATTTAACGTTCTTTTCTATCAGTTTTTCTTAACCAAAAAAAATCAGGCTTTAAAAAACAGAAACATGCACCCTAGTTTTCTGTGTAGAATAATGTCAAACAACAAATAATTTAATTTTTTCTCTCCAAAAATGCTTGTTATCCACCATTTTAGAAAAATCAAACTGCCACTTCATTTACAGAAACCAATCTGAGTGCATCCAGACCTCTCTTCAAGATGCTTAGAGTGTGGATTGTGGGACACAGCTATATTTTCTGGAGTCAAAGGTAAGCAAAACAGAAAGGACCTCATGAAGACCTAGGTTTACCAAATGTAGACATTAAATGGATTGGACAGAGAGGGTTAAAGTGGCACCAATTGATGCCATTGGTGAAATCCTTTTTACATCTCCAACACCCTGACCTCATAATTGTGCACTGTGGTGGCAAACACCTAGGCACTTTGACAGGGGTGGGTCTGGAAATGCTTATGAAGGACACCTTTGGACAATTGATGATACTTTTCCCCAAAACGGCCTTTGTCTATTCTAATATATGCCAAAGGCAGAATTGGAACTGTTCCAATCAATTTTGTCCACAAATTGAGAAAGCTAGGAAACATGTGAATAAATCTGTTTCTGCGTTTCTCTAGACTGTAGAATGGGGTCCATTTACAACAACCATCTGTGTTTCAATCTGCAAGACATCTATAGGAGAGATGGTGTACATTTTACAGATGAAGGGAACAGAGTCTTCCTCATAAACTTAAGACTCTGCATCGGTACTTACTTGTGTAGGTACTAAAATCTCCCAAAAAACATAAGGGCTCTTTTTAGAGCCACACAACATGTAAACACATACACTTGATAAATATCTAAAAAATATATATTTTTTCTAGCTTAGGTACGCTTACGGGACGACTTACAGACTTTGCACCGTACGTTGTACATATGTGCATGGTACGCAGACGCTAAATCTACCATAAAAAAAAAAAGACTTTATCATTAATTTTTAAAATCCCCGGGGACCCCATCCCCAAGTGCTCAAATATAACGTTTGAGACCGTGGGGGGAGCCCCAATGCCCCCACAGTCCCAGCCGGCTCCCCGCGTCCTTCGGGAGCCGGCATTGCTTTTCGTCAGAGAGAGCAGCTTACATGCAAACAGCAATCTGCTATCCTACTTGAAAGAGAGAACAGGTTAACCTGCTCTCTTCCAAATAGGAACACAGTTTGCTATGGTAGGTTGGGAGCCACAAGGCTCCGGCCCTACCATAGCAAACAGCAGTATCCCTGTGGCTGGGGGGTCCATCACGGACCCCCCTATTTTAAATATTACTGCCCCAGGAAGGTGGCGGTCCCCGGGGCATGTCGGGGAGAGGCTTGAGCCCCCCACACATACTTTTTAAAATTTTATTTAAAGAAAAAGCCCCGGGGGTGTGGCGGTCCCTGGGGCTGGTGGGGGGCCGTGAGCCCCCCGCAAACTTTAAAATAAAGCCACGGGGGTGGCGGTCCCCAGGGCTTGGGGGGCCTTATAGTCCCCCCATTATGGAAAAAAATTACCCCTGGGATTTGGCCCCCCTTGGGGCTAATTAAGAATAAAGCACACTTCTAGTTTTCCTTTTCTTTTTCACCGCGTACGCGTACCATACGCGTACCATACGCGTACCCCGCGATTTAAAAAATAAAAAAATAAAAAACATTTTTTTGGGCTAGAGGATCCATGTGGGACCCCCTGAGCAGGCCAAGGGGGTCGGGATGTTTCTACCCTGACCCATTCGTGTGTTTTTTGCGGTTCTTTCACTGCTTTCTTATGCATCGGTTTTGCTGAGGTACAAGGTGGCTGCCAACACTTCCTGGTTTGGAGTGTTGACAGACAGTTGACAGCCAATCAGCATGCAGCTCGTGCTCGTAATTGTACGGTTTTCGGTACACTTACGGTACGCGTACGGTACTTCGTCTATAGATATAACTATGATTTTACTTTTGATTTTCTCAGGAACTACTGAATGGATTTACACCATTTAACAAAAGGCATGATCTGCAAACCGAAATCTACCTTTTTGCCAAATTTAGGTGTAATTCCGTTCAGCCGTTCGGTCTGTAGGCCTGGTTAAAGGTCCTATGGAAAATTGCATGGGGAAAACATGTTTTGGGACCCCCCTTTTTTCTCATCACCCACTTCATGAATCACCCCCAAATTTTCAGGTAAGGAGCGAAGCAGAGTAGGCCATTTTCATGGAGAATTTCATGAAGATTCATTGACCGGCGCCAAATTTATTCCAAATAGAATGTTATGAATTTCCTATGGAAACTAGTTACTAACTATAACTACCTACTGGCGGCCGCCAGTAGGTAATATATATATATATATATATATATATATATATATATATATATATATATATATATATATATAATCACTGAAAAAAACATAGGTTATAGACCATATATAGTTAGGAATTAGCATTTAAAAAACCTTATTTTACTCACACAAAACCATTGAAATTCCATATATAGTTAGTAGTACTAACTATATATCGCGCACCCGCAATCCACTGCTGATGATGTCACATATTACATCATTCATGACATGGTCAGTGACATCACTGATGACATCACTGATGACATCTCAAATGACATCACTGATGACATCTCAAATGACATCACTGATGACATCACTGATGACATCTCAAATGACATCACTGATGACATCACTGATGACATCTCAAATGACATCACTGATGACATCCCATTTGACATTACTGATCACATCACTGATGACATCATTCATGTGATAATACGATGAACCTATTCAGACTCTAATATAACCTTAGATACACTCAGTGTAAACAGACACTCACAGACTGTCACTCATCCATGGAGTTACTTACACACCTAGTCAGTCATGCAAAGAATCAATCACACCTCAATTTCCTCAACTATACAGTTATACACACCTTACTTATTCAAACATATACTAACACATATTTACTCTCTTTTACAATCCCTGATACAAGTTCACAATGATCCATACAGCCACTCACACATTCACTGACTCTTATGCACAGTTATTTATATATGCCAATTCTCACATGTACTGTGTTTTACATATGTACTTACTTTGACATGTAGCACTGAGATATCCATTCACTCACCAATGCACTCATGCACACAGTCAACCACCCATACAGCTGTTTCCACATGCACTTTTGAACCCATACATCTAGTGAATCAACTGCTCACACATCTATGCACAGAGTCATACACCTCCCAGCCACCCACACACACACTCAGTCTCCCATACAAATACTTGAGCAACCAATTAATAACCCATATACTTACTCATATAGCTACTGATCAACACATGCAGCAGTTTACAGAACAACAAACATAATAATGCACAAATTAAGACAGTTCGTCACTAACCCATACACTCAGTGAGACACATTTAACCACTCACTCATACAGTCAGGCATGACCCTACTAAATCCTTCATCCAGACACTCCTACATCCACTCATTCTTCAATATGTAAGACATATTTTAACTTTACAGAAATACACAGTCACTGGATCTTGTCATCAGTGATGTCATTTGAGATGTCATCAGTGATGTCATCAGTGATGTCATTTGAGATGTCATCAGTGATGTCATCAGTGATGTCATTTGAGATGTCATCAGTGATGTCATCAGTGATGTCACTGACCATGTCATGAATGATGTAATATGTGACATCATCAGCAGTGGATTGCGGGTGCGCGATATATAGTTAGTACTACTAACTATATATGGAATTTCAATGGTTTTGTGTGAGTAAAATAAGGTTTTTTAAATGCTAATTCCTAACTATATATGGTCTATAACCTATGGTTTTTTCAGTGAATTTTCAAGGTTTTGTAAATGCTAATTCCTAACTATATATGGTCTATAACCTATGGTTTTTTCAGTGAATTTCAATGGTTTTTTAATAGCAAATATCATAAGCTGTCGATTGTCAAGTACGTGGTAAGAAAAAACATTTTCGTGTTTATGCACACTGATCTGCTTTCAATGCTGCCCCCCCCTCATTTCTATTAGGAGTACTCTCTCTTTCCAGATAGTGAAGGTTAGTTAACGCAGGCCTTTGCCCCCGTTGTAATCCGTCGTGCCTGCTTCTCTCTCCATTTGATTGATTGTTATCCAAGCATTTGCAAACAAGCACAGAATCGCCATACTCTGTTTAGTCTTTGCAGATAGTGAAGGATAGGTAAATGCAGACTTTTGTCCCCATTGTAATCCGTCATACCTATTTTTCTCCCCATTGATTGATTGATTGAATCGAGCATTGAATTGTTCGAAGTTGGTTCTCTTAAGGATCTTCTCTGCCTGCAAACGGGGAAGAATAGGAATATTCTCTCTCCCTTTGCAGATAGTGAAGGGTAGGTAACGCAAACCTTTAACACATCGTGCCTATTTCGTTCCTCATTGATTGATTGTTTGCCCGAACATTGACTGTTTGGGAATTGGTTCTTTTTGGAGGTATTCCCTGTTTGCAAATAAACGTAGGAAAATCTTTGCAAGTAGTGAAAGGGTAGGTAATGCGGACCTTTGTCCCCCGTTGTAATCTGTCATGGCTATCTACTCCCCACTGATTGATGCACCTGTTTCACCCGGACCATTTACTAGAGATAGGTCATCTGGCCCGACCAGAGAGCACCCCTAGTGAAAAGGACATATGCAATAATAACGAAGTGATCACTGTATCCTGTTAACAGAAACTTTAGCATGAAACAACCTGGAAAGAAAGGAATAGGAAAACGAAAATCAGTAGGCCACTGATGAACTTTTTATTAAATAACAAACAAAGAAACGATAACAATACGTAATGATAAAACCTATTATTGTCCTACAAACAAGAAACGTTAGAAGTAAGCCCGTAATAAGAAACCTGAAAACAGTAAGAGAAACCAAGTGTGACATTGCAACGGCCACAAGGCAACGAGGCTTCATCGCCCCTCACTGCCCCAAAACGTGTCTGTCCCACCGCCTGCCACGGCCAAATAACGGCAAACTGGGAAAGATACAAGTCAGCAGACATCCGCCCCATTCTGGAAACTTCCAAAGTGCAACAGGTTTCCGGCTACGCCCAGCCGGAAGCAACACATATAAGGCGGGTCCTGCTGCCAACCGTCGGCAGAAGATCATCACGTAGGGTGTAGCCGGAGGAAAGGCCGAGGCCAATGGCACCCGTCCAGGGGGATTGCTACGACCACCCTGGAGAGTTGCAAGGGGGGGAATGTCTGTGTCCTCGACCCTCCCCTCTCTCTCCCAGTCCGGCCACCATCAACCAGAGGCCGAGGCCGACGGGATCCGGCCGCGGTGGCGGTAACCCTGGAGAATTGCAGGTTAGACCCTCTCTCTCCCAGTCTGGGCCAGCATCCATGGAGGGCCTGGGAGTGGAGAGGCCACTGCACGAAAGGCCCAGGAGAGGCACCACATGCCAAGGCCTGCCCCACCGGATGAGCCAAGGAACCCGTTCATGGGGCCAGAGCAAAGGGCGTCCGGCCGCCATCCACCGGAGGTCCGGCCCAAAGACGGACGGGACATTTCTTCTTTCTTTTATAATGGCTGCGACAACACTGGGGGGGGATGTCTTGCACATGCCTCCGACCCCCCCCCTCGTCCTCATCGCCTGGTCCGGCCATAACAAATGTCAAGCGAGAAGCCGTGGGGTGCACTGGGTGGGAGAGACGGTGCGAACAGGCCTCTCCCGCCTCCCCAGGTGGAGGCTTCCCAGCTGCACCCTCAGCGCTCCAGGCGCCCGGAAAAGGGTTCTTCCACTGTGGCGATGCTGCAACGTCTCGCCCGGCAGGGTGGAGCCCGTCCGCTCATTTGACCCCGCGATCGCCGGTAGCTACGAACTCTCAAAATGGCGGTCGACCTGGCAAGAGCGGGCCCAGCATAAAGAAATGGCCCGGTCACTGGTTGACTCCACCACCGTAGTCCTCCACGACCTTGAAGATTCTAGAGGAGCCGCGGGAGTCCCCGACCCCCGCAGACACCCCCGATGGGGAATGACTGCCATGATCGCCCGTGGAGTGACGAAACTGTAGCCGCGGGACGTCGGCGCTCCCATGCTGGCGCCAGCCTCAGTTTGAATGACTAGAATCCTGCAGACCTCAGTTCCGGTGAAAGCACAGTGTGACCCGGTAGGAAAAATTGTTGCACCCCCTCCCCTTTTTGACTGATGGTTCAAACCACCGATCCTTTCCTTTGCCCTTTTAACGGAACTTTGGACTGCCTCCCCCCCCCCACCCCCGCGGCGCCCCACGCCGTTATTTGGTGGGCGGCAACTTACTGGACATCACCTTGGTGCCATCCAGATTTCAGCGCGTTCTGCTGCCTTGGAACTATTCGCACAACAGACCGCTACTGACGACTCACCCCCCGGGACGCCCCACGCCGGATACCCAAATCAGTGCGGCACCCAGGCAACATCTTCTGAATTTTCATAATTTGAAAGAACTAGTAACATGTCCTCATCAGGAATTTCCTCTTCAATCATCTCATCAGGAATCTCCTCATGAAAAGTCTGCAATGATGATTCTTGTAACTCTATGGTCTCCAAACATTCGATAAATTCGCCATCAAGAGATTGATCAAAAAAATCATTCAAGTCATCTCCTCCTTGTGAGAATATTTCATTATTGGTGCTGTCAATTTCAATAAATGTAGTGGATAATTCAAAAGAAATTACCACGGTCTCTTCATTGTTTAAATGTTTTTACTGTTTTTGTTTTGTTGTATATATTTATAAGTTATTAAAGTTTTATATTCCTACTACTTTGTTGGAGTGCTATATATTTTTAATGTGACACATAATTGTAAAAACTTTGATGTACAAAGAGTCATCCCTGGAATCTTCCGCTTCAGGCTCGGTCCCCTCCCCAATCACAATACAGGATGGTTTTCAGATAGTAGGAACGCGTGTGGTGTGACGGATCTCATCGGGTGTGGGCCTTGATCTACTATAACTCCTTTGAAGAGGGGTGATTCTTTACAGCTGGGGCCATAAACTACATCTGCAGGGCTAGCTGATAGCCTGGGACCGGCCTGGACAATCGGACACAGAGGAAGAGGAGTGTCAGAGGGTGCGGTAGTGAATAGGGCGAAAGGGAGGTGTCGGGCGGGCACAGGGTGTGATTCTCAGGGAAGAGCAGCGCAGATGGGGGGAGGTTTATTGCCCATGCATAAGACAGAGAGCGGGGGTGACCAGTGCCTGGGGAAGATGCTTGCGAGGGTGGGGAGCCATGCTACGGATCGACAGCGTGCAGAGAGTGGGTCTGGTCAAGGCATCTAAAATGGCTGCCGTGCACGACAAAAGTGTGGCATTTGAAAAAAGGCAAGATGGCGCAGACAATGTTTTTCAACACTTCCTCATTTCCTTCGAATCGAACGTTAACAGACGTTGGGGCATATTACCAAAGTTAAGCGATATTTATCCCTAACGATGCTTAGCAACGAATTTTTTACCGCTAAGCATCGTCAGAAATTATCGCAGATAAACCTTGCTATTATCAAGGTTTATCGCAAATGCCATAAAAAACGGCCGCAATGCATTAATATCGCTGAAAAGTCAGCGATATTCATGCATTACCGAGCTAATGCTCTTAGCCATGTTATCCACCTCCCATTGGATGACATGGCTAAGAACTGCTCAGGACAGGTGTTACTTTTTGGAGATATTCGCGCTTAGCGCGAATATCTCCAAAAGTTGGTAATAGGAGATAGCGATGTTAGCGACTGTTTCCAGTCGCTAACATCTTGGCATGCCCACTTTGCATGTCATTAGTGATAAATATCACTGACATGCAAAGTGGAGCCAAGATGGTCGCTATCTCCTACTAGCGGTCGCTAACTGGTGTTAGTGACAGCTACGTAATACGGAGATAATTTTATCTCCGCTTTCTTGGCTTTTAAAGCCAAAAAAGCGGAGATAAACCCCCTTGATAATATGCCCCGTTATCTCTCCCACACTACCGGTCCCCCTGGGCTTAAACGCCGAGATGGTAGGGACTGCATCCCGTGGAGATAGGCCGACACGTCACTCAGCAGAAAAACAAGTCTATAAACATACAATAAGTTAAAAGTCAATCATTCTTCTTTCCTTGTAGTACGCTCCCCAGTCCACTTCCCGTTACGCTAACCGGGCGCACCCCACCAAAAAACCGATTTTTTGTTTTTTTGCCCCTCCAAAAAGAACCAATTTTTGCACTCTATACTATAAGTCTTTTTTTATACTACAATCACTTCGCTACAACCTCATAAATTAAAAATAAAAATGAATAATGTCTCAAACAATTTTTGATTTCTAAATATAAATTTATTCTTCTGAATTTTCATAATTTGAAAGAACTAGTAACATGTCCTCATCAGGAATTTCCTCTTCAATCATCTCATCAGAAATCTCCTCATGAAAAGTCTGCAATGATGATTCTTGTAACTCTATGGTCTCCAAACATTCGATAAATTCGCCGTCAAGAGATTGATCAAAAAAATCATTCAAGTCATCTCCTCCTTGTGAGAATATTTAATTATTGGTGCTGTCAATTTCAATAAATGTAGTGGATAATTCAAAAGAAATTGCCACGGTCTCTTCATTGTGATCCATTTTATTTTGAAATTTCTTGCTGTAAATTGCAGAAAAAAATAATCACTTTCATTTATCGTTTTTAGTAATACATAATATAAAACTAACTTTATCAAGTATTTAGTATAACAGAAGGACTGAAAATGAATAACAGAAAACATTTTTCAAATTATCTTAAAGTGTACAACATAGTTCCCCTTACAAATTAACAACTCACCTTTTTGAAAGTAGGAGAAGTGTTAGTACTGTGTAAATCAAACACCAGAAATTGAGCACCAAAAATTCCTCACAAATGTACCTCAGACAGTAGTATCACAAAATGGCTGTGGTTTCCTCTTATTTTTGATATATACATAACCAATTAACTTTCATCACACACAAATACAAAACCAAAGTAACATTTTAATTGGTTCTAAATTTCAACACTTTCAAATGTGTTTTCCCCATGCAATTTTCCATAGGACATTTAGATACGTCTACAGCCTGAATGGCTGAACGGAATTACACCAAACTTGGCAAAATGGTACATCAAACCTAAGAGGTCAGTGAGGATCTACTATGCCCCCTTATGGTCATTTGCCCCTTCGCTTTGGCCTCCTCTTGTCTCTCGATCCTACCGAGAGACAAGATGGCGGCCGCTACGGACTGTTTGGAATGTTTACAGACGCCGGAGAACCAATCAGCTTCGCAAAGCTACGTAACGCGAAAAGTACGCGAAGCGGAGCGCTGTTACAGATATATATCTTTTTTTGAACGTTAATTTCTCAAAATCCACTGGAGCACATATATTGAGACCTAGCAAAGGCACATCGGGCTACCAGTCCCTACAATTTTGCCAAGTTTCGTGCAAATCCATTCAGCCGTTCGATTATTATTATTTTTTTTTGCCCCGCTGGGCCCTTTTAAAACCTCCACATCAAACCTAGGGGGTCAGGGAGGATCTACTATGCCCCCTTATGGTCATTTGCCCCTTCGCTTTGGCCTCCTCTTGTCTCTCGATCCTACCGAGAGACAAGATGGCGGCCGCTACGGACTGTTTGGAATGTTTACAGACGCCGGAGAACCAATCAGCTTCGCTTCACAAAGCTCCGTAACGCGAAAAGTACGCGAACTGGAGCGCTGCCTGGTCCGCTGTTACAGATATATATCTTTTTTTGAATGTTAATTTCTCAAAATCCACTGGAGCACATATATTGAGACCTAGCAAAGGCACATCGGGCTACCAGTCCCTACAATTTTGCCAAGTTTCGTGCAAATCCATTCAGCCGTTCGGGCTAAAAGTGAGGCCAACCGCCCTATGGAAAACTCAATGTTAAAAACACGTTTTGGGACCCCCCTTTTTTCTCGGCCTCCCCTTGACGAAACCCCCCCAAATTTTCAGGGGCTGCTCAGAAACAAAATGTTCCATTTTCCTGAAACTTTCAGCCAATTCCGTCCACAAACGCCAACGTTATTAGACATAGAATTTTCAAAAATCCCATAGAGAAAAAATCCTAACTATATATACCTACTGGCAACCGCCAGTAGGTAATATATATATTATTAGTTATTAGTGAAAATCCTATTGAAATGTACACCAGGAAGTAGTAGTCAAAATGGCTGTGTTTCCTTCTCTTCCTTTATATATATTCAGGTACATAACCAATCAAATGTCAGGTAAAAAAAATAGAAAATGAAAGTAACATTTTAATTGGTTGTGAATTCCAACACTTCAGATGTGTTTTGTGAAGTAATTTACCTCAGGGTATTTAGAGAGGTCTACAGGCTAAATGGCTAAATGGAATTCCAACCAAATTTGTGAAAATGGTAGGGATTGGTATGTAGTATGAGCAAATCTATATTTGGTGAAAGTGTCTCCAGGGTTTCTTCTGTAAATTACTTTCCCACCTTTTTTGATGGAGCGCTTCCCGGTGAGCGCCCCGGTACGCGAATCTGCAGCGTTACGGGAGTCCACCATTTTGTGTTTCGGGCGAATTAAAATACAAGATGGAGGGCAAATAATGTTCAGAATGGGTAGAAGGGGGCACGGTAGACGTATCTTGACCCCCTAGGTTTTCTGAGGGTGGCTGAGGAGGCCCATATGTGAGGAAAAAAAACATTTTTTTAAAACATTTCGCGCGGTTAGCTTCCGGTTCGCGTACCGGGTAGCGCTCCGGGGAGCGTACTTTGTTGAAAATTTGTGAAAAAAGTTAGAGTAAAATAATAATTGTGAGTGATCAGATGTAGGGTAGCTCTGAGAAGAGCTTTTGGATTTATGGTACATTTAGGTACTTATAAGTAGGTACCAATGCACAGTCTTAAATTCAAAATGAAAACTCTGTTGCCCTCATCTGAGAAGTGAACTCCATCTCCTCTGTAGATATCTTGCATGTAGTAACGCAAGTTATTGTTGTACATGGAGCCCATTCCATGGTCTCTCATGTAAGCTGAAACAGATTTGTTTACATGCTTCCTCGACTTCTCAATTTGTGGACAAAATTGGTTCGACCACCTCCATTTCTGTCTTTGGCATATATTTGAATATACCAAGGCAGTTTGAGGAAAAAGTGCCATCAATTGCTCAAAGGTGTCCTTTAAAAGCATTTCCAGACCTACACCAGTCAAAGTGCCCAAGTCATTACCTCCACAGTGCACAATTAACAGGTCAGGTTTTGGCAAATGCATAAAGGTTTTCACCAATGGTATCAATTGGTGACATTTTAATCCTCTGTGGCCAAACCACTTAATTTCCACATCTTGTAAATTGAGGTTAGGTAAATTTCTGTTCTCAGCATACCTTTGAGCCCAGTAGATGTAACTATGTCCAACAATCCAGACAGAAAACATGGTGAGAGAAGGTTCTGCTGCAGTCAGATGAAGTGTAGCAATGAAATGGCAGTTGGAAAAATAAGAGTTTAAAATGAAAAAAACTGTGGAGTTTCTGTGTTAAGGAAGCAGTAGCAGTGATTGGTGGATTTTGATTGCTGAAAACAGAAAGTTAGGGTGCATGGATGTGTTGTTCGAAAGATGTAATTTGAATGGTCAAGAAAAAATCATTTAATGAAAGATTGCACTGGATACGCAGGTGCACTGAGAGTTCAGAGTTCAATTGAAACATTGTTGTGTGAACTTGCAAACATGAGAGGTCTTTCAGGAGGTGGTTGCTATGCAAAAAAGGCAGAAAGGCCAGAGGGGGGAAGGGTGTTGATTTGAAAAAAGTGAGGGAAGAGTTTTGATTGGGTGACATGAGAGATATGTGTGATGAGTTACAGCATTTCTGTGCTTTTCATAGCTGCAGACTCTGGAGTGCATACCTTTTGATCTTCTAAAGACAATTTGGTGTGTTTCTGAGACTGTTTTGAAACTCATAAAGTATTTGCTAAGGTGAGAAAAGATTCATTTAATTTAGGTAGAGAATAGTATGGTTTAGGGAGAAAATTATGAAGAAAGTTGTGTATTTAAAATGTTGCTTTGTGTCAAGTGTTTTACAAATAGATTTTGTTTCTTTGTGTTACATAGCCATGTTAAAAGTGATGCAAAAAAAGTGCAAGGGTCTTACAAAAATGCTTTCATGTGTCTTAGGGTATTTTAACTCACTTCCCCATGTATGTATGAATATAATTGCTTTACAAGATGTGTTTAAAAACGTTTTTTGAAATCAATTAGGTTTCTTGATATGTACTGCTAGAGTTTCATAGGTTGCTTGGGGCATATTTTCAAGGCTTTTGACTTCCTTTGATGTAATTTTTCCCATTTTAATTTAAGACCTTTCCCCGTGGTGCAAGGTCCTTGTAAATATGCCCCCATCTGTGCTTGGCAAATTTAGATTTTAATTCTTTGACTAACATAGCCATTTTAAAAGTGACCCAAAAATGTTGCAAGGGACTTAAAAAAAACGCTTTCATGTGTCTTAGGCCATTTTAAGTCATTTCCCCTTGAATGTAGGTTTCTAATTGATTTAGTTGATGTGTTTAAAAACGATTTATGTACTGCTAGAGCTTCATAGGTTGCTTGGGGCATATTTATAAGGCCTTTGTGTCTCTCTGATGTTATTTTTCCCATTTTAATTTAAGACCTTTCCCTGTGGTGCAAGGTCCTTGTAAATACGCCCCCATCTGTGCTTGGCAAATTTAGATCTTGATTATTTGACTTACACAGCCATGTTAAAAGTGATCTAAAAATGGAGCAAGGGCTTAAAAAAACGGTTTCATGTGTCTTAAGTAACTTCCCCATGAATGTATGAATATAATTGCTTTACAAGTTGTGTTTAAAAACGTTTTTTGAAATCAATTAGGTTTGTTGATATGTAATGCTAGAGGTTCATAGGTTGCTTGGGGCATATTTATAAGGCCTTTGAGTCGCTCTGATGTTATTTTTCCCATTTTAATTTAAGACCTTTCCCTGTGGTGCAAGGTCCTTGTAAATACGCCCCCATCTGTGCTTGGCAAATTTAGATCTTGATTATTTGACTTACATAGCCATGTTAAAAGTGATCTAAAAATGGAGCAAGGGCTTAAAAAAAACGATTTATGATAGGTGTATGCCTCTTTTGCGTCACTGTGCGTCACTTTTGTGACGCAGCGGCGGTGCAAAAGATTTGCTATGTGGTGACATATTTACAACTTGATGCATTTAGGCAGATGTGTCATGCTGTAAAGTCCCGTGGCACATGAAACCGATGCAGCAGTGATGCAAAAGATGCACCATGTTGCAAGACAGGCCTCATTTCATCTCCAACAAGATAAGAAGCTAAATCTTCTGTAAATGTCAAAATTGTTGTATACACTGCTCAACTTATGTGTACTCTTTGATATGCTAGAGTCCATCTGCACTATGAGATACCTAAGCAAAGGAAACACAGGTGATGTGATTGTGAAATGAGGAAAAGAAACTCCACATTTTTCAATTACATCACCTGTGTTTCCTAAGTTTACGAATGACATTGTGCAGATGAGGTTTAGGTCTGTCCACGGACACAGAAGAGGTCTGGCCTTTGTTCAAGAGTGAAGTGGATATGACTTACTTCATTGGTAGGCCTTCACATGTATTATCTCCTCTGTACTCTTCAACAAGCGTAAATTTCATCTGCAACCCTGAGTAGGCCTCACCTCAAACAAATCTCTGGATAGGCCACACTTTATCGTAATCTTGAATCAATCATTTAAAATGTTAGGGACAGATTTATGATAGGTGTATGTCTCTTTTGCGTCACTTTTGTGACGCAGCGGCGGTGCAAAAGATTTGCTATGTGGCGACATATTTATAACTTGATGCATCTAGGCAGATGTGTCATGCTGTAAAGTCCTGTGCCACATGAAACCTGCGTCAGTTTTCATATAGGTGTTTTGTTGCAAGGTATGCATTAATTTGCATGAAAGCCCTGTAAAACTAACACAGTGAAATTTAGAAGATTTCACTGACTCAGCTTTATAGCATTGCTGAATCAAATCCTTACGCCTGTTTGAAACAGGCATAAGAAGTGATGCACCATGCAATGTGAGGCTTCCTCCTGTGCATTGCAGTAGACATGTCGCGCTTATGCAAGATTCCTGCAATGTGCCGCTTTTGCGGCACAGATGTGTGACGCATCTGTGCTGTTTTTGCTCAATGGTGCTCCACATTGTAAATGCGGCACACTATGGGTGGCAGTGCAGCAGTGCACATTAACTGGTGCATCCGTGGGGATGCGCCACTTAGCATAAATCTGCCCCTGTACATTTAAGTATGAGCAGGGGACACAGAGTCGGTGAGGCTTATCCAAGGTTAAGAAGAGATGAGTCCTGCTCACTGAAAAGTTGGACATAGGCCCCACCTCCTCAGCATCGCTGGACATGGCTAAATAATAGCTGCAAAATGTTACTCTTGTTAAACAATTTTACTATTATAATCTCTGAGATTTGTCTCTTACTCTGCAACATCTCATTGTTGTTCTCTTTCTTTAAAGATAACGACAGCATCAACCATGAGTGACAATCAGCAATCAGTTGATCTCGACCTCATCATTGAACTTGTAATTGAAACGTCAGTGGAAGTAGATCCCTTGGATGATTTAAATCCTGAGGATGATGAAGAACATGATGAGGATGCCGATTTGTCAGAATTGTATGACATAGGGTGGGAAGCTGACCTGCTTGAGCCTATGGAACTATAAACATTTATTTTTAAAATTTACAAGAAATGAAAAGTAAAAATGTAAACCGTTTCATTTAAAATTAAACACACCTTCAAAAACAGGTTATGTGTAGTGTCTTCAATAAAATATTAAAATATGCTCATAAAATTAGATCAGATTCACATATAAAACAGGACAGGTAAAATGAATAAGAATTCCATTTCTTTTCTGATATTTGTGTATTCTAAATTTGCCAAAGCACTAAAACATATTCTATGTAAAAATGTCAAGTAGTGTGTTAAGGTTTTGATGACTGTTATTGATTTACTGTTTGGTAATAGTGGTTAATAACATTTTTTATTATATTTTACCACAGATTCAACTGCAGATCATTTCAAATTTTGAGAATGCCAACTAAGGATAGAATGAGAAAGGCTACAAAACGTCAAAGACAGCAGGTCCATCATTTACTGCAGCAGTCCTCTACAATAAAAAATCGTCAAGTCAGCAAGAAAGCACCGGGTAAGACCACGAAAACATTCATAAGAAACATTTCTAGAAAAAAAAGTAGTACTACAGAAAATGTTTTTGTCCAGAAAAAGAGAAGCAATTTAAACGGAAAGGAAAGGCCAGTCAAAAATGTTACTGCTAGAGCAAGAGATAACTCTGTGCATGATAGTAGAAGGAAACAACAGTTTAGGGACATTCGTAAACGAATGTTCCGCAACAGGATAATTGGCAATTTGTTAAAAAATATTAAGAAAGGTCAACAGAAAGTTGTTTTTTATACGAGAAAAAAAAAAGTTGAGAAAGTTATTGATCAGGCATTTGAAATTAAACGAAAGTTATTTATTTTGATAATCAATAGAATTAGAAAGCTGAACAAGGCAATTTATGATTTCAAAAGAAATAGTAGATGGAAGCGAACAGTTAATCGTAGTAATTTTTGTGAAGTTTTTTCCGGAGAATGGATGCATAGTTCAAGTTGTGAGGCATTTTTCAATGAGGAGAGTTATTTCCAGGATAATGATTTGGTGCATGCAGTTGACACCAGCGGTCGAGCTTATGAGGTGAAAGATGGTTGTCCAGTTGAAAAAGAAAAACTTGTGACAACAGAGGCAGAAGAGATGTTAGGTAATGAGGTTTTAGGAAGACGTCCTAAGGGTCCTGTGTACACCTGGAAGATTGGCTGGCTCTGGTTAGCGAAATTAGAACTTTGGAACTATCACTAGCTAAATATCGTGGCCCAAAAACTCTTGCTAGAAAAGAAAGGATTTGGAAACACTTTTTTGAAGCACCAGTAGCATAGATTATTTGTTAAAGCCTTACTGTTTATGAAATTATTTGTCTTTTCTTAAAGTTTAATTCTATGCAATTTTTTAATTGTCTCTATAATCTCTATTTGACATTGTTTGTACTTTTTCTCCCCTCTATATCTATAATTTTACTCTATTACTAACAGAGTTATGGACAATGTACGAATGTACTACCTTTGTTTTTGTTGAATCCTGTCAATAAAAAAAGAAAAAAAAAAAGGTAATGAGGTTTTAGGAAGACGTCCTAAGGGACCTGTGTACACCTGGAAGTGTAGTAGTATTTGCAGTGTGCGACAGGATTCCATACATTTGCTTTGTAATTTTGTACGGACATTTAATAAGAAAAGTTTGAAGCAGAAAATGAAGTTGTTGCAAGAATTAGATCCTTGCAGAGTGAGAGAAGTGACAGGTTTGCATGGTCATTCACTGGCTTGTCTTTCCAGGAGAGTATGCCAGAGTGTTTTTCATCATTTCAGGATGCTAGCAGTGCATCATAATAAAGTGAGGAAATTAGTTAGAATGTTGTATTATGCTAAGAGTCCAGCAGTTATGCTTAAACAATTATGCGCTGCTCTTTTGCATGGTTCTGAAATAGATGTGAAGAATATGTGTGAAGAAATTGAGTTTTGTTACTTTGGAAGTAAAGAGGAGAATGTTGAAATTGACCCAGAAGAAGAGGGTAATGTGGAAGATAGTGTACAGGTTTCCAGTACAGATAATTTTCAGAAGGAAATTGTCACGTTTCAGGTGAAATCAAGTGAGAGGCCTAATTTCACTTGTGTGTGTTGTCGACGCACTTATTATAAGAATCAGACTAAGTTAGTGGATTTATATGCAAAAAGTGAAAGGGAAAATAATAGTGAATGGAAGGATTTCGCAACATACTTGATGGTAGAAAATTGTTTTGATTTGGGATCGGATCAACGTGTGTGTACTTATTGTTGTAATAAATTAAATCAAAACCAGATGCCTGCTAGAGCGGTTCATAATAATCTGGAATTGGTTGAGATTCCTTCTGAATTGAAGGATTTAAATACTTATGAATCTATTTTGATTCAAAGTATCCATCCCTTTCAGGCTATTGTAAGAATGGAGCCAAAGACAGGGAAATTGCCTCCATCAGATTTACAGAGAGGATTAAAGGGAAGAGTTGTTTATTTGCCTCTAGATTTGAAGAAAAACATTAACACAATTGGAGTAGAAAAAGTGGAAGAGGAACCTCTGGTTATCTTAGTCAATGGGGTTCCGACAAAGAATAAGAAAATATGGCAAGATTTAGTAGATGTTAGGAAAGTGAAAAAGGCAACATTGTATTTGAAAAAAAATAATAAGTACTATAAGAATGTATATGTTGCAGAAGAGGAAGTAAGTGAGGAAGAGGATAGCGATTTGTGTGCTGGTCAAATTGAGAAAGTAGATCCCTCTAAAAGTGAAGAAATATATGAACATTATAGTGTTCATCCTTTGCATTCCAAGGAAGTCATGGGGAATGCTATTGAGTTGTTTCAAATGAAACAAGCCAAAGGGAGTCTCATTAGTGTCTGGGAGGAAAGTTTGGAAGCTCGGTGTTTCCCACAGCTATTTCCAACAGGTCAAGGAGGAAGATATGATGAGCGACCTCATCAAATTCCTGCTTCTGAATACCGGACTTTACGATTGTATGCAGAAGATGCTAGGTTTCGACAATGCATTCCCTATTTGTTTCATCTCCTGTTTGAAAGCGATCTGTCTGGACTGTCATATGCAGTGAACCACATCTTGAAAAGTGGTATACAGATGCAAAACATCTCGGCAAGTGACTTTATGGATAAAGTCAATGTCCAAGACAGTATTTTGGATTGTCACCTGATTAATCTCATGGCGTGTCAGCGTGGTACTAATGAGTACTGGTACCGTCGTCATGGTGATTTAAAATGTATGCTGAGGAACTTAGGAACTCCCACATGGTTCCTCACTCTGAGCTGTGCCGAGTATGGCTGGGAAGACTTACTTGAATTTCTACGAGAGGCAAATGGAAACATCGAAAACATCGAATTTAAGACACCCGGAGAACTGTGCTCTTTGGATCCAGTGAATGTATGCAGGTACTTTAATCATATATTTGAAGCTATGATGTCTTTCATCATGAATAAGAAGAATCCACCTCTTGGAGAGGTGTTGGATTTCTTCTGGAGAAAGGAGTACCAAGCAAGAGGTGCTCCTCATATACATATGCTGCTGTGGATCAAGGATGCACCTAAATTTGGAACAGATCCAGAAGACTTAGTGATGAGTTTCATAGAACAGTATTCTACATGTGCTGTTCCAAACGCAAAGGAGGTCAAAAGCCTAAGAGAACAAGATCTACGCTTCCAAAGCCATCGTTGCGGAAAGTACTGTTGTCGTAAATTCAGAAACAAGGACAAGTTCTACACCAAATGTCGTTTCGCCTTTCCACGACCGGTGATTTCTAAAGGAAGAGTGAACAGTTTGATGTCTTCGCTGCGACATAATGTGATGAAGAAATCACCTAAAAACACATACAATTTGAAGAGGAATGAAGAGTCCAAGTACATCAACGACTACAACCCAGTGATTTTGTCCATGTGGAATGCTAACATGGATATACAGTTTGTGGCTGATAACTGTATGGCTGTGGCTCGGTATGTGACATCTTACATCACCAAAAAAGAAAAGACAGAATTGAAGGATATGTGGGAGGACATTTCCCATGAAAAGAGCCTCAGTAAGAAGTTGTACAGTTTCAGTCTGAAGATGTTGTCGCATCGAGAAATCGGAGCTTACGAATGTTCTGACCGGTTGTCTTCAGCAAGTCTCTATGCCAAATCTAGGAGTATTGTTTGGGCGAGTCTTGGTCTTGCTGCAACGCATAATCGAGTTCTGAAACCTGTGCGGGAAATTGAGTATTTGGCGGAAAAGGAGCCAAACAGTACTGACATTTTGAAGACCAACATGTTGGATACATATTATCCAAATCGAAGTAGTCACCTTGAGAATGTTTGTCTGTATGAGGTTCTACAAAATTACATATTCAAGAGGAACATCAAAGAAGATATTGATAAAGGAGTGAATGCTGTAATTGGAAGTGAGGGATGTCTGGTCAAGCAAAGAAAATGCCACTTGGTAAACCATCGAAAATTGAGTGGCGAATCTCCTGAAAAAAAGGAGTTTTTCTATTTAGCACTTTTGCAACTTTTCAAGTCTTGGCGTGCAGAAGAGGAACTGCTTGGAGATTTCCTCTGTTACGAAGACTCTTTCACTGCCACCAAGGAGACCATAGAATGTCCTGCTTTTCCCAAATATGTAGAAATGTTGAATGCGGAAATCGAGCAGGAAACAACGATTGCAGCCGAGATTTCCAGAGACAGTTCTCAGGACAGTCAGAGTTCTGTTTCATTGAATCAGGATCCACTAGGAGGACCTGTTATCGAAAATGAAGCTGTTTACAAAAGAAGGGAGGAGGTGATCCAAATCGATCCAGGAGGGCGTGGTTACCACTCACATGGAGTGGAAGGGCCAGCCTTAGTCAAGGCCCTCAGTCAAAGTTATGCAAACAAAATTGACGAGGCTGTTCCTAACGGGGGCGGGGAAGTAGGGAAGGGGGTGCGGGGTTGGGTTATACAGGTATCCTGGTCAAGGAAACAGTGGTGGTAAAAAGGTATTGACCTCCCACTGGGTATCCATTATGTTGGACATGTTGGCCTCACACACCCTTGCAGGTGTCATGCTTCATCATCGGCGGTTGCTCCTCATCGGGTAGGCGGTGCAATTCCCAACGGGCTCACCTCATAGAGGGGCTCTTTGTCGGAGATCTTTTGAGTCCAACTGCCTATTGGTGAAGTGCGGGTATGGGGCCAGTAGGTTTAGTAGACAGCAATGTGTGGTTAAAATGTCGCATAGGGTACCTGAGACTATTTTATTCGGGCGGTCCCTAGTTACAGTTAAAAACGTGTATCTAGACTAGAATAGCTAGAAAAATGATGTTTCTTTATTCTAGACTAGGCTAGAGATTGGAGAGGTTGGTCGACATGTTTCTCGCTATGTACAGTGACTGCGATTCATCAGGACCTATTATTTGTTGTCTACCTTAGGAGTTGCCTAAATCAATAGTGTTGAATTATTAAACAGCATATGGGTAGAAGTATTACCTCACTGGTGATAAGTCCTTGCCTAAAGGTCAAGAATTAACTGCCTCATCAAAACTCGGCGGGTTGTATAGCGCGTGAGCATGCCTCTGTCATAGGAGGCTATGTGACTCCGCGCGGTAGGCGTGTGTCCTACCCCTCTTACCGCCGAGCTCGGGCTGGCAGCCCGCGCGGAGTCACATAGCCTCCTATGACAGAGGCATGCTCACGAGCTATACAACCCGCCGAGTTTTGATGAGGCAGTTAATTCTTGACCTTTAGGCAAGGACTTATCACCAGTGAGGTAATACTTCTACCCATATGCTGTTTAATAATTCAACACTATTGATTTAGGCAACTCCTAAGGTAGACAACAAATAATAGGTCCTGATGAATCGCAGTCACTGTACATAGCGAGAAACATGTCGACCAACCTCTCCAATCTCTAGCCTAGTCTAGAATAAAGAAACATCATTTTTCTAGCTATTCTAGTCTAGATACACGTTTTTAACTGTAACTAGGGACCGCCCGAATAAAATAGTCTCAGGTACCCTATGCTACATTTTAACCACACATTGCTGTCTACTAAACCTACTGGCCCCATACCCGCACTTCACCAATAGGCAGTTGGACTCAAAAGATCTCCGACAAAGAGCCCCTCTATGAGGTGAGCCCGTTGGGAATTGCACCGCCTACCCGACGAGGAGCAACCGCCGATGATGAAGCATGACACCTGCAAGGGTGTGTGAGGCCAACATGTCCAACATAATGGATACCCAGTGGGAGGTCAATACCTTTTTACCACCACTGTTTCCTTGACCAGGATACCTGTATAACCCAACCCCGCACCCCCTTCCCTACTTCCCCGCCCCCGTTAGGAACAGCCTCGTCAATTTTGTTTGCATAGCATCGAAAATGAAGCTGCCACTGCCATGAATGAAGTGGAAAGAGCCATGGCACATGCTCAGGAGGATGCAGTTAACTTAGAAGACTTGGAAAGACAACTCAACGTTGAGCAGAGGAAAATATATGACGAAGTTATCAAGCAAATTGATCATGGATTAAGTCATGAGAAGAAAGAGTGCTCATGTACGTCGTTGAGGCCTGTCCGACTGTACGTGAGTGGAGAAGCGGGAACTGGAAAGAGTTTCCTCATTAAAGCAATTTCATGTTATTTGAAGGAAAGGACTGAGTCATCGCTGTCTTGTGTTGTCACCGCTCCAACTGGACTGGCAGCACATAACATTAAAGGTATTACTTTGCATCGTCTACTGATGCTGCCAGTGGAGCATGATAACAAATTACAATACCACAAGTTATCTGGAGATGCTTGTTGTGAAGTTTCAAGAGTCTTGAGGAAAATGAAACTTCTTATCATTGACGAAGTAAGCATGGTTTCCAATGTCATGCTTGCCTTTGTGCATTTGAGAATGCAAGAAGTTCTTAAAACAGAGTATGATGTGTTATTTGGTGGCAAACACATCATTGTTTTCGGAGATCTTCTGCAGCTGACACCAGTGAAAGGACAACCTGTGTTCAAAATGCTCACGCATGAAGATACCAGGAAGTGCCTAGGGAGCATTGGCAACGTCAATACATGGTTAAACTTCAATTATGCTGAACTGCATGAAAATATGCGTCAGGCGAAGGATGAAGTTTACAAGAATATTCTACAAGATGTTAGAATTGGAAAAGTGACCGAGCATGGGAAAGAAGCTTTACATGCACGATTACTGTCAAATTTATATCCAGAACAAGACGTTGTGCCTGAGAATATTTTTCAGAAAATTACTGAGAAGAAATCTGGAATATGTTTGATGCCAACTCTTGCAGAATGTGCCATCTTCAACAACAAAATGTTGCATTTAGAAAACCAAGAGATTGTGAAACTGGAAGCTATTGACAGAGTAGAGCATATGGGATCAACAATTATTTTGTCTGAGAATTTGAAAACAAAATTGGATTCATTAGAGAAGACTATATCTAAAACTGCAGGTTTTGAAAAGACTCTGAATGTGTGCTTAAATTGCCGTATAATTTTAAGAAGGAATTTACATGTTGAAAGAGGTCTGGTAAATGGATCAATGGGTAATGTTGTTGATTTTGTGAAATACAGAAATAGAGGTGGAATTGAATTTTTAAAAATTAAATTTGATGGCATTGAGGAAGTACAGCTAATTGGTCGTTGCTCTGCTAGATTTTTGCTTGTAAAAGACTTATATGTTCGCCGTAAGCAGTTTCCTGTTTGCTTGGCATATGCGGTGACAATCCATAAATCACAAGGTTTAAGTGTAGACAGTGCATTGGTGAATATTGGCAGTTCTGTGTTCAAGGAGGGTATGGCATATGTGGCATTGTCACGAGTTAGAACTTTATCGGGATTGTACTTGATTGAGTGTGATGTCACAAACATTTGTGCGGATCTAGATTGTGTTAAGGAATACAATAGGTTAAGAAGAGAGTATGCGCCACATTTGCCTCAATATCCTTTGTTTGAGAAACGTGTGGTAGGCCGGAAACGAAGAAATGTGACCAATACTAGGGAGGTTGTAGCAAAAAGACGAAAAGTTGATGAACCTGAAATTATAAGCAGAAAGAAAAAGGATTCTGTTGAAGATGTTGTTGGTTTTCAATTTGAAAACAGTTCTGGTGTCAACTGCTATGCTAATGTAGTGGTTAATGTTTTGTTTTCTCTAGAAAATGTAAAAGAAGAGATTGTGGTCAATTCGGATCACAGATTTTGCAGTTTGTTAAATTCTGTGTTAGAGAAATGTAGCACTGATAGAACAAAAATAGAAAGTGTGTCTGAAATTCGAAATCTGTTAGACAGATGTTCAGGTCAAACACAATTCTCTCAAAATATTCAGCAAGATTGTCAGGAGTTTTTAATGTATATGCTTGATGTATTGCATGCTGAAGGTGTAGATGTAGATCACCTGTTTGGGCTTTCTTATCAATGGCAGCATGACTGCGAGAACTGTAGGGTATCAAGTACTACTAGTGTAGACTCAGAAAGATTTATATATTTAACTTTGCCAGACAGTAAATCAGTGTCCTTTAATAAGCTAGTAAAAGCAGCTGATCACAACATGGAGTGTAGCCAATGTAAATCTGAAATGATGTCAACATTATTTATACGAACATATGGCCAGTATGTCATTTTAATGTTCCAACGATATAGGCCTGATGGAACAAAATTGACAACTTTAATTAAAAATTTTGTGGCTTCACAGTTGTCAATATCAGGAAGGACTTTTGTAACTGCAGCAATTATATATCATGACGGTCCTTCAATAACATCAGGACATTACACAGCTTATTTAAAGTCTAGAAACGGCTGGTCATTCTGCAACGATTCTGTTTTAACTTTCAAAAAAAAATTGCCGTATGACCTTAAAAATTCTTACCTGGTGTTTTTAAAACCAAAATTTTAGGGAAAGAATCTCGGGATGTGCTCTGAGGAATTTCAAGAGGTTCTAATGGCTCCTACACGATTTGGCCTTGAGGATAAGTGTAGTACAGAGACATAAGTTATTTTTGAGTATTAAATAGTTCCTGGAAAAAAAGAAGATTTTCTTACAGAAAGTGGTGGGCACAGATTAGTTGAGGGACAACAGAGTATTTCCCAAAGCAAACGGTCTTCTTACCATAACACTTGATGTCATGGAAAAATAACTGCACTTTGAATGAGTTCAGAAAAACTGTTTCTTTTTTATAAGCTAATTCAAGCTGCGAATCAAAACATGGAGTAGAGGGAATGTAAGTCTGCAATGCTGTCTAGATTATTGGTCCAAACTTTTGATTATAATGTCATTTTAAAAATCCAAGTATATAAACCTGATGAAAGTAAGTCTTCAACTTTAATTACAAATGTTGTGGCTACACAGTCGTTGATTTTAGGAAGAACATTTGTAACTGCAGCTATTATATGGCATGATGGACATTTGACAAGATCCGCTTATTACACAGCTTATATAAAATGTAAAAAAATTTGCTGTTTCGGAAATTATTGCCATTTGACTACGATACAATGTTGCCTTTTTACTTAAAAATATTCTTACTTTCTGTTTTCAGAAAAGAGAATTTAGGGTAGGTAACTGGCGTATAATGATTCTAGGGGTTGATATAATTTTATCTACTGTTTTATATTGCTTTGTGATTAAAAGTGATGTAGAGAATTAAATAATTGTAGTAGTCATAGAGGTAGTGTAAGTCTGCTTCATAGTAAGCAGTATCAGTGTCATAGGAAATGTAGAACATGACTGAGCAAGAAGGGTAAGATATTACTAGTCTAGGATTGTGAAAGTGATCTTGAACGTTTTCTTTCTGAAAGTTGCGGAAATAGAAAATGACGGGATTTGCTTACAAGAATTCCAAGAGTTATAAATGGCTCTTACATGATTTGGCCTTGTGGAAACGTGTGGTAGAGAGCGAGAAGTCATTTATTGTATGTAACATATTTCTCAAAACGATGGAGGTTTTCTTTCAGAAAGTGGCGGGCTGAAAATAAAAACAGCACAACCGAGTGTAAGCTGTTCATAGGACATCCTTCGACGTCATGGAAAGTAAGTTACTTTTGAGGAGTTCTGATTTCTGATTGGTTATGTTATATGGGTTTTTTAAACACAATCATTTTGATTGTGTTGTTTTTTCCCCGCTGTTATATGATGAATACCTTCAAGTCACTGTTTTTAGTGAAATTTGATACATTCTGAGAACAGCAAAAATAAACCATTTAACATGTATAATTAATTCTGTACTGTTTGTATTTATGATGTACATTTAGAACTGTGTAGGAGGCATGGAGAAGGTGAGGCTTCTGTAAGTGTCATAGTTGTTGCATACAGTGCTCACATTTTACGTAGTCTTTCATATGATAGACTACATTTCCACAATGAGATACCTAAGCAAAGGAAACACAGGTGATGTGATTGTGGAATGAGCAAAAAAAATTGCACGTTTTTCTATTATATTACCTGTGTTTCCTAACATTACACATCACATTGTGTAGATGAGGTTTAGGCCTGTTCCAGGAGACAGAGGAGGTCTGACATTTGTTCAAGAGTGCAGTGGGCATGACTCACTTCGTTAGTAGGCCTGCACATGTATTATGTCCTCTATACTCTTCAACAAGCCTAAATTTCATCTGCAACCCTGAGTAGGCCTCACCTGAAACAAACGTCTGGATAGGACACACCTTATTGCTATCCTGAAACAATCATTTAAAATGTTAGGAACAGTTTTATTTTGATTGTGCACCTCTTTTGCGCTGCCATTGCGTCACTTTTGTGAGACAACAGCAGTGCAAAAGATGCACCATGTTCCAAGATAGGCCTCACTTCATCTGCATCAAGATACTGTTAGTTTAAAATGTATATCTTTAGGACTGTGTAGGGGGCCTCGAGAAGCAGAAGCTTCTATAAGTGTCAAAGTTGTTGAAAAACTGTTTGTCCTTCAATCTTTTCCCTTGTCTTTTCTAATTTTTAAATACATGTTTTAATATTTTTCAAATGTTTGTTCTCTCTTTCACAGATTGAAAGTATAAAAATAACAAGTGACTAAGTTAACGACAATTATAAGGTAAATGTTTTGTACTCTTTTCATTACATTTCTATCACATTTAACTACTATTAGTTCCACTGCTTCATTTCTTTAACCCTCACTTTCCTGCCTTTGCTACTTCCCTCATTCCTTTCTCTATTACTTACTTACTCTACTCCTTCCACTCCTTTTCTCAGTCCCTCTCTTCTCATAGTTCCTCACTCTTGTTCACTCACTCTGTCTCTATTACTCTTAGTGTCTTTGACTGATCACTCTTTCACTACTTGTTCAATATGCTTTCTCTGTGTAGTTGAAGCACACTAAGGGGCATATTATGAACACAGCCAATAAAATTATTGCTGTTTTTATCGGCAGAAAACTGCTGCAAAAGCGGTTTTAGCGGCAGTTTTCTGCCTCAAAAGCGGCTTTAGCGACACATTTCTGCCGATAAAAGCTGCAAAACTTTTATCGCCTATGTTGATAATATGCCCCTATGTTATTTACATTTCTTTGCTGTTTCAATTATTCTTTTTCAGTTACTTCTTCTTTTCTGCTTTCTGTTTTTTCTCTTTGTTATTCCACATGTTTTAATCTTATTTTGAACATTCACTCACATTCTCTAACAAACTCTTCTTTGTTATTCTTCTACTCTCCTTTTTTTCTTTCACTTCCTTATCTATTTTGTTTTTCAGAATTATATCCTCTTCCCTCTTTTCTTCGGTAAATAAATCTATTAAACAGTATCTCTGGTTTAGTCCCTATAGCTGTCTTTCTTTTAACATTACTCTCTGTTTACTTCCCTTATACTTACTCTTCTTTTTTTTTTTTTTTTGGGTTCGCTCCCGGTTCGCGTACCGGCGAGCAACCCGGGAAGCGAACCAAAAGAAATAGAGCTTGCCAGAGTGCTAAACATTCTAGCAATTTATTTATAAAGGGGAGGTAGTTCTGAAAAGAACTTCTTTTTAATGTTTTTGTTGTTTTATATATATATTTTTTTTTTCTGAACATTTTTTGTTTTTTTTGTAATTGTTGAACAGTTTTATGTTTTTTTTGTTTTTTTTGGAGGGGAAACAACAAAAAACAGGCATTGGAAAGGGCTCAACAGGAGCAAAAAAATTTTTATTTTCTGGGGCGTTTAGAGCACTTGTGGTTTTCAAATGCTCTGTTTATTAAGTTAATGCTCATATTGGCACATGAGAGTAATGTACCGCAATATAAACAGACCATCTTTATGTGGACAAAGTTTTCCTGAATGTTTGGCACTGTTTCCCGTGCCTCTGGCCCCGACAGAGATATCTGTGCCGATGTCCTGGCCACAGGAGTTGGTGGGTTGTCCTGAAGGTCACGCATCTCTGCCCGGCTGTAATTTAGTGGATGCCACCTCTGCATGTGACGGTGCATAGTATAGTTGCCGTAACTATACTTCTTTTCTGTGCCTCTAGATAAGTCCTCTTTACATATCAGGCACGTCACATATCGAGCATTAACTTTTTTCTGTCCTTCAGGAAAAGAAAAAAACTGCCAAATGAAACTAGTTTTATGATGAGATACCCGGGGCTCCTCTTGTAAAAACTGTGGTGCCTGTATTTCCTCTTCCTCTTCTTCATCCTCTTCCTCCTCTGTGTTGGTAATGAACTATGGAGGTGGTCCTCTCTTCCTATGAGGAGGTGGTGGTGGTGGTGGGGGTGCACCAGCTGAAGCTACTAATGAAGCCATTGCTCAGTGATCACAAAGGGTCTTCCTCTCACAAAGATGAAAGTCAGAGTGAGGAAAGAAGGAGGGGTTTTCATCATTTTGGAAAAAAAATAGGTCTAAACCAATGAAAAGTGTTATTTTTAGGTCACATGACCTAGCCTTACATCATTAGGAAACCAAAAGTGAAATGAACCAATGAAAAGTTTTATTAACAAGTCACATGACCTGTTACGCTTATGTTACGCGCTGCGGAACGCGCCCCGGATCGCTTCCGGGGAGCTGCGCTTCGCGCCTCGGTTCGCGCTCCGGAGCACTTCCGGGTGCGCTAACGCGGCGCGTCATAAGACGCATTACGCGGCAACGCGATACGTCGCGCTTTCGCGACGCGCCCCGGATCGCTTCCGGGGAGCTGCGCTTCGCGTCTCAGTTCGCGTACCAGAGCACTTCCGGGTGCGCTATTGCGGCGCGTCATAAGACGCATTACGCGACAACGTGATACGTCGCGCTTCCGCGACGCGTCACGATGTTGATTTCTAACGCGGCAGTTGCGCAAACGGAACGTTTACTGGTTCGCGGACCGGGTCGCGGCACCAAATTGAGCTAACGGGAAGCTTCCCGGTTCGCGAACCGGGAGCGAACAAAAAAAAATAATAATAAAAAAATTTATTAATAAACATATAAAATATATTTTTTGATTTAAAGAAGAATACATTTTACAGCTATAGATATTAGCTTTTAAAAAAACAATGAAATTCACTGAAAAAACCATAGGTTATAGACGATATATAGTTAGGAATTAGCATTTACAAAACCTTGAAAATTCACTGAAAAAACCATAGGTTATAGACCATATATAGTTAGGAATTAGCATTTAAGAAACCTTTTTTTTACTCACACAAAACCATTGAAATTCCATATATAGTTAGTTGTACTAACTATATATCGCGCACCCGCAATCCACTGCTGATCATGTCACATATTACATCATTCATGACATGGTCAGTGACATCACTGATGACATCACTGATGACATCTCAAATGACATCACTGATGACATCACTGATGACAACATCCAGTGACTGTATGTTTCTGTAAAGTTAAAATATGTCTTACATATTGAAGAATGAGTGGATGTATAAGTGTCTGGATGAAGGATTTAGTAGGTGCATGACTGACTGTATGAGTGAGTGATTAAATGTGTCTCACTGAGTTCATGGGTTAGTGACTAAACTGTCTTAATTTGTGCATCATTATGTCTGTTGTTCTGTAAACTGCTGCATGTGTTGATCAGTAGCTATATGAGTAACTATATGGGTTATTGATTGGTTGCCCAAGTATTTGTATGGGAGACTGAGTGTGTGTGTGGGTGTCTGGGAGGTGTATGACTCTGTGCATAGATGTGTGAGCAGTTGATTCACTAGATGTATGGGTTCAAAAGTGCATGTGGAAACAGCTGTATGGGCGGTTGACTGTGTGCATGAGTGTATTGGTGAGTGAATGGATATCTCAGTGCTACATGTCAAAGTAAGTACATATGTAAAACACAGTACATGTGAGAGTTGACATATATAAATAACTGTGCAAAAGAGCCAGTGAATGTGTGAGTGGCTGTATGGATCATTGTGAACTTGTATCAGGGATGGTATAAGAGAGTAAATATGTGTTAGTATATGTTTGAATAAGTAAGGTGTGTATAACTGTATAGTTGAGGAAATGGAGGTGTGATTGATTCTTTGCATGACTGACTAGGTGTGTGAGTAACTCCATGGATGAGTGACAGTCTGTGAGTGTCTGTTTGCACTGAGTGTATCTAAGGTTATATTAGAGTCTGAAGAGGTTCATCGTATTATCACATGAATGATGTCATCAGTGATGTGATCAGTAATATCAAATGAGATGTCATCAGTGATGTCATCAGTGATGTCATTTGAGATGTTATCAGTGATGTCATCAGTGATGTCATCAGTGATGTCATTTGAGGTGTCATCAGTGATGTCATCAGTGATGTCTTTTGAGATGTGATCAGTGATGTCATCAGTGATGTCATCTGTGATGTCATGTGAGATGTCACCAATGATGTCATCAGTGATGTCATCAGAGATATCATCAATGATGTCATTTGAGATGTCATCAGTGATGTCATCAGTGATGTCATTTGAGATGTCATCAGTGATGTCATCAGTGATGTCACTGACCATGTCATGAATGATGTAATATGTGACATGATCAGCAGTGGATTGCGGGTGCGCGATATATAGTTAGTACAACTAACTATATATGGAATTTCAATGGTTTTGTGTGAGTAAAAAAAAGGTTTCTTAAATGCTAATTCCTAACTATATATGGTCTATAACCTATGGTTTTTTCAGTGAATTTTCAAGGTTTTGTAAATGCTAATTCCTAACTATATATGGTCTATAACCTATGGCTTTTTCAGTGAATATATATATATATATATATATATATATATATATTCACTGAAAAAACCATAGGTTTCACACCAGTTATAGTTAGGAATTAGCATTTAAAAAACCTATGAAATTCACTGAAAAAACATCGGTTTCACACCAGTGATAGTTTTCTTGAAATTTTACTCGCATAAAACCATTGAAATTCCCACGTTATAGTTAGTTGGACTCACTATAACTTGCGCGTGCAATGCACTGCTGATGACGTCACATATTACATCACTCATGACATGGTCAGTGACATCACTCATGACATCACTGATGACACCATCCTTGTGACAGAGTGACAGACCTCCTTTCACTGTAATGTAACCCTTAAAACACATATTCAAAAAGAGAAACTACAATTTTCAAAAAAATGGAGATACCCATACCAGTAACAACAACCAATTCAATAACTCCATCATCTATATACAAATCCACTCATTCACCAACAGTTCTATATAGTCACTCATACATATACTCACCCATCATATGCAGTGACACACCTATACATCCTCTTACACACCGACAGTCATCCAAAAGATACTCTCACACATGTAAATAAACTATTGAACATCCATTTATTTGCATATACAGCTATACACACACTACCACTTTACTTCTAAGGAAACTTACACATACTTACTCTCTTAAACAATCACTTATAGAAACACATACTAATTTAAACAGGAACTCTTACAATCCCTCACTCTCACATATACTCACTTATATACACCAATATTCACATATACTAGATTAAAACATATGTAGTTACTGATAAAGACACTAGTGAGACAGTCATTCACTGACTAACACACACATATACACACTCATCCACCCATACAGTCCTGCACATATGCTGTCTTCAAAACACATACAAAGAGAGAGTCAGTCATTCATGCATGTATGTGCTAAGTAATACCCCCACCAAACCATACAAACACTCATACTGATACTAAGAAAAACATCTAATAACCCATATACATACACATGTAGCTACTCACCAACCCATGCAGCCACTTATACACAAAGTGAAACACTAATAAATATATTTACATATTTAAACATTACTCTCTAATATATGTATTCACTAAGATACACTTACAAAACCAGTTAACCAATCAATTTTTTTTTTAAAACATCCATATAAACACTTATTTAAACATTTATTCTTTCATCAACTTTTACATATACATATATAACACATATTTAGTTTTTCGGAAAGACACACATTCACTGGATGGTGCACGTACCGGGGCGCGAAAATAGATATATATATTTTTTTGAACCTAAATTACTCAAAATCCTCTGGAGCACATATCTTGAGACATAGCAAAGGCACATCGGGCTACCAGTCCCTACAATTTTGCCAAGTTTGGTGGGAATCCATTCAGCCGTTCGGGCTAAAAGTGAGTCCAACCGCCCTATGGAAATTAACATGGGGAAAACACGTTTTGGGACCCCCCTTTTATCTCGGCCCCCGCTTGACGAATCCCCCCCAAACTTTCAGGGAAGGAGCAGAGCTGAGCGGGCCATCTTCTTTAAGAAATTCGCGAAGATTCGTCCACCAGCGCCAAAGGTATTCCCAATAGAATGTTGCGAGTTTTCCAATGGAAAACAATCCTAACTATAACTACCTACTGGCGACCGCCAGTAGGTAATATATATATATATATCTATATATCTATAGATATATAGATATATAGATATATATATATATACACACACAGACAGACAGAAAATGGCAGAACGAGAACAATTTACAACTTCACAAATGGAAAAACTACTTCTGTGCTACAAGTAACTGGAAACAAAACCCATTGAAAATGTAGTAAGTATTACTCTAATTCTTGCTATGGGAGAGCCACTACAGTAGAAACACATGTAGTCAATGTTAGAGAACACAACCATTCCCCCAAATTGACTGAAATCAAGGTCAGAGATGCTCTAGAAACAATCACAGAAGCAAGTACTACCTCCCAACAGACTAGTAGCTAAATACTATGAACGTGTTAACTACGGTTCCTGAACATGTCATAGGACAACTACCATCCATCCCCACTTTAAAAAGATTAATTACCAGGAGGGCGCTAGGAGGGGTGTGACCCAGATGGACGCTCAAAGCTGAGGCTCCGGTGATCCTGGCCATAAATAATCAACAATTATGCACGACCACCAATAAAATGCACCTGACGTGCCGGGATAAACTCCGGAGTGCTGCAGGATTCTACTGACGTCCCGAGATATTCTGGCAGCTGCAGTGCAACAAGGCAAAGCTAACACAAGCCAGTACGACTGCTGCAGAGTACACTATGGACCTCTGAGGAGGGCACATCACCTAATTGAGCCCACGGCTGCACACGAGGAGTGGGCCGAGCCCACAGCGAGTCCCCCGCTCCGTGATCTGTAGAAGATATATGGGGGCTACGAGACTCCGACGCAGCAGACCAGACCTTGATGTACCCTCCCCCGGCTGCCTAACTAGCTGAGGTTTTGTTTTGAGGCCAGGAAGTGAAGAAATACATGCAGCAGATAACGCTTCCCCTGCCAGGCTGACAGAATGGATACCATGACGGGACTGATGCGCCCCCCCCAGCTTCTGCACCGCAACTGATGGGCACATCCAGTGTGACTGCATGTTGCCTACAAAGGGAATCAACATCTCTTCCAGAACCGACAACAGTCTGAGTACTTTCTGGAAAAACATATATGCTCGTCGCCAGGCGATGCCCGCAGCCGATCACGGTCCTTATCTTCCTCACCAGTAGCTAAAATAAACTGAACTGACAGATGGCCAACAGTGTTCGGTCGCTATAGACTGCACAATTCCTAAGTACATTTACTCTATCTAATTCACAAGTCGACGTGAGCTTCAGACCAGTATGGAACATCTGGCGAGGTAGCAAAGTTGCCTCCAGCATGGTCTGATGGATGGAAAAGGGCACTCTCTGCACGGAGCAGAAGTGCCCTTGCTATTTCTCCTTTTTTATTGCAATATTCTTACTGTAATGTGTTTACCTTTATTTCATTGTTATTAAGTGGTTCAGATTTTAGCTAAAGGCCCGGATGCCCCCCTCGCTCCCACACACCTCCCCTAGTTGGATGTCACTCTCTCTGATCATTGGGGCAACTGGGATAGAGGGCTGTCACAATTCCCCCTAGTGACACCTCGGTGAGAGATCCCCCTTGAATCACCTCTTTGTTGTCAGCACAGTCAGTAATGATGGCTGTGCATAAGAAGAAATGTTATAATTGGGGATGTTGGTGTGGCAGGGGGTGGGATGGGGAACACGTTTGTTAAACTGCATAGCGAGACAAAAACACCATAAATTGTCTCCCCAAACTTAAGAGATGATGAGAAATGTTAGAACACTGGTCAAAATTCATTGCATCACTTAGAATGTAAGGGGGTTAAATAACCCTCATAAAAGGCTACACTTTTTAGCATACTTGAAGAGACACCTAATTCAAATAGCACTCCTACGGGAGACCCGCTTTGACCAAGCTTCGCTGCCCGCTGTACTCCACACCGCTGCTTCTCATCGTATTCTAAGTACGCACGTGGGTTGGCGATCTTCATCCTGAGAAACATGCTATTTGTCTCTGCAGGGTCGATAATGGACCAACAGGGCCGATATTGTATGGTGTGGGGCCATATAGGTTCCTATGTAGTTACCATTGCTAACTGTTACGGCCCCAAAGTAGATGATCGCCAAATTTTTACTACCTTGTGGGGAAAAATACTCTCTATCGGAACAACTTATGTTCTTTGGGGAGGTGATTTCAACCTCACAGTCTTGCCCTACATGGATAGATCACACCCTACTGCGCAGCACCACACTCCTGTACAGACTCTACTAGCAGGGATCATTACAGATAATTACCTCCTTGATGCATTGATATAACTACATCCCACCAAGAAAGAAGGGACGCACTACTCAGCAGTACACTCGACGTGGAGCGAGAATCAACTACTCTCTAATTACCAAAGGAATGGGACTCTGGGTAGAACAGACCGCTCAGAGTGCGAGAACATATTTCGAACATTGCCCAGTGAAATTGACACTTTTGGTCTCAGGACAAGTATCTCCATATAGCAAATGGCGATTAAGCCCGGAGATTCTATTAGACCCAGTCTTCAAAGAGGAAATAGGACAAGCGATACAGGAACTTTTCGAATGTAATATCAACACCATCCCCAAAATCACCATGGTGTGCTAAGGATTTAAAGTTACCATGTGTGGTCTCTGTATTGCAAAGGGCAGGGAATATTGAGGGATATCCGCACACAACTTAATAAACAGGAGAGGGATATAAAAGAGATAGAGCAAAAAGCAAGTGAACCAAACAGTGTGGGACATACGAAAGCCACTTTGCGAGACAAACTCACAGACTACAAGGAAAAGGGTGACTGAGACTGTAAGTTTAGAAGTAATTATCATAGAGTCAGTGCTAATGGGAAGGGGATCGCCCAGGGACGGTCATTGCTGACTGCATAAGACAACATATGTTTTCCAACTTTGTAACAGAATTATACGACTCTTAAGGAAACATACACAGGGAAGCTGTCGACTTACTAAATATATTCCCAACATACTACACCACCCTTTATACCTCACAAAGGACAGAGCCTCTTGACCTTTTGCACTACCTTGCAAACACCGCATTGGCATGGTGGGGACTTTCTTATGGCTGAGCTTGAAATGGATGAATCACGACAGCAATCATTCAGATGGGCTCAGGGAGGTCACCTGGATCGGACAGACTGCCGGTAGTATTTTACAAGACATACATCATCAATTAGCCCCCATGCTCAAGAAGGTGTTTGAGGAGGCATACGAAGATGGGCTGCTCCTAATGAAAATGAGGGAGGCTATGATTACTTCTCTACTGAAGCCAGGTAAGCCGTCAGAACACTGTGGTCATACCGGCCATTCTCGTTGATAAACTGCGATATTAAAATTCTTGCTTCGGTATTTCAAACAGGCTAAATGTACTGATGGACAGATTGGTGCTGCCTGACCAGTCTGTGTTTATCCCGGGTAGAGCCACATCACCCAATCTTCGAAACCTGTTCGCGGTTTTACAGGACATAGACCCGGTATTGCTACAGTGGCTGTATTTCTTGATGCCACCAAAGCATTTGACTCTGTGGAGTGAGATTTTCTCAGTGGTATACTACAGGACATGGGAATTCCCCCTGACTTTTAAAGATGGATAGAGTTCCTGTATCATAAAACTATCGCCACTGTCCTTCTTGGTACCCGTTTACCCCCATTTGCATTCACAAGTGGCACAAGGTAAGGCTGCCCACTTTCACCCATTTTATTTGCGTTAGCCTTTAGCTGCTAAATTTAGACAACACTACAAAGACTAAGCATTAGCATGCCCCTCCAGACATATCCAAATATCTTTATACGCAGATGACATCACTCTTTATGTGAAAGACCCTCAGGAGAACCTGAACCCCCTGCTATGAGAGCTCATGAAGTTTGGAGAGTTCTCTTATATACACATTATTTTGAAAAAATCAGGTATATTCCCTCTCACAGATGAAGTCACGCCCTAAACCCTTGACTGCCCATTAGAATGGAACAAGGCGGAAGTTAAATACCTAGGGATAAAAGTGTTAAGGGATAAGAGTGCACTGATGCGCATTAACTACGGTAATGCCATAGACACTATAGAAGACTCTGTATCCTTCTGGATTGCAATGCCGCTTTCTATGGAAGAACAGATATTGTTAATAAAAATGGTCATACAATTGTGAGCTTTCCTCAAGAGGATATCATCATAGTAGCCAGTGACTTTAATCTGCATTTAGACCCACTTATTGACCGTCAATTCAAATGTAGATACCAGCCCACACGTTCGCACGAGGTTCTCAATAAAATTTGCTACAAGTTTAATCTTAAAGACTCATGGCGCCTCCAGCACCCAGACAAAAGGGATTATACATTTTATTCAGCACTGCATAATTTCTATACTAGGATTAACTACATTTTCAATTCAGCCACATACACACATCTTACAGACCAAAACGGATATAGCCCCTTAACTAGTATCAGACCACTCTTGCATTAACACCAAATTAGCAGGTACTCACTCCTTTCCTCCTCCTAAAAGGTTGCTATTTAATGATGAGGTACTCTCTGATCTAGTAGACAAATACAAGATTGAATCTGCTATTCAGGACTACATAAAATATAATGCTGTCCCAGAAACAGACACATTCATACTGTGGGATGCACTAAAGGTGACCATCAGGGGGGTCCTCTTTGGAATTAAAGTGAAGATTAATAAAAAACTAAATTTAGAATTAGATACACTGGGAAAATAAATTAAACACCTGGAAGCATCGCCTGCCGAGGTGTTAGACAACAAAGATACCCTAGACAAACTTGTTAAGAAAAAATATGAATATAACAAAATTGTGAGTAATGGAGCGGGATGTATGTATGTATGTATGTATGTAGCTGGCAAACTATTAGCCTCGTACCTTAAACACAAGCGGAGACAGATCACTTTTTCCTCGATTAAACACTCCAATAATAATATCCAAATGAATCAAAATTAGATCCTGTGCGCCTTCCATGCCTACTATGAGGATCTATATAAAAGTAAACAAACAGTAAACTCGGAAGAATGCACCAGATACTTAGACTCACTAAACCTACCGAGACTGTCAGAGGCAGAGAATACAGCACAAGGGAAACCCATCTCTGAAAAGGAATTAACAATCTCTATCAAATCTCTTAAAAACAATAAAGTCCGGGCCCAGATGGCTTCTCAGCCTCCTTCTACAAGGCATTCGGTGGGTCCCTTCAACAAACCTTATTAAAAGTATTCAATACCATAGCTAGAGAGGGACGTACATCGAAATCAATGAGAGAAGCCAATATTATCATCATACCGAAGGAAGGGAAAGACCCTCCTTTACCAAAAAACTATAGACCAATCTCATTGATCAATGTGGACTGTAAAATATATGCCAAAATCCTACCCATGAGACTGAATGAGGTTCTCCCTAAATTAATCAGTAGCTCCCAGGTTGGCTTTCTCAAATACCGAATGTCGACTGATAACACTAGGCTATTGTGTCACATACTTGAGCAGGCAAATATTACATCTATCCCCTCTATCGCCATCACCCTGGATGCAGAAAAAGCGCTTGACAGAGTGTTGTGGTCATTCTTGAGACACTGCATGCTGTCCTTTAACCTAGGTGGTTCTTACAACGACATGGATATGGCTATGTATTCAGATCCTACCGCCTGCATAGCGATCAATGGAATCCTCTTGGATGCCTTCACACTAGAAAAAGGAATCAGGCAGGGTTGCCCTCTCTCCCCCTCCCTATTTCTCCTAGCTCTAGAACCACTAATTCAAGATATCAAGGGCAATAATGAAATAAAAGGAGTAACTTTTGGGGATTTTCAAGTGAAACTTGCCGCGTATGAGGATGATATTCTTATAGTCAAGGAGGACCGAATCTCAAACATTAAGGCCCTGATGCATACCATAGAAATGTACTCAACCCATTCTGGGTAAAAGTTAAACCAAGCCAAATCTGTAGTTAAACCCCTGAACATCCACTGTACCCATGAGGCACTGGGAGATTCGGGTCTTACATGGCAGCCAGGATTTATCAAATATCTGGGGATAGAATTCGATAGCACTATCTTAGAGTCACTCCAATGAAATTAAGCTAACACCCTGGGGAAAATCAAAGCTCTCCTTGAGGCATGGTCCCCAAGATTCATCACATGGTGGGGTAGGATTGAGACCATCAAGATGATGGTTACGCCCCTAGTGAACTATTTAATAACCATGCTCCCCCTCAAACTGTTGGAGGAATTCCATCACTATTTGAATATCCTGCTCTCAAATTGTTTATGGATAGGGAAAAGGGCCAGAATTGGTCTGAAGAAACTCAGATAAGACAAATCCATTGGTGGGGGCAACCTAGTGGACTTCAAACTTCATCAGACAGCATTCTTAGCAAAAGCACATTGGCTTGTCACACCGGAGTAGTACACCCCAGTCTGGCTATTAATTGAAAAATCATTACTTAAAAACCTCGCCCCAGCAGCCCTTCTAACCTCAAACTTCATCAACGTCACTTTCTCAAAATCCATATTTAAAAACACAAATTCTGCACTACTGAAAGTGGATAAAGAATTAGACACCAGCAATTGAAGATCTAATCTTGAGTCCCTTTGGGATAATCATGAAACTTTATACAAAGGGAATACGCTAGACAAGGAAACCTGGATTGATAGAGGTATCTTTTCTCCATACCAACTGTTTGACTCAGCTTTCCCCTTAACTTTAAAAAAAACACGCTATATATAACCTCTACCCATTGGAATTTTAGAACTTCTTAAAAATAAAGGCAGCTCTGACGAAAGCTAAACGTTTGCCCTTACCACCCTCCCTGCCACAATACATGGCGAGAATAAATAGATTAGGGCATCAGGTTTCTTGGATCTACAAATTAATCCTCCCACAACAAACTGCCCTCAATAGGAAGCTTATATACTTCTGGTATTCGCATTCCTCGTCCCCGATCTCTGAGGCTGACTGGACCAAAACTTGGAGCTCTGTCTCGAGGAGTAACATCTCACATGCCCTTTCCCAGACAAAGTTCTGGCTTCTAAGTAAGGCCTACTGGACACCAGCCCAGTTATATTCACACAATATTCGATAAGACCCTGCTGGAAGTGTAGTGAAGAGATAGGAGACCTAGCCCATCTATTACTGTTCTGCAAATGTGTGGAACCATTTTGGGACACCGTTTTTGGCTTCACATCAAGGGCCCGATGTAGGTCGGTCGGTAACGGCTGAAAATCGGTATTTTCGGCCGTTACCGATCGGTATCGAGCCATCGAGATGTAGCAGTCCAAAAACCGCCCAAATCGGTGATAATACCAATTCGGAAAAGTTACCGATTCGTTAGAATACCGAATCGGAAAATACACAGAATCGGTAAATATACCGAATCGTTAACAAACCGATTCGGTAAAAATAGGGAATCGGAAAAATCACCGATTCGGTAGAATACCGAATCGGAAAAAACACAGAATCGGAAAAAAATACCGATTCGGTAAAGTCACCGATTCGGTAAAATTACCGATTCGGTGTAAATCCGATTCTGTGTGAAAAACTGAAGATTGAGATGTAGGAAAGCTCTGAAATACCGAATTAGCTTCAAATTCGGTATTTAAGAGTCTGTAGTTACCATAGATTGGAATCAGGTGGTAACCAGGTGCAACCTATAAAAATGGACCCAAAATGCAATTCTTCTTGCACCATGGCGGCATTGTATGTCATTGCAAGATGGCTACGGCTACAGCAGGAAGGAGAGAGGGAATGGCTGAGACAGGAGCAGGTGTATAGACAGCGGATCACCCTGTTCATGCTGACAGATGCAGAGATCCTACAGAGGTACAGGCTGGACCCAGAGACCATCTTAGAGCTCATTAGGGACCTCAAACCCCTGTTGCAGCACACCACCCCAGGGCACACGCAATCCCAGTGCACGTGCAGGTGCTATACAGCCTACACCTGCTTGCGTCTGGCAGCTATCAAAGTGTAGTTGCTGTGGCAGGAGGGGTGACCCAGAGCTGCCTGTCAAGGTTCTTCCACAAGTTCCTTGATGCCATGATACAAAGGATGGACCAATACATTTCCTTCCCTGCAACCCATGCAGAACTGGTACAGACAAAAGCAGACTTCTACCAGATGGCAAGATTCCCCCACATCATTGGCTGCATAGATGGCACACAGATTCCGATTTGCCCCTCCTGCTGACACGGAATACGTATACCGCAATTGGAAGTCACGGCACACCATAAATGTGCAGGTGATTTGTAATGCTAAGTGTGTCATCACTGACCTGGTTGCAAAATTTCCAGGGAGTACCCACGACTCCTACATCTTTCAAAATAGCGGAATTTATGCACGGCAGGGGAATTCGGTGAAGGATACCTCCTAGGTAAGACACAGTGTCAGACCCCCATAACCTAAATAGCAGTGTGAAGTACATGTATGCATGTGAGTAATGTTACCCCTTTTCCTTCTAGGCGACAGTGCATATGCCCTCCGCTCATTCATTCTCACCCCCTACCTCAACCCCTCAACACCCAGCCAAAGGAGGTATAACCGTGTGCACAAAAGCACAAGGAATGTAGTAGAACGGACCTTTGGCATCTGGAAAAGCAGGTTCAGATGCTTGCACAAGAGCGGAGGTGCAAGGCAATATACCCCCATCACCTGCTGCAAGATGATTGCTGTCTGTGCAATGTTGCACAACCTTGCGGTCAAGAAGGGCACAGAGGTAGAGTTGTCTGACTACGAGGACCCTGACGATGACATTGCTGTGCCACAAACACAACCTGCTGGAGTGTCAACACCAAGTGATGGCAGGTTCTGACGTGAGGAAATAACATACAACTATTTCTGAGTGAGTACAGATGCACAGACACGTTATGGATGTGAAGAAATGCAAAATTTAAATTTTTGGTACAACGTTACAGCACTGATGTGCAACAAATGAAATTATTAACTACAATGTGGGGACAGGGAATGGGCCGGGTTGCCTCACCCACACTGGCAGTGTCATTTCCTGCTGCGCTTTGCAGACCCACTGGGATGCGGCTCCCCCCCTTCTGCATGTCCGGCTGCTTCTGCGGAGCGCCTGGAGCTCCGGCGCAGCTCGGACACTGCGCTGGCCGGACTGCTGCGGCTGCTGCTGTTCCCAGCCTCGGCCACGTCCAGGGCAGGATTCACCACTACGTTGGATATGAGGAGTGTCTCCATGGCACTGGTGATGCGGGCCATGCCCCTGGTCACCTCCGCAGTGTTTTGAGTGAGGCACTGTTCCATATTTGCCCCTCGGCGGCATAGCAGGGCTGTTGCTGCGGCAAGACAGTTAATTGCCCGGTTTTGTACACGGGCATCCCTGCGCCTTGTGTGCTCATTCTCCTCCATCTTGGCACACAGCTGTGTTATGGCAGTTGTTATGCGACCCATTCCTGTTGCAATTGCCCGGTTACTTGCCACAAACTCAGCAAATCCATTTGTCATTTCCCCCATCTGCAGGTTATGTTCACGCAATTGCCGGTGGCAAGCGAGGATGGACTTGGCCTGCATCCGCTGGATCCGCACCATGCTCCCCTCAACCCTTGGAAGACGGTGCCCTCCCGTGATGGAATTGCGCTGCTGGAAGTGCGTGGGCGGCGGAGATTGGTGCTGGTCTGCTGGGTGGCCTGCTGTGCCACAGGTGTCACAGGTGTGGGTGCTGGTGCCTGACCCGCAGCTCCCTCCATGATGGTCAATGGGGCCTCAATACTCCTCCTGGCTGGAGCTGTGGCAGGTGCTGGCTGGGACCGTGTGGGTGAGTTCTCTGGTGAGAACTGCAATGGTGGGGATTGTGACAATTGGGGGGATTGGTGAAATAAGAGGGCATGTCCTGAGTCATCCTCATTGGCCATGGCACTGCTGTCCTCCACCTCCTGCGAGGCATCCATGCTGCTTGGCCCTGCCACCGCAGTGTCCGCTGAGTTTGACAACGCGAGTACATCATAAGGGCCCGCGATCACGCATTGCGGAAGTAAACAAAGCCGAACTCGTAGAAGTGGCGCGCAGCTGACTTCTGGCGGGAGATTTGATCAGCTTGCTTTTCCGAAATTGCAAAAATTGCAATTCTGTTTCAGATTGACATTTGGCCGCACTTTTTGGTGCAAGGAGTCCATTTTGAAGGGGGGGTGGGAGGAAGGAAGTGCCCCAGAGAGTCTCCAACTTCCTGTTCCTGTCCAGCAGGCTCCTCCCAGTGCTTTGTCCATGTCCTGGTCACTTTTAATTTGGATCTGGAGCTGGAAGGATTACTTTTTTTGGCGCTGCTGGATATTTGTATTTGAGGACTTTTTGGACTTTGGAGTTTGGATCATTTTTGGACTTGAGATTTTACAAGTAAGTTGGTGTTGTTTGTTTGGAGCATTGAAGTTGCTGCAACTACAGTTTTAAAACTTTTTTCGCAACTTTAAAAAAGTATATATTGTGGGTAGCCACAGTATCCAGTAGGCCCATGGTTAGTCATGGGTGCATGATACAACTGTTTCTGTGATTTCTTTAACTTAATTCTCATTTATGTCATGGAATTTTAGCTCACTGTTATGTGTTGATTTTTAGTTTTAATTTTGGGGTGCCTGTAAAGCCTCACTAGCCAGTAGGCCCTGGGGTAGTGAGTGGTGCATGGACCAAGTCTTTCTGTGGGGTGTCTTTAATTTAGACATCATTGAGGGCATGGATGGCATTGGATTGTGGTGATTTGTGTGTGTGTTTTTTGACTTTTTGGGGTGTTGTTGGGGCCTGGCCATGTGGGTGGGGGCCATTTAGAGGCCTGGTCCAGGCAGGACCTGGCCATGTGGCTGGGGGTCAAGGGTCCATTTTGAAGCCAGGCAGTGTGCTCAGGCCTGCACCCAGTTTGCCTTGCTTTCTTCCATTAGGCCCAGGCATACTCAGTGGTGCATGGACCAAGTCTTTCTGTGGGGTGTCTTTAATTTAGACATCATTGAGGGCATGGATGGCATTGTATTGTGGTGATTTTTGTTTGTTTTTCGACTTTTTGGGGTGTTTTGGGGCCTGGCCATGTGGGTGGGGGCCATTTTGAGGCCTGGTCCAGGCAGGGCCTGGCCATGTGGCTGGGGGTCAAGGGCCCATTTTGAAGCCAGGCAGTGTGCTCAGGCCTGCACCCAGTTTGCCTTGCTTTCTTCCATTAGGCCCAGGGGTACTCAGTGGTGCATGGACCAAGTCTTTCTGTGGGGTGTCTTGAATTTAAACATTATTGAGGGCATAGATGGCTTTGGATTGTGGTGATTATGTGTGTGTTTTTTTACTTTTTCTGGTGTTGTTGGGGCCCAGCCATGTGGGTGGGGGCCATTTTGAGGCCTGGTCCAGGCAGGGCTTGGCCATGTGGCTAGGGGTCAAGGGCCCATTTTGAAACCAGGCAGTATGCTCAGGCCTGCACCCAGTTTGCCTTGCTTTCTTCCATTAGGCCCAGGGGTACTCAGTGGTGCATGGACCACGTCTTTCTGTGGGGTGTCTTGAATTTAAACATCATTGAGGGCATGGGTGGCATTGGATTGTGGTGATTTCTTGTGTGTTTTTTTTACTTTTTGGGGTGTTGTTGGGGCCTGGCCATGTGGGTGGGGGCCATTTTGAGGCCTGGTCCAGGCAGGGCCTGGCTATGTGGCTGGGGGGCAAGGGCCCATTTTGAAGCCAGGCAGTGTGCTCAGGCCTGCACCCAGTTTGCCTTGCTTTCTTCCATTAGGCCCAGGGGTACTCAGTGGTGCATGGACCAAGTCTTTTTGTGGGGTGTCTTGAATTTAAACATCATTGAGGGCAAGGATGGCATTGGATTGTGGTGATTTTTTTTGTTTTACTTTTTGGGGTGTTTAACTGATGTTCCTCTGGCTTTCATTGCTTTGAGGTGCACAAGAGAACCACCAGTGCCAGGAAGAAATCCTGCAGCGTTGTGTGCAGCACAACGTCACGTGACATCACGTGTGGCCACAGACAAGACAACTCTGCAACTCGTGCAACTGCGGCCTGCTGTTCTGACATCTGAAGAAGATGGCCCCAAAGAAAGGTGGCCGTAGCGCCTCAGCGAAAAAAGTTGCCAGTGCCACTGCCCGTAAGAAGGAGCAGAAGAAGCAAGTGGCACCACCTACCAAGGAGACTGGTGTGCCCACCGACACCTTTTTGGGGAGAAAAAAACTATGCCTGCAGCAGCAGCGGTGTCCGCCGGGGACCAAGCTGGAAGCAGCACCTCCGCCTCATTGGGCTCAGTGCCACCACGCCAAGTTAGGTCCAAGACCATGAGTGCTGCTGAGGCAGCCACTTTACTTTCTCAATCACCATCGACCAGTGATGTTGGCTCACCACAAGAAAGTACCATCCAATCAACGCCGGGTGTAAGTCAGCTGACGAGTGTTCAACAACCACAGCCGCAACGACAACCACAGGTGTAACTAGTACAAGCGCAAATACATGCGCAAGGAGAGGCGCAAGGAGAGGCGCAAGGAGAGGGACAAGGAGAGGCGCAAGGAGAGGTGCAACTAGAGGTTCATGGAGCGGCAAAACTGCCTACAACACTTGTTCCTCCAGAAGTAGGGGCACATGAGGAAATTGATATTCAAGCAGAGGTATCATCCGAGGAAGCCACTCCTCCTGATGATAATCAGTTGTCTTCCAGATCCCCAGCAAGAAAAAGGTCATGGAGGGCTGCTACTACTACTACTACAAGTTCTTCTTCAAGTCCCCTTCATTCTGATTACCTTGATCTTGATTGGAACCCACAAATGCAGTCTGAGAGTGAGGCACACCATGAGCGGACAAAGGTAGCTAAGCCTAAAAGGAAGGTTCCCGCAAGGCTTCCACTTATGGGTGATGACGACGAACATGAAGTGGTGTCTTCTGCTACTGATGAACAGTCTGACGATGGCCCAGTCATCACAGACGTCACTCCAGTCCAAGCGGGCATGCAGCAGACAGACAATCTCACCCTATCCCAAATGGCTGCTGAGCGGGATGTGGGCGGCGTGGCACTGGTACCACCACCAACGCAGTTAACTACAACACCAACATGACCTACAGCTTCCATATTTTTTAGTCAGAAGGGCCGTCAGGGACCTCCTTTCAGCACGACCACCATTACCTCAAGTAGTGGTGCTGTAAGTGAACAACAGAAACGAAATCAGCCATGCCCATCCTCCACTTCATCTGGCATTGAAACTCAAAGTAGCACCTCCACCACAAGCAGACTTCTCCAGTCCCCAGTTTGGGACTTCTTTACTGTTAGCCAAAAGGCAGAAAACATGGTCATTTGTTCGATTTGTAGACAAGCAGTTAGTCGGGGTAAGCTTGGTACCAACTATGGCACCGGAGGCCAGAGAGGCCATCTAAAAAAACACCACACTATCGAGTGGGAGGCGCACCTTAAGAAGATCCAGGAAGCCAAAAGAAAAACAAATCCAAATGTATCCATTGATATTGAATCTGGTGATGATAAGGGGCTGATCGTACAGGGGGGAAGTCAAGAACCGACCGACAAGAGTGCTGCTCACACCATCCACCTGACAACAGACATGTAGACCAGTTGCCAAGCCCTTGATTACATGTACATCACTGCACACTGGGTCTCTTTTGCAGGGGTTAGAGACAAGATAAATGCAGGTGTTGACCCGGACACAGTTTTTCAAGCTACTCGGAAACATGCAACAGTAGCCATGTTTGCCATGGAGAAAACTCATACTGCACTTAACCCTTTGGAGGAGTTTGATAGGAAGGTCTCTGAATGGCTGCATCCAAGAAATCGCATAGTTAGTTATGTTTCCACGGATAATGGCAGTAATATAGTTAAGGCCATGCAGGATGGTGAGTACTTCAGAGTGCCGTGTTTGGCGCACAGTATTAACATTGTGGTGCAAGATTTCTTGAAAAAAGAAAACACAGTCAGCAAGTTACTGACCACCTGCCGAAGAATCTGCACACATTTCAGCCAATTTTTTAAGGCCCGGAAGCAGCTGAGGAGCATTCAACATGAACCTAGACTGCCAGTCAAAGGACTCATCCAGGAGGTGGCAACACGTTGGAACTCAACCTTTTACATGCTTGAGCGTCTGTCTGAGCAGTGGGGGGTAATAAATGATTATGTCTATAAACTGGGTTCTACTATGAAAGAAATGAGGCTAGAGTTGGAGGAATGGAAGCTAGTTGCAAGCCTGACAGACATGCTTCGTCCTTTTGAGGTCTTCACGCGTGAAGTCAGCAGGGAGCACTGTTCTTTGGGCAAAGCTAGCCTATTATTGGTCATGCTAGAGCACCAACTGAAGGCGGTGTCTTCAATGTTCCAAGATGATGCTGAAAAGCAAGACGCATATCAGTTGGAGGAGAGGTTATGAAGCTGCCAATTGACAATGAAAAGCTTAAAAACATACATATAGAACAACATTACATCATTTGTGCCACTATTCTGGATCCACGGTACAAAAGGCAGTGGCCAACAAAGCATTCATTCCTTTTGATGAAGCAGATGTTTCAAAGTACAGACATTGGCTAGCTGTGTCAGCCACTCGGTTCGAAAAAGAGCAGCAGAAAATTCAAGGAGCCGGCAGAAGTACAACTGAATCAGCAGGCCATCCGGCGTCAAGTTCCACTTCGGAATCTGTTGCCGAAGGGAGTCACTTTCCCTCACAGCCGTTAACGACACCAGCAACTGTATCATCATCCTCAACTGCACCAGGCCCAGCCATAAAATTGTCGGAAGCAGATTGGCTAACTCATCAAGGGTTTGCTTGTTCCAGTGCTGCAAAGGCCACAGATGCTACGCAAAGTGGAGCAACCCTGGAGAACCTTGAGTCGATGGTGCAGGCCTATCTGGATGACCCAACACAGGTCTTTGTTAATCAGAACCCATTGCTGTATTGGTATAGGAAAAGGCCTCTATGGCCACTGATCACCAACCTGGCTCTAAATTATTTGTCTTGCCCACTCGCAAGCGTGTCTTCTGAGCGTGTTTTCAGTGCTGCTGGTGCCGTTGTAACATCAAAAAGGACCCGCCTCTCGCCCAAAAATTTGGAGAGGTTAACACTGATCAAGATGAATCAGCACTTCATACCACCAGATTACAAAATACGTGAATGTACGCAGGAAGAAGAGGACACCGACTTAGGTGACAGAAGTTCTTCTCTGTTAGCTGAACTACTCCCGTCTCAATTCATAGAGTTTGAGGACGAGCTCTACTTCCCTGACACCGAGGCCTGAAAATGACTTTCTTTTTTTCCGTCCTCATTCACTTTTATTCCTGTGTGTCTTCCTTTGTTTTGCAACTTTTACCACAACAAAACTCTAATCACCTAATCACAACAAGTCCGTCAGCAGCACTGTCTTCATCTTCTTTTCCTTATTGATTTGAAGGTGCCGCAGTCTGCATTTCTGAGGTTCACAAGTTCACAACTCAATCATGCTCCTCTATCCTCCTCCTCCAGACTCCCCCTATCCATTTCCCTCAAGGCAGATGGATGGATTACGAAGAATAAATAAACTTTGTCTTCGTAGACGAGTCCCCTCAAGTGGGACTGAAATTACTGACTGACTACATGCTTGCTGATTGCTGACAGAGTTACCTCTGAAATTGACAGGAGTGGCTGCCCTGTGGGCCCTCACTTTCCGAAGAAGATGCGGACAAAAAGTAGAACAGGTAATGAATAATGAGAAGATGGCATGCAGTGGACAGCAATGGCTGTCTGTCTCTGATTAAACCAATTGCTGTTTGTTTTTTGTGCATGAAATGAATCATATGTCTGGTCTTAGTTATTATTTAATCTTTTACACAGTAATTGTAACTCATGTCTACTACTCAGGTTTTTTTTACCTTGTTTAATTCAAATTGTACTTCAACTTCAGGGGCCACTATGTTGCATTTTCCAATATGCAAAATGTGTGTCCTTAGAGTGGACTCACTTGCCAATATACCATGACGATTGATTAAATAATATATATTTTTTCTTTACAGTCACTCACAGGGATGGATGGATCATCAGCGTCGGTTTACGGAAGAACTATGGCCAATTCGTGAGTGGCAAACAGGTAAACCAGTCTACAACAACTACTACAGTAGAACTACATGTCTGTCTATTTGTGGTATGTAGTGGTTGAGGGCGAGGCAGTGTACTGTTGTTGTTATGCCAGGCAGAGTCCACTCCACTCCAGACAGCAATTGGGGCTTTGTGGCTTGCTGCATACAATTAGATATGCTTTGTCTGTCTGACAAAGAGCCTAGGTATGCTACATCAGGTTGCTTCACTCAGTGGTGCCTGCCTTGACCGTCTGCATGGCCCTGCCTCAAGCTTGGGCCAAACATCCATTATGTTTGCAAAATTTGCTGTTTTTCGGTTTTTCGCGAATCTCGCAAAATTACAGAAAATTCACAAATTCTTGAGCGGAACGGATTTTTGGCCCATGCTTGCGGCAGGGCCATGCAGACGGTGAAGGCAGGTACCGCTGAGTGAAGCATCCTGATGTAGCATACCTAGGCTCTTTGACACAGACAGATAAAGCATATCTAGGGTTTAGGGTTCAGTGCGATTTACTAGGGTTTTTGGGTTTAAGCTGGTAGGGTTCCCGCTGAGTCTAGGGCTCAAGGCCCGATGCAGGCTCATTCATAATGATGTTGGTAAGGTTTTAGGGGGGTTTGGCGCTCTTTGGTCCAGAATTGGCAGAATTTTGGCCTCTTTTGGTGTTTTGCGGGCGCGTGTGTTTCGGTGAAAAGTGAAAACTAGTTGTAGACCTTCTTCTTATTCTTCAAATGTCGCAGTGGTTCGATTTTGTCCTGCCTTGCTGAGATTCTTGGGAATCGCTGGAACAAGTGTCCAGGTAAGTTTCAAGAGGATCGAAGTAGTGGCAGTGCTGAAAACAGCAATTTTTTGTGAACAGCGCAATTTGCCATGTTTTGGATATACCAGTATTGCATGTTTTGGGGGGACTGTTTGGGTGTTCTAGATTTGTGGGGGTGGGTCGGGGGTCTTGGAGAACTGCTGGGAAGGTCTAATTTTGATTGCACGTGGTTGGAAGAAAATCCATGGTGGAAAAGGGGGGTTTGGGCCTAGTTGCAGAGCGCGTTTTGAGTGATTTTGACTGGTAGGCCTCAAATTTTCTAAGTGTGGGATTTTCCATTTTTGGCCTGTTTGGCGGTGTTCTACTTTTTTGCGGGTGGGTTGAGGGGTCTGGGGGCAATGCTGGGAAGGTCTATTATCGGATGCAAGTGGTTTGGAGAAAATCCATGGTGGAAGAGGGGGATTTGAGCCTAGCCCTAGTTGCAGAGAGCGTTTTGGCACGGTTGAAAGTTAGGCCTAGTAGTATTGCATATTTTCGGGGGGCTGCTTGGGGTTCTAGATGTTTGGGGGATGGGTTGAGGGGTCTGGGAGCACTGCTGGGAAAGTCTAATTTTGTTCTAAAATCGCAGTTTACACTTTACACCTAGCTTGAGGGGAAAGATCCGCAAATTTCACCCACACAAGTTATTTATCCTTGAAAAGGAGATTTAGAGTACGCATTTTCGAAATGATGTTTGTATGTATTGTAATACTGTCGACTCTGAAACTGAAAGTGTTATTTTTGCAATACACAGCATACCTTATATTTTTTTCTCCGTGGGGTTTTAATATCACTTCCTGTTTTTCCATCAACAATTACAGGCCGGCTTTTACCCTGTGCAATGGCAAAAACTATGAACTCAGGCTTACAATTAGCGACCCGCAGTTAAGCATCCACCAGGCAGGCAGTGGACAAGGTGTCTTCTGGTCCCCAACATTGATCGACGGAGCGTCAGATGGAATGGAGGTGTAACGCGAAAAAGAGGAATGGCTGGATGCAGGCAACTTCCCAAATTCAACAGGACAACTACAACAACATACAGTACAGTATCCATATTCATTTAAACTTATCTTTTAAGTAATGTTATTGCTGTGAACTTCTATGAGTGTGACTGTGCATTTGTTTGCTCTCTGCTTCAATTCATCCCTCCAGCCTTCGTATACTTTTTTCTTTGCTATTTTTTAAACTAATTTAATGTACTAAGTGGTTCTTCTCTCTGAGGGCAGATAGGCAAGTGAAATTGCGTAATTACTGCAGCCCTGTACTGTCACATTGTTTCTTCATAGTTAGTACATTGTAGAAAGTACTACTTACTTTTCAGTAACCTATCCATTTGGCAAACAACTTCATGCATGCAGTAGTGCATGCACTTCCTTTATGTCCCTTAAAGGATATATGGATAGCTTTGTATCCTAAGATTTGTTTATCTTCATTTGTTGTTTGACCATGCTGTGTTTTTTTTCCTCTCTCAACAAAACTTTCCCCAGAAACCCCATTCCCATCCAAGTTTCAAACCCTAACCCTCTTCCCCCGGGATGTGTGATTTTCATTGAGGTGTGAATAAATTACAACAATAATTCCACACACTTGCTGGGGAGGATAAGGTGCAAGCAACCTCCTCAAATCAATTTTAAGGCAGCTAGATGAATCCCAGGATATTGTAATTCTGGTTTAAAAAACAACGAGTATTTTAAAATAAATTCTGAATTTCATGCCCACCATCGATTGGATCCATCGTCAACATCATCCTCCTACATGTCAAGAAGACTTGTTGTTACGCTGCTGTGTCACTGTTCTTGTTGTAGCTATAATCATCCATGCAATTCTTTTTTCCCCATACTTATCTTCAGCATTGCTTAGGCTACTGTTCCTTCTAATACTCATCTCAGGCCACTTAATGTCTATTTTTTTTACTTTGTTTTTCATATGCTGCTACTGCTAGTGTGGTACCAGTCCTACTAACACCACAACAACGGAATTTCGGTCCGGGATGGCGTAATCGCCATTTGCCATGCAGCCAGCGCTGTGCCTAGCTCTATTCTCAAACACGAATCACAGGTAAGATAAGCATTTTGGGGAGGTAGAATAATGGGCTAGGACTCGAAGGAGAGACTGACTGTAGTACTAGTAAAGTACTACTAGTAGTAGTAGTAGTAGTTGGCCAATTGAATTCACTAACTCTGTTAGTGGCACTTTTGAAAATTTTTGGACGTTTTAGATAATTCATGCTGGTAAGTTTGATGAAACCAAACATGCCGTAACCCCGCCCACCACCCCTCAAAATAAGATCAACGCATACACTATGTTGAAGTATGTAAAAAGAATAATGATATATTACCCTTAACAAAAATAAACTAGTCCCACCCCTCCCTAACACAAACAATTGTCCATTTCAAATAGTCCACTAGTCCCAAATAATCCCCAACTCCCGATTAGCAACCCCCAACAGTCTTTAAAAAATGGGCAAGGGACACAGTCACTTCTGGCGGTGTTTCGGCAGGCGGTCCCGCCGCTCCTTGCCGAGGTCCCGGAGCTTTTTTTCAAGGTCGTCCACCTTGCGCTCCAGGTAGTCCACTCTTAGGCTTAGGCGGCGCATGCGTGACTTCCAGGCTATGGGGGGGGAGCTGCTGATGTTCTTGCAGCTGAGCGGCGGCGGGGGGCTGTCCGAGCACGGTGCCGTGCTGGAGGCTGCTGGCTGCTGGACACGGGGGCAGTGCTGGAGGAGGTTGTTGACGCCCCCTCCTCCTGTTCCCGAGCCCACAGCCGGCAATATTCCACCCGAATGGCCTCCAGCTTCCCTGCCCTGGCCCGGACAGCCATCTCCCTTCTGGTGATCTTTTTGGGAGCATCTATATGAAGAAAGAAAGAAAAATAATGTAACCAATACTCTTTAACAATAACACAAAATAATTCAACAGAAAGTTGTCTCACAGTAACACTAGCAATTTGCAAGCACAGTATAACATTTTGGCATGCATCTTTCCGCCGTCTTTGTAGGCCTGTAACAGTGGGAGTTTCAGGAATTCTACTACCAGGCAGCACTATGGACTCAATACATAGTCAGAGAGTCAGAGAGTATACCAGTATTCTTCTTTTTTTCTCTAGTTTTGCTAAAGAAATTACTTGTACGTGAACTTGTGGTAGCCGGCATAATGCCAGCTCAGTCAGCTTGCACCCAAGAAAAAGAGACACAAGCCATGATGACGCAAACTTGCATGCATTACTTTAAGCAGTACATGCAGGTGGAGATAGGGAAGCTCGTACCTTTGTATAGGGGTGGCACTGGACATACTCGGTTACATCAAGGGCTACTGCTCAATGTAATTTATATTTCGCACTGCCCCCCCTGGGCCTTCAGGGCTACTAAAGGAAAATGAAGATTATTCATTTTTGATCATGTATTCAGCCGATTACATGATCTCTTTGCTTATATGATGGATGACTTTAGGTGCTTTGTTGTGATCGATTGAGTGAACAACAGCGATAGTCCACCCATGATTAACACAGCAGAAAGAAAATTATAAACATAGGGAGTGAGTGTGGTAACCATAATTGCCGGAGGAAGGGACTTGACTTGATATAATTGTCAACTATAGAATACATTCACAATATATGCTGTGCTTCCAAAGTAAACTACTGTACTGTTACTTTAGGCAAAGGAGAGTTTCTGAACAATCACAACTTGTAGTATTTGGATTTCCTCTGCTTTACTAATCTGGCACGGACAGGCTGGTCAAACAAAGTAACACTCTTCATGCACTGAGCGTCTGCTCTACACATACACCTCTGCTATGTATGAGGAAGAAGATACTGTCCAGGCTTCCAAAGTAAACGTCTATCATTCTTCTTAATGTCTCAACTGTAAAACTTTACGTTTTCTCAACAACCAAATAACACCCTTTTCATTTTATTTGGTAAACCACCGTCTTGACTTGCATTTGAGTTTCACCAAAATTATATATTGCAATGCAAACCACACATGAATTTTCTGATTGACCCACACAGGCAGTATTTTTTTCTTTCTCCTCTAACCATCATTGCTTCAAGCAGCCATGCATCTGATTCCTTCCTATCAGCCACCTCTGCCTGCATTCAGAAACACGTATCATTCTTTAGTCATAAATGTTACGACTCGCTCGTCCTTCCATTGACCCTAAGTTCTTTCCCTTTTCGTCCATCACAACCCTCAAGTTCATCTGATATGACTTGGCTTCACGATAAAAGTTTCTTAGCTGATTTGAAGTCAAATAGAGGGGGCAATTGCTTACTCGAGAACTACCGCCGCTAATGCTATTGCTAAGTCAAGGGTGACTGTATTCTCCGTGATTGGCTAAAAAAATTTAGTTCTAAATCAGTAACTGTTCTTAACAGTACAGTGTAGTTGTAGTAGTGTACTGTCTACTGTACAGTACATCATACACTCCTTTGCAAGCCTAGGAATGTCAATAAGTAAGGAGTATAATAATAACTTACCACTGTCCGCCGCTGCTGAGCCATCCCCCTCAGCTCCTCCTGGTGGCGCCACCGCATCCGCCGCTTGAGTGGACCCCTCCGCGCTGCTGGCACTGGTGGTGGCAAATGCTGCATCAGATGTTGTGACGCCTAGAAAGAACATGTCATATTTTTAGATGCCATACACCACCCCCTACTTCATCTCGTAATGGAAGAGAAAATGCTAAACAATTTTTAATTATTGGGACTGAAAAGAAGTCATGGTTTTGGGGAGGGTGTTAAGTTGTATGCTTAGCCATAACATGCAACTCTTTTTAGCACAACTGATGAATGCTTGCTCTTTAGCATGCAACATTTTTATAATTACAGACAGAACCAACTACTCCTCATCACCACCAGGAGGAATTGAAGTTCCAACCAGGTGAGGGCTCCCGAGTCCCGCACAGATACTTCTGATTGAGGTATGTGGAAAGTCGAACTGCACCTATCATCAACAATGTCCTATTTCTCTTGTCCATACTTTTGTATGTGTAGAATAGTCCCTGAAACACTAGCGGTATGGTATGTGCTACTATCAAATCAAAAATCCAACTACTAGCTTATTCTTGGTGGACATTGACATATTGTTGTTGGAAATTGTCAAAGCACTAACATTAAGAAGACTGGAATAGACAGCAAGGGTAACCCAGAAGATTGCACTGAGTGCCTCTTGAGCTATTGCTGGATCAGAGTTTTGTTTAACACCGTTTGCCGACTGGCCAAGCTTAGCTACTTACACAGATGACTCATAAATAATAGTAAATAGTAGTAGCACAGAGAGTGATGGTAAAGAGGCAGGATAAGACAGTAGAAACAGTCTACAAGAAGATCAAAGACTATTTTGTAAAAAATAGAATTAGGAAACAGTTTGGAATGAATAGGAGCTGTAAGAGTTAGGGAAGTATAATTATATTAACAACAGAACAACTTACTGGGGCCAGCAGAAGAGCCTGCAGAGGACCGTTTCTGCCCACTCTGTTCCGCCGGAGTCTGGGATGTTGCTGCCTTGCCCCTGGGAGGTGCTGATGATCATGAAATAAACACAAACATGGATGATTGTTTTTTGGAAATATTTGATTTCTTTGACCACAATCTAAAATTATCTCGGGGAAACAAATTAGCAACAATTGCACTACATGTATTGACCTATCTGATCTGGTCAACTAGGAGGATACTAGTACAGTATTGCTGGATTCGCAGACCGTCTACTTGAAAAGTTATGTAAATCACTAACTAAACCAACAACAAAAAGGTTCTACTACGACTGCCAGCACTCAGCAGCACGCGACGTGACAGACACAGTCCGTCATCATGATTGCAGAGCACTAAAAAATGTCCTACTTCTAATAACAAGTCATATTATACTCAACCTATCAATACATCACTATCTCTTCTTCTTAGTGGCAGCAGGAGTACAAAGGAAGGACTAGACTTGAGTCTCTAGTCTCTCTAGCATTACGCAGTTCTGTAAAGTACTACACTCACACATATTCAGGCCAAATGAGCACAAATTTGCAAACAAGTAAGAATAGTAGCAACGCCACTGAGGAGGCAAGCACCTGCAATCACAGAAGCTATTTAAACACTATTTTACCTGCAACGTAATCGAATAGGCAGCATTCTTGCTCTTCGGGAAAAACATATATTAGCAATATAACACAGAGCAGAAGAATACAAAGTAGTTATTAGATAGCTACTCACCAAGGCCAGGGATCTCCACACCGAGCAGGTGGAGCAGGTCCTGCTCCCGGTCGAGGACGTCAGCCCACCCGTGCGTCGCTTGGTTATAGGTGCTCCGGACCCCCGACTCCCTCCGAATGGCCAGGCATACCTTATCCCACCGCTGGCAACGCTCCCCGAGGCCATACCCTTGACCGGGCCTGCCCCCTGCTGCCACGGTCTTAGGGAGGTGGCACAGAACAAAAAATATAAGGGCGGCCACCTCCTCCGTGGTAAAAGCCTCCCTGGCCACTACATCCACTCCCCTCAATCGCCAGCAAAGTGAGCCGGCTACTGGGTGCAGGACCCTTACCCTTTGACTTGCCGGCTCCCTTTGCCATGGTCCTGGGCGAAAGAAGAAAAGAATAGGGGGAAAAAAAAAAGAGAGAGATAAACAAAAAAAGTAGTTATTAAAGTAACATAAAGTTGAAAAAAAACACAAAATATAGATCTAGACAAATAGAGAGATAGATAATGAGCAAAACAAAGTTCAAAGAAACAAAGGATTGCAAAGATTAATAGAGGATAGAAAAGTGTTGTACATGGTTTCTACCACTTTCTAGTTGCTCAAGCCAGAGTGAATGTAGAGTCTATGTAGAATGTTTGAGTGCGTGATGTCAGAGAGTTCAGAATGTGTGTGTGCCTGTATGTCTGTGGAATGACAGTTGAGAAGAGTGGGCTGAGCAATTAACATCTAGCTCCTGGTGGGACTTTATATTTACTATATACTTATATTTATGATATTACCTGAAACTTACTTGGAACTTGTATTAATCATCCAATAAACTTACATCTTGGATAAATCATCCTGGCTACCTGTACATTATATCATCAATTTACCCACGACATTTTGGCGACGTTTGGAGAACTTAAAGCGTGCAAACTAAGGTATCTACAAGGAACAAAACCTTAAGAAACAGAATTGGATCAAGGTAAAGACTTTTTTCATTTTAAAATATACATTTAAGCTAACTGACACTACAAAACCCCACCAGTGACCCCGAAATCTGTCGCCCTAAACTCTAAACCAGTGTCACAATTAGCGTACATATTCAAGGTGAAGTCATCTTTACTAGTGTTATGAGCAGAGAAGTGTGCCATGGCGTTATTTAAACTGGTGCTGTGATGAGATATCCTTCACTAACAAAAAAAAAAAAAAGAAAAGGTGAAGTTGTAATGATGTCAATTGAAGACACAGCCTGTTACCTGTTTAAACTAAAACTTCCTGCTTTACAAACATAAGAGAAGATCGTTTGAAGACAATCTGTCACCTAATTACACTGAAGCTTTCTGCTCATTTACAAGCGCCAAACTTCTCAATTAAAATAAAACATTCTGCCTTTCAATGAGATCGTCCTGTGGCATACGAATAGTCTTTTACAAAGTTTGACAAGTGAACGCCGTACGCCATCTAATGGGATTTTTCGATACTCCATCTAACTTTATTCAAAGTTTGTTCGTCATTTCTTAGAACAATTTTGTGATGTGAGGTGTTATTGTTTAGCCTTGACTACAAGCTCCTGGACAAGCGGTTTGGAAATTCCTGCTTTCTAATTCAAGTCAGACTGTTTTTACTCATATTAGGCAGTTTTCAATATTAACCATGACTCATTCTCAACGCTATGACAGTTACTGGCACATTTCAAGCGACATTTGAAATTACCACGAGACTCTCTCTTACCTCGAGCTTCTGACTGACAGCGTCTTAAGTGTTCTGTGTAATCCTCCTGCGGAGTTTCATCACCTCTATGACGTTCTGCAAGTTACCTAGAGCACGCAGCTGCTGTGAGCCACACGACTCTAATGACTCTTACGTGCCACCATCTTGGATTTGCCTGTGAGAGCTGCCAGAATTTACCGATGATGAAGTTTATTTGACAAGACTTTGGTGAAGGTGTAATACTCAATTAAAGTTTCCTGCACTTAACTGATAACCCATTTTTTTATTTATTTTTTTATTTTTATGTGATTCCTCTACAAATAGTAATTGATACTATAATCTGCAGTTACCGGAACTGATTTTCTGCTATGTTTATGACAACTTGAACTCTACTCTAGTTTTATTGGGGTTTGCACTGTTTATATTATATTACATGCATTCTTATTTGAGATTGTGATTCCAATTTATTAAGCTTATATTGACTTGTGCTAAAATTTAAAGTTACCTGTGATGTGTTTAGCAATAGTTATATATAAGGAGGTAGGGTCACGCGCATTTCATAAATTGCAAGATGCTTCCTGCGCACTGATATTAAGACGCGTTATCTGGCAATTTAATTAACACGCACATATCATAAGGCGCGAAATGCTTCCTGTATGCACTAATATTTACATTGATTTTAAGCGAATGTTATATTATTTACTGCTTCTATTAACCTTCTCATAAAGTAGTCAGGTATTGTATTTAATATTCTTGAGTATTTATACCACATTTATTTGTAGAATATAATTAGGAAGAAGCTGGTCTTCTTACTCTTATTAATTTATTCAGTGAGAGTAATGCGCACACTCTTTAACTGTACAATACCTACATATTTATGTGATGCCTGACTTACTTTCACTATACATCCACTATACATCCAGCAGTGTAAGTTATATTCTTTTAGCCATGTTTTAAATTAATTTATTAATAGTGCACTATAGTTTATGTAACTTTAGGTGTGTACTATTTAACTTTAAAGCGCAAGTAGTAAGACGCAATGATATTCTATAATTATTATATGATACAAGTATATGGTGCAAGTATTATAGCACAAACTTTAATATTTAGATAATACAGGTATTAAAACACGTTATTCGTCAATTTAGCAAATACAGGTATCAAAACACGGTATAGGTATCAAAACACGTTAGCTTCAATGTTTAGTAATTACAGGTATTAAGACGTTTTAGCTTCGTAAATTAAATTACAGGTATAAAGACGTGTTAGTTTCATAAATTAAAGTACAGATTTTAAGACGTGTTAACTTCGTAGATTAAAGCGCAGGTATTAAAACGCGTTTGCGTTATTGAGGAAGCGCAGGTTTCAAAACGCATTAGCGTTATTGTTAAAGAAGTACAGGTATGAATACGCCTTAGCGTTATTATTAATAAGTTTAAGCATTGAGGTTATTTTATTAAAAGTTGTACATTCCCATAATATGTATAATGCAATGAGATATCTACTATATGTTATTGCACTTTAAAAAAAAAATTTACATTCACATTGTTTAATTTCTCCAGAAGAAAGGGATATGTGCCATGTTTTATGGTTTATCCTTTTGCTTTATTTCTGTTTCCTTTATTCTTTTCACCTATTTCTTTCTCTCTTTCCTTTTGATCTGCCAGTTTCTTTACAAGTTTATCTTTTATGTTATATTTGCTTAGTTGTAAGTTATTATATTTATTTACTGTTTATTCCCTGTGAAGAAAAGGGGATATGTTGTACATGGTTTCTACCACTTTCTAGTTGCTCAAGCCAGAGTGAATGTAGAGTCTATGTAGAATGTTTGAGTGCGTGATGTCAGAGAGTTCAGAATGTGTGTGTGCCTGTATGTCTGTGGAATGACAGTTGAGAAGAGTGGGCTGAGCAATTAACATCTAGCTCCTGGTGGGACTTTATATTTACTATATACTTATATTTATGATATTACCTGAAACTTACTTGGAACTTGTATTAATCATCCAATAAACTTACATCTTGGATAAATCATCCTGGCTACCTGTACATTATATGATCAATTTACCCACGACAAAAAGCCAGGCACAGAACCATAGCAATGAATGAAAAACAAGATGGCCGCGCCCATTGAGGACCGCATGGGTAAGTTTGTGCGATATTTCCCCCGCGAGAACGCAAAAACACACACAAACTTTTAATAGCGCACCGCACACAACGCGAGATTGCCAATAGCGCCCGGAAACGGAAATACGCAATGCGCACAAGATGGCCGCGCCCATGTACGACCGCATGGGTAACTTCGCGGTCGGTGAACTGCAAGCGACCCGCGAATACGCAAAAAACCCCGCGAACACGCTAAAAAACTTCGCCAATTCGCACGAATTTCCGGATTTTGCGGATCGCAAATTCGATTTCGTGCAAATTCGCGGACCGCAAATTCTCAAATTTCGCTCATATTTTTAGCTTGTAATATACTTGTATGTTTGACAGCAGCAGTTTCTGTCTCAAGGTTTAAGTGTAGGCCATTGAAAGGCATTCCTCCCAAGGCATCATAATATGGATGGCGGTGCCTGCACGGCACCGCCACCATATTGTGTGCCTTTTTCACCCAACCGGCAATCCGACCGGCGGAAAAGCAGCAGACGGTCTTTGTGTCTGCCACGGTACCCGTCGTCTCACTAATATGGCGGGGGTGAAACAGGAACCTTTGGCGGGGGGATCGCCACCGCCGGCCGGGCAGTGGCGAACTGCCCGAGATTCTCATAGGCCCCTTAGTACTAATGCAAGTTGTGTTAAAAAATACAATTGGTTAAGAAGTGTAGATGCTCCTCCTTTAGGACAGTATCCCATTGATGAAAAATGGATAATGTGTCTAAAGCAAAAGTTTACAAAGGATTATACGCCTGTTGCACAAAAGAAGAAAAAAAAGGAGAACAAGGAATCTGTTAAGAGGAAAAAAGAGGAAAATAAATCAGCTATTCTAGGTTACCAGTTGCCAAAGCATTCTGCTGTAAACTGCTATGCAAATGTTGTTCTCAATGTACTCTTTCATTTACCACATGTTGTAAATGCAATTGAAAAGAAACCCCAGAAGAGATTATGTTCCACACTATGTGGTTTGCTGCGACGTTTGCATAGTGATAAGACAGTAATGCAGTGTGCTTCAGTCATTCGAGGTCTAGTAGATTTATATAGTGGATCAGTACAATTTACCCAGGACACTAAACAAGATACACAGGAGTTTATAATGGTCATCCTTGTAGTTTTAAAAGAATAAGTATTGATGACTTATTTGGACTCAGTTACTCATGGTACCAAGAGTGTGAAGATAGCTCTTTCACGTTAAATACACAAATAGATTAGGAACAATTTCTTTATTTAACGCTAACGGATTGCAAAACTGTGTCTTTTGACAGATTGATCAAAAAAGCTAACCAAAACAATACCTATCCAACTTCACAGTCAGATAATAAGCCAACATTACATGTACAACGAAGTGGAAAGTATCTATATTAACGCTACAGGTATGCAGAACTGATAGAAGCAAATTGGAAACAGAGATTGCAAACTTCAAATGTAACCCTGGTCGGAGTTTGTGGAGGGGTGCTCCGCGTTCCTTCTCTAGTGGCCGGCCTCCTCCTTGCTGCAGTGTCTGCTTCTTTTCATCATTCTCCTCCTTCTGACGGGAAGAAGATGACACCGTGGCAAGTAGGAAGAGGGCCCGCAGAAAAGGTTTTTGTAGGGGCTGGCCTCGGCTTAGGTGCCTACTTTGCTAAACCATGTAGCCGGAGTTTTGCTGCAACCTTGCATTTCCAGCAGAGCACAGAGTGTTTAAAACTTCGCAAACTCTGCTGGCGGAGCGGAGTACTCGACCCGGGGTCAGTTCAAACCTGGACAAATATTAATTTCTGGAAGAACCTATAATACGATGGCAATCATCTTTCACAAAAGGTGTAGTGTAACATCTGGACCTTACACTGTCTATTTTACAGCAACCTTAAATTCAAACAAAAACTGCCTTTCAACGTACCAAATTCTTATCTTTTGTTTCTACAAGCAAAGTTCTAAGGAGGATTACTGTTAAAAAAGTGGTACATGGGGTTTTTCTACGTGGAATTTCAATGCTTATGACATTCCTCGGACTATTATGAGTGATGTCCTGCTAAGGGTCTCCCTAATTCCAGTGCACTTAATATCTATTAGTAGTATTGTACCACTTTTAATTATAAAGGATTTCTTTTTAAAATATGCATGTTTAAATGAGCTCAACAACTATAGATAAAATTATTGAGTAAATAATTGTAGTGAGTGCAATGCTTAGAGTCACCTATTTGTAGTGACATACTGTGTGGTTCTGTTTTTCTTCCTACAATCTATATGATTTTTGTCCCCACTCTTCAGGGATGATTCTTTATACAGTACGTCATTTATGGTGTACAGGTATAAAAGTAAAAGAGGGGAAAAGAAATGCTTTAATGTAATATAGGATATTATTACAGCATAAGAAATGTTTAATATTTTGTTTATGATATGTAATTTTGTAAAATCGAATACTAAATTATATTTATGTTGTTTCTTTTTAAACAGATGAATGGCACCATATATTTGATTAATGTACAACCACTCGCTCACCCATGCCGTCAATAACATACCCACTCACCGAACTATACTGTCACTGACATAGCCACTCACTCATGGATATAGCCACTCACAGAACCACTCACTCAGTCACTCACTGAGCCATATAGCCATTCACACATACACACAAATTCACGCATACAGCTGCCCACACACCCACTCACTCACCTACACAGGTTCTCACATACTCACTCACTTACCCATATAGCCACTTATGTAATCCCTCACCCATAAAGTTACTGACACATCTACTAACTTACCCATACAGCTACTAACACAAAGTCTCACTCATGCATACGTCACTCACACCCCCTCACTCATCAATATAGTCACTCACTCTCCAATACAGTGACTGACACATCCAGTCTCTCACCTATACAACTACTCACATATCCACAAACATACCCATATAATCACTCAGATACTTAGTCACTCATTCACTCATATAGCTACTCACACACATACTCATTCACCAATACAGTCACTCATGAACACACTCACTCACACATACAGTTTTTCACACGTGCAGTCACTCACTGATACAGCCACTCACATACACACTAACTTACCCCTACAGTCACTCACACATCCATTCACTCGCCCCTACAGTTACTGACACATTCAGTCACTCAACTGTACAGCTACCAATGCACATGCTCACTCACACATACAGCCACTCAGACATCCACTCACTCATCCATATAGCTATTCACACACACAGTTACTCACACATACAGCCTTTCAAACACACTCACCAATATAGTCATTCATACACCCACTCACTCACCCATATAGTCACTGACATATTCAGTCACTCAGCTATACAGCTACTCACACACCCATTAACATATCCATAAAACCATTCAGCCAGACAGCTACTCGTACATGCAGTCACACATTCATACAGCTACTCACATATGTACATACTTACTCATGCAGTCACTCTTACACCCATTCACTCACCATTACAGGCACACACACCAATTCACTCACCCATATAGTGACTGGCACATCCAGTCACTCTCCTATCCAGCTATTCATACACCCATACAACCACTCAGATACCCACTCACTCATTCAGCCACTCATAATGTTCCTCAAACACATACTCACTCAGCAATAGACCACTTACACATGCAGTGCCTCACCCATACAGTTGCTCACACATAAAGTCACTCACTCATACAGCCACTCACATATGTACTCACTCACCCACACGGTCACTCACATACTCACTCACACACCCATACAGTAACTGAGATATTAAGTTAGAACTTCGGAATACCACGCACACGATTTCCACTTGAGCAGGTAAAATGGCGATTAACTGATTGTACAATTGATTTTACACCAAATCACTTATGTCTCGCATTAGAGCTTCCTGTGATTATTAATTAAGCTCTGAAAACTTCATTTGTGCTTTACAGCATCGAAGAGCATTACTCAAGCATACGACATTTGGAAATACATACACCGTAGAACTCAGGGTAGATATCAGAAAGCTTCAGGTATCTAGACAGTTGGTTCATTGTTGAAGTGGTGGTTTTGGGTCTCATAAAATGGTTTGTTTCTTGTTTCCTCAGGTTATTTTATGATTATTGTCAACTTGGCATTAATATTAAGTGTCAAAGAGGACTAAAGGTTTCTCTCAGTAAGTGTCTGTACAAGGTTTTTTTTCAGTCTTCCAGTGAGCACATTTGGGATTACCAAGAGCAATTTTTTTACCATCACCATTTATCCATGTTTTAGAGGTGCAAAATAGAGTGGTTAGGTTGGTATTGCTGATGGAGTTGAATTATTTTTTAAACTTGTTATGTCTCTGAATTGGTTTCTTGTTGTTAAATTCTTATCACTCATGAGATTCACGTAAATATGGAAGTTAATAATCATTGGATTAAGGAACGTGCTGTCATTTGTTTGCAGTTTGCATGCAGGATGTTTTAAGCATGCCAGCTTCTTCCTGTTCAGATTAATAAGCAGTCTTATTGTTTACATTACAGCACTCTTAAAGAAGGGGTATTCATATCCCAAAATGCATTGGGAATATTTTGTGAGAGAATTGTTTTGTATAATTTGTGAATTACAGATATATGTTAAACATTGTAAAATTGTCATTGACATTGATGTTTGCAAAACAAAATATGCTGTAGTTGCGGAGAACAATCCACAGAAAAAGATCACAAAAATAAAAAGAAGATGAATTATGTATTGATGTATGATTAATGTGTGTACAGAAAGTTCTTCATTTACAGCAGTGTGGAAAGGGTCAAGTGCATCATTGCACTTGCAAAATTAACAGTATGAAACGTGAGGCAGGCCACCTCATTCATGAACAGCAATCTATATATACCTTAGCAATCAGAAATATTTGATTACTATACAATTATATTTTAAAAACAGCAGTGTGCAACAAACCATTACTACAATTTAACAGCCAGACTAACCATCCCTTCGAATTGGGATCTGATGAGTTATGTTTACTCTTATTTAGCATACTCTCTATGATATCCTCAGTGTGTGGTGTTAACTGCTGCATGTTCTCAAATTGTGTAAGAGTGGGAAACCAATGTTGTGTTTAAATCTTTAATCTTGGCATGGCCAAGACACGTTGTCTGTTACACATTTCTTTCAGGAAAATCATTCGTTGTGATATTGAATAGGCCCTAAATAAAGCCTCAGTTCCCTGAACCTGCCAATCTGAAGTCCCCCAGATAGATTTTACATATACTGTGTCCCTCCCAAAGTTCAAACATTGTACAGAGATCTGGGAAAGGAAAGAAGCTTAGTAAATCAGCTTAGTGTCAGTTAACATATTTTTCTCTGCAGGTGACAGTGCAGGCCTAAAATAGAATGAGGCCGCTTAAGAAATGTCATCCTCAGAAGAATAATCAAACTTCTGTGCAAATACATTTGAACTACCCCTTGGTGGTGTAGGAAAATGTTCCTATTGTGTACCGCTGAAAACGTCATGAGGAATACTATCTTTGTGTAGAAAAAGGGGTGTCCGTAATGTTGAAAACAAAACATCTCATCAAATTTAGCTGTACAATCATAAAACTCAATAGAGCAACTAGAGAGTAAGGAAAAAATAATTGTCTTTTTCCCTGGGTAGTATGCAAATAAACAAAGTGGACAAGCCCTCTAGTAGGTATTAGGTCGTAGTTCCTGACCTGAACCTTCGTAAAAGGAGCGCAAACGACATATAGTTGTTTTAGGAAACCCTTCACCCACCTACCTAGTAGGTGGCATGCTTTATCATCGGGGCACAGCTGGACCACCGAGTGCAATCCAGCTGAGTTTCAACACCTGAATTACAGCAGAGCTGGTTGTTTGTGTGAGAGGTGTGAAGTGCTATGTGAAGTGCAATTATGTGATAAAAGTGCCTCTAGGACAAACCCTTGTAAGAATTTTTAATGGAAGGGTCCTAGGACATAGGTAAAAACATCTTCGGGATCAGCATGAGGTTTTGAAATGTACCTCTGTATCGCTTAAAGATTTAAGTCTACTAGTTTCAGCCTTTAGATGTGTTCAAGAGGTTTTCGTCAGGACCAATTAAGTGTGTGGACAAAGTAACGGGCCACTGTGGTGCAAATATCAGCACACACCCTAAAGTGTGCTGTGAGTGTGGTGGGATCTCGTTACTTACAGATCCTTGTAGGGAGTACCTATAAAGGAAAGAGGTGTTAAGTTCAAGTACAATACAACATGTTTGTTTTCTCATGCATGTCTTATTTATTAGCGCTCCTACATGCAAAGAGTAGTGGAGAATGTTGAGATGATGGCATCATGCATGTGACTGGGTAAAGGCATGCATGATGGCTATCTGAAAAATAACCATGCGTGGCTACAATGTGCCCCGGTGGTGCCTACTTAAATGCAAATCCAAAGATTAATGGCACATGAAGATGTTTGCGTCTTCGAGCAATAGTGGACTATTTATAGTACACATATGTTTCGCATTATGGCACATTTGTTGAGTATTTTACAATTAAGTATCTAGTGGTTGCGCGTGATATTTATCAAGAGAATACATTAAACACAGACTCACAGAACATAGTGGCTGACAACATAAATGACTGACAACATAAATGCAGCCTCACTTTGACTCTGTTTGAAAATTGCCTCATGAATCCGATCAATCAATGCTACACCCAATTCTGACCCTAAAGAAGGAGTAAAATGGCTAGGACATCGGTTGCAGTAAAGTACTGAATCACATTGCGGCTCCTGCGTGTAGCCAGCGGGTGCTTGTACTCACATTTGTCTGGGTGATGTTAGACATTGTGACCTGCGTTGACTATCAGGTCCCGCCGTTTGCGGTTTGAGGAGGGTCTTACTACTAGAAGTAGGACAAAGGAGGAAGTGGTTGTGTCATCACGTGGATGGAACTGCGGGACTCGCCAGTTCCTGAAACTGGTGCACTAACCTTGTGTTGCCTGTGGCTTGGTGTGTAGATACGCATGTGTGTTAAGGCGCCTGTTACTAAAGCGTCCGTTCCTGGAAATAGTGTGCTTTTCTAACACTGTCTGTGGCTTAATGTGAGGTATTTAAGGCGCCTATTGCTAGAGAGCTGGTCAGATAAACGCTGGAAAACATTGTAGAGGAACTATTGTGCCTGAGTGGGGCACTAACAATAATTACAGCGCTGGTTACATGAATGCTATGGCCAAATTGCTGTGCATTTAAGGGGCACTATTATTAGGCTGATTTTGCAGTGGGATGGATATATGGTGAGCTAATTGGCATTGTGTTTCATTGACTCATATATACATACATATTGGTTAAAGCGTGATTGTGTATGGGCTACACCTCGGACGCGTCCTAAAGAGATGCATATGTGCAAGATCCTCTGATATGGTGTTTATCTAGGATCTCTTTGATAGGTTTGTTATCGAATGAGGCCCATAAAGAGAAATCATTATACTCTGATATGGAGTCGCCTCTCAATTGTTGGGACCAATTAGTTTCACTGTATGCTATTCCATGGCACATTGTCATTAAGATCCTTGGTTTGAGTATATAGTCTGTACACCCAACGTTGCTCTTTTTTCAAAAGCGGATTTTGTATATTTCAAACAACCAGCTCCGCTGTAATTCAGGCGTTGAAGCACAGCTGGATTGCACTCGGTGATCCAGCTGGGCCCCAAAGATGAAGCATACCACCTACTAGTTAGGTGGGGAAGGGGATTCCAAAAACAACTAGCTGTTGTTTGGGCTCCTTTTTCAAAAGTTCAGGTCAGGAACTATGCCCTAAAACCTAATAAAGGGCTTGTCTGCTTTCTTTATTTGCAATTATGAAACTCATCAGAAGAAAACACAGTCGAAAGTTCTAGATCTTCTAGCATTTGATATACTGCATTCATGTCCCAATCATCAGATACTGTACATGGGGTGATATTATTATTTGAAGTAATTTAAACAAGTGAAGAATTTGTAAAAAGTTGAGTGGGACCATACACATCAAATAATACCTTATCCCATAAAATCCCATCCAGAACTGAAACAGCTGAAAAGATCACAAGGGACAAGTCTCTCTTTTCATGGTGTGATAATGCGTGTGATTTCAGAACCAAGTTTGTTGTCTGTACTGCAGAGTGTTCTGGAATAAAATGTCCATTCAGAAGCACACAAAAAAACACAGTCACAAAACCAATCCAATTGGTAATTCAAAGGTGTAACCATAAACAAACAAAATATATTCTTTTCAGCCAAGAAGGAAGACATGCACCTTCAGTTCAAAAAGCAAGGGTGGTGGAGTTTGCTCAAATGTGTCGGAGGACAAGTCACCAAACTTAGTGAAGTTACCAGTAGCCGCCTGGTCTATCTTTGGCACCTTAGCAGGTTGTGTTGAACTAGATGGAAACTCAATCTGTAGTAGGGGGAGCCAAACATTTTCCTTACCTTGCGGAGACACTCTAAGGACAACAGGCAGGAGGAGACCTGCGGACAAACGCTACGCCACGCCACATCCTCTCACCTGCAAGTGACCGCCATCACCAGGCACGCCACCGCCGCTCTGGGACTACAAACCCCGGCAGCCTTTGCGGCGGCGGCGCGTTCCCTGACGCAAGACCAAGGCGCCAGGAGGGGCTTCAAATTCAGCAAGCCCTTGGTGGAGCCAAACATTTTCCTTACCTTGCGGAGACACTCTAAGGACAACAGGCAGGAGGAGACCTGCGGACAAACGCTACGCCACGCCACATCCTCTCACCTGCAAGTGACCGCCATCACCAGGCACGCCACCGCCGCTCCGGGACTACAAACCCCGGCAGCCTTTGCGGCGGCGGCGCGTTCCCTGACGCAAGACCAAGGCGCCAGGAGGGGCTTCAAATTCAGCAAGCCCTCGGTGGAGCGGGGGGAGCCAAACATTTTCCTTACCTTGCGGAGACACTCTAAGGACAACAGGCAGGAGGAGACCTGCGGACAAACGCTACGCCACGCCACATCCTCTCACCTGCAAGTGACCGCCATCACCAGGCACGCCACCGCCGCTCCGGGACTACAAACCCAGGCAGCCTTTGCGGCGGCGGCGCGTTCCCTGACGCAAGACCAAGGCGCCAGGAGGGGCTTCAAATTCAGCAAGCCCTCGGTGGAGCGGGGAGAGCCAAACATTTTCCTTACCTTGCGGAGACACTCTAAGGACAACAGGCAGGAGGAGACCTGCGGACAAACGCTACGCCACGCCACATCCTCTCACCTGCAAGTGACCGCCTTCACCAGGCACGCCACCGCCGCTCCGGGACTACAAACCCCGGCAGCCTTTGCGGCGGCGGCGCGTTCCCTGACGCAAGACCAAGGCGCCAGGAGGGGCTTCAAATTCAGCAAGCCCTCGGTGGAGCGAGGGGAGCCAAACATTTTCCTTACCTTGCGGAGACACTCTAAGGACAACAGGCAGGAGGAGACCTGCGGACAAACGCTACGCCACGCCACATCCTCTCACCTGCAAGTGACCGCCATCACCAGGCACGCCACCGCCGCTCCGGGACTACAAACCCCGGCAGCCTTTGCGGCGGCGGCGCGTTCCCTGACGCAAGACCAAGGCGCCAGGAGGGGCTTCAAATTCAGCAAGCCCTCGGTGGAGCGGGGGGAGCCAAACATTTTCCTTACCTTGCGGAGACACTCTAAGGACAACAGGCAGGAGGAGACCTGCGGACAAACGCTACGCCACGCCACATCCTCTCACCTGCAAGTGACCGCCATCACCAGGCACACCACCGCCGCTCCGGGACTACAAACCCCGGCAGCCTTTGCGGCGGCGGCGCGTTCCCTGACGCAAGACCAAGGCGCCAGGAGGGGCTTCAAATTCAGCAAGCCCTCAGCCTCGCGGGACGCGAGCGGGACGCCCGGTGCTAAGCCCGGGCAAAGGGCGGGCCCTCTACGGCTCTCAGCGGCCAGAGGAGGCTGGGCTGGGCCATCCCCCCAATTTCCATCACAGCAGTCTGCGATCAAGGTAAATAAACTGTGCATTATTATATCCGGCGAAATCCACCCATTTCTATTGTACCCCCTCGCAGCATATTATGAGGAAGCCTGTCAGAAAGCCAAAAATGCCTTTATTAAGATCAAGCACCAGATCAAAACCTGATTCCCAACAAACATTACCAACTCTAACTGCCATTGATAAGATGCTCAAGCAAACCATAGGGGCAGTTTCTAATGCCATTGCTAACACGGAGAGGAGGCTGTCTTTACCACCCGTGATCATCGTCCAAGATACACAGGAAACATTAAATAACGTCTCTGCAGTCTCTTTAGACTTCGCAGATGATCCTGATATTAGCTTGGCCATTTCCCCCTCCTCACTTGTCGATCTCCCGTGTGCTCAGGTTTCCACCGAGATGAATGGGGAGCGACTTGTCTCACAAACAAAAAAGAATAAGAGGAAATTAAACACCACGGAAAATAACTGGTCTAGAGAAGGGTCGAAATGCGGAGAGAAAAAAGGCCAAACCAAAACAAGAAACCATAACTTGGTGACGCCTATAAACCCACCTACTACAGCAATACCTTGCTGGATTACCAACATGGTGGCCGACCTTAAAACGGACCTAGAACATTCCATCACCGTGCTGATAAAACCCCTCATATCTAAAATTGACAGGCTAACATCTCTCATAAATAATAAAGGTGCTGCACTAAAATGCCAAACAGCACAAGAGGGTGCCTCAATAACAACAAAATTGGATGGGGCCTCATCCAACAAACCAACTAAAGATAAGGTAAATCCAATACAGGACGTGGTAGCAAATAATCTTCCTAGAGACCCACAAATAAGTATAAAAGACACTCAGACAGGCAGTATCATACTGAATTTAGATAAGACTAATAAACAAACAAATTCTCAAATACATAAACCACCCTCCGGATCTGTTCAAACATCATCTGGAAATAACATCCAAACTCCGAAAGTGAACCCAAAGGTAAATTTTATCCCTCCAGCAAACATTACAGAAAATAAAACAGCATCCCGCTTTAGAACAATTAATCTCCCACCTGAAGCTTTACCCTTTGTAGTGGTACTAACAGGAGTTCCACCCCTAAGAGAAGGCAAAAGGGAAACACCAATAGAGTTAAAAAATAAATGTGCCCAGTGGTTGCAAATACATAGACCACTACCCCCCAACATTCATGGACAGATTCTTTCTGTAAGAAGAGGGGAATGGATCGGCAAAGGTACCAAGACAATAGCAGGGGATATAATTACGGTGAATTTCAGAGACATTGCAGCGGTTAACTTCATTTGCAATGCATCTCCCAGTGATACTCATTCACAAATTCACCCTGTAATTTTATCCTACTTCTACCCTCACGCACTTCATAGACCTATGCAGACCAACAGACCCCCGATGTTTAGAAACCCCCAAATGGATACCCAATACACACCGAACCAGTGGCAAAGGCCTCTTTATGCGGCCACAAATTACGATCCCTTTGAGACACAGTACGCACACTGGAACAGGTTTAGCGTTCTCGAACAGGTGGATTGACATGGAAGGGGAAAGCAAATTCTGAAATATATAAGGCCAAGAGAGGTAGAACTGTTGGAAATAGGAACGAGAAGGGGAGATGTGAATAGGTCATTACCTGCCCAGTGTGAGAGAGGTGGCAATAGATCTCCCAAAACAAGTAGAGATAGAGGTGATTTGATAAAAGCCCCAGAATATATGATCACCATTGAACAAAACAGATCAACTATTCACTGTAGTCCACAACCCAGGTTTACTACATTAACTAAAATTGGCAAGCAGGCAGTGCACTCATTAGGAGACCAAACAGGACGTCCTAAGGAGAACACTTATGAAAACTTACAAATTGTATCCTGGATTATAGCAGGATTAGCAGCCAAACTCGAGTCCCGAGAATGGATCAGTTACATAAATAAATTTCAAATAATTTGCCTACAGGAAACATGGGTTATTGAATCAAATGACTGTAGTTTAGAGGGCTACAAAAGTTTTCATGTCCCAGCTACAAAGGCAGCCTCAGGGAGAGCTAGTGGGGGACTAGTGATATATGTTAACTTACATATTCAGGGCACTTGGACAAATCTCAACCAGGGCTCACATAATCTACAAGTAGTAAGGTTTCATTCCAAATCACTACACCTTTTCTTGGTCAACTGGTACAACGCTGTTGGTGCAACGGAAAAGGGAAAAGCTGTAAAGGAATTGGACTCCTGTTTATAAAATCTGAATTTCTCAAATAAGACACCAAACCCCCCAAGTCTTATACTGTTGGGGGATTTTAATTGTCACCTTTGTGAAAAATTACAACCCTTTAATAAAGACTGGTCAAGATGTACCATAGTGAAAGGGCCACATTTCACCCATGCAAAAGAAGGATGTGACCTTGAGAGACTAGTGAAAAGGTACAATCTCACCCAAACCCTAGATCTCGCAGAGTTGGGCGAAAAAGGAGAACTAAACCCAACTTTTAGGGGTAGAGGTTGCCACTCTTACATTGACTATATTCTTGTCTCACCCATACTAAAAAGAAACATCAGTAAAATCATAATAGATGCAAGCATCTACAGTGATCATAATCCGGTGATACTTGTAACGAAAGGGTTTGATTTTAAATTAGGTCTAAAGAGAACTGACATAACAGAAAAGGCAGTGGATCAAGGAAGGAGAATCAAATGGGCCAGGATTGATGGGGACAGATTCTACAAAAAACTGATCACAGAGGGCTTAAATGCAATAAACATATGCCTTGATCCAAGGGTGGTAGGAGCCCCGGTGGTCAGGGCTTTTTAAGAAATTGCGTCACATGTTAATAATCTCCTAAAGACCTCGAGAACTAGTAAAGTACCCTCGATGCCACGTTGGTTTGACTCTGTCTGCACTAAGGCGCACAAAAAACGGAAACTTAGTCTTCATGAAAAACCAAGGAATAACCTCACAGTAGCTCAGAATAGACTGGAATATAAAAAAGCTCTTAAAAAGCGTAAACAAAGTTTGCAAATTCAAGCCTGGGAGGATCTAAGGGACGCCGCAGAGAGGAAAGACACCTCAAGTTTCTGGAAAGTCATTAACTTCCCATGTTTCCAGGACCCAGGAGCACCAAAAATAACGAACATCATCTTGCCAGAACAGTGGCAGACCCACTTTGAGAGTCTTTATAATCATACAAAACACTCTACTCAAGTTCATGGAGAAGTGTGGCTCACTGGTTAGAGGAGGCAGACCCTGATGCAGAGGTCAGCCCGGGACCAGGGTTCAATTCCCGACGCGGCAGGGTCTTGAGCCCAAAATGTCCACGGACTCGATAATTCTCGCCTCTGTGCCTACTCGAATCATGGGTTCACACTCTGCAGCTCCGGGCAATAGCTTGCTTAATCTCCACTACGGCCCCCCCGTGGCGGGATGCCTGGTCTTCACCTTGGGGATGCCCAGTAGGGGTAATCTCGCAGGGAAAGCCAGGACGGGTTCCCAAAGCAAGCGCTAAGAGACCTGTCGGTGATTTGGCGCTATATAAATCGAAATTAACATAACATAACATAAGGAGGATACAGCCGGATACACTGTTTTTTTCCCTGGAAGAAGTTGAAACAGGAATAGCAGGGCTAAGCAAAAACAAAGCACCCGGCCCGGATGGAATTCCACCAGACCTATTCCTAAGTAGATCCGAGCTATGGGCGCCATTGCTCACCAGGGTTTTGAACGAGGCAATGGTGGCAGGATTGCCTCGTTCTTGGTCGACGGCGACCATAGTTCCGATCTACAAAAAAGGAAATCGTAACGACCCCCAATGTTACCGCCCTATTTCACTTATTGACGTGACTGCAAAAGTACTGGGGCGTGTTATTTTACATCGTCTACAAGATTGGGTGGAGGAGCATCAGGTCTTTTCGGACATCCAATATGGTTTCAGGGAGGGAAGATCCACTACTGACCAATGCCTGAATTTATAACTCCTGACAGCAAAATATACCATCGCTGGTAAGGGATCCGTTTACATGGGGTTTATGGATCTCTCTGCGGCCTTCGACAGCGTAAACAGAAGAACGCTTTGGTCTCTGTTGATAGAACTGGGTGTGGAACAATCCCTGGTGGATATCCTGCAAATTTTACACTGGAACACATCAGCAAGCGTGAGATACAACCAAGAGGGAAATAAGACCGACCCCTTCGCTTGCACCAGTGGAGTAAGGCAGGGTTGCATCCTTGCACCCTTCCTTTTCTCTATATATATTAACTCCCTGGAAAAAGATCTCCTGAAACTAAAGGTGGACTCACCCCAAATCGCTCATCGTGCAGTGCCGGTATTACTTTACGCCGATGACGCGGTATTGTTAGCTAGAACCCCCCTAGGACTACAAAAGCTGATTGAAGGTTTTGTCGAGTTTATGGCCAAGCTGGATCTAACAACAAATCTGGAAAAATCCTACATTATGTCATCAGGGCAAATCACATCGGGTCACACAAAATCAATCAGGTTAAGACTTTTTCATACCTGGGGGTACTGTTCGATAACCACCTTAACTTCAAACCCCTGGCATAGAAACACGCAACAAAATTGGCAGCGTCAGTAGGAGCCATCATGGGGTATGGACAAAGATTGGGAAGGTGGTCTCCAGAACAAATATTAACCCTATATAGGTCAATTTGCTGTGCGAAGGTAACCTATGGCGCAGAAGTTTGGGGCTTTATAGACAACAAAGCACAGCAAATACAGACTGAAGAAAATAAATTCCTGAGAAGAATTCTGAAAGTGCCTCAGAGTGTTCCTGCCTACATCATTCATGAGGAAGTAGGAGAATATTTTATAGAAGATCGGATTAAACTTAAACCTCTCCTGGCATGGGTCAAAATATGGACCAATCCAGAGGTGACCCTAACAAGACAAATCATTTTGGATTGCCTTAAACGTGACAAAGGACACAAAATACCCTGGCTGAAGTATATTAAGAACTCATTTGCAGAGATTGACTGTGTAGACTTCTTTGCTTCCCCAGAATCCCTAACAGTTGAGAGTAAAACTATGGTAAAAAAACTTTTTCCAGAATGGTTACGGACAACTAGGGCCAAGAATGAAAGTTATAAACCCACTGTCTCATCGTACTGTAAACTTTCAGCAAAGCAAGGAATGGAGCCATATTTGAGGGTCATGTACAATACCCAGGACCGCTATTTCATGACTCGCTTCAGATTCAATATGCTTCACCATTTATTCGCGGTCCCTGCTGGGTTCACTCACACAGTGGAAGAGAAGGGTACCTGCGGCTGCGACAACAGGTCTCCGCAGGATACCCTTCATTTTATTTTATTGTGCCCATTCTACACAGTGCCAAGACGCAAGTTCCTGGTGGGGATTCTGAAAGAATCAAAGTTTAGACAAGCAAAACTGGCCCTGAAGTTTCTCCAGGAAGCTGAAGACGCCTACACTTTATTTTGCACTATAAACTTCATCCGGCTAGCACTACGGTTACGGAACACCAGAGAATTATGATTGTAACATCGCCTGACCCCATGAAAAATGAATTTTCCTTCCCCATTAGCCCATCGAATTATGGTTTTAGCTAAATTTATCCTTTTTTAACGGAAACTGTATTTTATAATATTTTGTGGGGATATTGTAGATGTGCTTTTATGGTGTCTTTTTAAGAACCGAATAAAGATTAGCTGAATTCAATCTGTAGTACATTGATATAGACCTTCTTCTTTTCAAGATTCTGAATTGAAATCGGTGTTTCTATACTTGTTGACTGTACAGTTGTCCTAGTTTTTGCAACAGACAGAAGCCATAATTCATTGTTGTTTAGTGTTCTCTTGTTGAAGAGAGCAGGCTTCATGCACAATTAAAACTTCAATCAGAACCTCCTGTATGGTAGCGAGAGAAGACTGGTAGCTACACCGGAGCCCATGCAACTTACTGTTGAGAATCTCCGACATAGTGTGGTTTCATCAGATTAATGGAGACAAACGGTTTGTCTCGGCATCCAGCAAGGGGCGGAGGAAATACAGTGTGTGTACCTTCAACATCCAGGACATGCACAGGCACTGTATATGATGGCCCAAACTCATTTTTGTCCACAATTATTTCTCTGACCAGATACCCGACTTTTGGGATACAGCTGGGCCTTGCCCGAACTACCTTCCCCTTTCCAGTGGTGGTGCGTTTATGACCGGAAGTCATTCAGTTCCTGTAAAACAGCTAAATGTTTATTGTTGTCAAATGGAATTTCTGCTGCCACTGTGCTGGCATTGTCGAGGTCTGGGTCCCAAGTCTTAACCCCAAACAGAATCTCATAGGGAGTCAGACCATCCAGGGATGTTCATGGCATATAACTTAAAGCCCTCTGGACCCCCACACATGTGATGGACCCAAATGGGACCAGAACCTAGGACCCTTAATGTTAAAGACTGCTTTATGTCATGATTTTTCCTCTCCAACGCAGTGTTTCCCTCAGGATGGTATGGAGACGAGAAATGCAGTGTTACACCCAAACTTCCTATGGTCTCTTTCTAAGTACGAGAGCTAAACACTAGATCCTGGCTAGAATGTAATGTGCCACCTGTATATCTCCTGATGAAGACTCGCAGATCCTTTATAACAATTCAGGCATCAGCTGTTTGCTCAGGCTAGACCCAAAGGAATCGAAAGCAGGAATCCACTGCCACCAAGATATACTTATAAACCCCATCTGATGATAGGGGGCCACAATGGTCCAAATAAACACAAGCCAATGGCTTGTTTGAGATCAGCAGAGGCATCTGAGGTGGATGCGCCATGGTGGAACCCTTCATCTGCAGGCAGATGTTACATCTGAGGACAAAGTTCTAGGTCTGTTTGTAAAGATCTGGCCACCAATAGCTTTGCTGGAATAGTGAAATTGCAACAGCCACCCCTGTATGTGCAGATGCCAGACCCTCATGCACAGCTAGAATTGACCCCAGTCTCCAATCACTGTTTGGTACTACTCAATTCCCCACTCCTGGAATATGAGTATAAGGTGTTTTTGTGCATCTAGATTGTAGGAGTACTATAGTGGAAAGTCTTTTAGAAAATGTTTGTGATTGTGAGCTGCATTGACAGCCCCAATGATGCCTCTGTCGCTCCTTGCACTAGAACGATTGATTACAGAAACTGTGACAGTGCAAACTGTTTCTTTTGCTGCTTCATCAGCCATTGAGTTCACTGCAATGTGAACACCAACACGTTGATCGCTCAGTGTGTGAATAACATGAGCCCATGGGAAGCATTCTTTCCACTTTGCCACCTGTTCCCAAAGGCAAAATCTGCTTTTCTGTGTAGCCTTTTGAAGTTCTGAATCCATATTGTCTCCAATAATGTAGGAACTGATTATATGACTGCATAAAATAATACGAATCAAACATATTAAGAATAGGTAATCCAATATTCATATTCTGTAGCGCCAGAACTAGAAACTTTACTTCTTCCAGCAGCGTTGTGCAATCACCTAGGGGCTGAGTCACAGAACTAATTATTTATGTATTTATTTATTCAATTTATAAAGCGCGCTATCACCTAGCAGGCATCCTGGCGCTGGAAACGTGATTCAAGGGAGAGCGAGTGAAAACCGGGAACGGCCACTACATCCTGGGAAACAGCCAGGTTTTTACACTTTTTCTAAAGGGAAGAAGCTCTCTGAGTTGCCTGATTTCCCAGGGGAGACTATTCCACAATTTAGCTGCTGCCACCCCAAATGATCTGCCCCCCGATCTGACCTTACGAAACCTAGGAACCTTCACTAATCTAGCTGACGAGGAGCGCAGTGTTCTTGTCGGGGTATACCAGTTGAATTTTTTGCGCATCCGCACAGGTCCTATCCCGTGAAGGGCTTTAAAAGCAAGGCAGAGAGACTTAAAATGCACTCTCTGTCTCAGGGTGAGCCAGTGAAGTTCAGCTAAGGCTGGAGAAGCCGAGGAGCTTCTAGGCAAGCCTAGTACTAGTTTGGCCGCTGTCGACTGGATTCTTTGCAATCTGTCCAACAGGAAGTTAGGGGAGTCCATCAGGAGAGCGTTGCAGTAGTCAAGCCTACTAAGAATTGTGCATCTGGCCACTTGTGCATGCACCTGGGAAGGTAGTAGTGGGAAATTTTTTCAGAGGGATCTGATGATCGCAAAGCAGGAGGTAGTAGTTTTTTTAACCTGACTTTCCAGAGTAAACTTGTCTTCGAATATAATGCCCAAGTTGCGGACACTGGCAGCTGGCTGAACTGTGGACACAGTACTCGTAGGCCAAAAGTTGCTAGGAAGATGAGGACAAATCCTGTTTGCGAGACAGAAGATCACCTCAGTCTTTCCTGCGTTGAATTGTAGCGAGTTATCCTGTAGCCAGCGGGCCGTGTCCTGCAAACAGTTGTGAAAAGCTTCCACTGTAGTTGACTCCTCACCCTCAAATGACAGGATCAACTGAGTATCGTCTGCATAGTTTACGAAATCGATATTATATGCCTTGATAACAGCAATCAGAGGTTTTAAGTACACATTCAAACGAATAGGGCTGATAGCTGAGCCCTGAGGCACCCCATGCAGCACCTTGGAAAAGGCCGATTGAAAGGGGGGAAGGGATACCGTCTGCTGTCTGTCCTGTAAGAAGGAGCGGAACCACCGCAAGGCGGAACCCCTGACCCCACACTCGCTCAGCCTTCTCAGCAGAATCACATGGTTGACCGTATCAAAGGCGGCAGACAGGTCAAGCAGAATCAATGCAGCTGCCTGTCCCCTATCTGCCCGCCTCTGAAGCTCGTCCATGACGGTCAACAGGGCCATCTCGGTCCCATGAACCGGCCGAAAACCAAACTGAGCCTCTTCCAGCAAACTGTGATGTTCAAGATAGGAAGAGAGAGTCATACTAACAGCCCTTTTCTACAATTTTAGCCGGGAACGGCAACATATAGGTCTGTAGTTTTTTTTACTTTCGGGATCAAGGGAGGGCTTCTTCAACAGGGGGGAAACTAAAGCTTGCTTCCATTGTAGAGGAACTGCGCCACTGATGAGTGACTGGTTACAGATCAGTAGTAGGGCGGGGAACAGCTCTTCCTTGTGCTCTTTCCAGATCTTATGTGGTACCGGATCAAGGGGGGATCCAGAGGAAATGCCCTGTGCCAAGCTGCCAAACTCCTCCACAGTAAGGGGTGTAAACCCACGGAGTGGTTCAGGGGCTTGGTCACAGAGGCCGATGACAACATCCTCTGAGGCACCCACCTCGTGCATGATAGTACATTCTGCCGCCAGGCCAGGATTCCCTGCAACTTGCTGACCACTCATAAGATCGTCAATGATCAGCTGGATCTTATTCTGAAAGAACCCGGCTAGGTTCTCGCAGAGTTCCGGCGAGGGTGTAATTACATTCTTGGAACAGTCGGGGTTGATAAGACTGTCGAGAATGTTGAAAATGCTTCTGGAGCTATTAGAAGCATTACAGATTACAGAGGAGAAGTGATCAGCTTTTGCCCTTTTAATCTCATTCTTATACTCCCCAATTTTCTCTTTCCATAGCAGCCTATCAGACTCCTTATAGCCTCGCCTCCATCTCCTCTCTGCCTGTTTACATGTAAGTTTGAGCGTGCTCAGTGTGGTGTTAAACCAAGGGGCAGAGTTTCTGCTCTTAGCCCTGTGGGTTTTCATAGGGGCACAGGAGTTCAATATAGATGTGATATTTTGGCACAGTAAGGCGTAGTTATCTGTGACTAACAGATCAGAAGAGAAGCAGTCCCCGACCTCGAACACAGGGCACGAGCTCTTCAAGCGTGTCAGAACCCTCCAGTCTCTGCAGGTATATATAATAGCAACATTTCGCCAATATGCAGGAAGAGGGGGGTGGAGAAAATAAGGTCAAGAAGATGTCCAGCCCTGTCCAGCCCTGTGAGTGGCCTTCACGACCAACTGGTGGAGGCCAAGACCTTCACAGGAGTTAAGCAAGTTATGGAGCCCAGGGTCAAGCGAACCATTTAACCACAGATTAAAATCACCCAGGATAACTAATCTGAGATAAAACCTAAGACTTACTACTTTTGGTATTCACAGAAGGCATTTAGTAGTGGTAAAGTAAGGACTCTTAACTTTACTACTATTAAACTGAGATAAAATCCTAAACTTACTACATTTGGTATTCATTGAAGGCATTTAGTAGTAGTAAAGTTAGGACTCCTAACTTTACTACTACTAAATGCCTTTCGTTAATACCAAAAGTTGTAAAGTTAGGATTTTGTCTCAATTTAGTAATAAGGCTGAGGCAAATCTTTTCCAAATACTAAGATATCATCTTGATATCTCCTTATTCCTTTTACACCTTTGGGTATCATTTCTAACGCACTCTGAAAAACCGATGCAGCAGATATCAAACTAAATGATAGTCTTGCATATCTGAAAGTACCAAATGGAGTGATGACTGCTGTGAGGTCATGTGATTCCTCATCAAGTGTAATCTGGTGGTAGGCTGATGTGACGTCTATTGTAGAGAAAACCTTTGCCCCATCAAGTAATGTGAGCATGTCTGTAATATTTGGTAAAGGTATTTATCTGTAATCACACATTTGTTGAGTACTCTGAGATCTACACATAAATGTAGATTTCCATTCCCTTTTACAGCTGCTACTACAGGAGCTAATCATTCTGTCCCTTGCACTTCCTCAATGACTCCTTCAGCCATAAACCTTTCCAGTTCTAAATGCATTTCCTCTTTAAAGCTACTGGGATGCTTCTGACCTTCCCACACACTGGTTTGGCATTGTCAATTAAATGTATTTTCTGTGTAAAGTTTTTCATGCAACCTAAACCTTGGTGAAAAACCTTTGGAAATTCTAATGTTATGTCTTTCAGAAATTTACATTCAGGAGTGTCAAGCTTAATTACACATTGTATCTTCAAATGTTCTTTTAATAGTATCGGAGGTCATAGTTAGGATCAGTGTAGAAAATATGGGGTGTCCCACGTTTACAGGTCGGCAGGACCTGTTATCCAATAGGACAATTCCGCGTATGTGGGGATCAAGGAAGGTCTATTATGGATGGATTTGGCAGCAATCTACCTCTGGTATTTAGGATACTATCTGGACACAAGCTATCTCAAGCTGTTTAGGTAACAAATCAAAAACATAGAACACTTTTGTATATATCTATATATAGGGTGACACTCATGTACACTAATGCCAACACACAGTGAATTCAATTCTGGTAGAAAAAAGTTCAAATTTATTTTCATAATACACGTTAAAGCATGTCATAATATTAAAAACAATAAAAAAAGGCAAGCATAATGTTATACACATAAAACATATAAAAGCATTTTTGGGTACATAACATCAAGAATCGAAGAGTCAAGTCGACGCAGCATTTCGGTTTCTTTTGTGAGACACCTTCTTCAGGACCGATTCTAAAAAGTTATATTAAAAAACATACAATTACCCACTGTTTATTGGTTTTGTACTTTTTACACAATTAAAAAAACTCTTTCTTTGTTGTTATTCTATGACAGAAGGTCACCCTGAGATTGTCCATTTGCACAATTTAGATCAATTTTGATCAAAGACATTCTCCTATCTCAGTTTACAGACAGTTATTTAAGGGTCAATAAGGCTTGAAGCATTGTCCATCTCTAAGGGCTGCCATACTAAATAGTGTTCCAGATTATTGGTCCAAATCCACACTAGTGACCCTCCCACCACCTCACTTGCAGAGGACAGTCTGTTTTGACTGTTTTTCAGAATTAATGATCAATAATTGGGACTCGTATATACAATGTCCTAAACAATCATTTGTGTTAATATAAGATTGTTTTTTAAGGAGGAATGCATTAGTTCGAATGGGCCAATTAGAACTCCTTACCTTAGGACTCATGATTTTTCAGTTATCATCCACTTATTTCAATATCAGTGGGGAGATTTTGTTTCCGCATCAGATGAGGAAGTTTTTGCCCCAGTCTTCTATGATCTGATGGCGTTTAGTCAATATGATTCTGGAGTAGGTTGCCTAAATCAAAGATACTACATCAATGATCAAAAAGATAGAGTGCCTCAATTTCGACCCCAATACCCAAATCCTAGTGACTTTAGACATAGAGGCACTCTATACAAATATCCCACAAGATAATACCATCATGATGATAACTGATATGCTATCCAACGAAGGACAAGATCTAACAGCACACCAATCATTCATAGTAGACTGTATCACGATGGTCTTGAAGAATAACATATTTCTTTTTGGGAGTGACCTCTACAGGCAGGTCAAGGGTACGAGCATGGGGGCTACCTGTGCTCCGAGCCTGGCCTGCCTGTATGTCTCCAAATTCGAAGAGAAGCACATTTTCAACCCTAATGCACCCTTCTTTGAAAACATCAGTGAGTGGTCCAGGTATATAGACGACATTTTCTTTATTTGGACAGGTGAAGCAGTTATGTTAACAGAATTTTTGGAATGGCTCAATTTAGGGGACACAAATTTGAAATTCACATCGCACCAAAACCGTGAACAATGTGAATTTCTGGACATTATTATTAAACACACAGATGGAAGACTCAATGTAGAACTGTTTACAAAAACCACGGACAGAAATACAATGCTACATTTTGATAGTAATCACCCTACCTGCCAAAAAAACAACATCCCGTTTGGTCAGTTCCTAAGGTTAAAAAGAAACTGTACTACCATGAGAGATTATGAGAAACATTCAGATGTCCTAAAGAAAAAATTCCTAGAGAGAGGATATCCCAGACGCTTAATTCGGCAAGCTTATAAAAGAGCAAAATATTTCAATCGGGAAACTATATTTGAAGAAAAACCAACATCCACTCCTCAAGCACAACCATTAATTTTTGTAACAAACTTTAGCCAAGTCAGCAACAAAATTAAAAACATAGTAAACAGGAACTGGCATTTAATCACAACCAAAGCACAAGAAAGACTCCCCAAACCAATGTTTTCTTTTCAAAGAAACATCACAATTAGAAACAAACTGGTGCATACTTACAGAGAACACAAACTACAAGTCCAACCCTGTATAAATAATGCACCTTTGCCCTGCGGGACTTTTCCATGTCAGGGTTGTGTTAATTGTACGAATATCATTAAAGGCAATCCAATAATTACAAAAAGTACAAAGGTTCAGATAAAAAATTTCATAAATTGTCGAACAAAAAATCTGATATATTTAATTCAGTGTCCCTGTGAACTATGTTACGTGGGCGAAACTTCGAGAGAAATACGAGTGCGCCTTAATGAACATAGATCAGCCATCAGGAATAGGAAAAAGGGCGCTCCCCTTACTGAGCATTGGCAGTCAGCAAACCACAAAGTAGAAGATTTGAAATGGTGTGGGCTGGAAACTGTAACCCTAAACAGCAGAGGAGGTAATACAAATGCCAAGAGAAAAAAGAGAGAACAATTTTTTATGTCAAGATTTAATAGTGTAAGATGTGGCTTAAACAGCAGAGAAGACTGGGAACAGATCGTGCACTAACTAATATCCACCCAGCTCCTACTAAAATAATCCCTCCAGTAGTTCAAAAGCCTAAATGTATATATGTTACTCTAATAAACAGTATATATACACAGACTTATTCCATGACTTATATTCCAATCATTATCTGGACAATCCGCAGTATATCTCTAATATCCGTAGTCATTTCCCCACAGAAACCACGTTCAAAGACCGATTTTATTCCAAATAAACTTCCTTCCATTTAACCTGCACAATAATACTGAATAGAGTAGTGCATTCTCAGCAAGAAAAACAACATGCCGAATCCTTGCTGTAAACGGGAGGGGGCACGCGTAATAATTACGCTATGACAGTATTTATAATAACATTACTTCCCCATACTGCCATCTCAGGAAATTTACTATAACGATAATACTACTGATGAGATATGAGGTAATAACATATAGACAGACAGTATTTCCCTAGTTAACATCAGCGTACTAATCAGATAACCCACCGACACAAAGGAGAACCACACGCGAATTAAACATCGCGTTTGGTAACCGGAGCAACGACAATCTCATTGGCTAATTTTTAACCAATGAGTAAAGAGAGAATGCACGGAATAACGCGGGAGAACATCCGAGTAGAAGGAAAACATGCGTTACGTTGCCTAGACAACCAAACTGTGATAGGATAACATTCAACCTCTCAGTGGCCCCGAAAGGGAACGACCAATTAATACCGTCCTAATAAAAAGGTAGCCCTAATGAAAATGGACACATAACGCGTTCGATCACGAAGCGGAGAACGGGAGACGCTGTGACGAGGAGCAGGGAGGCCGGATCAACTTAGAACGGTATGGTGCACTTAGATTGGCTTGGGCCCCTATAGGGAGGATAGAAAAGAGTGTAAACATAGTACAGTTTAGAATGATTGACCATGTGATAGAACTGTTACTACAAACCAGTAAAACCATTACCAATTCACAATGGTCTTCTGTGTCTAAAAGTGTATAGAAAAGGATGCCTTATCAGTTTAATTATTATCAAAATACACCTTTTTGTTACTAAATACCTTAGATAATTATATAATTCAGTAACTCTAAAGTACTACTATATTTTAGAACCTAATTGATTAGAACATTCAAGAATAGAGTAGTCAATGTCCAATTAACAAGAGATTCATCATACACTTGTTAAAATTTAAAATGTATTTATAGTGCACGGTGAATTGAGAAAAACCGGTACGTAAAGACAAACCTCAAAACGACCTGGGCACTTCCCGAGAAATGTGCAGCCTACTACAGCGGTTTGCAACCATATAAATTGGTGAGTTATAGTTTGTAGAAATATCAATAATAATGCGATTTCCTGTGGAATAAAACCTCCATAAAAACATTTGATTTATCTACCAAAACAATTTATTTGTTAAAGAAACTCTACATCTAAGAACATAACGGTGGCTCCCTCGCACAGTGTGGAAGGCCTTTTATCCAAAGAAAAAAGGTAGAGTGAATCACCGTCCTTTTCCTATTGACCTAATGAGGATTCATGAGGGACAATTAAGAATGAAACTTATCATTTGTACCCAATAGGCAACCTACTCCAGAATCATATTGACTAAACGCCATCAGATCATAGAAGACTGGGGCAAAAACTTCCTCATCTGATACGGAAACAAAATCTCCCCACTGATATTGAAATAAGTGGATGATAACTGAAAAATCATGAGTCCTAAGGTAAGGAGTCCTAATTGGCCCATTCGAACTAATGCATTCCTCCTTAAAAAACAATCTTATATTAACACAAATGATTGTTTAGGACATTGTATATACGAGTCCCAATTATTGATCATTAATTCTGAAAAACAGTCAAAACAAACTGTCCTCTGCAAGTGAGGTGGTGGGAGGGTCACTAGTGTGGATTTGGACCAATAATCTGGAACACTATTTAGTATGGCAGCCCTTAGAGATGGACAATGCTTCAAGCCTTATTTACCCTTAAATAACTGTCTGTAAACTGAGATAGGAGAATGTCTTTGATCAAAATTGATCTAAATTCTGCAAATGGACAATCTCAGGGTGACCTTCTGTCATAGAATAACAACAAAGAAAGAGTTTTTTTAATTGTGTAAAAAGTACAAAACCAATAAACAGTGGGTAATTGTATGTTTTTTAATATAACTTTTTAGAATCGGTCCTGAAGAAGGTGTCTCACAAAAGAAACCGAAACGCTGCGTCGACTTGAATCTTCGATTCTTGATGTTATGTACCCAAAAATGCTTTTATATGTTTTATGTGTATAACATTATGCTTGCCTTTTTTTATTGTTTTTAATATTATGACATGCTTTAACGTGTATTATGAAAATAAATTTGTACTTTTTTCTACCAGAATTGAATTCACTGTGTGTTGGCATTAGTGTACATGAGTGTCACCCTATATATAGATATATACAAAAGTGTTCTATGTTTTTGATTTGTTACCTAAACAGCTTGAGATAGCTTGTGTCCAGATAGTATCCTAAATACCAGAGGTAGATTGCTGCCAAATCCATACTAGACCTTCCTTGATCCCCACATACGCGGAATTGTCCTATTGGATAACAGGTCCTGCCGACCTGTAAACGTGGGACACCCCATATTTTCTACACTTATTCCCCCTAGTCCCTTACAACTACTTGAAGGGGGCCTCCTCAAAAACTTTTTTCTCATAGTTAGGATCAATCATGAGGCCCTTTCCTCTCTGATGCACCCAACTCAGAATGCTGTCCCCTTTTTGTGACACATATACTTTTGCAATAACCATGCATTGTTTATATTGAATTATTTCTACAAAATATCCCTGTAATTTAATGGGTTGTCCCTAATAAACAGAGGACCTATGTCAGGTTTCAATAGAGTAACTTTCTTTTCAAGTCTCTCAGCAAAAAAGTCTTTAAATCAATATTAATCTTTGCATCTGAATTAAATAATACTTTAGTTTTTTCCCTGTTAACATATATTTCATCAACTGGACTATTTCATTCAGTACTGCACATTTGCAAGACTATTTGTAACACTCAAAATCTGAATCATCAACATCATCACCTACTTTGTGATCTTTAACTTCTGAACCGTTCCCGTTAAACTTTTTCAGATGACATACAACTGCAAAATTCCCCTTTTTTAACACAAAATGCATTTCACTTTATTAGAAGGGCACATTTTGTCATTGGCCAAATTACCTGTCTTCCGGCACCTGAAACATTTTCCTACTAATTCTTTCTTTCTTTATTACCTTCTGAAAACTTTCTCTCTTGGGTTTTTTACTGTCTTGCTTTTTACTGATACACCAACATCTTTTGATCCATCTCTTTGTATAACCTCCACACGCTTAATAGAATGCTATATTTGCTTTGCTACTAAAAGCACTTTATCAAGACTGGGATCATCTGTTTGCCATAATTCTTCACCAACTTTCTCTATATTACATTCAAGTATAAATCGATCCCTAATCCTCTCTTCTATCAGTGCTGCAAATTTGCAAGATGAAGCTAACTTCCTCAAGTTCTGTTACATAGTTTTCTACTGTCTCCCTTCTTTCTGATTCAGTCTGCCAAAATGGTATCTTTAGGTAAATAGTGCTTATCTAATTTTCTTATGCACATTTCATACTCACTCAAATCTTCAGCATCTGTTACCTCTGGTAAATTATCAAAGACTTCCTTGCCTTCTGTACCTAAGCAATGCAACAACAATGCTGTTTTCTCTTTTGAACTTAATGTGGTACCACATACTCTGACATATATTTTCAAAAACCATCTTCCATTTCTTCCATTTTATGGGTGGTTTGCCTGGTGCCATTAAGAAAAAGAGAGGTGCTGATATATTAGGCATTATATACCCTTCACAAATACTATAAAGTTCTGCAAGAAATTCCGCCACTCAAACTCTGTGCCTGAAGCCCTCCCTGCAAAACAAAACTGTTAACCAAGACTTTATGGGAGATTGTAACTTGCGTTATTGTCCTCAAATGTGCAAATCACTGAAAATTCAAGACCTGTGGTTTTGCACAAAATGTCTTATGAGTGTGAAATTCACTGAAACCATAGTATAAAAGTAATCTGCACTTTAGTGTGCAAATCACTGAAAGTGTAACTTGATTTGCACTGAATGCCTGTCAAGTGTGCAAGTCACTGAAACCAAATATGAATTGCTGTCAAGTCTGCAAGTCACTAAAACCGTAGGAGAATTTGTAATGTAGTCGTATTTCACATTGTCGTAATTTGCACTGCACTTTAGTGTGCAAATCACTGAAAATGTACAGTGATTTGCAAATACCACACATGTACATTTATTTAAACTAGACATCCAGGGGAATCCAGGACGGGATCACTTGTGTGGCTTTCACCAGGTTCTGTTACACAGAATACCTTGAAAATCTCGAACTTTGTAAAAAAACAAATGTTCCTCACATTTCTGTGATGGAAAGTGCTAGAATCTTCAGGGAGACACAAAAAAACGTTGGTGGATCCACACAAACCATACCTCCCTGGGTTTGGGGTGTCTAGTTTTCAGAAACGTCTGAGTTTGGCAGGTTTCCCTAGATGGCTGTCGAGCCCGGAAGCAAAAACACTGGTGACCCCCTTTCAAAACCAGGTCGGTTTATGATTGATATTTTGATGTCCCCACAATTCATTTTTGGTTCTTTCCTGTAGCAGGCTCTTGACCCACCAAAGCAAGTGAGGAACCGTTTTTATCAGGAGACCTGGGAGGAATGCTGGGTGGTAGGAAATTGGTGTGGGCCCGGTGATCCCACAGATTTCCCACACAAAAATTAATGGAAAATGTGATTTTTTTAGCTGAACTTGAGGTTTGCAGGGGATTCAGGGTAGTAACATGTAGTGGGATCAATGCAAGCCACACCTCCCTGGACTGCCCCAAGTGTCTACTTTTCAGAATTGTCTGAGCTTGGCAGGTTTCCCTAGATGTCCGCTGAGCCTGGGACCAAAATTATTGATGATCCCCTTTCAAAACCAGGTCGGTTTATGATTGATATTTTGATGTCCCCACAGTTCATTTTTGGTCCTTTCCTGTAGCAGGCACTTGACCCACCAATGCAAGTGAGGAACCGTTTTTATCAGGAGACCTGGGGGAATGCTGGGTGGTAGGAAATTGTTGAGGGCCCGGTGTTCCCACAGATTTCCCACCAGAAATATATGGAAAATGTGACTTATTTAGCTGATTTTAAGGTTTACAGGGGATTCTGGGTAGGAACATGTAGTAGGATCAATGCAAGCCACACCTCCCTGGACTCCCTTATGTGTCTAGTTTTCAGCAATGTCTGCATTTGGCAGATATCCCTAGATGACCGCTGAGCCTGGGACCAAACACCTTGGTGACCCCCTTGAAAAACCAGGTATTTTGTAATAGATAGATTGGCACCTGTGTTTTTGGTCCCAGGCTTGCAGACAGCTAGGGGAACCTAAAAACCCAGACATTTCCGAAAACTAGACACCCGTAGTAGTCCAGGGAGGTGTGGCTTACATGGATTCCCCAACGTTTTCTTACCTAGAACACACTGTAAACCTCAAATTTATCTAAAAAGTCAATTTTTTCTCTAATTTCTGCACTGTAAAGTTGTGGAATCACCAAAACGCCACACATTTCCTACTACTCAGCATTCCCCCAGTCTCCTGATACAAATTATGCTTCACTTGTGTGGAGGTGCCAAGTGCCTGTGACATGGAAGAGTCAAAATGTATAGAGACTGAGGGGGACCCAAAGGGTGCAAAAGGGCAGTTTAGTTATACGTTTTTAGACTAACACTACTTTGGACACCCACACAAGTGAGATATAATTATTCTTGGGAGACCAAGGGGACCATCGGTTGGTAGGAAATGTGTGAGGAAAGTGAAGAAAATATGACTTTGCAAGTACATTTGAGGTTTGCAGAGTATTCTGGGTATGAAAGCGCATAGGGATCCATGCAGGCCACACCGCCAGCCAAGAGTCAGTAGATGTACACCACCAGCAATGCTCCCTCCATGCACATGACCAGCAATGCTCCCTCCATGCACACTGCCAACCAAGCACCATCTATATACACCGCCAGCCAAGCACCATCATTGTACACCGCCAGCCAAGCACCATCCATGCACACTGTCAGCCAAGCACATACAAGCACATCGCCAGCCAAGAGACACACCGACACACTCCGCCAGCAAAGCACCAACCCTGCGTATCCCCAGCCAAGCTCCATCCATGCACGCCATCAGCCAAGTGCAAATCCACTGACAGTCAAGCGCCACTCCACAAAGATCAACAGGCACGCACCATTCTACACACCGTCAAAAAGCGTGAGCCCACACACACCATCAGCCAAGTGCAGGTCAACATACACTGCCAGCTAAATGCCAGCCAAAGGTTAGTACACGCAAACCATCAGTCAAACTCAAGTTCACACACACAAACTTTTCTTGATTTCTAGTGGGTTTCTGCTCCTGCTTGGGAGCAGATGAGACAAAAAATATCACTGAAACAGCCAAAATGTGTGGCTAAAAACGGGGAGTGACCCTTGCCTATGGGGCTTCTCCCTGTTAGGCCCATAAACATTTCAATGCTGCCTAGGGGGCCTTTTGCCCGCCTGGCCGGCAGATAAGGGGTAATTTCCCTGATCTGCCTCCTGGGGAGGCAGAAAGACTGTGGCCAATTTTTCTTGGGGTGGGGGCTGCCCAGAATGGGCATGACAATGCCCATCATAAAAAAACATAATCCCTTGTGCTAAGTGGGCTTTCTACCCCTCCAGAGGGGCAGAGGAGGGGCTATTGCCCTCATTTGCCTCCTGGGGGGCCAGAAAGACCATGGCATATTTTTCTGGGGGTGGGGGCATTGGCATGCTCATTCAGGGAAGCCCACACCCCTAAGTATAAAAAAAACATAATCTCTGGTGCCTATCGGGCTTATCTGCCCCCTTAGGGGGGCACATAAGGAGCTATTTCCCCCATCTGCCTTCAAAAAATACATTGGCATGTTTTAGGGGGTGGGGGCATTGGCAAACCCATTTTGGGCAGCCCCTGCCCCTATACATAAGTTAAATACATCCCTGATGCCTACAGTGCTTTCTAACCCCCCGGGCTGGCAGATTGGGGGCTATAGCCCCCATCTGCCTGCCACAGGGGGCAGAAAGACCGAATTTTGGGAAAATATTGGAAGGACCAAAAGTCCATGCCCAAGGGACTGCTCTCCCCTCCCTGGTGCCAAGTGGTGGATCCCTGTTTGGGGATCGCCCTCCTGTGGTGATCCCCAAGCAAGGATCAGGGGAGGGATACCATTTGAAAGGGGAGATTCTCCCATTTTAAATGATTCCTCTCTCATCTGAATAGGTATTCAGGGGGCGGAGAGCACGTAGGCAGTGAAACTGAAATGAGCCAATTGGGTAATTTCAGTAAGCTGATCGTCATTTCATAGAAACAATCAGAATAGTCTCAGGAGTTTGGGAAGCTGTTCACCAGCTCCAAAGGCTGTTGTGGTTGAAAGAAAATCCCTTTGGTGCCCACATCAGAGGGATTTCCAGTGATTGTGGGCGGACGGCTGCAAGCTCTCTGACGGACATGAGTGAAGGCTGTCAAATGTCTAATTCCATGCACTATAATTTGGCAGAAAAAATCCTTTCAAGATATCTAGTGTTGTATTTTATTTATTTCAAACAATGTTATTCATTAGTGCGACAATGTATGCGTTTAGCACTACAAATGTGTGAGTAGCTGTGTTTAAATGTCTATATTTTAATACTAGACAATATGCATAATCTTGTTTCATTACCGGAAACAAAAAATTATTCATTGACGAGGTGCAACTTTCTCTTACACCTTGATATTCAACTTGTTGTTTTGCTTTAATTTTTATTGGATATTGTCTTTGAGGATGTGAGGTTGTGGAATGTCATAATGAAGTGAACCGTCATCTCACCCCACATGGTTGTGGTATAACTCAGGAGTTAGTGCTAGAACCCACTCCTTGGCGTATGAATGCTTAACTGATTCTGGAATGAGGTTGGAAAAGGCTGGCAAAATGACTGTTTTCCCTTTTGGACAATCCATTACGAAATCAGGTGGCCAAACACTTTTGGCCAAAAGAATATTGTATCCTTGAGTGACCTCCTCCCAAAAGAGGACATTAATACACCTGGGCACGACCCCTTCCAACTGTATAAAAGTTGTGGAACGCTTACCCTGCTGTCTGGTGTTTCTACTGCGATATATTGACTCAGCGCTACTCGCACCAGACAATCCATCAGGTTCTGGCAAACTGTTGTGACTTCTGCCTCACTGTCCAGTATTATCACTGTCCATTTCCTGTTTAGAAGCAGAGTCCTAAATATCCCAGGCATGCCTCACCTTAATCCCAGGTACCTTCTTCTTTTTGAATTGATTGGTTTAGATGTTTTAGGCTTTTGTTCGAGTTTAATAATGTAGTCAGATGAGTGTTATGAGTTCTTCCTTAGTTTTCCATGCTCTTCTGATCTGATCATTGACAGCCCACCTCTGGGTGCTTGCTTAGAGTTATACTTTTCAGACTTACTCTTTAATTGTGGTTTCCCAGGTCTGTTCCCCAGATTATCTCTACACAGCGTAGCATAGGTTTCTTCGATATTTAAGGTACTTCACACTTCTGCTGTGCAGAAGTCAAATCCCTTAAGTGTTGGCACGTAGCTAGTTCCCCTTTAATTTTTTTTTTTAAACATATTTTATTGATTTTAAGCCACAGATACATCACAACATCATCAACCCCTCGTAGCAGTATCAAATATGTGTTCCATTTTACTCCCAACGTAACTCGGATCCCTCCCCCCCATTCGGCAATTGGTGTGAGCAATACCAGACACTCATATTCACATAACATAACAGCGGCTATTGGGACAATCAGATGTAACACAACGCACTTTGCCTGCCTAGCACATAGATGTTCCATATAGTTCAGTCCTCAGCTCCCTCCTGGTGGTCCCGTAAAGCCTGCACCAGCGCTACCCACGCCCTGGCGAGCTCTAGCGCTTTGTAGTTATTCGTGCGCTTAGCCTGTCTCATTCTAATAGAGCCTTCGCTATCCGCCCACTTACAGAGCTCCGAATTCCACCTCCTATACAATGGCCCTTCCTTCGATTTCCAATGCCATGTAATCTCCCTTTTCGCAAGAAGTAGGCCCAGGTCCATGAATTGACTAGTAATTTTGGTCTTGGATGTGTGTGGAAACCAATGTAGCAGGCACATTGCCATATCAAAGTTAAGATGCCTGTCTGTGATCTCTGTAAGGAGTTCCCCCACCTCCGTCCAATAATTGCCCAAGGCCGGGCAGCTCCAGAGCATGTGATCTAAGTCAGCACCCAGCTCACGGCACCGAGGGCATGCCGCGTCTTGAACCCGGAAATATTTGGTAATCTTTCCTGGAGTCAGATATGCACGGTGCAGTATAAAGAATTGTACTTGTTGAAAGTATGCATTCCTGCTACCCTTCCACGCCCTCCGCATAATGTGTCCCCACACAGTGTCAGGTATCTGCTTAGCTGTGCTCGCCTCCCACTTCTGCTTGAGGCCAACGAGAGGGATTAGTCCCTCATGCATCAACCTGGAATTAGTTCCCCTTTAATGTTGCTGAACATTATGGTTTATACTGTGACAAAGTTACCTATCCATTTCATTCCTGAATCCATGGCCAGGAGCTGCCAAGTACTCATTCTGGACCTGCTCTAATACTTCAGGTAGAACCGCCAGTGAAGGGGTACCATGTTTTCTGGAATACGCAGCAGTGAAGACCATACCCCAAGTTGTAGTGTAGTTCCTATTATCCCAATAGGCTCTGCGCATTGGAATAATACCTCCAATAGTGTAGACCTAGACCAGACGTTAACTAGGTCTTCTACTGTCGATATTAGACTTAAAGTTTTGGGTTTGCCAGCTAGCTCAGAGTTCACTAGAAACTTTCTCGAATAGACAAGGAGGAGTTGAACCTCCCTGGATAGACAAGAAGGGATTTAGTTTCTGACAACCATAGAACATGACAACTTTGCTCTCCCCTAATCAAGAGTGTATCTCTAGAGTCGTGTGAAAACAAAAGACAACTTATTTTACTCAGTCAGTACGTGCATTCTTAGTTTCACCAGATTGTAGAGAAAAAGAAGAGACGGGCGTGTTCAATAAAAGATGTTATTTATTGATCAGTCTCTTTTCTCATACAAAAATGAATCGATATTATTGCAATACTTATGGTTAAGTAAAGTGCATACAATAAAAGCAGAAGTATAAAATAATACTGTAAAACATTTATATGGTTTCTAAGCCATATGGTGGTTTAAAATGGATAAAATAGATGCATACATATAAACATTTGACTAATCGTACTCAACTGGTGCTTCTAACCACGCCTACCCCAGTGTACCTGACCTAAGCCTAATACGTGGGCTGGGATAGAAAGTAGCAGTCTAAGTTAAGTTTGTTTTGCCAAGTGACTGATTCAAGAATTCTCTGCAAGGGGTTATTCAGTTCCGTACCTGAGGTCTAGGATGGTTGAGGGATAGTATCTCTCGTCTGAGGTCTCGATATTCCAAGCTGCCTGCAAGGGCTGCTCGGAAGCGCCGGAGCTGGATTTCTCGGCAGGAGAAAGGCAGCGTCTCGTTCTCAGCGCGTCAGGACGGCGGGGCAGCTAGTGGGCTTCGCTCTCTGCTGGGCTTCGGGAAGTCTCGCTTCTCCGATCTCGTCACCACCGCGTGTGTTTGCTTAAGGCAATATCGGTAATATTTATACCTGTAAGGTGCCGAGATTGACGTAAGGATGGACATAGATATGTCAATAAGGATGTCATACGAGCTGGTCGTTAGCGCATTCTTTTACTGAAGTTCTCGGTGAAATCAAAACAATGGCCGCAGGGTTTTTCCCAGGTTGTCATAGGTTTGATTTGTTTTGAGAACTCCGTATGCCTTATCAGGGGCTGGAGGAATATTGCTTGCCTAATTAGATGGCAAGCGTTATGACCTAATCAGATAACGCGCTCCTGTGCCGTGGTCTGGCGTAATCAGATAACGGTTTCTGCATCATGGGATGGCTGCTAGTTAACTCGTTAACCAGAATAGGGTCAGGAATAGGGGGATCGATACAGAACCTATAGGAATACATCACACCCACTCCACGCTAACTATGGCCATATTTACGAATCTAGGCATAGTAAAACATACTGTAGAGTATCGTGTATACCTTACCACCCCAAAATACACATAATGCGTTTTGAAATTATGTAACATACGGGGAAAAAAATTGTCATATGAACTATATGCACTCAAGCAGTAGAATAATGCTAAAATAATCACGCATATGTATACATTATTAGTAATTGAATATTAGAATTACACATGAAATGGCTCTTAATACAGAAGAAAAGTTCGAGACCACTTCATCACAGCTCAAAAAATATTTATAAACATACCAGCGGGCAGCTAATGTCTATGAAATTTCTAAAAATAGAAATTAGTTCTCTAAGAATAGTTCTTACTTTAAGCAGAAGAAAAGTGTCCCGTAAAATGTAACAAAAATATTTTGGGGCTGCTAAAAAATTGCTGTCCGTGAACTGGAGGAAAAGTCGATCTTGCTACTTTATTATTAAAGTTGAAGGCCAAATTCAAGGTGTCGGGAACGCCGTGTGCTAGCTTGTTCAAGAGTCAATATTTCTGCTCTGGTGAGAACATCATATCGTTGAGACTGCTGAAAAAGCTGTCAACAGCTTCCTGTGAGAGTTCCACTAACTCGGAAATGGATGTAACCATGCATTCATGTGCATGATTGTCTCTATTGACGTTTTGATTAGTATTGCTGACAGAAGGTTGTACCTGATCGATGCTGCTTTCATCTTGATCTTCACTACCCCTTAATCGTAGTGGTGAAGTTTCCACGAATGCCGTCATCAGGATTGGCAGCCGTTGAGGGCAGCACAATGCATGAGCCTTTACCGGACCCAACAATGTTTCTGCATCCATTGGCGCATCCGATTGTAGCGTCAGACAGGTGTCCAACACGCATTCTTCTCCGCGCAGCATGCACCTTAATACAGGTAAAACACATCTTTGCCATATCGGCCGAAATGAAAGAAACCAAGTCATGTTCAAGTCTCTAAGCCGGGTTAGTCCCAGGATTTTTGATATCCGGTCCCGGTATCCAATGGCTCGGATTGTTTCTTCCCTTGTCGCAGGTGTTTTGTCTGTGACACGGTTTGCCATAACGAAATATAAGGACTAAGAATAGGATTCCTGCAATTAGTCCCAAAATGAGGGGAACTCCTCCAAAAATCGAATGGACGAAGTCTGGAAAAATACCCAGTATGGCTTTGAATAGTGTTAATGCCATCGAAAATACTGTCTTAAATACATTTGAGACTCCACTGGTATCAGAAATATTTAAGATTTCATTCAGGATTTCTGCGAAATGTATGGGGGAATTAGTTGATAACAATGAGTGAATCTCTGCAGTCGTCCTTGCGACTAGGAGATCATACGTTTCTTTTGATGACGTGAGCCTGGTCGGCGTCTGAAGAAGCACTGTTTTCATTCTGCTTAAAGTATCAACTCGAATAGAAGTAATTTTCAAGTGAGGCCATGCCCTTGCCTCCCTGTCTGGAAAGGAGCTGGGGAACAATAAGCGTCCACAGCACATGACCTTCGCAGTCGTACTAACGAGATAAGGAACCCCGGGCAGTAGACTACAACATCTGCGATCCACAATTAGAATGTAACTCCCGTTATAGAGTCTTTTAAAGAATGGTTCTATCTCTGTTGCAGGTGTGCCTAGCTGGTGACATGAAAGGTTATTTGAGTTCCCTTCACAGGCTCCATGCAAACTAATTCAATTACACAGAAGTGTACCGCTTAGTGACATCGCACAATTATTGCCACTAAGAAACGCTTTCTGTCCTTTATTACTGACACATGCATGTGAATAGGGCAAGTTCCATGTTGTCTTAATGTACCCTTTTCCCAATTGTTCGTACATGCCAGCCTGTATATATTTTTGGCAGTATTGAAACCTCAAAGTAGATATCGGAATATTAATTATCCCATGTATTATCCATTCAATGACAGGTCGTTCTGACATTGTCAATGGTAATCTCTCGAGTTTCTCAATGCTCAGGATTGTGTAATCAGCACCCTTTTGTGCCATACTGATCTGTTTATCAGTAAGGTTAAAGATAGTGAATAGTGACGTTGTGTTGATTAAACGCCAAGGCACATAGCCTGAATGCAGGTTTTGTAACGTCCAGCCAAGCTGTACAATAGAACGCAATTGAGACTGACCGTGTTGTAACAACAGTAAGTCTTGCGATATTATGTCGATTGCTGATGACACAATGCTGTCCAATGAAAAGATTCTGGAGGACAGAGTCATTAACCCATTGTCCACTACAGAGAGCGATTTTTTCAAATTAATACGGTCAATTTCCCGTATACTTTCTGCTGTCTCAATTTGAGTTATCTTCCAGGCCTCGTTGTAAGCTGCATATATAGAGGCTGCTATGAAGCGTTTTTGACGCTGTTTGCGTGGTCCCATAATGAAATCACGCAAGTCAGCACCATCAGTAAGTAAAGTTAGGTGTTGCTTAATTTCTATACAGAAAAGGGGGTGGTGATGAACAGAGTGTCTGAATTAAGCAGACCACTCTTACCCAGTCCAAAGATCAGGGCTTGATCCATCACCGTTATTTATCTCACTGCCCCATCCCAGCTCAGAACCTGGCTATATGCAAATTAGTCTGTCCCTGGCCCAGTGCATCATGGGAACAGGGCAGACCAAACTACCAAGCCAATTCTTCACCAGAAAGGAGACAAGCTACCGGGGACCGGTTTCTGGCATTTCAGCCTCTTCGGCCCGGCTTGCTTGAATCCTGATGGAGCAGTGAGAAAGGGACTCATGTCTGAGTATACCCTGCCACACCTATAGTGGCCAAAAACGATACAGAAAAGGGGGTGGTGATGAACAGAGTGTCTGAATTAAGCAGACCACTCTTACCCAGTCCAAAGATCAGGGCTTGATCCATCACCGTTATTTATCTCACTGCCCCATCCCAGCTCAGAACCTGGCTATATGCAAATTAGTCTGTCCCTGGCCCAGTGCATCATGGGAACAGGGCAGACCAAACTACCAAGCCAATTCTTCACCAGAAAGGAGACAAGCTACCGGGGACCGGTTTCTGGCATTTCAGCCTCTTCGGCCCGGCTTGCTTGAATCCTGATGGAGCAGTGAGAAAGGGACTCATGTCTGAGTATACCCTGCCACACCTATAGTGGCCAAAAACGATACAGAAAAGGGGGTGGTGATGAACAGAGTGTCTGAATTAAGCAGACCACTCTTACCCAGTCCAAAGATCAGGGCTTGATCCATCACCGTTATTTATCTCACTGCCCCATCCCAGCTCAGAACCTGGCTATATGCAAATCAGTCTGTCCCTGGCCCAGTGCATCATGGGAACAGGGCAGACCAAACTACCAAGCCAATTCTTCACCAGAAAGGAGACAAGCTACCGGGGACCGGTTTCTGGCATTTCAGCCTCTTCGGCCCGGCTTGCTTGAATCCTGATGGAGCAGTGAGAAAGGGACTCATGTCTGAGTATACCCTGCCACACCTATAGTGGCCAAAAACGATACAGAAAAGGGGGTGGTGATGAACAGAGTGTCTGAATTAAGCAGACCACTCTTACCCAGTCCAAAGATCAGGGCTTGATCCATCACCGTTATTTATCTCACTGCCCCATCCCAGCTCAGAACCTGGCTATATGCAAATTAGTCTGTCCCTGGCCCAGTGCATCATGGGAACAGGGCAGACCAAACTACCAAGCCAATTCTTCACCAGAAAGGAGACAAGCTACCGGGGACCGGTTTCTGGCATTTCAGCCTCTTCGGCCCGGCTTGCTTGAATCCTGATGGAGCAGTGAGAAAGGGACTCATGTCTGAGTATACCCTGCCACACCTATAGTGGCCAAAAACGATACAGAAAAGGGGGTGGTGATGAACAGAGTGTCTGAATTAAGCAGACCACTCTTACCCAGTCCAAAGATCAGGGCTTGATCCATCACCGTTATTTATCTCACTGCCCCATCCCAGCTCAGAACCTGGCTATATGCAAATTAGTCTGTCCCTGGCCCAGTGCATCATGGGAACAGGGCAGACCAAACTACCAAGCCAATTCTTCACCAGAAAGGAGACAAGCTACCGGGGACCGGTTTCTGGCATTTCAGCCTCTTCGGCCCGGCTTGCTTGAATCCTGATGGAGCAGTGAGAAAGGGACTCATGTCTGAGTATACCCTGCCACACCTATAGTGGCCAAAAACGATACAGAAAAGGGGGTGGTGATGAACAGAGTGTCTGAATTAAGCAGACCACTCTTACCCAGTCCAAAGATCAGGGCTTGATCCATCACCGTTATTTATCTCACTGCCCCATCCCAGCTCAGAACCTGGCTATATGCAAATTAGTCTGTCCCTGGCCCAGTGCATCATGGGAACAGGGCAGACCAAACTACCAAGCCAATTCTTCACCAGAAAGGAGACAAGCTACCGGGGACCGGTTTCTGGCATTTCAGCCTCTTCGGCCCGGCTTGCTTGAATCCTGATGGAGCAGTGAGAAAGGGACTCATGTCTGAGTATACCCTGCCACACCTATAGTGGCCAAAAACGATACAGAAAAGGGGGTGGTGATGAACAGAGTGTCTGAATTAAGCAGACCACTCTTACCCAGTCCAAAGATCAGGGCTTGATCCATCACCGTTATTTATCTCACTGCCCCATCCCAGCTCAGAACCTGGCTATATGCAAATTAGTCTGTCCCTGGCCCAGTGCATCATGGGAACAGGGCAGACCAAACTACCAAGCCAATTCTTCACCAGAAAGGAGACAAGCTACCGGGGACCGGTTTCTGGCATTTCAGCCTCTTCGGCCCGGCTTGCTTGAATCCTGATGGAGCAGTGAGAAAGGGACTCATGTCTGAGTATACCCTGCCACACCTATAGTGGCCAAAAACGATACAGAAAAGGGGGTGGTGATGAACAGAGTGTCTGAATTAAGCAGACCACTCTTACCCAGTCCAAAGATCAGGGCTTGATCCATCACCGTTATTTATCTCACTGCCCCATCCCAGCTCAGAACCTGGCTATATGCAAATTAGTCTGTCCCTGGCCCAGTGCATCATGGGAACAGGGCAGACCAAACTACCAAGCCAATTCTTCACCAGAAAGGAGACAAGCTACCGGGGACCGGTTTCTGGCATTTCAGCCTCTTCGGCCCGGCTTGCTTGAATCCTGATGGAGCAGTGAGAAAGGGACTCATGTCTGAGTATACCCTGCCACACCTATAGTGGCCAAAAACGATACAGAAAAGGGGGTGGTGATGAACAGAGTGTCTGAATTAAGCAGACCACTCTTACCCAGTCCAAAGATCAGGGCTTGATCCATCACCGTTATTTATCTCACTGCCCCATCCCAGCTCAGAACCTGGCTATATGCAAATTAGTCTGTCCCTGGCCCAGTGCATCATGGGAACAGGGCAGACCAAACTACCAAGCCAATTCTTCACCAGAAAGGAGACAAGCTACCGGGGACCGGTTTCTGGCATTTCAGCCTCTTCGGCCCGGCTTGCTTGAATCCTGATGGAGCAGTGAGAAAGGGACTCATGTCTGAGTATACCCTGCCACACCTATAGTGGCCAAAAACGATACAGAAAAGGGGGTGGTGATGAACAGAGTGTCTGAATTAAGCAGACCACTCTTACCCAGTCCAAAGATCAGGGCTTGATCCATCACCGTTATTTATCTCACTGCCCCATCCCAGCTCAGAACCTGGCTATATGCAAATTAGTCTGTCCCTGGCCCAGTGCATCATGGGAACAGGGCAGACCAAACTACCAAGCCAATTCTTCACCAGAAAGGAGACAAGCTACCGGGGACCGGTTTCTGGCATTTCAGCCTCTTCGGCCCGGCTTGCTTGAATCCTGATGGAGCAGTGAGAAAGGGACTCATGTCTGAGTATACCCTGCCACACCTATAGTGGCCAAAAACGATACAGAAAAGGGGGTGGTGATGAACAGAGTGTCTGAATTAAGCAGACCACTCTTACCCAGTCCAAAGATCAGGGCTTGATCCATCACCGTTATTTATCTCACTGCCCCATCCCAGCTCAGAACCTGGCTATATGCAAATTAGTCTGTCCCTGGCCCAGTGCATCATGGGAACAGGGCAGACCAAACTACCAAGCCAATTCTTCACCAGAAAGGAGACAAGCTACCGGGGACTGGTTTCTGGCATTTCAGCCTCTTCGGCCCGGCTTGCTTGAATCCTGATGGAGCAGTGAGAAAGGGACTCATGTCTGAGTATACCCTGCCACACCTATAGTGGCCAAAAACGATACAGAAAAGGGGGTGGTGATGAACAGAGTGTCTGAATTAAGCAGACCACTCTTACCCAGTCCAAAGATCAGGGCTTGATCCATCACCGTTATTTATCTCACTGCCCCATCCCAGCTCAGAACCTGGCTATATGCAAATTAGTCTGTCCCTGGCCCAGTGCATCATGGGAACAGGGCAGACCAAACTACCAAGCCAATTCTTCACCAGAAAGGAGACAAGCTACCGGGGACCGGTTTCTGGCATTTCAGCCTCTTCGGCCCGGCTTGCTTGAATCCTGATGGAGCAGTGAGAAAGGGACTCATGTCTGAGTATACCCTGCCACACCTATAGTGGCCAAAAACGATACAGAAAAGGGGGTGGTGATGAACAGAGTGTCTGAATTAAGCAGACCACTCTTACCCAGTCCAAAGATCAGGGCTTGATCCATCACCGTTATTTATCTCACTGCCCCATCCCAGCTCAGAACCTGGCTATATGCAAATTAGTCTGTCCCTGGCCCAGTGCATCATGGGAACAGGGCAGACCAAACTACCAAGCCAATTCTTCACCAGAAAGGAGACAAGCTACCGGGGACCGGTTTCTGGCATTTCAGCCTCTTCGGCCCGGCTTGCTTGAATCCTGATGGAGCAGTGAGAAAGGGACTCATGTCTGAGTATACCCTGCCACACCTATAGTGGCCAAAAACGATACAGAAAAGGGGGTGGTGATGAACAGAGTGTCTGAATTAAGCAGACCACTCTTACCCAGTCCAAAGATCAGGGCTTGATCCATCACCGTTATTTATCTCACTGCCCCATCCCAGCTCAGAACCTGGCTATATGCAAATTAGTCTGTCCCTGGCCCAGTGCATCATGGGAACAGGGCAGACCAAACTACCAAGCCAATTCTTCACCAGAAAGGAGACAAGCTACCGGGGACCGGTTTCTGGCATTTCAGCCTCTTCGGCCCGGCTTGCTTGAATCCTGATGGAGCAGTGAGAAAGGGACTCATGTCTGAGTATACCCTGCCACACCTATAGTGGCCAAAAACGATACAGAAAAGGGGGTGGTGATGAACAGAGTGTCTGAATTAAGCAGACCACTCTTACCCAGTCCAAAGATCAGGGCTTGATCCATCACCGTTATTTATCTCACTGCCCCATCCCAGCTCAGAACCTGGCTATATGCAAATTAGTCTGTCCCTGGCCCAGTGCATCATGGGAACAGGGCAGACCAAACTACCAAGCCAATTCTTCACCAGAAAGGAGACAAGCTACCGGGGACCGGTTTCTGGCATTTCAGCCTCTTCGGCCCGGCTTGCTTGAATCCTGATGGAGCAGTGAGAAAGGGACTCATGTCTGAGTATACCCTGCCACACCTATAGTGGCCAAAAACGATACAGAAAAGGGGGTGGTGATGAACAGAGTGTCTGAATTAAGCAGACCACTCTTACCCAGTCCAAAGATCAGGGCTTGATCCATCACCGTTATTTATCTCACTGCCCCATCCCAGCTCAGAACCTGGCTATATGCAAATTAGTCTGTCCCTGGCCCAGTGCATCATGGGAACAGGGCAGACCAAACTACCAAGCCAATTCTTCACCAGAAAGGAGACAAGCTACCGGGGACCGGTTTCTGGCATTTCAGCCTCTTCGGCCCGGCTTGCTTGAATCCTGATGGAGCAGTGAGAAAGGGACTCATGTCTGAGTATACCCTGCCACACCTATAGTGGCCAAAAACGATACAGAAAAGGGGGTGGTGATGAACAGAGTGTCTGAATTAAGCAGACCACTCTTACCCAGTCCAAAGATCAGGGCTTGATCCATCACCGTTATTTATCTCACTGCCCCATCCCAGCTCAGAACCTGGCTATATGCAAATTAGTCTGTCCCTGGCCCAGTGCATCATGGGAACAGGGCAGACCAAACTACCAAGCCAATTCTTCACCAGAAAGGAGACAAGCTACCGGGGACCGGTTTCTGGCATTTCAGCCTCTTCGGCCCGGCTTGCTTGAATCCTGATGGAGCAGTGAGCTTTGTTGTAAATAATTTTGTCCACCCTAAGCGTGGAAGGGTATACTCAGATGTGAGTCCCTTGCTCATTGCACCATCAGGATTCAAGCAAGCCGGGCCGAAGACGCCTGAAATGGCAGAAACCGGTCCCCGGAAGCTTGTTTCCTTCCCAGTGTAAGAATTGGCTTTTGTAGTCTGGTCTGCCCTGTTCCCATGATGCACTGGGCCAGGGACAGACTAATTTGCATACAGCCAGGTTCTGAAACTGGGATGGTGCAATGAGCTAAAAAACGGTGTTGGATCTAGCCCTGATCTCTTGACTGGGTGAGAGTACTCTGCTTAATTCAGAGACTCTGTCCATCACCACCCCTTTGTTGTAAATAATTTTGTCCACCCTAAGCGTGGAAGGGTATACTCAGATGTGAGTCCCTTGCTCATTGCACCATCAGGATTCAAGCAAGCCGGGCCGAAGACGCCTGAAATGGCAGAAACCGGTCCCCGGAAGCTTGTTTCCTTCCCAGTGTAAGAATTGGCTTTTGTAGTCTGGTCTGCCCTGTTCCCATGATGCACTGGGCCAGGGACAGACTAATTTGCATACAGCCAGGTTCTGAAACTGGGATGGTGCAATGAGCTAAAAAACGGTGTTGGATCTAGCCCTGATCTCTTGACTGGGTGAGAGTACTCTGCTTAATTCAGAGACTCTGTCCATCACCACCCCTTGTGGTAAATAATTTTGTCCACCCTAAGCGTGGAAGGGTATACTCAGATGTGAGTCCCTTGCTCATTGCACCATCAGGATTCAAGCAAGCCGGGCCGAAGACGCCTGAAATGGCAGAAACCGGTCCCCGGAAGCTTGTTTCCTTCCCAGTGTAAGAATTGGCTTTTGTAGTCTGGTCTGCCCTGTTCCCATGATGCACTGGGCCAGGGACAGACTAATTTGCATACAGCCAGGTTCTGAAACTGGGATGGTGCAATGAGCTAAAAAACGGTGTTGGATCTAGCCCTGATCTCTTGACTGGGTGAGAGTACTCTGCTTAATTCAGAGACTCTGTCCATCACCACCCCTTGTTGTAAATAATTTTGTCCACCCTAAGCGTGGAAGGGTATACTCAGATGTGAGTCCCTTGCTCATTGCACCATCAGGATTCAAGCAAGCCGGGCCGAAGACGCCTGAAATGGCAGAAACCGGTCCCCGGAAGCTTGTTTCCTTCCCAGTGTAAGAATTGGCTTTTGTAGTCTGGTCTGCCCTGTTCCCATGATGCACTGGGCCAGGGACAGACTAATTTGCATACGGCCAGGTTCTGAAACTGGGATGGTGCAATGAGCTAAAAAACGGTGTTGGATCTAGCCCTGATCTCTTGACTGGGTGAGAGTACTCTGCTTAATTCAGAGACTCTGTCCATCACCACCCCTTGTTGTAAATAATTTTGTCCACCCTAAGCGTGGAAGGGTATACTCAGATGTGAGTCCCTTGCTCATTGCACCATCAGGATTCAAGCAAGCCGGGCCGAAGACGCCTGAAATGGCAGAAACCGGTCCCCGTAAGCTTGTTTCCTTCCCAGTGTAAGAATTGGCTTTTGTAGTCTGGTCTGCCCTGTTCCCATGATGCACTGGGCCAGGGACAGACTAATTTGCATACAGCCAGGTTCTGAAACTGGGATGGTGCAATGAGCTAAAAAACGGTGTTGGATCTAGCCCTGATCTCTTGACTGGGTGAGAGTACTCTGCTTAATTCAGAGACTCTGTCCATCACCACCCCTTGTTGTAAATAATTTTGTCCACCCTAAGCGTGGAAGGGTATACTCAGATGTGAGTCCCTTGCTCATTGCACCATCAGGATTCAAGCAAGCCGGGCCGAAGACGCCTGAAATGGCAGAAACCGGTCCCCGGAAGCTTGTTTCCTTCCCAGTGTAAGAATTGGCTTTTGTAGTCTGGTCTGCCCTGTTCCCATGATGCACTGGGCCAGGGACAGACTAATTTGCATACAGCCAGGTTCTGAAACTGGGATGGTGCAATGAGCTAAAAAACGGTGTTGGATCTAGCCCTGATCTCTTGACTGGGTGAGAGTACTCTGCTTAATTCAGAGACTCTGTCCATCACCACCCCTTGTTGTTTGTTGCTTAATTTCTGTCAGTGTGGAAGTTTTTAGCCAATGAAGGCAGAGTTTGCCCACACTGTAGGTGGTGATTATCCCGGGGTGTTGTCTTTGGGAATATCTAGGGTCTGGCCTGGTCAATGTGAACCCCTGTGTTTTGTTCAGGAATCTGTCTTGACAGTTATTAGTATCTGTGGGCCAGATTAACCATTGTTTCCAATCAGGATTTGTTCTGTTTTGGTTTAATACATAGTTTACGTCTATCTCTTCATCTGCAGAGTTATTGCTGTTCATTGTTGGTTTTGGAATAGACGGTTTATTTAAGTCTTTGATTGTGGCTAATCCAAGACAGGTAGTTTGTTGAATAGTTTCATTCAAGAATATAATTTGTTCTGGGATCATGCAGGCTCTAAACAATGATTCTATACCTTGTACTTGCCATTCTTTTGTACCCCAAACACTTTTTACTTCTACATTTTTGTCCCAATAATCAAAACCAAATGTATTCATTTGTTCAAAAAATGAGTCCGAATATATCAATTTTGTGTTTGTAAGCATGGTTTTTGTTCCTGTCTTATTTGACAATTTGAAATAAAATGTTTCAGCATTACTTGTATTGAACCCTGAAAAGTATGAATATTTGTCATAAAAGGTTCTTGAGCTTCCTTTTGGAGGGGTTGCACAATGTTCCCATTGATTATAATTTAAAACATTTCTAGGTTGTGCTGATTTATGTAAAAAATGGTTACCATAGTGGTTGTAGCAGTACATACTATCATAATTAGACGAACCCTGCAAATAATCATGTTTGGTAAATTTAGCAGACATCACTAGATCAGACATCATGTTATTAATACTTTCAAAGTCCCAATCATCAGCAAATGAGTTTGGTTTTACAAAGTCACTCAACGAGATCTTGATTTGGTGTGGATATTTGAGGATCTCTACCGGACCATAAATTTCATAGTCAGTATTGTCCCATGCTACCCCACCCGGTATAGGATTGGCTGTGAAATTGACTGAAGAAAGTTCTCTTTTCTTGACGTGTGAAGACGTGTGTGGCTTGAGGATCAAGTTGATTTTCTGGCTTGCTGTGTCCATTTTAGCATATTTTCCCTCAATGAAGCGTCCCAAACATAGTATCATGATGAGCCAAAGTATCAGGATAAATACACCAAATGACACCCAAAATTCAATCCACGGAGAAATCAGATAGGTTTCTTTCAGCTGTTTCAAAAGTTCCTTAGCTTTATCTTTAAAAGTTTTTGTTGATGGCTGTGTCTTTGATTCACTTAGATCTTCAGAAGAATCTTCAAAGTTGATGAAGTAGCCGGATGCCGTTCTGTCTATTGTTCCAATTGCTTCAGGATTACTGTTTCTTGCAGCTTCAGCATATTCATTTGTTACTTCATTGTAGGTTGGTGTGTCTCTACTAAATGTTTTTATTTGGGTTTTCAGAGGTGTGAGTTCCATTGCATTGTTGCATAGTCCTTGTCGTTGTTCTGTAGGCGTTTCGAATGTGATTAGCCTTTTAGTTAGCACCTCTGTACTTGTGGCAAACCTTGGTGTTCTACTACTTATCGGGAGTCCACTTGGCCTACTGTTTGTTATCGGCCACATGATTGTGGTTTTACCAGGTCGATGGATACAACTCGGTTCTCCTTTTTACCAGCAAGCGGCGGTAGTACAACTGATCTTGTCCCGTTGATGGACAAGACAGGAACTGCTTTTCTGTAAGAAGGCCCAAATTCCTTCTTTACCGCGATCTTTTCTCTGACTAGATCCCCGACTTTTGGAATCCAGACAGGTCTTGCTGGGACAGGTGGTGATTCTTCAGTGGTTGTTGGCTGCTGTTTCAACTTTATGTTGCTCAGGTCTTTTCTTGTTTCGTTTAAGTCCTGTAAAATAGCCAAACGATCTTTGATATCAAAGCTTTTTTCTTTTACCACTGAAGTCTGACTGTCAAGATCTAAGACTAGCATCCTAGTTCCAAACAGTAATTCGTACGGACTGAATCCCCTCAGAGAATTTCTTGGCAAGTTGTTTAGACTACGTTGGACACTTATTAGATGTTTGACCCACCCAGCTCCCGAACCTAATACCTTTGCTGTTATAGATTGCTTTATGTCACGGTTTTTTCTTTCAACAATTCCGTTTCCCTCGGGATGAAATGGACAAGAATACCGCAATGTAACGCCCATGCTGACCATGGCCTCCTTATAAGCTCTAGAGCTAAAAGCAGGACCCTGGTCCGAATGCAGCATGCCAATTGCGTATGTGCCGATAAAGACTCGCAAATCTTTTATAACAGTTCTGGCGTCAGCCGTTCGCTGGGGCCACATCCATATGAATCTCGTGCATGAATCCACTGCGACCAAGATATATTTATAGTTACCATCCCTTTGTAAGGGACCACAGTGGTCCAGGTAAACACAGGCTAATGGTTTATCCGAGATTAAAAGGGGCGTCTGTGCTGGTCGTCTCACTGTTGATACTTTCATTTTTTGACATATTTCACATTCTAGAACATAGTTCCTGTTATGTTATGTTATTAAAAATTCATAAAGCGCACATACGCCCGAGAGCTTCTTGGCGCTGGAAAGAGATAAAATACATAACAAGGGGTAAGGTAACGAGAATTTTTATTTCAAGTATGCCTGTGTGAAGAGGTGAGTCTTAAATGCCTTTCTAAAGGCGAGGAGGTCCTTACTCTGTCTGAGGGCTAGTGGCAGAGAATTCCATAGGGTGGCTGCTAAAAAATGGAAACTACTGCCTCCTTGTCGTTTTTTCTTAAAGCGTGGTACCTCAAGTAGATCTTTGTTGGCTGATCTCAAACTGCATGAAGGAACATATCTTCCAATCAGTTGCCTGATGAATAAAGGTCCCTTGCCTTGCAATGCCTTAAAGATGATACACCCAGCTTTAAATTCGGCTCTTTGAGCCACAGGTAGCCAGTGCAGGGTCTCTAAGCCTGATTTAATCGATTCCCATTTGGGTACATTGCAGATCAGCCTGGCGGCTTGATTCTGCAGGTACTGCAGTCTTCTAAGTTGGCCTACAGGTAGGCCAAGATAGAGACTGTTTGAGAAGTCGATGTGGGAGAGGACTAAGGCCATAACCACCTGGGTTAGGGCAGAATGGGTGAGGAAGTGTGCGATTTTCCTAATTTTCCTCAATTGAAAAAATCCAGAGGAAACCACGGTTCCAATCTGGGATTTTAACGTAAGGTCCTCGTTGATGGTTATGCCCAGGCTTTTTACAGTTAGAGATTTCTTAGGGGAGAGGCCCATATCAACTGGCCAGAAATTAGGGCTCCAACTGATTTCGCTCTTACCGGGCAGGATCAGCTCAGTTTTCCCCGGGTTTAATTTAAGATGATTTGAGGACATCCAACTCTGGATTAAAGTCATAGTGGCTTGAAAGTCCTCCACAGCATTTAAAGAATTGAGTACGAAGACTAGCTGCAAGTCATCTGCATAATTGTATACAGTGACTTTCTGCTTTCTCAAAGCAAAAAGAAGGGGCCGCATATACAAATTAAACAATAAGGGAGATAACGAAGAGCCTTGGGGGACCCCGCAAAAGGACTTGATTTTAGCAGCAGAAAAGGAGCCTAGGCAGACAGACTGAGTACGTTCAGAAATGAACGATTTCAGCCAGGCTAGAGCAGAATCTCTGAGGCCTACCTGTTCGACACGGTTGACCAGAATAGAATAGTCAACCGTGTCGAATGCGGCAGACAAATCAAGAAGTACCAGGGCTTGATGAAGATTTTTATCAGCATTGGACCTCAAGGTGTTCTGGACGGCCAATATTACAGCCTCAGTAGAATGACCAGGCCGAAATCCTGCTTGGTTGGGTTGAAGATAGCCCGATTCCTCCACAAAGTTTGAGAGGCAGTTAGTGACGTAAGCCTCCAACATTTTGGATAGGAAGGGCAGCAAGGATATAGGCCGGTAATTCGTGAGGTCCAGCGGGTCAATACCGGGTTTCTTGGTAAGGGGTATCAGTAAGGCCTGCTTAAAGCTACTGGGCACTGTCCCTGAAGAAAGAGAGTCATTAAGCAAGGGTATCATGCTATTGGGCATGGCTCGACCAATTTCTTTCATGATATACGAGGGGCAAACATCCATAGGGGAGCCTGATTTGACTCTAGACAATAATTCCAAGAAGGTTTTCGAATCAATAGGGGGAAAAGAGTGTAAAGTTAAGGGGTTAAAATAGATATCGTCCACAGTGGCACAAGCTGGAAGTGTGGAAATGTTCTTTTTTATCAATAAAATCTTTTCGCGAAAAAAGTCATTCAGGGAATTGCATAGTGCTTGTGTAGGAACTACCGGAGGAGAGGTTCTATCATCATTGCATAGGTCGTTCAGTATCCTGAAGATTTCTTTCGACTTATTGGTGGAGTTTAAGATTTTAGATGAAAAGTAGGCAGTCTTGTGGTTATGTAGAGTTTTTTGGTATGTCTTCCTGGCTGAGCAGTACGTGGCCCTGGCTAAAGGACAATACTGGGAACACCATGTTCTTTCCTTTTGCCTAACTTCCAGTTTCAGTTTTTTGAGCTCGGGTGTAAACCATTTATGTGCGTCCAGACTCCTAGAGCTGCAGAGACGCGTGGGAGGGGCATAGATATTGATTGCTGCAGTAAGCCATTGAGTAAACCGAAAGTCGGCCTCCTCCACATTAGTACTGTCAAGGGGAAGGGAATCACTTAAAAAATTTTGAAAGGCTGACATATCCATAGAGCTCCATTTCCTGATGGTTTTGCTGGTTTGTAGCTTAAATTGAATAGTCTTATCTAACTGGAAAGAAAAACTTATGCTGTGGTGATCAGACCAACAGCAAGGTTTTATATCTATCGAAGATAGCGGTAAGTTCAAGGACCAGATTTGGTCAATACTATGGCCCTTCTGGTGAGTCTCAGTGTGGATGTGTTGTGTCAGGTTGAGATCACAAAAAAGTTCTCTCATCTCTGCGGCTTGGGGGTCTAATGATGTATTATGAAACCAGAAGTTTAAGTCCCCGACCAGAAGTAGTTTAGGATGGTTTGTGACCAGCGGAGCCAATAGCTGTACTAGGGTGGATGGAAAAGTGGCCATGGTTTGGGGTGGGCGATATAGTAGGACCAATACAAGTGATCCATTGGGAGTATCTAATTTAGCGACTATATTTTCAGTGTTGGGTAGAGGCAAGGATGGTAGTTGTCTAAGTTGGAATTTCTTGTTGACAATAATAGCCACTCCTCCCCCAATTTTTCCTCCCGGGCGTATTGCTGATATAATATAGTAATCTGCAGGTAGGGCAGCTAAAATGTCCGGTAGTGAGTCCGGGGTAAGCCAGGTCTCAGTCAGTAGCAGCATATCAGGTTGTTTATCCATCAGTAGCAAAAAAATATCTGACTGATGTTTAATCATAGAACGGGTGTTTAAATATAAACACCTGAACATGTAGGTAGAACTAGGTATGGTCGTGAGCATCGAATACTTAGGAGCAGGAGCGGCTGTAAAAATGGCAGGGTTACCTATGCCCAAGTGCGAAATACGTTTTGCCGTGTTGTGAGGAACAGGTGGGCACATCATAGCAGTTGGTCGTAGCGCTTGTATATCAGCAGATGTGTATGTGTAGGAGCAGGCAGAGTCCTTAGCCCCTAGTCCCGGACGCTCGCGGACGAGCGCAGACGAGCTTGACTCTAGCGCGACTCCGGCGCGCCTCCGTCGCGCCCGCTGCGCTCCCTCCAACACATTACGTTTTATGTGAAGGAGCCTTGAGCAACTGGACCGCTAGCTCGGTTCCCAGTGCTCTCGGACTCCTCCCAATATGGCGCCTGCTCTCACCACCAGACCGGCACCAAGAGCCGCGGTAGATGAGCCGCCCTCCACTCAATCGGCAGGGGAGCCGCGGTGGACCGGGGCAGAGAGGCTGCTGTTTGAAGGTAGGAAACAAATGGCGCTGATAATCAGCTGCGCAGCGCGCCTTAGGCGATGCAACCAAAATACACCTTCAGCCAGTGACAGGATCTAATAAAATAAAATAACCGTATTATTCACAGTTAATTATTAAAACATAGTATTAGTGCAACCACAAATCAGGATTTAAAAGCAAGGTTCTCAAGCTGCGCCCTAGTGCGCTGTCTCTCTTTCAATGGCGCCGGGAAGCTGCCACCAACCCGGAATCCACGAGGAGAGAGCAATTCCCAATCGTTTTATGGGAAGGAGCCTTGAGCAACTGGACCGCTAGCTCGGTTCCCAGTGCTCTCGGACTCCTCCCAATATGGCGCCCGCTCTCACCACCAGACCGGCACCAAGAGCCGCGGTAGATGAGCCGCCCTCCACTCAATCGGCAGGGGAGCCGCGGTGGACCGGGGCAGAGAGGCTGCTGTTTGAAGGTAGGAAACAAATGGCGCTGATAATCAGCTGCGCAGCACGCCTTAGGCGATGCAACCAAAATACACCTTCAGCCAGTGACAGGATCTAATAAAATAAAATAACCGTATTATTCACAGTTAATTATTAAAACATAGTATTAGTGCAACCACAAATCAGGATTTAAAAGCAAGGTTCTCAAGCTGCGCCCTAGTGCGCTCTCTCTCTTTCAATGGCGCCGGGAAGCTGCCACCAACCCGGAACATCTACTTTTGTAGATTAGCTAAGACACACCTAATGTGTGCATTGTAAGCACACAGAGATGGGTGCTTAACATATAAAAGTTGAGCATGTTTGATATTAAGGAAAAGTATGCTCCCACGGTGAACAGTTAGCAAATCTCCATGAAGTCAGATATAAAAAAACATGTTCCAACTTCTTGGCCTGGGAAAATGATACAGCAGTAAATCGGCATTGGAAAATGATACAGCAGTAAATCAAAGTGATGTTTCCACCTAATTAAAAAACATATTTAAAGGGGGAAGTAGCTGTTTGATAACATTAGTTCGAAAGTAACTTTAAACAAATGCACTATGTGCTGCCTGATAGCAAACTGGTTTAGAACTGGTTTACATCACAGTTATGCTCCAGAGACTAAATACACATCTTTTGATGGCTGCAACTGCCCTCCAAATGGAAGACAACGACTTGGCCTGTGGGAGTAGCCATATGTGAGAGCGACTGTAACAGCTGGTAATACAAATGACAGTTTTCACAGCTCTTTCTGAGAAGTGTAAATCCCAAGTCAGGCTATCAGGAACTAAAACCATTTGCGAGCAGAGGTTCAGTCAATGTCTGTGTCCTTCTCCATGGGAGAGTGGCTAGAAGGAGGGATAAGAATGTTCCACCTGAAACAATGAAGGCTTTACCCCCATCAGGTCAATAGAATCCCACGTGGTTGAAGGGGGGAATCAGACGAGACTATGTTGAATCACCGTCACAATGTTAAAACATTGTCAGGTTCCCAGATACGGCGAACCTGATATTTTATGAACGGTGTGTGCGGTAATGCGTCGTGCTTGCAATAGCCGGTAAAAACCTGGTTTGTCTTCTCATTTGTGGCCACCAGTATCTCTGTTTTAATAACGATACTGTGGCTGAGACGCCAGCATGTACAGAAGCAAGTCCTTCGTGTGCCGCTATGATGAGTCCTAACCTATGTTCCATGTTTGGAATTACTCTATCCCCCACTCCAGGGATTCGAGCCAATGGAACGTTATTTGCATCAGTTATGTATGAGTACTTTACTGGAAAGCCTTTCGGGAGTGTTTCTATCGCATCTTTTACTGTAGCGCTGACAGCTTGTAATATATCGCTGTCTATTTTTGTTTTTGACCGAGTGATGGCAGCTACGGAAGCCGTTTGCACAGCTGCCTTCGCGGCCTCATCAGCCAATGAATTCCCTGCAACATGAACGCCATCACGTTGATGACTCAGTGTATGTATCACGTGAGTCTTTGGTAGTTCCTTTTGTAAAAGAACTACTTGTTCCCAAAGCATTTTATGCTTGATTGTGCCTCCTTTTGCATCCTTAAAACCATTCTGAAGCCAGATCTGTAAGTATTCATTGTAAGACTGAACGCAATAATACGAATCACACACTATGAGTGTGGGGAATTCTCGATCGGTATTTTCAAGCGCCATCTTGAATGCTAGTAGTTCTGCTCGCTGAGCTGTACAATCTCCTAGAGATTGTGTTTTAGTGACCGCTGGTTTGAATTTCCCATCGTGCCAGCGACCTTTTACAATCGCACACGCAGCACTGTAAGCTTGTTTACCTCCTACTGCGGGTTGTGCTGATCCGTCTGTATATATTATACAGCCGTAATGTTCTAGAGGCAGAATTTCGGTCGGCGTCGGACATTCGAATTCGTATTGGAGAAACTCTTGTGTTTTTAAGTTAGGATCAAATTCGTATGCCACGTCTGTTGCAGCAAGAGAATTAGCCCATTGTATCCATCTCGGATGGAGCGCTTTAGCATTCGGTATGCTTGCTTTTGTTACAGCCTCTATGGCTGGTATCGGTGTAACGATTATTATTCGTTTACCTTGTGAAAGGGCTCGTTCTTTTGCTATAGCTGTCTGTGTTGCAGTAAGAATTTTTTCCGTTGGGCTAAATTTCATTTCAGCTTTAGTGTACAAGTGCGATTTGAATGCAATTGGTACCTTTTCTCCCTCGTTAGAGGTCAGGTATGTGAATCCGCATCTTCCTGGGATGACTCGAATCACAAGGTTGCGTGTGTTATCACGTGTTTCTAATTTTGTTTTAATTAACATATCTGTTTGTAAGGATCTCAGAATTTCTGTGTGTTTTTGAGTCCAATTTGATTTTTTAAAATCTGGTTTTATTAGATCATAAAGGGGTTTGACCCTTTCTGCGTAATTTGCAATGTATGTTCTTCCGAAATTTAGGAAGCCTAGAATTGACTGTAGGTTTTTTAGTGTTCTAGGTGCTTGGAGTACGGCACATTTCTCTAGGAAATTGTCAGCCAGGCTTTTGCCTTCACTTGATAATTCATATCCTATGAACAGGACTGTTAGATGGGCAATTCTAGATTTTTTAAAGTTGAATTTGTAACCCTCTGCTGCGAACCCAAGTATTATGGTGTTCACTCTCTTCAAGTGAGTATCCAAGTCATCATCTGTTAGGTATATGTCATCGACATAAGATAATGCTTCGTCATCATATGTTTGTAGTAACTCTGTTACCCTCGCTGAGAATACTCCTGGGCTGTTCTTGTACCCCTGGGATAACCGACAGAATTCTTTTTGAGCGCCATTTATTGAGAACGCTGATAAGTATCTGCTCTCTGGTGCTATATTTTGACAAAAGAATCCATTAGAGATGTCTAATGTTGTTTTATATTTTTTGCGCACTATGTTATTCATTAGTGCAGCACTATGCAAGTTTTGTACTGCAAAAGTTTTGCAACACGAGTTAAGGTGTCTGTAATCCAAAACTAGACGATATGAATTGTCTGGTTTGGAGACAGGAAACAAAGGGTTGTTCATTTGTGAGGTGCAAGTTTCAATCACCCCCTGGTATTCTAGTTGATCTAGAATTTCTTTTACCTGTTTTTTAGCTTCTTGCTTGATTGGATACTGCCTTTGTGCAGTAGGTTGTGATTTTAACTGGATTTTGTGAGGAGGAGAGTCCTCATCCCATCCTACATGATTTTTATATAGAGCAGGAGCTTTAGCTACTGCCCACTTTCTTGCAAGTGTATATTTTTTATGAATTGGAATATGATTTGAGAAGGCAGGCATAATTATTTCTTCGCCATGTGGGCACTCCCTGACGAACTCTGGTGGCCAATCTTTTTCAGCTAGAAGGATGTCATAGCCCTCGGAGAGATTATCCCAAAAAAGGCCCCTTATTTTCCTAGTCTTATCCCCTTCTATACGTAAAGTTATTTCATATATTTTGTGAGGTTTGCTAACTCTAGTGTCTGCAGTTTCCACCTGAATGTATTCATTCGTGTCCACTGTCTCCAGATGATTCATAAGGACTTTGCGTGCTATGCTCACTTCTGCTGCGCTGTCTAGCATTGTCTGAGCCCACTCTCCGTTTTTCAGCTGTGTCCTCAGTATTCTCGGCATTGTTGAATACTTTAATACTGGCTACCTTCTTTTTTGGAAACTGTAATTTTTTATTTGGATGAGCAGGTTCCTTGTCTTTGGACTTGACGTGCCCTTCCCTGGGTTCCGATCTTCCTCTTCTTTCCGATTTCTGCGAGGAAGTCTGAAAAGATTGAGAGGGACGTGTATCAAAATCTTGATATCTATCCGGTTTCTTTATGTTATCCCTATTTCTAAGGTTGTATTTTTTCACAGAGGGCTCCCTTTGGGGAGACTTGGGTCCTTGGTCCGGAGATCTTTCTCTCCGCCGAGGAGACCTTCCTCTGGACTGGAATCTCTTTTCTTTTGGATTGGATTGTTTGTTTCCATCCCAGTTCTTCTTTTGACTGTTTAGATTATTTTTAATAAATATTTTTTCAGGACTTTCAATTAGTTGGGGCTTTACTGGTATTCCACCCAAACTATCTCTACCTAGTTCTTCATAGGATTTTTCTATAATTCTGGCAACTTCAGCTGGTTGGTCTGCTATATCTGTCTCTTTTAACCTCTGGCGGATCGCCACATTCACTGCTTCTCCTTTTATGTTGGCTAGTAATATTGCCGAGACCTGCTTGAAGTCTTTTAGTAATTTCATACCAAGAGTTAAAGCGGGTTCTGGACCGTATTCGTCTTGAATTTGTTTTAGCACATCTGGTATTACTGACATGGATGGAACTCCATGTGTTTTTGTGTAAATGGAAGCAAAGACTGTACCCCAAGTGTCACAGTCCTCCACGTGTGGTGCGATTCCCATTGGAAGACAGATAGTCAGAATCCTGTGTTTATCCACAGGGGTGGTGTCTGGAAACACCGCCTCTATTTGGGTGATTTTTTGTGCTAACCAGAATGGTATTTGTTCCCGTTTAGCTGGTACTTTACCTAGGCAGGACTGTATGTTCTGTGGTGTAATTTTATTTGTGTTCCCCTGATGAGGGGTCAGCTGTGGGATTTTAACTACAGGTTGGATGGTTGAAGTCCGCATTACATATTGGACTAGTTGTCTATATATTTTAATTAATTGTTTTAGTTGTACTAAAACATCTGCTGCAGACATTCTTTCGATGTCTGGATGTGGTGTGTATCCGGCTAGGACCGGCCACGTTGCTCCTGGTCTACCTAGTGGACCGAGCCTGGTGATGTGATTATTATGTTTTAGGGTGCCATTAAACAAGAGCAGATGCTCTTGGAATTTGAGTGGTACTTCCACTTCCTCGAAAGGAGTGTAGGTATCCGGAGGTTCCTCTATTTTATAACAGTGGAACTCCTTTGTTACAGCATTTGCTGCTGGAAAGTTTATCCATGAATAGAATACCTCTGTCTGCCGATATTCGTGTGCCTCAATTACGAATATGACTGTACCACCTCTTGGTGTCAGTCCATTTTCTATAAGTTTTAACGTTATAGATCTTCTTATGTTGACCGGGATGAGTATTATATCCGGGTCTGCTTCTTGCATAGTATTATCAGCTGCTACTCTAGCTCTCTCTTTTTCATCATCACTGTCTGGCATTTTACTGTCAGGATGGTTATTCTGTTTGTTTGCAGATCAGGTTTCTTATGGAAACAAAGATGAGATGCACAATATTTTGGAACAGTGTATCCTTCAACGTTGATTAAACCAAGAACCATACATAGGAGTTCCCTCCTGCGAGGTTTGGCGGATTTTACCTCTCACCCACTCCAGACGTCTTTGGAGTATTATGGGAAAAAGGGGTCTGAGTGAAAAAGCACGACTGAGTTACTCTAAAGTCTTGCGTTAGTTTTATCGCCTATCCAAACACGTTGGGCGCCATGTAGTGTAGTTCCTATTATCCCAATAGGCTCTGCGCATTGGAATAATACCTCCAATGGTATAGACCTAGACCAGACGTTAACTAGGTCTTCTACTGTCGATATTAGACTTAAAGTTTTGGGTTTGCCAGCTAGCTCAGAGTTCACTAGAAACTTTCTCGAATAGACAAGGAGGAGTTGAACCTCCCTGGATAGACAAGAAGGGATTTAGTTTCTGACAACCATAGAACATGACAACTTTGCTCTCCCCTAATCAAGAGTGTATCTCTAGAGTCGTGTGAAAACAAAAGACAACTTATTTTACTCAGTCAGTACGTGCATTCTTAGTTTCACCAGATTGTAGAGAAAAAGAAGAGACGGGCGTGTTCAATAAAAGATGTTATTTATTGATCAGTCTCTTTTCTCATACAAGAGAAATGAATCGATATTATTGCAATACTTATGGTTAAGTAAAGTGCATACAATAAAAGCAGAAGTATAAAATAATACTGTAAAAACATTTATATGGTTTCTAAGCCATATGGTGGTTTAAAATGGATAAAATAGATGCCTACATATAAACATTTGACTAATCGTACTCAACTGGTGCTTCTAACCACGCCTACCCCAGTGTACCTGACCTAAGCCTAATACGTGGGCGGGGATAGAAAGTAGCAGTCTAAGTTAAGTTTGTTTTGCCAAGTGACTGATTCAAGAATTCTCTGCAAGGGGTTATTCAGTTCCATACCTGAGGTCTAGGATGGTTGAGGGATAGTATCTCTCGTCTGAGGTCTCGATATTCCAAGCTGCCTGCAAGGGCTGCTCGGAAGCGCCGGAGCTGGATTTCTCGGCAGGAGAAAGGCAGCGTCTCGTTCTCAGCGCGTCAGGAAGGCGGGGCAGCTAGTGGGCTTCGCTCTCTGCTGGGCTTCGGGAAGTCTCGCTGCTCCGATCTCGTCACCACCGCGTGTGTTTGCTTAAGGCAATATCGGTAATATTTATACCTGTAAGGTGCCGAGATTGACGTAAGGATGGACATAGATACGTCAATAAGGATGTCATACGAGCTGGTCGTTAGCGCATTCTTTTACTGAAGTTCTCGGTGAAATCACAACAATGGCCGCAGAGTTTTTCCCAGGTTGTCATAGGTTTGATTTGTTTTGAGAACTCCGTATGCCTTATCAGGGGCTGGAGGAATATTGCTTGCCTAATTAGATGGCAAGCGTTATGACCTAATCAGATAACGCGCTCCTGTGCCGTGGTCTGGCATAATCAGATAACGGTTTCTGCATCATGGGATGGCTGCAAGTTAACTCGTTAACCAGAATAGGGTCAGGAATAGGGGGATCGATACAGAACCTATAGGAATACATCACAAATTGGCACAGTCCACTACATCCCCATTGGCAGGAAAATTGTCAATATGTTTTTCCTGCAAGACTATATGATGAAACACTGCTTCAAGATGATTTTTTTTGGGGGCACTCCAAAATGGAATTTTTTCCCTATTAGTGGGAACCTTTCCCATAAATGCATTCAGTGTTTGTGGTCTAATGCCTGGTGTGACCAATTGTGGTGGTACAGTCCACGCAAGAGTAAGTATTAATGTTTGCATCACAAACTGTGTAAGGCATCTGTATATTATTTCTAGATCATTGTATAATCCCTGCAGCTGGGCTGTAGTCAACTTGTTGATACTAGGATACTCTGTGTATCCAGCTAGGGCTGGCCATGTCACCCCCTCATTGCTGAGTAAGTCCAATTTCACATTTTCTATGGTGTGTGGGAGGGCACCTTTAAACCAAACCAAATGTTCTTGTTAAGTGAGAAGACCTTCTATTGCCTCATGTGGAGTGCATTCATCTGGTATTTCATCCTCAGTGTATTACTTGTGTTACATAATCTGCAACTGGGAATATAACCCAAGAATTAAACACCTCTGTTCTATATGCTTTGTGTGCCTCTACGATGAAGGTAATGTCCCCACCATCTAGTGCGAGACCACACCAGATGTGTCATTCATGGAAGATATGAATCACAGAACAGACTCGCTCAGAGAAATTAGATCCTTTTAACTTAAGTTACCAACAGCCAATACATAGGGTATACCTACTCAGCTGAGAAGGATGTTTTCCACCACCACTGACTTCTCTGGTTTAAAAGGTGTTTAGGGATCTCTTAGAAGGCACGATTGAACTACTCATTTGAACCATGCAATATAAGAACCCAACCAACGTTGATAGCACCATATCGTGTTGTGACCACTAATCAGTAGGAACTGCACATTTGTGGATGACATAGCATTTCGGATGTTGCCACACTTACTCTGTGCAATTCCTCAGGAGATGTTATTCCTTGGACCAGCTATCTCACAGTGTACCCATAGGCCCCCCTAAACCCAGACAGGGAGCAAACAGTTCTGGCTACCACTGAAAATGACAACCCTATTTTCTCACGAGCTGTGGTGACAGACCTAGATCCTTTTGCTCATACACACATGCTCTCAGTAATGTCACTGACCATGTCATGAGTGATATAATATGTACGGGCATAAGCATGGCATTGCAGGGCATAAGTTATAGTTAGCTCAGGTAAATACATCTGCTGAATTTCAATAGTTTTGTCAAGTGAAATCTAATCCCAATTATAACATCCATGTAACCTTTGTTTTTTCAGTGAATTTCTAGGGTTCTTTTCATTATATTCCCTGACTCTAACGTTCCTGTATTCTTTGTTTTTTTCAGTGAATTTCTAAGGTGTTTTAATATTGTTTCCTAACTATGACATCCACATAATCTTTAACTTTCTTCAGTTTTTTAGGTTTTTTGTATATTTACATTTCCTAACAGTAACAAGTGTTTAACCTTTGTTTTTTTCATTCTTTTTAAGGGTTTCTTTTGTAAATGTTTTGGTGAATTTAGATCACTTTTGAATTCAATTTACAATAATATTCTCTCTGTGTAATGTAATGTTTGTTTTATTTAGAATGTATTTTACATTATTTGTGTTGAATTTATTTAATAGAATGTAATTGTGCTTTATAACGTAGTTTGTTTTATTTTAATTATCAAAAAATAATATTCTAAAAATATATTTTTATAATGTAAAATATGTATTATGTATAGAAAGCATCCAATTCATTTTTTAAATATTTTGTTAGGTACCGTGGATCCTCTGTGGGAGCAGGTAACCTAGACGGTTCGCACCTGACTGTGAGGACTGCAAGATGCACAACGCCCGACTAACCTGTTCGCTCTGAACTCAGACCCACCAGCCCTAGCACCAACCAACCATCTGGCTTGTGGTCCCAAGGCCCTTGCAATCTCTTCCCTCTAATGAGATCTACCAGACTTACCTGTAAGTCTCTCTGTGCAGTGCTTTTTGAAGCGACCCCCTTCGTCTTTGCATGCCAGATTTCAAGACCTCAGGACCTATGCTCCTATCCGATATGGGATGCTCCAGAACTGCTCCTGCTTGAACTTTGGACATGGTCCTGACATCAACCTAAAACAAGAAGGTGAACTTGCTGAAATCATTGACATAATTTCAATGCATTTTCCCGATTGTCTCATATGGTGTGTAATTGCGCACCGAAGTGATATCTCTATCGAACTTTGCACAATCCTATCTCCGAAAGTACTTACCTTAGAACTAATTGTCTTGATCTTAAAGATTATATAATATTGTTTTTCTTTTCACAAATTGGTCTCTGATTTGTTCTTGAGTGTGTGTCTCATTTATTGCCTCCGTCAGTACAATAAATGCTGAAAAATACCCTCTGATAAGCCTAACTGCTCACCCACACTACCAAAAAAAGACAGCTAGTGTTATCTACTTTTATCTCTACCTGCCTTTTGGGGATTTTTTGAACTCCCTACATAGTTACTTAATTTTTGTACACTGTACAGAGATGCAGGTTCCTACATTGATGGATCAGCGGTGGGGTACACAGTTTTTCATTTGCTGGACCAGTTTTACAATAAGTGACCACACGTGTAAATCCCAAAAATTGTCATAGATAGACTTTTTTTTAATAGCCCCAGTTTTTGTAAATTTTAAAATTAGTTGCTAGGGCCTTGGCTAAGTCTCTCAAACGAAGTTTTTAGAAATACAAAAGTCTGTACTTTAGTTAGGACAAAGTATTCGGAGATAGTTATTTTTTTTAACTTCATGCAAAGGTCCCAACTTTGGTAAATCAATGTCTGATTCTGATAGCAAGGCTGAGGCACTCGATCTTACCTGAGCCATGCTCTGTAAGGACTATGGAATCCACATGGGCAAAAGTCGTAAAATTGACGACCTCAGAAAACTGGTACTCAAGTCATGAGGCAGTCCCCTCAAGTACAGATTAGACTCCCTCAGAGGAAGACCTCATTGTGCAGAGATTGACCAAGAGACTGAATTTAGAAGCTAGGCTCCTGGATCTAGAATGGCAAATAAAAGAGGTGGCAGCATTCAATTATTTAGGGGTTGTGGAAGTTCCTATGATTCAAAACTCCCTAAAGGGATTCAGAATATGATGATATCACCAAAGAGTATGCTGCATTTGAGACCGCCTGTAAAGGGAGAAAAGTAGCTAGACTGTATTAGGCTCTTCTTTTGGGAGAACTGTTCTCAGGGAAGAGCAGGAATAGTCACCTGGCATTCAATCCATCAATCAATCAAGACATTTACAGAGCGCGCTACTCAAGGCGCTGGGGGGGGGGGTGCTGCTACTGCTCTTGAGGTGTTTCCTGAAGGTGAGGTGGTCTTGGGTCAGTCGTAGGTGTTTGGGGAGGGAGTTCCAAGTCTTCCCTGCCAGGTAGGAGAACGATCTTCCTCCGGTGGTGGTTCTGTGAATTTGTGGGACGGTGGCGAGGGCGAGGCTGGTGGAGCGGAGCTGGTGGGTGGGGGTGTAGAACGAGTCGGCTGTTGAGGTATTCGGGCCCATGTTGTGGAGCGCTTTGTGTGCGTGGTTGAGTAGACTGATCGTGATCCTTTTGTTGACAGGGAGCCAGTGGAGGTTTCTCAGGTGGGCGGATATGTGGCTGTGGCGAGGGATGTCAAGGATGAGTCGTGCGGAGGCATTCTGTGTGCGCTGGAGGCTATTCTGAAGTTTGGCAGTAGTTCCTGTGTAAAGGGCGTTCCCGGAGTCCAGTCAGCTGGTGACGAGGGCCTGGGTGACTGTTCTTCTGGTTTTGGTGGGGATCCATCGGAAGATCTTCCGGAGCATGCACAGGGTGTTGATGCATGAGGATGAGACGGCATTGACTTGCTTGGTCATCGTGAGGGAGGAGTCCAGGATGAATCCCAGGTTGCGTGCGTGGTCCGCGGGGGTCGGTGTGGTGCCCAGCGCCATGGGCCACCAGGAGTAATCCCATGCTGAGGGGGATTGTCTGTGGATGAGGACCTCCGTCTTGTCTGAGTTGAGCTTCAGACGGCTGTGCTTCATCCATTGCGCTACATCTTTCATGCCTTCCTGAAGGTTGGTTTTGGCGAAGGCTGGGTCTTTGGTGAGGGAGAGTATCAGTTGTGTGTCGTCGGCGTAGGAGATGATGTTGACGTTGTGTTTGCGTGAGATGGTGGCGAGGGGGCTCATGTAGACGCTGAAGAGGGTTGGGCTGAGTGAGGATCCTTGGGGTACGCCGCAGATGATCTCGGTGGCCACGGAGCGGAAGGGGGGAGGCGGACTCTCTGGGTTCTGCCGAGAAGGAACGAGGTGATCCATTCTCGGGCCTTTCCTTGGATTCCGATGTTCTCGAGGCGGTTTATTAGGGTGCGGTGGCAGACGGTATCAAAGGCTGCTGAAAGGTATAGGAGGATGAGAGCGGCTGTTTCTCCGTAGTCCATCAGGGTTCTGATGTCGTCTGTGGCAGCGATGAGGGCGGTCTCGGTGCTGTGGTTGGCTCAAAATCCGGACTGGGAAGGGTCGAGCGAGTTGGTTGCCTCGAGGAATGCGGTTAGCTGTTTGTTGATGGTCTTTTCGATGACTTTCGCCGGAAAGGGGAGAAGAGAGAAGGGGCAGACGTTTTTGAGGTCATTGGGGTCCGCTGTGGGTTTCTTTAGAAGGGCATTGATTTCTGAGTGTTTCCAGCTCTCAGGGAAGGTGGCTGACATGAAGGAGCTGTTAATGATGTTCCGAAGGTGGGGTGCGATGATGGTGTCGGCTCTGTTGAAGATGTGATGGGGGCATGGGTCAGAGGGATAGGCGGAGTGGATGGTGTTCATGATGTGGATGGTGTCTTCACTGCTGATGGGGGTCTTTGCACTGAGGATGGTGGTGGGGGTCACTGGTTTGGTGGCCGGAGGTGGTGTTTGGGGTCCGAAGCTGTTGTGTATATATGCGATCTTTTCAGTGGAAGAACGTGGCGTGGGAGTTGCAGAGGTCTTGTGAAGGTGTGATGTCGTTGTTGCTGGCGTTGGGGATGGAGAGTTCGTTGACGATGCTGAAGAGTTCCTTGCTGTTGTGGGTGTTGTTATCCAGTCGCTCTTTGAACGATGTCCTCTTGGTGGCCCGGATCAGCTGGTGGTATTCGCGGTTGGCGTTTTTGAGGGATGTCATGTTTTCTGTTGTCCATTCGTGGCGCCAGGTTTTTTCGAGTGTTCGGCAGGATTCCTTTGCGGCTTTGAGGGCGTCTGTGAACAATGAGGGTTTTCTGATGCCGGTCTTGCCTTGGGGGTTCTTTAGTGGAGCGAGGTCGTTGGTGCAGTTGGTGATCCACTGTGCGAGATTGTGGGCTGTGTTGTTGGTGTCAGGTAGGTTGGTGTCGGCTGGTGGGTTCTGACTCAGTGATGTGGTTAGCGGGTCTGTGGTGATTTTGCTCCAGCATCTGCGGAGGATCCGATGCGTGAGGCAGTGAGATGTGGTCTTCTTGAAGGTGAAGTGCATGCAGCTGTGGTCGGTCCAGTGTAGTCCGGTGGAGTGGTTAAAGGAGACGTGGTTACTGGCGGAGAAGATGGCGTCGAGCATGTGGCCAGCGAGGTGGGTGGGGGTGGCCACCAGTTGCTTGAGTCCGAGGTTGTCGAGGTTGTCGAGCAGGGTGGTGGTGGCGTTGTCGTTGTTTTTCTCCAGGTGGAAGTTCAGGTCTCCTAGGAGGATGTATTCTGGTGAGGCTAGGGCGTGCAGGCTTATGAAGTCTGCGATGATTTCGCTGAATTGTGTGCGCGGGCCCTGGGGTCTGTAGATGAGCGTTCCTCCGAGGGTGGTCTGGGGGTCGGTGTGGATCTAGAAGTGTAGGTGTTCGGCGGTGGAGATGATGTCTTCAGCGTTGGTCGTGACGCTGATGGTGTTCCTGTAGATGATGGCGACTCCTCCTGCCGTTTTGTTGATGCCGTCCTTCCGGGTGATTTTGTAGCCGTCTGGGATGGCTATGGCGATGTCGGGGGCTGAGGAGGCGTTTATACAGGTTTCCGTAATGAAGGCGACGTCTGGTGCTGATTTGTCGAGGAGGTCCCAGAATTTGATGGCGTGCTTGTGAACGGAGCGGGTGTTGAGGAGGATGCACTTGAGGTGGTTGTTTTTGCTGTTAGGTTTGGCGGGCGGAGTGCAGGGTTGGGGGCAGGTGAATTTGCAGGCTTGACAGGTGAAGTGTCCGGGGGTGCGCTTTGGGGTGGCTTGGTAGCATGCAGGTGGTCGTCCAATGTTGAGTGCGATGAGTGCGGCGGCGTCGTATCTCATTCGGGTGTCTTGGTTCCGGCGGGGGCCAGGGGTTCTGGCGCTGGGTGCAGTCCAGGGGCAGACGGGCACAGATGGGCTTGCCTTTGGCACACCTTTGCGCACCATCGGGGTGCCCGCTGCGCTTCCACGCGGCGTCCTCCATAAATGGCGAAGTGGGAAGGAGGAGCAGCTGGGAGGTGGGAGCGGGGCGGCCAATGGGCGTTAGGAGGGGGCGTGGTACAGAAGAGAAAGGGGCGGGCTGCAGGGGAGCAGAGGCGGGAAGCGTGGAGCGGGAGGCACAGAAGCGGGAACAGTCACTGAGAAATTTAGAAAATACACTGGCAATCAGGAAACAATCAGAGCAAAAAGTGAAAACAATACTGGGTACAGATAACAAAATACTCAGAAAAAACACGGGCCTACAGCAGGTCGTGCAGCGGCGAACTCGCGGCAGCAGTGGTGAAGGGCAGAAGTCCTGGTCACACACGGGGAGGCGTGCGGTGCATGGAGCCACCGGCCCTGCAAACAGCATCAAGGGTCACCTCATTGCCTGAAAAATATGCTGAGCATTATGACCTCATGAAGTGTACCCTGATTGAGGGCTTTGGACTCACCAATGTAGAGTATAGAGTAAGATTCAGGGAGACTCGAAAAACCCAGAGTCATTCCTGGGTGGAATTTGCCGACATTTTTTACTAAAAACACTAGATGGATGGGTAACAGGTAACAATGTGCATGTCTTTGAAGGGCTTTACAACTTAGTCATAAAAGAGCATCTTTTGAGTATTGTTACAATGAGAAGTTATATAAGCCCCACCTAGGAGAAAGATGGAGATCAGAAAGGTAAACAAAAATGAGTCTTCTTCAGGCTCAAAAAACCTGTTCAGGAGGGTGGGCACAGAAACTCATCACAGCCAAAGGAAAGGTAACCAGGGTAAGAATTGAGATGCCAAAAAAGCTTGGTGTCAGGACTGTAGGGCACTTGGACACCGTACTGGAGACCCTGGCTGTAAAAACAAACTAAATGCCTCTAGGCAGTAAATGCAGTGCCAATCTCCAGATTAAATCACAGGTGAGCCCTAACCATGTCAGAGAGCTCACTGAGGCCACACTACTAGGGGGATGTAGACTTAGCCACCTTATCTGTCTGGCCCACTAACTTGCAAAAATACATACAGCATCCTTTTCTTAATATGGTGAGGATGGAAGCCCTAAGAGACACTGGTGCCATCATCATCATGTTGACTGAGCAACTCATGTCCTCAGAACAGCATCTGCCTGGAAAGAAGGAGTTATCTAGTCACCAATGCTGACAATGTGACAAAACCCTTACTATGGTGATTGTGTCCTTTGACTGGGGAGAGGTTGCCGGAAAAAAGAAAGTAACAGTCTCTTTGTCAATACCTGTTGATTGTTTGCTTGCCAATGATTTGGAGTCCTCATTCTGGCCTTAGACAGAACTGAGAATCCATGCAGAAATGGTTGGAGTCCCCCACTGTGTGTGTGTAAAAACCAGATCACAGAGCGGAGCCCAGTGTGAAAAAAAGGTGCTGGAGTCTGGAAGAATGACCCAGCCCTCTAAGAGGAAAGGTAAGCAGACTGGAAAAACATCTGTAAATCACATACAAGACCCCTCTACTCAGGGGCAAGAGAGTCCACCGAGAGCGAGCTGAGCTTCCGGAGCTGGAGCCTTACCAGGCTGAACTTTTGGGGCAAGAGGGACCCTCTACAGAAGATCTGTTCCAGGGGCAGTGGAGCTGCCCCACTCTTGATGGTCTGTGACAACAAACTGTTGCACTGGAAGGTTTTAATGTCAGTGGTTCCCACAGGACGTATTGGGAGGGAATCCTTTACACTGAGGCCAGAGATTGCAAACCTGGTGGCACTAGTGGTAGTGCCTTAGATGCTTAGAGAATTCCTCCTCACTTTGGTCAGCCCAAAACTTGGAGCAGGCTAGTCAGCCAATACTAATGGCCGGGAATTCACCAGAAGGTGAAGGAGTTTTGTAACTGCTGCCTCACCTGTTAAGCCAGTCGCAAACAGGTGGGCATGAATAAACCCCCAAAATTTGACTCCCAGTAGGTGGGGTTGCCTTTAAGAGGGTAGGGATTGACATTGATGGCCCTCTTGAGCCACCTACAGGATCTGCAAACAGATGTATTCTGGTGGTAGCGAATCATGCCACCAGGTATCCTGGAGATATTCCCCTTAAGACTATCACTGCCCCTGCAGTGGCTAGGGCCCTTATTGATATCATTATGAGAGTAGGCTTCCCTAAAGGGGTGCTATCAGATAGAGGTACAAACCTCATGTCTGGTTACCATAAATATATGTGGAAGGAGTGTGGAGTGACTGGTGATTGGTGTGCTCCTTGAAAAGGTCAGGAAGAACGTGGTTGCCCTGCTGCCATGCCTGGTTTTTGCCTGCAGAATAGTGCCACATAAGGTACTGGGATTCTCCCCATTTGAACTTATGTTTGGTCATCCTATTAGGGGGCCATTGTGCCATGTGAAGGAGGGATGGAGAAGCCTCTTGGTTAATATAAACAGCACATTGTGGACTACGTACTTGGCCTCCACTCCAGGATAGCGGAATAGATGGAGAAAACAAACCAAAACCTTGAGGCCAGCCAAGAGCTCCAGCATCAATGGTATAGATAAAAGGATGCTATGGCGGAGTTCCAACCAAGGCAGAATATGTTGGTTTTAGAGCCTGTGGATCCCAGGGGTCTCTAAGATCAGTGGATTGGGCCTTATTCTATTCCTAGAACCTTGGTACTTATAGAATCCCCAAGAGGGTTATCCATGTAAACCACCTTAAACCCTACTATGACAGGGCAGATGTGACCATGCTCATGGTTACAGATGAGGATCAGGAAGGAGAGAGTGAACCTCTCTCTGAGCTTCTATCCAACAACCCAAAAGATGGGTTAGTGTAAGGAGTGCTCTTGTCAGATACCCCAATACCCAGCAGCAGACTGATTGAAGGCATGTCCTAAATTAATTTGTTGAGCTCTTCCCTTTGTCCCCTGGTCAGAGTAGTTTGTGTACACATGATGTGGCCACTGATGTAAGCCTACCGGTGAAAAACAAAATATACTGGCAGTCTGATCATGTGAAAGAGGTTAATCCATGTAAACCACCTTAACCCCTATTATGACAAGGCATATGTGACAATGCAGATGAGGATCAGGAAGGAGAGAGTGAACCTCTCCCTGATCTCCTGTCCAACAACCCAAAAGATGGGTCAGTGGAAGGAGTGGTCTTGTCAGACACCCCACTACCCAGTAACAGACAGATTGAAGGTAAGTCCTAAATCATTTGTTGAGCTCTTCTCTTTGACCCCTAGTCAGAGTAGTTTATTTACCCATGATGTGGACACTGATGAAAGCCTACCTGTGTAAAACAAAATATACAAGCAGTCTGATGATGTGAAAGAGAGCATCAAAGCTGAGGTGAGAAATGTGCTTAAAATGGGCCTCATGGAGCCCTCTGAGAGCCCCTGGGTCAGTCAAGTTCTAATATACCCCAAACCTCAGACCCAAGGTGGTAAGAAAGAGATGAGGTTATGTGTGGACTAAAGGGGCCACAATGCAGTGACCAAAACCAATGCACATCCAATTACAAGAGCCGATTAATTAATTGACAAGTTGGGAGCAGCCAAATATCCGGGTATATTTGATCTCACATATGGGTACTGGCAGATAGGTCTGACTCCAGAAGCAAGAGAAAGATCTGTATTTTCAACCCCAGATTGCCAATATCAGATTACTGTGATGCCTTTTGGGCTTACAGATGCACCTACCACTTTTCAAAGGTTGGTGAACAAATTCCTTGATGGCTTGGAAACCTACAGTGCAGCTTATCTAGATGATATTGCTGTCTTGGCATGATCACCTGATCCACCCTGGGAAAGCATTAGATGCTCTGAGAAGTGCAGGCTTCACTATCAAGGCAGGCAAGTGCCATATAGGGCAGGAAAAGGTTGTATACTTAGGCCACCTTGTTAGTGGAGGCCAGGTTCTAGTTTCAAATGTCCAGACTCAAGTCAATGCCTTCCTTTGCTTAACTGGGTATAAAAGGAGGTTTGTTAAGCCCCATTGTGACTGCCCTCACAGAACTGACCTCCAAAAGAATGCCCGAGATGATGAAATGGACACTGAGCTGTCAAAAGTCTTTTGACAATCTTAAGGTAGCCATGTGCTTGTCACCTGTTTTGAAAGCTCCAGATTATGCTAAGCAATTTATTATGCAGATTTATGCCTCTGAACATGGGATAGGAAAAGTTTGGATGACTAAGACCAGACTGTTGCTTTCATCAGTAGAAGGCTACTCCCCAGGGAACAGCGTTCAAGTACCATTGAGAGTGAAGCCTTTGCTGTGGGCTGGTCCCTGAAGAAGCTGAAGCCATACCGGTTTGGCACTCAACTCATTGTTTAAACCGACCACAGGCCTCTCAGATGGTTATTGCAGGTAAAAGGTGAAAATCCCAACGTGCTAAGGTGGTCCATATCCCTACAGGCAATGAACTTTGAAGTGGAACACAGACCTGGTACTGGTTATGCCAATGCAAATGAACCTTCCCGGTTCTTCCACTTAGACAATGAAGACTAACGATCGGAAGGTTAGTCTCATTCTCTTTTATTTGGTGGGGGTCATGTTTGAAAGTGCTTCTTTTGACATGGTCAGCCCTCATAGTTTGCCTGATGTCTGATATGATTTAGAACTGTCTACTGAGCCCTGTTAACCAGATCCACTGTGCCATATCTTTTTCCTAAAACCTGTACCACAATTAGCACAATCTTAGTTACCCCCGCAAGTCCCTAGTAAATGATACACCTAGTACTCAGGGCATGTGTATTGAATAGGGTCCTCTGGAGCTGCAGCAATGGTTTTTCCACCCCAGGGACCCATCACCAAGACTATGCACTTGCAGGCTGCATGTATTTGTGCAGAGAAGTGAGAAGAGTCAACATGGCACACAGCCACGTGTGCAACGCTACCCATTCAATGCATAAGGTATGGTTAAGTCACACCTACTGCAGGCCTTTAGCCCGAAGGGAGCATGCACTATATCCTAAGTATGGGCATACTAGCATGGAAATATATGTCCCTACAATGGCCAGTGTATTCAAAAACATTGTAAATGAACAAGGAAGTCATAAAGTACAGTCAAAATACATGGGATGGATACTTATCAAAATGAGTGTCCTAGCTCCATGATGGCTTCACTCATTCCTAAGGTGCTTGGTACCAAACATCTTGTCTCAATAAATCCTCACTGATATCAGTGGTGGATTAATAATACATTCACATGGGAGATACTTTTTAGAGGAGCCCCTAAAAACCTATGAAGCACTGATATGGTTCCTGTCTTGTTTTCACCTGCCTGCCACTACCAAACATGTTTCTCACCTCATGGGGTGAAAACCAGTGCTCTTACAGGACAGAGACAAAGTTTGCTCGGGGCAGTGGTGCTTCACACCTCCTCCAGGACAAGATGGTCTTTCTGGGTGGGAAGCTTCAAAGGCAATACCGCCTTTGAAATTAAATCCAGGAATGTCCAGACAGTGGGGGAAGCCAAGCTCTGTTCATGATCCACTTTTCACAGGAGTAAAGGTGAGGAAATTAGTTAGATTAGGAGGAGGGACCACACTTAGCCTACACCACCCCTAGAGTGGAGCAGTCAATGTGCACCCGCTCTTGAAATTCCACTATCTTGAGATGGTGAAAACAAATCCTACAGGTCTAGGGTAGTGCCTCTTCCAACAGGAAGTGGTTATTACAGGGTTTAGACACCCTAAAAGTTGGTAGCTCCTGCTTATCTCACTTTATAACACCCCTAATTTCAGTATTTAGGTGGCACCCCAAGACCTGAACATCCGATTTGATGGAGAAGAAAAGGGCATGACAAAGAAGACCCACTGCTCGAGAAATAAAAACCTGCTGCAGAAGAAAAAGGTGCCAACCCCTGCCTGCTGCCTTCAGGACTTGACAATCACTGCTGCTGTGTCATCCTAAAAACTGAAAGGGCTCCATGAACCCTGGGCACCCTCTAACTTTCAGGAAATCGCCATAAAGCTCCCTTGGAGTCAAGGTATCACACCATATGCACTGATCCTGGTAAGTCTAGTTTGTCAATGGTGCTTTCTGACAATCTTGACACAGCACCAAAGCAAAAATATATAAAACCGCTCTGAAGGGTCAGATCTGTCTTCACATGAAGTTTTGAGACAGCATGACATATCGGAGCAGCAGCGTACCAATACTCGGGGTCCTGGACCCCCAATGACAAACACTGGGTTGGAGAGTCCACTCTGAACTCTTGAAGCACTAGAAGCAAGCACCGTTGAGGGTCATCGAGACACCTGAGTGCCACTTTCTGAGATGGTCTACCTGTCCTGAGTTTGTCTCTTTCAAGTTGTCTGCCCCTGACAGAGAGGACCTCAAGACTCACAACGCCGGACAGACCTGTTCGCACTGCACCCGGCCCACTGGTCCCAGCGGTCCCAGCACTGATCAACCAGCTCAGCTCCCTTGGTCCCCAGGTTTTTGCTAATGTTTCCCCCTAAGGAGACCCACTGCACTTACCTGTGAAGCTCTCTATGTAGCGCTTTTTCAAGTGGCCCCCTTCGTCTTTGCAAACCAGCTTTCAAGACCTCAGCACCTCCAGTCCTGGCTTATCCGGGATGCCCCCGAACTTCTCTTGCCAGACCTTTGGACCTGGTCCCAACATCGACCGAAAATGAGAAGATGAACTTTGTAAAAGCATTGCCTGAATTTCTATGCATTCTACTGCTTTTCCCCCTTTTTTTGTATGGTGCGTAATTGGGCATAGAAATGATATATTTATCGAACTTTGCAAAATTGTATCCCCAAAAGTACTCACGTTAGAACTGTGGTCTTAAAAATTTGATAAAAATATACATTATTTTTACAAATTGGCCTCAGAATTGTTCTTAAGTGTGTGTCTTATGTTATTGCCTCTGCGAGTACAACAAATGCTTAACACTACCCTCTGAAAAGCCTAAATGCTTGCCCACACTACCACAAAAAGTGAGTTAGTGTTATGTTTCATAGGGTACACAAATATAGGCCTGAGTAGTATCCAGACCCTTCACTTACATTTACCGTACCATTACACTACAGAACAGGTATTGGTATTGACTTTTTACCTGGTTAAGCACTGCATAAAATGTCATGTGGATTTCCCCAAAAACTAGCCTCATTAATTAATTATGAAGATTCTCAGAATCACAGCAGGATTACCATCTTCTGCATAATAAATATGTACAGGGTCATCCCTTCTGTCATCCTTGACCGACATGACACAGATAGGTAGAATCCCCTGTACATTTGGGTATATATATATATCTATCTGGTGATGGAATCAAGATGGCAGCTGAGTCGAAGCTCCCGGCCCAGGATTACCAAATTGGTAAAAATCCCCTTGTTTACCCGTCCATCCGCTTCCAATCTACCTACATCTAGCTCCCTTTTGAATCGGACTTGGTATTGCAAGGTGGCTTAACTTCAGATACGAACAACAGGACCCCGACGTTCCTCTCACCTTGCCCACCTCGCTGCTCTTCATCAGGATCAAGCCCTCCGAATCAGGACATGTTGCGACTCCTCCACCCATTGTCACACTGTCTGGGGTCTGTTTCACCATCAGACTCTCTGCTCCATTGCTGAACTAATTTCCTCTGGATGGTGCGTGCTTCTGCTTCTCGCCTTTTCTTCAACGGCGCTGACGCTGGGGAGGCCCAAAGTGGTGTTTTTGCCTTGGTCCCCCACTACTGGTACTGCTTGCTCCTGCTGGCTCGCCGTTTGGGGAGCCATACTGCTTGAGCTTCCACTGGAGCTTGGGGGCTGGATCTATGCCCCTCCACCGCTCAGCCCTCACCTGCATCCTCTGGCAAACTCGTTGTTGTGTGAACGACAAGCCTCCCGAATTCCACCTGATCTACCACCAGATCACTTTGACCAGTTCTGCGCCCTGCCACCATGCTGACCCCAGTCTCAAAGGTCCGCTGGCTGCCTCTTCCTCTTGATTGATGAGTCCTACTGAGTGTTGCTCCACAAGATGACGATGACCCTCCTGAACTCACTCCACAAGATGGTGATCAACTGGGTCCCTCAGTGAGGCTGTGCTGAGTGATTTCAGTCTCCACCATCCGTCGTCCGTTCTGCTGGGTCGCTTGATCGGTGATCTTCCTTTGAAGTGCCACCCCAGATGTTGTCCGATCTGATACCCCTGTGAGAATACATTCAATTGTATGTTTTGGAAATGGTGGGGCCTTTCCTGAGTTCCCCCGAGGATGATGATGGCCAGTTTTCCTAGTGAGGCCATAGCTGTGCGCTGTTTTGGACATGTCTGAGTTCTTTCTTATTTCCCACCGGAGTGGCCCTATGAGATCTAGGGCAGGAGCAGCTCCCTGAAGCCGTGCAGCCTTCATCCTCTCTGGCCGCAGTAAGTGGTTTCTTCATTGCCACTCCCGATTCCCTGTGAGGCCACAGTCAAGCGAGGCTTTGACCGTGTTTGTGGCCTTTCATGTTTTCCACCCAGCGGCCGCTGCGGCAAGATCCCGGGATCCTGGCACTGCTCCTTACCTTGCTGATGATACTATTGCTGAGTTCACCTTTCAATGGCACTGCCCGAAGATGGGGCTACTGTCTCCTGCTTGTCGGGCTGAGTGGGGCCCCCTCTGTTTGATTGTCTTTTTCCTTGACTGGTCCGTGGCTGACACATGGACCGATGACTGTCCTTTAGGTAATGGGGTTGGTTTCAGCCTAGGGGGATAGTTGGCCCTACATCTACATATATGTTAGGTACACTTTGATACATCAAGTTAAGGTTGCATCGTAGGAGTACGCGTTATTATTGTCATGTATTTATATACTTGCATATATCCATTGTTTTAGCACTATGGTAGAAATCCACCATCCATTTACTCTGTTGGTGCTTAATATTGTTTATATCTCTTTCTGCCTTATGGTTATTCTAGTACACCTATTTTACACTAGAATGACTCTGGTTTAATAAATGCTTATTGAAAACATCCCCACCATTTATTTTGTGTATCTCTCTGAGACAAAGTGAGCACGAGTGACTGAGTGAAAAGTACTGTACTGTTTCTATGATCCCTGATGGGACAGAATTGTCATGTTCAATAGTTGCCAAGAACTATTCTCTCCTTGGTAAGAGGAGTTTACAGTGGCACTGTGAGCTAGCTAGGTATACAGGCGAACAAGCCTGGTGGGGTGTCTGGAATCAGTCTTGACACCGATCCCACAGTGTGTGTTGTCTAAATGCACAGATCATTTATGGATTTATAGGAACTACACAACATTTGTACTATCTACTTTTACTTCTACCTGCCTTTTTGTACTTCATTTAATCCACTGTGCATAGAGGTGATTTCCTACAGTGGCTGTGTTAAAATATGCATCAATGTGTGCCTGGATGTGCCAGAGAATGTGATGGGTCAGTGTATGTCTGGGTGTGTCTCTGTATGCATAAGTGTGTGTCAGGGTGAGTTATTGTATACACGAGTGTGTGCTTGGGTGTCAGTGTATGCATCAGAGTCTTCACAGTTGTGTCAGTGTATACATAAGTGTGTTCTTAGATGTGTTACTGTATGTATCAGTGTGTACCTGGGTGAGTCTATGTTTGCATCTGTGTTTGCCTGGGTATGTCAGTGTATGCATAACTGTGTGCCTGGGTACGTTAGTGAATGAATTAGTGTGTGTCTGGCTGTTTCAGTATATGCATCACTGTGTGCCTGGGTGTATCAGTGTATATGTGAGTGTGTACCTGGATGTGTCAGTGTTTGCTGCAGTTTCTCCCTAAGAGTGTCAGTGTATGTATGAGTGTGTGCTTGGGTGTGTTAGTGTATGCATTAGTGTGTGTCTGGCTGTGTCAGTGTATACATCAATATGTGTTTGGGTGTGTGAGTTTATGAATTAGAGTCTACCTGGCTGTGTGAGTGTGTTCATGAGTGTGTGTCTGTGTATGTGAGTGTATGCATGAGTGTGTAACTAGGTATGTTAGTGTATGCATGAGTGTGTACCTAGGTCTATTCATTTATGCATGAGTGTGTGCAGGGGTGTGTCGGTGTGTACATACATGTGTGTCTGGGTATGTCCGTGTATGCATTAGTGTATACCTGGGTATGTCACTGTATGCATGAGTGTGTACCTAGGTGTAATACTGTATGCATGTGTGTGTACCTAGGCGTGTTACTGTATGTAAGAAGGATCAGAGCCTGAGGAGACCCTTTATCAGCATTACTCCTGAGAGAGTCCATAACCGCCAGGATCACAGCCTCAGTAGAGTGGGCAGGTCTGAAGCCGGCTTGGTTAGGCTCGAGGTGGCCGGAGGACTCGATGAACTGGGAGAGGCAGCTGGTGACATGTGCCTCCAAGATCTTAGAGAGGTAAGGCAGGAGAGAAATAGGCCGATAGTTGGCAAGGTCCTCTGGATCCGCTCCAGGTTTTTTTAGCAATGGTACCAAGGCAGCCTCCTTAAAGGAGTTGGGTACAATGCCGGCCTCAAGAGAGGTGTTTAGTAGAGGCAAGATGCAGTTCGGCAGGGCCACGCAGATGTCCCTGAGGACAGAGGGAGGGCAGCAATCATTGGGGGAGCCAGATTTAACTCGAGAGGCGAGTTTGGCAAGTGAGGAAGAGTCAAGGAAGGGAAAGAGTAATAGTGAACATGGGTTTCCAGGGGAGGGGACAAGTGGGGCGGCAGGAGGGGCAGGGGGAATAGTGTTCTTGATCTTGATGATCTTCCCAGTAAAGAAACTATTTAGAGCATCACAGGATTGTTGGGTGGGGACCTGGGAAGGGAGGGTTCTGGCATCAGACGTCAACTCGCCCATGATACTGAATATTTCCTTGGACTTATTGGGGGCAGCGGAGATTCTGTCGGAGAAGTATGAGGATTTGGCAGCTATAATTGCACTTTTGTATATTTTTCGTGCCTCGACGTAAGCCACTCTGTCAGGTGGTGAGTAGGAGCGTCTCCACCTGCGTTCCATCTGGCGCAGTTTAAGTTGCTGGGATTTCAGGGAGGTATTGAACCACCTGTGTGACTTACTGTGGCGAGAACGGGGAAATTTGGAAAGAGGGTCGAAGAGATCACTAGCTTTGGTGATCCAGCTGGAAAGATCATCCTCCAAGACCTGGACTGTCGCGTTGCAGTGCAATGGAGGTTGAGTGTGAGCCAGGGAGGACAGAAAACCTTTCGAATCGAGGGTGCCCCATTTGCGAGCAACCCCACCTGCTACGGCAGGAGCTTTAACACGACCCCTGACTGTGATCACCGTGTCAATTAAGTGATGGTCCGACCAAATACAGGGGGTGACCACAGGACAGGAGAGAGTGAGGGTGTAGGTCCAGATGTGGTCTAATATGTGACCCCTAGCATGAGTGGGGAAAGAGACACGTTGGTGCATGTTGAAGTTAGAGAGGACTTCGAACAGCTCCGCAGCGTGGGGGCCAGCAGCGCTGTCATCGTACCAATAGTTAAAATCGCCGAAGAAAGCGAGTCGGGCGGATGAGGTGATCAGATTGGCTAATTGTTCACTAAAGGTGGCAGGGAACAAAGGCATGGAGGACGGGGGACGATAGAGGACAATGAGAGTAAGGGCTCCCTCTCCTGTTTCAAGACTGATGATAAGATTATCTACATCGGCAAGAGTGAGGGAGGATGTAGAGATGAATTTGAGCTCCTTTCGTATCACAGCTGCCACCCCACCACCGGCACGGCCAGGGGGACGATTGATGTTAAACATATAGTAGTCAGGGGGTAGGGCCACCAGGATATCGGGGAGGGAATCATCAGTTAACCAAGTTTCGGTGATTAAAAGAATATCAGGGGTCTCATTGGTGAGTAAAATAAAAAGGTCAGCATGATGTTTTACAAAAGAACGTGTATTTAAATATAATACACGTATGCGTGAGTCTTGGTTATCTGTACCAACTAGGGGACGGGCAGTAGGGTAAGGATGGGGGACTGTGCGCGCGATGCCCAGTGAGGAGATACGATCAAGGCAGGCAGGGGGTAGATTACAGTGCTCGGGTTGTAGATTTCTCAGGGCACAGGGAGAGTATGTAACAGAAGTGACGGAGTCCCTAGACCCTGGGCCCGGCCGGCCGCGGACGGGCGCAGACGGGCAGGACTCTGGCATGACTCCGGCGCGAGTCAGGCGCGCCCGCAAAGCGCGTCCGCTGCACGGAGGAGTAGACACGCCCTTTTATGCTCAACTAGAGCGCAGTAGGACCCACCCACACACAAGATGTCCGCCGCAATTCTGTGCAATTCTGTGCCCGGAACCAACTCCACAGCGTCAATACTCGGCTGGGAGTGGCCCAGGGCAGCGGGAGAGAGGGGGGATGGAGTCAGAGAGTCAAGCTTCTTAAGATCAAGCTATTTAGACAAAATTACGAGTGAGTAATAAAAACGCCGATTTTTGCAGTAATTTTAAGTTTTAAAAACAAGTAAGGTCAAATGCAGCACGAAATGACACAGCCTCCCGGCTTCCGCCTCAGGAGGGACTCAGACACACACAATCAAGCGCCTGGCCGATGGGGACCCCTTTTATGCTCAACTAGAGCGCAGTAGGACCCACCCACACACAAGATGGCCACCGCAATTCTGTGCCCGGGACCAACTCCACAGCGTCAATACTCGGCTGGGAGTGGCCCAGAGCAGCGGGAGAGAGGGGGGGATGGAGGTTTGGTTTGTTTAGAGAACTCGTTGTGCTTTCTAGGAGTCTGGGGAAGTAGCCTTGCTTAATGTGACAGCATGTGCTACTACTGAATATGGATAATGATTACTATGCCGTTATAGGGATATTATTGATTATAACCGAACAAGGGCATAAAATAGTAATATCGATTTAGGCTCCTGGATAAAAACACAATAACAGGATGTGCTAGTGTATGCATGAGTGTGTGCTTGGGTGTGTTAGTGTATGCACAAATGCGTATTTGGGTCTGTCAGTGTATGCATGATGGTGTGTCTGGGTGACTCCGTGTATGGATGAGTTTTTGACTGGGTGTCTCAGTGTATGTAGGAATGTGTGTCTGGGTGTGTTAGTGTATGTGTAAGTGTGTTCCTGCCTGTGTCAGTGTATGCATCAGTGTTTCCTGGGTGTGTGACCGTAGGCATGAGTGTGTGACTGTGTGTGTTAGTGTATGGATGAAGTTTGTAATCACTTAGCATCCGTGCTGTAGCTAATCCGTCTCTTAGCATGAGGGAATCTCACAAAGGCAAACAACAGCTCAGAGCAGCCTTTCAGTGTCCAGAGTCCCAACCACTTTGAACTTCTGATGTGTTTGTCTATTTTTGGATGTGGCTCACGCTACAAGGTCACCCCCAAACATTTTGGCTACATCCACCCCGTTTTTTTAAAATTTATGTTTGTTGACTTTAGGACTCTGCACATTTTACCACAGCTAACCAGTGCTAAAGTGCTTATAATTTCTACCTAAATCATGATAAAATTGGCCTACACCAGATTGCCACATTTAATTTCTTAGAGGTCCCTAGTATATAGCGGGCCTGTAAATTAAATGCTTCTAGTGGGCCTGAAGCCAACCACCAACTAAAGTAGCCCATTAAAACATGTCATTTTGACCTGGCAAATAAAACCCTTTGCCAGGCTTAAGCCTTTCTTCCTAATATATATGTCACCCATAAGGTAGACCCTAAACAATCTATAGGGCAGGGTAAACTGTATTAAAAATAGAACATGTCCTCGTTGTGAAAAACTCCTACATTTGTTTTTACTGGACAAGTAAGTAACTAATGCATGTGTCACTGTTGTAGTGTCGGCGCCACCAGGACTGCAATCAGCAATGTTGCCCCCTGTGACTCAAGTCTCCCTACATCATCAGCAACATAGACGTAAGGGGGAATCGCTGACCCTACATACATCCATACTTTCATACTTGAATGATCATAGACATGACACATCTGTGTGAATTTGAATGTTTTATTCACATTCAGTGGAGTGTTGCAGCTGGAGCAGTACAGGGCCATGCAAATTCCACTTTACATTGTTGCCCCGCGGAGGGCCAGTCAGCGTCCTTTAGGGTTTGACAAGTTCATCGGAAGAGGAAGAGTTCAGTCCGCAGTCTGATTGCTGTGTCATTGGTAACCAAACAGATTATGGCAGTCCATGTCGAGGTGTGTAGTATCCTGCTTTGTTTCTATTATATGTTATGCATTTCCCCTTTAACTTGCTTGTATTCATTTCATTATCTGTGTTCTAAGTTCCATGATGTAATCGCTGTGAGGACAGTTACTCACGGTTGATGCTGGCAGAAGATCTGCATGGATGTGCTCTTTCTCATGGAATAAACCTAACTTTATTTTACTTCAATTCTTCATTTAATTCATTTCAAGATACTACAAAATTGGCGACGATCGGGATTTCGAACCAAGGTTCTTCTGGAAAACCTCAAGATTTATTTTTACCTACTTTGACAATTTTTTTATTACTTGATAAACTTCACTGGCTGGCTACTTTTCCTACGTGATTATATTCTTCTAACAGTGAGTAGATTGAAGAATTTATTATTTCTGCTCCATTCTTCAAAGAATTTACACAATTGTTTTACAATTGTTTACCTTTGAAGCGTCTTTGACTGTTGTTCACCCTCGAGCGTTCACAGACTCTGCTGTGCACTGTGCGCATGGATCCAGCGCTCGCACGTATCACGTTGAAAGGGTTACTTGGCAACTGATGACAACAGCGCTCGCGTACAGATCCAGTGCTTGCACGTCACACGTTGAAAAGGTTGCTTAGCAACTGGTAGCTACAGAGCGCGAGGATTGCGCAAGGATTAAAACTTCAAAGGCCACGTCACACAAGCTGCGCATTGTACGTTTTTATTCTCAAGCAGTTTGGGAAAAAGTTACAAATGAATTCAAGAGCACATCTTTCTACTTCCTTCTTCATGCTTCATCGTTTTCTACAATTTTAAGCCACAGTGTAAGTACTTTCTTCGTGTTTTCACACACTGTTTCTACGATTTAAAGACAGAGTTTAAGTTCTTTCTTCGTGATCCTTCACTCTGCTTTCTGCAATTTTGAAACCTCAGTGTGGGTTATTTACAACTCATGGTTTTTGCAGCGTTCTTAAGAATTTAAAGCAGCTTTGTAAGTTTATTCCATTTTTTTTATTTATATTTTTCTGCTGTTCTTTCTTCATTCGCATATTTTGATTTTATTTATTTATTTTTTCTTCACTGGCAATATGAGCAACACTACTCCTGCTTCTACTAGTAATTCTTCTAACAGTTCTACGCCTACATCTTCTTCATGTATCAATATAAACATTAGCACACCTAAAGAGTTTTTGACATCACTTGGTGAACCAATCATAAAATGGTCTGAATGGAAAGAATACTTTCTCAATTACATTGCTACTTTGGAGGATAATGTTGGATCCTTGTCTCCTGAACGCAAAATGCGTATGCTTTTACATAGCTTGGGTCTGGAAGGCTTGAGAGTTTATAATCAGATGCAGAAACCGGAAAGAGCAGGCGATACTGACATCTTCAAAAATGCAATTTCTGATCTAACTGAGCATTACTCTCCTACTGTTTGTATTGGTGTTACCAGACGTGCATTCTTTAAAAGAAAACAACTGGAAAATGAGTCAGTTGAGGAGTACGTTTCACAATTAAAATTACTAGCCATGCATTGCAAATTTGGAGTACTGCACGATGAACTTATTCGTGATCAAGTTGTTGTATGCTCTAGGAATAAGAGTATCCAAGATAGACTATGAATTGAGGGAGAATCTAGTCTAAAGGATGTGATAACTTTATTGAAGAAAGCTGAACTGTCTGAAAGAAGTTCTAAAGCTTTAGCTGATCAGTCTGGAACTACTACTTAATCTCCTACAGTTAACAAAATTTCGGTAAAAACTAGCAAAGAGGTTTCAGACAAGAAGAGTGACAAGAATTTTCAATCCAATGGGAATTTTCAAAGAAGGTCTTTTAACACAAAATCTTTCACCAGGAAAACGTATAATAACAACAATTCCTTTTCCTTTGCTTGTTATCGTTGTGGAGATAAGAACCACAATGCAGGTTATGAGAAATGTCCTGCTAGATCTGTTAAGTGTTCTAATTGTGGGGTAGTGGGGCATTATGCTAAAGTCTGCAATAGAAGTTCTTCACAGTCATTTAAAGTATCCCATGTTAACGATACTGATTCTTCTGATTATGAATCTGACATCGATTCTACTTCATCTTCTACTTCTGAAAAGTTACAATGCAATATGGTGATGTTAGCCGACAAGGGTGTTAAAAGCTAACCTTTGTGCATTGTCATAGTTGGTGAAATTATTTTACAAATTCCATGGAGTATGATAATTTTTTTTTTATTTTACATTTATTAATTAGGAAATGTGGAGTAAGGAATTAATTAATGGTTTGGGGTTTTCTGACTTTTTGCCTGAACTGAAAAGGTTGCTCCGCATTTTGTACATTGTGTGTTGCTTTTGATGGTTATTCTGTTTTAAAGTGGGAGGATCAGAAATATTTACATATCATACTTGATCCTTTTAGTTCTGAACAAGTTTTTTTTAGTTACTCGAGTGAGTCTTTTCAGGTAAGATTGGTAAGTTCTCATTATATAAAGTTGAAAGATGTGTGAGTCTCAGAATTCATAGAGTTTGCAATGTACCATACATTGTTCAAGCTGACAGAATTGTATAGTTGTTCAGTTATGAATATTATATCTGTTGACAACATTTTTACTTGCATTATTTTGGACCTGTGGTTTAAAGCTGATTCTAAGGTTAACATATTAAGTAGTGTTTAGTCTAATGAACTTTTTTTGGTTCCTACCATTTTCTTATTAGAGGTGATAAAATAATATCAAACTTTCGTGGGAGAGTGAAATGATGAAATTGTTATGGGCTTATTGATTGACGCCACATCCATCTGTAGGAAAGTCTCCATTTTCTCTTATAGGTTGTGGAATGTCGCTATTTAAAACTAATCCTGCAGGGATGAACAAAATTGTTATGCGTTGTTATGAAACATATGCTTACATATATAAAAAAAAAAAAGGTTATACTTGTAATTATATAGAACTATAGTACCATTATTTAATAATTTTATTTAGAAATTGTACTGTGTTCTGCTTATTGTATTTGATTGCTGGTGGTCAGTATATTCTCGTGTGGAAAAATCTTTACATATTATTCTTAACTTCAACAGTCCAACACTAGTTTTAACTACTAAAGTTTGTGAATGAAAAATGTTTTAGGTCTTAAAATGGTCCTCTAACGTTTTCTCAGGTAAGATTTGTAAATTCAAAGGATTTCCACATAGGAGACTTTTCTAAAAGCTTTCTGTGGGTTAAAGTCTATTTTAATTTTTGAGAGCTGTGTACATGTACTTTTACCTAATGGTAACCCTAGTTAAATGTACAAGAATTAAATGTTTTATATGATTTAGATGTGGTCAACGATTTTTATGGAGTTTTTGTTTTTTTAGTTTTCTTTTAAGAGAAAGGAAGAGTTGTGTTTAATGTTTTTGTTTTTGGAAAAGGGAGAATATGTAGTATCCTGCTTTGTTTCTATTATATGTTATGCATTTCCCCTTTAACTTGCTTGTATTCATTTCATTATCTGTGTTCTAAGTTCCATGATGTAATCACTGTGAGGACAGTTACTCACGGTTGATGCTGGCAGAAGATCTGCATGGATGTGCTCTTTCTCATGGAATAAACCTAACTTTATTTTACTTCAATTCTTCATTTAATTCATTTCAAGATACTACAAGATGCAAGGTGAATGTCGCAAAGTGTATCGGGACAGTGGAAGGAGATGATGGAGAGGGCAGAACTAAGCAGAAACAGGTCATATGATGGAGATGAATGCTACTGGTTCCTTCTTACAACTAAGTCAGAATCATCTGCATCTTCGTCCTCTGATGTATCATGTGCCTCACAGGTGGGTGGTGTTGTTTTGTCTGCATCACTGTGGGGCAGTGACACATCAGTGGTTGGAGGTAGATTGTCTGCAGCACTGTGTGTCACTGACACTACAGTGGGCGGAGATGTGGATGGAGTAGTAGCAGCAGCATTAATCCGCGCCAGGCCTTGTGGCAGCAATGCCATGACGAGGGTCTGCAGGGCATAGAACAACCCAGCTACCGCTCGCTGGTGTGCAGCTGTGGCAGCCATTCTTTCCACCTGCATCCGCTCCATGTTCTCCATGATCCTCCGCATGTGTCCCAACTCTCGGATGACATCACTGGAGCCACTCTGACTAGACAATTGGCCTTGTCTCAGAGTCAGGACTCCAGCGATGTCAGTCATGGATTGTTGGAGAGCATGGAGCGGATTGTGGGTGTCCGTTAGGGACTGTGAGTGGTCCCTGTTGTGAATTAGACACACCTGTATGGCATCTAGTTAAGCTGCCATGAGCTCAAACCCCACCCGCACCTGATCAGCCATCTTCTCCTGGCACCCCAACGCACGGCATTGGAAGGCCATGTGTTGTTTGTGGGGGTCCTGGGAGACTGTGGTGGTGGGTGCTTCCTGCTGTGTGGTCTGTGCAGGGGGTGAGGTCTCCTCAATGCAGCTGGGTTGCCCTGCTCCTGGAGGTGGGGTGCCGAAGCTGTGCATGTGCTCTTGGAGGGCATCGGTTTCGAAGGTGTGAAAGTCCTCTTCATCATCAGTGAAGAGATGTTCTGTCTGCTCTGCAGGAGATGTTAATTTCCCCTCTGCAATGTGATGGGGAGATGCAGTTTAACATTGTGTTCACATGTATGTTGTGCATTGTACAAGTTTATATACAGACTGCATGACAATGCACATTGTGAATGTTTGGGAGGAGATGCCTATTTGATGCAGGACAGTGGACATTTCGACAACATAACAGATGTGTATTTGTACTTGTACATTATCATCTCACATTTCCCATCTATGCCAAATGTGATTGGTCAGTCTCTACAGAGAAGTGGCATCAGTTGTGTCCCCTGTTCTGTTGTGAATGTGTTGCAGTTTGTTCCACATTGTTGTCAATATTGATGTGCTCTGAATGGTATGTGCTGCATTTTGGGAGAGTCGCCCCTGCAGCTCTGATTTTGCTGCCCCTTATCGCTTTCAGGTGGTGCGCCTTTGACTTCTGTGCTTATATAGTGCTGAGATGTTCCATACTTGGGTACATTGGGCTCTTGGTGGGAGTTGGGAGTCTGGGGCATGGTTTGTCTGTAGATGTGTTGTTGATGTCAGGGGTTGTTTGGGCACGTTGATGTGTCAGAGTGTGACCAGCACATTTACGGATGTGGTCCATACTCACCCACCTCAGTGTTGCGGCGTGCAACATGTCATGATATATTGACTGTAGCCATGCTATTCATCATGCAGTGTCACTTGCATTGTCAGTGTGGCTCACAGACACACTGCTTTGCTGGGTGTGGCACATGTGCATGGGTTGGTTGTAAGATTGGTGATGTGTGGAAGGGCCCCCTCTGAGCACATGATCCAGAGTCATTGTGGGTGTGCACTGTGCTATACTTAATTGTGCATGTGTGCCATTGTGCCCATCTCTCATGTCCCTACGGTACCTGGTCATTACTCACCCTGTTGCTGTAGTGTCAGGTCATGTTGAGCAGTGTCCGGTCCCCCAACTCCTGCCACAGTCTCCACACTGATGACCATGGACACCATTTCCTCCATCTCATCCAGATCCTCTTGTGGTGCTGGACTTCCACCTCCAGTATGCATTGCTGCCTTCTGGTTGTTGCTGAGTTTCTGCTTGATTTTGCGCTTCACATTATTCCATTATTATTTCAGTATTCACATAATTTAGGAATCCTAAATACCTTCTATGAATACCGAAAGTCGTAAAGTTAGGATTTTTCTCGGTTTAGGAGTCCTAAAGTTAGGACTCCTATCTTTACTACTACTTTGAATACCAAAATGGTAGTCAGTTTAGGATTTTGTCTTAAGTTAGTTCTGTGAATCGGGCCCTATGAGTGTGATTTCGCACAATGATGATGTATTCATTATTTCTTATTTATATATCATTTCGAACGTAGACGCCCAGGTAGGGTTGGAGTTTCCTGGACTGATTGGCATAGGTAATGCATTTTCTATATGGTATAAATAACAAACAGCATGCGGCAGCTGGAGACACACTACCTGATCAATTAAGGAATTTTCTACATGCTAGTGGTTGCATGAGTCACAAGTATTTCCTGATAATGCATGTTTGTCAAAAGATACCGCATGTACTTGAACATTGGAAATATAAGCATGTTGTATGATGAGTTGCTCATAAGGGGCACCATGCACCTACTGCACGTATTAGGATGTTATGTCTCTCGGGACATGAGCGGGGCAATTGTGGTATTTTGGCACACACACGATTGCCGTTCAGTAGTGCGAGTGGGACAGAGCATCACTCTCAGGGGCTTATTTACAAGCCCCTTGCGCCACTTTTGCATCATTTTGCCCATTTTAATAGTGACACATAACTGGTGCAATGGGCTTGTAAATCTGCCCCTCAGTGTCTATGAGCTATACACAGCCAGCCGACTGTTCTAGAATTTGAGGCACCGCCTTACAATCTATTTGATTACTCACTATTGTTGGGACCCCTAGCATGATACTTACAGGGGTAGAAAGTGCATTGCCGGCTGGTTTTAAATATACACTGTTTGTGGATGTGTAGATCACGGACAAATGTACTTTTGAATTTTACGATTTTTGAATATTCTTAAGTGATAGAACATTAATGCAGCAGTTCTGGCAGTGATGCATATATTATTCTTTCAGTTCACATGCTGGCAGATTCACACAGACTCTTGGGACTTGAAACAACTGATACTGATTACGAACTTTGCCACTGACCACGAGGGAAATAACTTTTGGACATCTCATTCTTTGACTGTATCACAGACTAGGCAGTGGAAAGCATTACCTGGTATGGTAAGTTATGACAGCCTGCCGCCATAACTGTAATACACAAACTATACGCATTAAGTGGGTATAGACTGACATTGATTCTTGGTTTCTGTCTTCCTTTCACCTTCAGGAAATAAGTCGGAGGACTTCTTTCCTGAGGAAACGCCATGAATTGTATAGGTGTTGAAACGTCGACATAGTTGCACTTGGTTGATCATCATTAACAAATTGCACATGTTGCAATGTCATATGCACATGTCATTCTCTTTGTAAATACTTACAACTAGTGAATAGTATTTTGCATTCTTGTGTAGTGTTTGTATAATTTGTAACTGCTGATACACTGGAGCACTGCATCGTATGCACTTTATGTTAAGCACTGCATTATTACCTGTATGTCAATTAGAAAAGCAATCCACAGAAAAATCACAGAAACCATTTGTCAGCTGTTTTTGTAAAAGTACCTTTACTTTCAGGTTCTAAATACTACCGAATTGCATATGTACCTCTTGGTGCTTTTAAGTAACACCCTGATTGGTGGCTTCCCCAAATAGGTAAAAGAGGGTGGCCGGGGGTTTTGAAAAGAGTCTCACGGTGGACTCTGTTGACATTGTACTAATGTTGAAGTGAGACAGACATGCTACTTGTTTGCTAGTGGGCTTGTCATTTATGATTCTGACCCCTGTCCTCTATCAGAGTATAAACAAAATAGCGTCCTCCTCAAATGGAAAAAACATCCTCACCGATCACTCTGAAATGAATTAATATAGTTGTTTCTTTCAACACATTTCAACACTATATACTATGGTGAGATGGCATGATAATTACAAGAAGATTGGATACACATATGGATTAACCTCTTCGATGCGTCGGACGGTCGGGGACCGTCTGACGTCATGGTGCTCATGTGCGCCGTCCGAACAGCGCACACTTCAAATTGCGCTGCGTCGAAGAGCTTAACTTCTGTTTCTTGACATTTTTCCATTTGAGGAGGACAGTATTTTGTTAATATATTCACGCTTATGGATCAGAAGTAAACGTGGGTGGATCAGAACTCTGCGAACTGCAAAAAAACTCTAACGCTCTATGTGGAGCGCCGCAAGGGGTGCAGTAGGTTGGCTAAATGCTGTTTGCAAAGATTTTCAGTGCCAAATGCTTGTCTGCACTGTGCAGTCATCGCGAACGGCACCATGCACAGTGCAAGCGGTGCTGCTTCTGTCTGCCGCTCAAGTACATTTTTACTCTAGCAGCAGTTTGCTAGTGCAAACACGACCACTCGCAATGAGAAATCTGACCAACGGCATTGAGAAATATCGCCAGGAGGTTGATTTTCAACCCACCTGCTCACCAACTTGATGTTGAGGATAGCGATTGAGGAAAAATCTCATCAGGAGGTGAATTTTCCTAGCTCGCGCTCACCAACTTGACATTGATGAAGGCGAGTGAGGGAAATACTCCGCTTTATTTTTCATAAGTGTTATTTTTGACCTTTGAGAAAATAAAGCATTTATTTACCACTTTCCGCTTTAGCACTCTTAGGACCACACACAGTGGGGGATGCTTCTGTGAATCGGTAGTGGGGCAGGGGGCAGGGAGCAGGGGGGAGGATAGGGGTGAGGTGGGGAATGTAAAAAAATAGGATCACTTACCTGCTGGCCAGCCAGCTGGATGGCAACCTCCATCCTCTCTGTCCTCTTTACTAGGCATCTCTGCTAACAGGAAGCAGGAAGCACCCAGGCTCCGTAAGCCAATCACAATGCTGAAATGCAGCATTGTGATTGGTCTGAGCATCGTGGCTCAGTGCCCAGCCAGGGAATAGGAGCATGGACATGTTCTCCACCCAGGTTGTAATGCAGTCTGGGTGAAGAACATGCAAAGTGCATACGAATGTTTGGCAGGCCAAACATTCATGCTCACTTACAATCTGTGCTCACTACTCCTCCTATCGTTAGAGTAGCCCCACACCACAAAACTGCCTTAGCACAGAAAAATAAAATGATAATAACCTCACTTTCTTATTATTTTAATTTTTCTTTTTTGCAGTGCGGAAAGGCAGGGGGCAACGCAACCCTCCTGAGGATTCGCCCCTGACCACACACCTATAATAGGACACGCTTAGCTTTGCCAATGGTTGTTTTTGATTTCCACTCATGAATGAGGCCTTTATTTAGCTCTCAGCTATTTATGACTGTTGATGAGCGAAAGTATATTGACCACTTTCTTACTTAGTGCAATTATTTGCCAGTGGTTGTTTTTGATTTCCACTGAGGATTGAGGTGTATTTGTTATAGCTCAGCCCTCATGTGCAACATGTAAACAGATGGCTCCTTCTGTCTAGTTCACATTGTGAAGGCAAAATCAGTATCGCTACACCTATCCAGGTCTCCTGGCATCTATTGAAAGTTTGCATACAAATACATTGAAATAGTGAAAACAAGACACCAGTAATTAGAAGAAATAGAATCTGAAAAACAAGAAAGCCTAACTATGACCTTATAGGAATGTTAAATACACTAATCAGGGAGTAGCCAATTTCTGAATGTTTTAAGGGTCAGAACACATACATTTGGCACTAGGCAGCAGTGCCCAAGTGTGCATTACAACTGAGCAAAAAATTGGGGTGACGACTAATAGGGGCATTTTCTCACAGTGATTGACAGTTGAACACCAATGGCTGAATACAGCTGACTCAGACTCTTTATGTACCTGTGAATTTTAGTAATGATGTATTGCTGATTACTTGAGGCTAGAAAGGCAGCTATAATAGGTTTTAGGCCAAACCCAAAGAAGAGTTTTGAGTTGGCGCCTACTGGACTCACATGAATCTTTGGAATTTCGAAAAGGAGGAGCAGAGACTTGATCAGGACTAGGGGGGAGAAGAAACCAGAACAGGATTGGAACCTCGAAAGAATAGGATAATGACAACAAGGACCTGGAGGACAAAGACCTGGAGGACAAAGACCAAAGGAATAAGGAGGATCAGGGCGAGGAGAAGCAGGATCAGGAGGACTTAAATTAGAAGGACCATAAGGACTCAGACAAGTAAGAAGACAGCCAGCGGTCCAAGGTCAGAAAGACCAGGGAGTCGAGTGCAAAGATGACCTGCAGGGCCACGCCAGGTGGACCAAGGAAACGTAAATATGACCAGCAGCACCAGGACCAGCAGAACCATGTCTGGGGGACATGCTCCAGGAGATTCCGTATAAGGAGGATTAGAACCAAGAAGACAAGGAAAAGCAAGAGATACAGGAAGAGGTCCAGACCTAGAAGAATAGGAACTGAACATGGAGGAGTATATTGACCTGGAGCATTTAGAGCAGGAGTATAAGTACTAGGTGGATAAGGTACAAGAATAAAAGAAGAACCATGCCCAGATGAGCAGGAGTATCAGGGACAGGAATGCCAGGAAGACCAGGATTAGTAGGAACTATGGGTCCATGATAAGGAAGACAAGAAACATCAGGACCAGAAGGACTGGAGGAACAAGTCAAAGGTAATCAACAGAGCCAGGAGAAGAACCAACTAAACAGAAACCGGACCAGGGCGTAAAGGAGGATCAAGTTCAGAGGGCCAAAGACAATGAAGGACAATAACCAGGAGTGTAGGAGGACCAAGGACTAAAGGATCGGAAACATAAAGTACTGAAAGGCCAGTATGAAAGAGTATCAGATACAGACCAACAGCCTGAGAGTAGGATCTGGACTGGGAGACCCAGAAGGATGTCCAATAGAAAGAGTAGTAGGAGTCCAGGAGGAGGTGCACCAGGGGAAGGAGGACAAGATGGCGGACTCCCGTTACGCTGCCAGTTAGCTGCCCGGTTCGCGTACCGGGACGCGCCTCTATGGCGATAAATCACAAAAAAAATGTTTTGCCCCGCGGGGCACTTTAACATCCCCCTCATCAATCCTAGGGGGTCAGGAGGGGTCTACCTTGCCCCCTTTCCTTCATTTCCCCCTTCGTTTTTCACCGCATCTTGTCTCTCGATCCTACCGAGAGACAAGATGGCGGCCGCTCCGGACTGTTTAGAATGTTGACAGACACCGGAGAGCCAATCAGCTTCGCTTCGCGAAGTTCCGTTACGCGTCAGGTACGCGAACCGGGGCGCTGCCCGGAGCGCGCTTACAGATATATATATTTTTTTGAACGTTAATTTCTCAAAATCCACTGGAACACATATATTGAGACCTAGCAAAGGCACATCGGGCTACCAGTCCCTACAATTTTGCCAAGTTTCGTGGAAATCCATTCAGCCGTTCGAGCTAAAAGTGAGGCCAACCGCCCTATAGAAAATTGCATGGGAAAAACGTGTTTTGGGACCCCCCTTTTTTCTCGGCCCCCCTTGACGAAACCCCCCCAAATTTTCAGGGGCTGCTCAGAATCAAAATGTTCCATTTTCCTGAAAATTTCAGCCAATTCCGTCCTCAAACGCCAAAGTTATTCGACATAGAATTTTCAAAAATCCCATAGAGAAAAAATCCTAACTATATATACCTATTGGCGACCGCCAGTAGGTAATATATATATATATATATATATATTCACTGAAAAAACCATAGGTTATAGACCATATATAGTTAGGAATTAGCATTTACAAAACCTTGAAAATTCACTGAAAAAACCATAGGTTATAGACCATACATATATAGTTAGGAATTAGCATTTACAAAACCTTATTTTACTCACACAAAACCATTGAAATTCCATATATAGTTAGTTGCACTAACTATATATCGCGCACCCGCAATCCACTGCTGATGATGTCACATATTACATCATTCATGACATGGTCAGTGACATCACTGATGACATCACTGATGACATCTCAAATGACATCACTGATGACATGACTGATAACAACATCCAGTGATTTTTTGTTTCTGTAAAGTTTAAATATGTCTTACATATTGAAGATTGAGTGGATGTGTAAGTGTCTGGACGAAGGATTTAGTAGGTGCATGACTAACTGTATGAGTGAGTGATTAAATGTGTCTCACTGAGTGCATGGGTTAGTGACTAAACTGTCTTAATTTGTGCATCATTATGTCTGTTGTTCTGTAAACTGCTGCATGTGTTGATCAGTAGCTGTATGAGTAACTATATGGGTTATTGATTGATTGCCCAAGTATTTGTATGGGAGACTGAGTGTGTGTGTGGCTGGCTGGGAGGTGTGTGACTCTGTGCAGATCAATGTGTACTTGTATCAATGATTGTATAAGAAGGTAAGTATGTGTTAGTATATGTTTGAAAATGTAAGGTGCTCTATGTTTAACTGTATAGACAAGAAAATGGAAGTGTCATTTATTCTTTACATGACTGACTAGGTGAGTGAGTAACTCCATGGATGAGTGGCAGACTGTGACTGTCTGTATAGGTGTATGAGTGCATATGATAGTGTTGTAAAGATGAGTGATTGTATGTATGAATGATTGTATGGGTGAATGAGTGAAGGTGTGTGTAGACGTAGGAATCAGTGAGTGCGTATGTAGTAACTAGTATTGGTGTGTCAATGGTTTCAAAAATTATACTCTGTATTTAACACTGGGTGAAACAGAGGTTATATTAAAATGTGAGGAGATGCATTGTATTGTCACATGAATGATATCATCAGTGATGTGGTCATTGATGTCAAATGAGATGTCATCAGTGATGTCATCAGTGATGTCATTTGAGATGTCATCAGTGATGTCATCAGTGATGTCACTGACCATGTCATGAATGATGTAATATGTGACATCATCAGCAGTGGATTGCGGGTGCGCGATATATAGTTAGTGCAACTAACTATATATGGAATTTCAATGGTTTTGTGTGAGTAAAATAAGGTTTTGTAAATGCTAATTCCTAACTATATATGGTCTATAACCTATGGTTTTTTCAGTGAATTTTCAAGGTTTTGTAAATGCTAATTCCTAACTATATATGGTCTATAACCTATGGTTTTTTCAGTGAATTTCATTGGTTTTTTAACAGCTAATATCTGTAGCTGTAAAATGTATTCTTCTTTAAATCCAAAAATATATTTTATATGTTTATGAATAATTTTTTTTTTTAATATTTTTTTTCCTTCGTTCCCGCTTCGCGAATCGGGAAGCTTCCCGTTAGCTGACCTTGATGCCGCGAAATAGACCGCGAGCCGGTAAACGTTTCTTTACCGCAACTGCCGCGTTAGAAAACAACATCGTGACGCCTCCCGTCCGCATGACGTTTCGCGTTGTCGCGTGATACGTCATATGACGTGCTACGTTAGCGAACTGGTACGCGAAGCGAGTCGCAAAGCGCAGGTTTCTGGAAGCAAACCGGGAGGCCCTGCAAAGCGCTTAACGTAAACACAGCAGGTCATGTGACTTGGTAATAACACTTTTCATTGGTTCATTTCACTTTTGGTTTCCTAATGATGTAAGACTAGGTCATATAATCTAAAATGAACACTTTTCATTGGTTGAGAACTCTTGTTTTTCCCAAATGATGAAAATCCCTCCTTCTTTCCTCACTCTGACTTTCATCATTGTGAGAGAAAGACCCTTTGTGATCACTGAGCAATGGCTTCTTTAGTAGCTTCAGCTGGTGCTTCCCCACCACCTCCACCACATCCAAGGAAGAGTGGACCACCTGCTCAAGTTATAATTCAACAAGAAGAGGAAGAAGAGGAACAGGACGACGAGCACGAAGAGAGGCAGTTTTTGCCTGAGCAGCCCAGGACGTCTCACCGGAAAGAAAACTTCATTTGCCAATTTTTTAAAATTCCCAAAGGTCAGAAAAAAGTAAATGCAAGATACGTAACTTGCCTTATATGTCAAGATAGACTGTCCAGAGGAACCGAGAAAAAATACAGTTTCGGAAACTACACAATGCATCGCCATATGACTAGGTGGCATCCTAACAACTACAGTGCTGCACAGTTTCGGAACGACCTAGATAATCTCCCTATTATGGCCAGAAGATCTGTTGTACCGGAAGTAATGGGACCAGAGGGCAGGGAGATGGTGCCAAATATACAAATGAAATTTGGTGAAGTAAAACACATCTGCGTATTTTGCGATGGATTCATTTCCTACGGAGAAAGAAGCATCACTCTGATCAACAGAGCTATTGACTATCATATACAAGTTTGTACGAAACGCCCAAAATAATAAATACTTCTTTTTTTGTTTTGTTGCTCCTGTTGAGCCCTTTACAATGAATCGTTTTCATTGCCCCCTCCAAGAAAACCCCAAAAAAATATAAAACTTTTCAGAAAAATTCAAAAAAAGTAAAAAAATGTTCCGAAAAAAAATAAAAAAAATATAAAACAACAAAAACAATAAAAAAAAAAGTTCTTTTCAGAACTACCTCCCCGTTATTAAAAAATTGGTACAATATTTGGAACTGTGCCAACCTCTATTTCTCTTAGTGCGCTTCCCAGTTCGCTCGCCGGTACGCGAACCGGAAGCGAACCAAAAACAGTAAGTATAAGGGAAGGAAACAGACACTTATGTTAAAAGAAAGACAGCTATAGGGGAGTAAACTAGAGATACTATTACCCGTAATCCACTGCTGATGATGTCACATATTACATCATTCATGACATGCTCAGTGACATCATCAGCAGAGGATTGCGGGTTTTTTGGCAACGTGCCTTATCCACGGTTTAATAACGCTGCCTTTTGCTTTATATAAGTTTTCAAATTGTATGAAATATATACCAATAGGTCGTTATGAACCTTTAGGTAGTGCTTTTCTTCATGAGGTCTGGTCGCTTCCATACACATACAGATGTTTCAAAGATGATCAAGAAGTTTATCTGAATGGAGAGGAATGCACTGAGATGCCAGATCATTCACTAATGTGTAGGCACATACAGTTACACGGTTCATGCAACAAACACCGACCAAATATGGCTTGCGTGTTGCAAGGCACGCCAGTTCCTGCTATCATCCCCACGTTCAAGTTGTTGGAAAATGGTAGTTATTTGATGCTCAATAATGAAGATTGTTCTGGGTTAATTAAAAGTATTCCTTTTATCGTAACAGTAAGTGAACGGGTTATTTGCTGCAGAAATGTTCTATTTCCTCCCACACATGAACATAGGGAGTTTTCAATCTCGCCACAAATACCAACCTTGGGAGCAGATTTCAACGGCATGGCAAGAATAAGAGCTCTTTTGTCTCAGAGAGAGGTGGCCTTGTGTTCGGCCCGTGAAACTTTCGTGCTTCACATAGCGAACACCCGTACAGAGGTGCAGACCCTTTTCAATTCAGATTTGCCTTTCCATTTCAGCAAGATGGTTCGGACTATCTCTAACGCATCCTCCACAAAGGCCCTGGCGCACTTTTTTAAAGTTGTTACCAGTGGTCTCGTGACTTCATTTGAGAAAATCTTTGGAGTCATCCCTGCTTTCTTTCATTCGATTTTTTCCACTCTGCTTCGTGGATTGCCATTTTTACTTGCATTACCAGCGGACGCTCTTGTGCTTTTTTACATTTTTAAATATGGATGTCCCTCCTATGCAACCTCCCGCCCTGCAGCTGCTGACACTGTTCCGCAATCGCATGCTAGAATATTATGGCACAATGCCGTTGGCGATATTAAGCACGGCATATGGATTATCTTTTCGATTCTCCTACTTCACCTGTGTCCAGCCTGTATTTCACTGCCTGACCTGTGATTTCGATTGGGCCATTGATTTGTGTCTCTGCGGACCGGTTTCTCCTGACGTCGACTTTAATCAGCTGATGACTCCTATCATTACTCACGAGTTGGTTTGTCCTGGCGAAAGGATTATGGCTGTGGCATTGATGCATGGACTAATTGGTCCCTGGAATTTACTGGCGGCAACACAGTCTTTCTTGGAACAGAGCTTTCTTGAAAACCCACCGAGCTGTCCTCTGATGGTGATAGAGGATCCGGTGCTGGGAGAGCACGTATGTTCTTTTCCGCTTTTAAATTGGATGGCTGAACTGTTTTCGGATGAAGACGGTGACTTCCTATTGGAGGCTGTTGCAGCTTATTTTGCATACACAGTTATGTCATAGACCTTTTTCATGTTTGATATGCTGAGTACTAGCATTTCATTGACAATTCATTGACTTATTTGTCAAGTTTTTATTATTTACCTTGCCTATTGGCTTAAGACTCGATAAAGTACTTGGCTGTTTTATTTTTCTTTAGCATTAAATTTTCCTAGTTTTTAATGCTTTACCTTGCGGACCGTCCACATATAAACTTGCAATCTGCTCTCATGAGATGGCACTTCTATTATCTTATTCAGTTCGTTTCCGGATCATGGGGAGGTGTCATCTACGTCCTGGATATCTTTACACCGTGTTAAGTTAGCATGGGCTCATTACCGGTTTAAACGCCATTTTTCCTTTTTTGCAACTTCTGCACACGACACTTAGTTGTTGCTTTAGCTTTCAACCTAGTAGTTCATCGTGGTTTACATGAGAATAATATGTTATTGCTCTACTATCTGCTTTGCTTGTTAAACTATATCTGTACAGCGAGTGCTAAAGTTTCAAGAACAACACGATACAGAATTGTTATGAGGTCTGATCTCCACGACTTCATACTCATAACATAAGTGCAACTTCTGCCAATTCTGGGCATGAGGCGGGTTTTATATTGCTTTGCCGAACACACATACACAACACTTGATGCGGTTCACATGAAGAGAGAGCTGGTGTATGCTGATGTGATTCCTTCAAATCTAAGACACTAAAGTATGGGCACGCCCTAAACCAACACAAAGAGACCTTCTTAGCAAATAATATAATATGTGTATTAGGGAGGGTGAGATATAAGCAGCCGCGGGCCGTGGAGGGAGTTACGGTGAGGCAGGGAGGCGGGGAGGGGGAGAAGCAGGGTGGAGCCCTCTCCACCCTGCCCCTCCCCCTCCCCGCCTCCCTGCCCCACCGTAACTCCCTCCACGGCCCGCGGCTGCTTATAAGTGTTGCTAACTCTTATTCATTTACAGCATGTTAACATACTGTCACCATTCGCTTTTTATGTACTAGTAACTATGCTGGTAATTTTGCTACTGATAATATGTGTACTTGTATTATCTAAGATACTACGCCTGAGAAGACGGCATTAGTAAATAAACATTTCAAATACACATGTGTTCTTCTTAACTCCATGTTCTGGTTTCTAAGAAATATATAACGACCGACTGTTCATGAGTTCCACGTATCCTGAGGTACTATAAGTTCATATTCTGGATTGTCTAAACATTGAGAGTTTGTTATATCCAATGTGACACTGTACCTAGCTTGCTAAGGGGTTTTTGATTACTAAGGTGAGTTTTGGGACACCCTAATTCGCCGAGGTTCCAATCCTCTGTCCACAGTTCTGTGTGAGAACAGAAACCCTGCGACAGGGGCACCCCCGACCCTTGCTGGAGCTTCATCACACTTGCGATACAACTCCAGCAATGCGCCACCTTTACGGCACAGATACATCACGCATCTGTGCTGTTTTTGCCCCATGATGCGCCGCATTGTAAATGCAGCACACCATAGGTGACGGAACAGCGGCACAGAATGACTAACACATCCCTGGTGATGCGCCAGTCATCATAAATCTATCCCTATGCTTCTTATCTTGTTAGAGATGAACCGCCATATGTATCATCAAAGTTTTTTGCATTTCCTAAATAGCGAACTTTAAGGAATAAATAGCGATTCTTTACCATTCCTAGTTTGCGATGAGCTATTTGCTAATTACAAATTACCCATTCATTTCCTTCATTTCCATAGGGCGGTTGGACTCACTTTTAGCTCGAACGGCTGAATGGATTTGCACGAAACTTGGCAAAATTGTAGGGACTGGTAGCCCGATGTGCCTTTGCTATGTCTCAAGATATATGCTCCAGTGGTTTTTACGAAAATTAACTTTGAAAAATATATATTGGGCTACATTGGCCTATATATATGTTGGAACCCAAATGTAGCCCAATGTAGCCCAATGAAGCCCAATGAAGCCCAATGTAGCCCAATGTAGCCCAAAGATGGCCGCCAGAGACGAAAAAAAACAAATGTAGCCCAAATATCAGCCAGATGTAGCCCAACTATAGCCCAGTGACAGAATGACCAATCAGCGTCGCAAACCTCCGTTACGCGAAGCGGAGCGCTGTTACAGATATATATCTTTTTTTGAACGTTAATTTCTCAAAATCCACTGGAGCACATATATTGAGACCTAGCAAAGGCACATCGGGCTACCAGTCCCTAATATTTTACCAAGTTTCGTGCAAATCCATTCAGCCGTTCTATTATTATTATTTTATTTTTTTTTTGCCCCGCGGGGCCCTTTTAAAACCTCCACATCAAACCTAGGGGGTCAGCGAGGATCTACTATTCCCCCTTATGGTCATTTGCCCCTTCGCTTTCGCCTCCTCTTGTCTCTCGATCCTACCGAGAGACAAGATGGCGGCCGCTACGGACTGTTTGGAATGTTGACAGACGCCGGAGAACCAATCAGCTTCGCTTCACAAAGCTCCGTTGCGCGAAAAGTACGCGTCCTGGAGCGCTGCCCGGTCCGCTGTTACAGATATATATCTTTTTTTAAACGTTAATTTCTCAAAATCCAGTGTAGCACATATATTGAGACCTACAAAAGGCACATCGGGCTACCAGTCCCTACAATTTTGCCAAGTTTCATGCAAATCCATTCAGCCGTTCGGGCTAAAAGTGAGGCCAACCGCCCTATGGAAAACTCAATGTTAAAAACACGTTTTGGGACCCCCCTTTTTTCTCGGCCCCCCCTTGACGAACCCCCCCCAAATTTTTAAGGGCTGCTCAGAAACGAATTGTGCCATTTTCCTGAAAATTTCAGCCAATTCCGTCCACAAACGCCAAAGTTATTAGACATAGAATTTTCAAAAATCCCATAGAGAAAAAATCCTAACTATATATACCTACTGGCGACCGCCAGTAGGTAATATATATATATATATATATATATATCATAACAAAATCGAGACAGATTACAAAAGAACAAGTAACATCCAGGGTGTGATGGAGACGGGAAATACTAGGGAGGAAGTGATGTGATTTTAAATTGGAACAGGTGGGTCTTCATAGATTTTCAAAACTAGGCTAGGAGGAAGCCAGACAAACTTGATCCCAAAGATGAAGAAGGAGAAAGCCTGTTTTAATGTTTTGCGTTTATTATGTTATGTTAATATAGACTTATTGAGTGCATTATCACCCAGGAGTATCTAAGCACTATCAATGGACATACACCACCAGCGAGAGACACAGAGCCACCAGCTCAGAGGGGCCCCCAGGTCTCCAAGAAAAGCACAGTCTTCAGAATCTTCCTAAAAGGGAGGAGATTAGTTTCCTTCCAAAGTTTAACTGGGAGGCGGTTCCAAGCCTGAGGGATAGTGCTAGAGAAAGCTCTACCGCACATAGACACAAGGTTAACCCGGGGGCAGACCAAGTTACAGGCATCCGCTGACCGAAGGGCCCTACTCGGCATATAGTTGATCAGTCGGTCCTTGATATAGCTAGGGGCTGAGCCATGAATGACCTTGTGTGCAATACAGAGGCCATAGTATAAAGAGTTGCCGTAATCGAGGCGTGCCAGAATCAAGGCTGAAACCGCCAGTCTAAGGGTGGAGAATGACAACAGTGACAACAGTTTCCGAAGCTGGCGCAGCAGGCTGACACATATACCCACCACAACCAACACCTGCTGTGTCATGGATAACAGGGCATCAACCTTGATGCCAAGACTTTTTACTGCCACTGCGCGTTCCGGGAATTTTGGCCGCCGTGCCCGCGTCGGTGTTTTTCTCTCCCGCTCTGACTTCCAGGCAGCGTGTTTGGTAACTTCCTTACCACACGGTCAGTTTTCACTATTATAATGGCACTTTACTGCTGTTGTTCTGTCATTTTGTCTGCCTTTCCGCCGTTTTCATGCTTAATTTGAACTGCTTTGACAGAAAGAGGTGCCGTCACTTTAAGAATGCCTATTTTGGATTGACTTTCTCTTTCTCATGTGCTATATATGCCTCAGGAAGTTACTAGTTGCAGTATTGGCCCATTCTTCATACACCTGGATGCTGTCACCGGACGTGGCTTTTGTTGTTTGTGGAGTCTTCTTTATAGAGTGTTAATCCTTTCCATTCACTGCGACGCGGGCGGCCGCCATTTTGACCGCTGAGCCCGCGTCGCTATTTTCCTCACCGCTCTGACTCCCAGGCAGTGTGTTAGGTACATACCTTATCACACGTTCACTTTACGCTATTATAGTGCGTTCTCCTGCTGGTATTCGGCTATTTATTTTGCCCTTCCACGGTTTGCATGTCTGAATCGTTCTGCTATGTCAGGAAGAAGTGCCGCAATTTTAAAAATGCCGAATTTGGGTTGATTTTGCCTCATATGACATAGCGTATTACCAGTTGCAGTCTTGGCCATACTGCTCCATGCCCTTCAGGTGCTGAATATTATCAATGTCCCATGTGAAGATGATTTTTCTACTTTTCAAGCCCTAAAAAGCATCATCTTGTTGTCGTATTTCACCTCACTTCAGCGTCATCATCGCCTGCTTCCTGCGTTTTTTACTTTTTTCATTCAGCTTGTTGAGAGTGACTGATATTATTCCTCATTGATACCTCCTGGGCAGTGTCCTAAGTTACCTTTTGCTCCCTGCTCACATCAGTAACATGGCAAGCGACTCCAAACTATCTCAAACTGGTACCAAACCTAAGCGACTCAAGAATGATCCGCCCTCTCCCAATAAGTCTTCATCAAATCCTGTTCTTGACTCCATCCTTGAAGAGGTTCGTGGCCTCCAACCATTTATGGTTGCTACTAATGAGCGGCTCAAACAGATTGAAGATAGATGGGTCCTTATGGAGGGCAAAGTTTTAAATTTGGAGCAAAGGGTTAGTGATTTTCAGGATGCCTCGAATAAAATCCCTCTTTTAGAAAAGGAAATCCACAAACTCAAGTTACACACGGAGGATTTGGAAAATCGTAATCGCAGAAACAACCTACGCGTTTATGGTATTCCAGAAAATGTGGAAGGGTCTGATATGGTGTCTTTTCTACAAAAATTTCTACAGGAACTTTTGGAACTCCAACCCACATCACACCCCCTTAACATTCAAAGGGCCCACCGTCTTGGCCGTATTAACTCTAACTCTAGCAAACCTCGGGGTGTATTCATGCTCTTTCTAGAATTTACGGAGTTAATGACTGTTTTAAAAGCTGCCAGGATTAAACGATGTCTCCAGTGGTCCGGACATAACATCGTCCTCTCACAGGATCTCTCGACTGCGACTAGTGCCCGACGGAAAGAATTTTTGAATCTCCGACCTCTTATGCGACAACTCAACATTCAATATGGCATCCTTCATCCGTGCTTTTGCAAGATCACTCATAATGGTCGCACCCGCTCATTTGATGACCCTCAACAACTTCACACCTATCTACAGAGTGTCTCTCCTTCAACGATGGACACTGTTGCCTAATCTTACTTATTGTTACTTCTCGTATTACTCTTCCATGTAACTTTTTTCCTTCTCACTGTGGTTATCTGCATCTCTCCTCTGCCTATCTTTGATTCCTCTCTTTCGTCTTTTCTGTTTTTTTCTCCTATTTTTTGCTCTTACAATTTTGTATATCTTCGTGTTCTTGGTTTTTTACGTCCTTTTCTCGGTAGCTCGTGGGGATCTGTTCCCTGCCTGGTGTATCCTTGCCCCTGATGTTTTTGCTGTCCGGTGCTCTACTGATCAGGCTTATTTGCCTTGATCTGTTTACTTTTTTCTTCCTTTTCTTTATTCTCTCCTCTTCTTCCTATCTCCTTTCTTATCTTTCTGTCTTCTTTTCCCTTCTCCTCACTGAATTTTTCTTCCTTTTTTCCTTTGTTCTACATTCTCCTTTCCCTTTGCAATCTCTCTCAAGTTTGGTCTCTCTCATGCTGTATTCCATTATCTTCACCTTATTTGTTTCCGTTTTTTGTATGAGTTTTCTGAGAACTCTCTTCTTACGTATTTTATGTCTTGGTTATTTCCTTTTCTGTAGTGCCTCTATTGCAGTGCGTACTCTCCCCGTGTCATCCATCATCCCTTTCCGTAATGGTGTGTAATTTTGTCTCATGGAATGTACGAGGTCTTGGTCACCCTGTCAAGCGTCAAAAGGTATTGTCACATTTATCCAAACTTGGTTCTCAAGTCGTTTTTCTTCAAGAAACGCATTGTTCTGATGTTGAATCACTCACGTTAAAGAGACAATGGGTGGGTCAGGTTGTATTTTCTCCTGCTGTGCTTAAAAAAAGGAGGGGTTGCTATTTTGTTTCACAAAGCTTTGAATGTACAAATTCTCTCCGCTCAACATGATGATGAAGGACGATGGGCAATGGCTAAGGTTATTATCCAGAATAAGACACTGGTTCTGTTAAATATTTATGGTCCAGTACGTCCCGACCCTAAGTTTTGGAACGCTATTAAAACCCTAATTTCTTCCATTGATTGCCCTGATTTTATTGTTGCTGGTGATTTTAACCACTGGTTAGAGCCTTTCTCTGATAGATTATCCTCCAGTAAATTTCAACCTGACAAATCTTATAAGAGCTTCCAATCTGCCATTGCCTCACGTCCTTTATATGACTCGTGGAAATTGTGTAACCCTGATGTGTTGGAATATACCTTTTTTTCTAATGTTCACCACACCAGTTCCAGAATTGATTACATTATGGTTAGTAAATCTTTACTCCCCTCCATTCAACACTCTACAATAGGTTCCATATTTCTCTCTGACCATGCTCCGGTGTATACCTCGCTTGACCTTTCCCGGATTTCCTCTCAATTTAGTCGTTGGAAATTTAACACATTTCTTTTATCTGATCCTGTTTTTTTGAAAGAAAGTACGGAATTTTTCCATGAATTCTTTACATTTAATAATCCTTCTGATACATCCATTCCAAATAACTGGGACGCTTTTAAGGCTGCTTTCCGCGCTTTCACCATATCCTATGTTGCTAAGAAAAAGAAACTTAACAGGCTTCGTTATGCAGACCAACTTCAAAACATTAAAAACCTAGAACATGTGTATTTCTCCTCTAAGTCCTCCACCTCCCTTCAAGATTTAATTTTGGCCAAAACAGAACTTAATAAGATTATTACTAATGAGGCATGTAACACTCTCCTTAAAATTAAATCCAAATTTCATGGTGGCCAAAACAAGGCGGGAAAAATGTTGGCAAACTATCTGAAAATTAAATCTGAGCGTAAAAACGTAGGCCCAAGTTTTAATGATTCTCTCAATACATTGGTCTCGGCTGATGAAGATATCGCTGAGGTTTTCCATTCCTATTATCACTCCTTATACACTGACGACACTCACCCCACTGACGACAACTTCTCATCCTTTTTTGAAGGTCTCCCACCCCCCCCCATCCTTACCGGATGATTTTGCCCTCCTGGAAGAACCAATTACTCTACCAGAGGTGACTCGAGCCATTAATGCACTCAAACGATCTAAGGCTCCTGGCCCGGACGGCCTACCTGTAGAATTTTACTCCACATTTCATTAATTTTTTGCTCCTAAACTCCTTCAACTCTTTAATTCATTTATATCTGACGCACAGGCTTCTGGATCCTTTTTGGACGCATTAATTATCATAATCCCCAAACCTGATAAAGATCATACCCAATGTAAAAATGACCGCCCTATATCCCTAATTAATTATGATTGCAACATTTTTGCTAAAATTCTTGCTTCACGCCTGGATTCCCTTATTCCCAGTTTAATCAACACGAACCAGGTGGGTTTTGTGAAGGGTAGACTTGCCGCGGACAATGCACGTATGTTTTCCAATGTTATTACCCACAGCAAGCATCTTAAAGTTCCTTTAGCGGCACTCTCCCTAGATGCTGAAAAAGCTTTTGATCGTATTAACTGGCAGTTCCTATTTCGTACCCTGCACTGGTTTGGTTTTGGTCCCTCTTTCATTCAATTGGTCAAACTCCTTTATTCATCTCCTCGTGCCAGTATTTTTGTTAACAACCAGTTTTCCAAGCCCTTCTCATTATCTAGAGGCACTCGTCAAGGTTGTCCCCTTTCCCCCCTTTTATTTATCCTTTGTCTCGAACCCTTTTTAGAAAGAATTCGCTCTAATCCCAACATCACTGGTTTTAAATTGAATTCCACTGAAATTAAATTATCTGCTTACGCGGATGATGTGCTGGTGTACATGTCTAATCCTGAATCCTCCCTTCCACCTTTTTTGGATGAGGTCCAGTTATATTCCTCTATATCGGGATATAAGTTGAATCTGTCCAAAACGGAAGTCCTCCCACTTAACTCGCTTTGTTATCAATTCATGTTTTCTCATACTGATTTTGCTTGGTGTCCCTCTAAAATTAAGTACCTTGGTATTTGGTTCGCACCCTCCTTGAGAGATACCCTTAAATTTACTTTTGGTTCTCTCATACTGAAACTCAACTCCCTACTTCAACTCTGGTCCCCACTTTTTCTTTCTTGGTGGGGTAGATTGGATACTATTAAAATGATGGTTGCCCCACATGTTCTCTATGTCGTCTCTATGCTTCCCTTCAAAATTCCCTTTTCCTATTTCTCCCGCATAAACACTATTTGTACCAAATTTTTATGGAATGATAAACATCCTCGAATAGCATTGAATAAGCTGATTTGCCCGAAATCTGAAGGAGGTGTTCGCTTTCCCAACTTTAAAACTTATCACTCTGCTTTTTTGATTAAGCAATCCTTTTCTTTGGCCTATGACTTTGCTGAAACTCCTACATCTTCCTGGGTTCTCCTTGAACGCTCTCTTCTCCAAGGTTTTTCCTTTCAACATATTGTTTTTATGTCAAATTGCTCTTTTATAACCAAATTTCCTATTTTAAAATACTCCCAGACAGTGTTATATAATGTCTTTTCCTCCAACCTTTCTCCTATGCAATGTTTCTTATTGTCTGTTGTTTGGTATAACAAATTTCTACGATATAAGGGCAAATCATTTAATTTTAAGCATTGGAAAGAAAAGAATATTTTATTGTTCATAAATTTTTTGATAATACCTCTATCATTTCGTTTCCAGAATTGCAAAATTTGTATAATTTGCCTGCATCCTATGTTAATGAATATATCATTATTACGTCTGCTATTCAATCACACTTAGATTCCTTCTCTGTGCCTGATGTTTTACCCTCTTTTTCTCCTACCTCTCCACTCTATCCCTTATTTTCCACTCAACAACCTAAAGCTTCCCTTGTTTATACAATGTTAATGTCCAATAGTACAGATCGCCCTAAAACACCTGTTGAGATTGCATGGGAAACTGACCTTGATATTTCTTTCTCTGTTCTTTTGTGGGATCGTGTATGGTCCAAATTCTTTAAAGTATTTCCTGCTGCTCGTATTACCCAATCTTTATTTTTCATTTATCATAGAGTCCTTCTCACCCCTGTCAGTGTTCATAAGTTTTCCCATCATCTTCTTCCCTATGTTGGTCATGTTCCAGAGAAACTGGGTCCCTTAAGCACCTATTATACGAATGTCTCCCTGTTTTATCATTTTGGAAAGAAGTTTGGAAGTTATGTATGCAAATATTTTCCTGCTCTGTTCAGTTATCTTTACAGACTATTTTCCTGGGATCGTTGTCGTCTGATGTTGATATTATCTCTTCTTCTGCTAGATTATTGGACCTGTTTATTGCTCTTGCATTTAAAGTCATTTTATTATGTTGGAAAGATAACTCTAAACTTTCGGTTCACACTTCGTGGAATTTTATTTGCGATGAACATAGGATTGCTATCGCCTCATCCTCTTCTGTTTCCCTTAAAATTAAATCTGATCTCCTTTGGCTCCCTTTTACCTCATATCTTTCTTCCAATTCTCCTCCTTGAAGGACTTTTCAGTATTCCCACTTATTCTTTACCTTCCCCTCTCTCTATTTTCCCTTTCCATCTTTGACCTTTTCTTTCCTCTCTTTCTCTCTTCTCTCCTTCTTTTCTATTTCACGTATCTCTCTTTCCTCTTTCCATCTCTCTGCATCTCCTCTCCTCTCCTCTCCATTTATTTATTTTTATTTTTATTTTTTCACCAATGCATGTTTTGTAATCCTTCTTAATATTTTCATTTCCATTTGTTTATGAAATATGTAATGCCTTTATTCTAAAATGCTAATAAAAATTTCTTAAACATAAAAAAAAGCAGAGGTGATAAAGCTGAACCCTGGGGCACTCCACATGTCAGCATGGCTGGGTTGGACACTAAATCCGCTAGTTGGACTCGCTGGGAACGTTCCCTAAGAAAGGAAGTTAGCCAGGCCAAAGCCGTGCCCTGCATCCCTAGATCCTTAATCCTTGATAATAGTCGGCCATGATCAACGGTTTCAAACGCTGCATATAAGTCCAATAAGAGCAGAGCACATGGAGTTTTCTTGTCAGCCCTGAGTCTCAGGTCATCTAGCACGGAAAGCATTACCAATTCCGTGCTGTGATGATCTCTGAACCCAGCCTGATTGGGCTCAAGGAGATAATTACACTCTAGAAAGCAGGTGAGAGAATGTAAAACATGCTGTTCTAGAATTTTTGCCAAAAAAGGCAGCTGAGAGATTGGCTTGAAGTTCTATAATTTTTAAGGATCTGCACCTGGTTTCTGTAGATGCGGAACCACCCGGGTTTCCTTAAAATTAGAAGGGACAAGTCCGGTCTCCAAGGAACGATTCAAAAGGGCAAGCACTTTATCCTCCATCCCCGGCCATCCCAGCTTAATAATTTTAGGAGGGCAGTGGTCCGCTGGAGAGCCTGATTTCACCCGTCCTACTAGGGTGGACAGAAGCTCCTTGGTAAGGGGGCAAGACGAGTCAAAAAGTTCGTTGTCAGCCTAGGGAGATGGGAAGGAAGCTCAGTTGAACAAAGAAGGTTTGGGGTATGACGGATTTCTGTCATCAGATCCTTTATCTTCTCCAAGAAAAAGGCTTGAAAATCATGGCAGTCCTTTTGACTAAAGGTCGGTCTTAGCACCCTAGCTGTCCTCAAATCGTTTAGTACCCTAAACACTTCTTTCTGCGGGTTGGCAGCCTCAGTAATTGTAGCCTCATAAAATGTGGCCTTCCTTAAACGGATGGCTTTTTTATATGCAGCGAACTTCAATACATAAGCAGAAAGGGCACTGGGTTTGTGAGACTTACTCCATGCTCTCTCACATTGGCGGAGGACTTGTTCTTGTTCCCTAGGAGCATCATTAAACCATGGTGTCCCCTTACCCTTGTCTACCAGTCTGATTTTATGAGCCGGGGCCACTACCTCGATGGCATCCCTAAGTGTAGACAACAGGGTAGCGCTTTCGATCTCCAAATCGTCCTTCACGGGTGAGTGGTTATCAAAATGTAATAGGATGGCGGTCAGGTCAGTCGCTTTGACCTGCCTCCAACTACGCAATGTTTTCCATTCTGGCTTAGCTTTTACTCTTCTTGTAAAGAGTGGATATTGGCCTTCAATTAGATAGTGGTCTGACCAGGAGCATGGAGAGATCACTAAGGGACCTATAAGTGAGCAGGTTGACCAAACTAGATCTAATATGTGGCCTTTCTCATGTGTAGACCCACCCACCATCTGGCTAAGTCCCAAAGATGTTAAGACCTCTTCTAAATATTTTGTCTGCCCGTTCTTTGGGTTATTTCCCAGTGAAAATTAAAATCCCCGAGCACCACCAATCCTTCATAACGGGTGCAAAAATCAAGAAACAATTTCAAAAAAGGCTCCATAAACCTAATTGTTGTGTTAGGTGGACGGTAAACTGAAAGGAATACCACGCAGTCTGTAGGGGAGCAGAACTTCACTCCCAGAACATCTGCGCCTTCAATACATTCAGAAAACAAAAAGGGTTGCCAGTACTGATGTGAGTTAATTGAAGGGTTGAATACCTATCCTATACTAGAAAAGAAATTCCAGAGAGGGAAGTGCTAATTAATAGCTTTTTATTTTATCAAATCGTAGCATCAATAATTCAATAAATTTCTACAACTTTTCATACACAACAAAAAATTGTTTATGACAAAGGACACATGAGACATTAAGGTGTAACTGTACATTAGTCATTCATATAAGATTGCACACATATCACATTCAGACATTCTACATTCAAACTATCAAAGACACAGTGTATAATACAATTTATATACATTCAAGAAAAAAAAGAGGAGAGAGAAAGGAGTGGCCACGGTCTGCAGCAAATTTACAAAAGATGAAGGAACTAATTAGCTAAAGTAAAGTACATTCCTGCATGTCAATTAACTCACATCAGTACTGGCAACCCTTTTTGTTTTCTAAATACTTCGGCTCAGCCTTACTGATTAGAGCCAACCCATAGTTGTTTCTTGCTTCAATACATTCAGAGCATAGGGTTTCGGTTTTCAATGCATCATTGAAAAGGAAGGGTCCGCCCCCCCCTCACATTATTAGGTCGGTTAGCATAGATAGCATTAAAATTAGGGGTCAAGGCCGCCACCAAATCAGGCATAGATGACTCATTAAGCCAAGATTCGGTGACACAAAGGAGGTCCAGGTTGTCCTCTTGCAAAAGTGAGAAGACCTCAAGGCAGTGCCTCTGTAATGAGCGGGTAAACCTGCACCCTTGACAGTTCGCCTGCTTTAGAGGATTATTCGTTAAAGGGGCAGTAGTTACCTTCCTAGAAGTTACTTGAGATCTCAGCAGCCCCTCCCGATCGAGTTTAGCTATCACTCTGTCGGGTAGCGAATGGACTACAAGCTTCAAGGAAAGCAGCCCCTGCTTAAAATATACCATGGGAGGAACAGGGGTCATGGCCCCTGGACCCGGCCTGGCGCGGACGGGCGCAGACGGGCTCGCATTTGGCGAGGCCGTGGCACGCCCGGTGTGCGCGTCCGCTGTGCGTCAGCGCCGGCATTGTCAGATATAGTATTCACAGGGGAAGGCCCGCCTGCTCTGTCCCCGGAAGTGCGTCACTCCCAGGAGAGACACGGCTATTGGTCGAAGAGCCCTCCACTCAAGCGGCACAAGCCGTGGTGGACCGGGGCTAATGACCGCTGATGTACGTAGCCGAGAGCAACAAAGGAGGAGCGAATGCCGAGTAAGTTAACACTGAACACTGAACATTAAACAGTAAGCAAATTAAAACAGAGTACAGCTCTGATCAAGATTTTAAAACGATGTCAGCGATAAAGTGCAAACTAGCAGCTTCTAGCATGGCTAGAATGAGGATTGTGCAAATGGGCAAACAGGGAGCTCTGAACAGAGCAGCTAGCGCCTCACCAGGAAAGCGCGTCCGCTGCGCGTCAGCGCCGGCATTCCCAAATGTAGTATTCACAGGGGAAGGCCCGTCTGCTCCGTCCCCAGAAGTGGGTCACTCCCAGGGGAGACCCGGCTATTGGTCGAAGAGCCCTCCACTCAAGCGGCACAAGCCGTGGTGGACCGGGGCTAATGACAGCTGATGTACGTAGCCGAGAGCAACAAAGGAGGAGCGAACGCTGAGTAAGTTAACACTGAACACTGAACATTAAACAGTAAGCAAATTAAAACAGAGTACAGCTCTGATCAAGATTTAAAGACGATGTCAGCGATAAAGTGCAAACTAGCAGCTTCTAGCATGGATAGAATGAGGATTGTGCAAATAGGCACACAGGGAGCTCTGAATAAAGCAGCTAGCGCCTCACCAGGAAAGCGCGTCCGCTTCAAAAGAATTCCCAAGTGGAACGTACATGTTTTGTTTGCATTTCTCGGAAACCATGATGGTAGGGAACTGGCTGCTACAGATGACGGGGCATATTAGCAGGAACCTCGTTAAAATTATCGCAGTTTTAGCGGCAGGAAACTGCCACTAAAACGGCGATAATGGGCTTGCTAATATGCGACATAAAATTCCAATAGAAGCCAAAGGGGCTTCTATTGAGGCCCATGTTCACAGCAGAACATTGACAACATGACTTTTATTGGAATTATCAAGGGCTTATTATCAAGCCCATTATCGCCACTTTAGCTGCAGATTTCTGCCTCTAAACCGGGGATAATTTTTAACGCTGTTCTTGATAATATGCCCCCAGGTTAGATGTGCTGGACATCTAACCTGGGCTTCTATTGGAATTCTATAACGCATATTAGCAAGCCCATTATTGCCGTTTTAGCGGTAGTTTCCTGCTACTAACGCAGCGATAATTTTAAAGATGTTCTTGGTAATATGACCCGAAATTTTTTGAAAGTTCCACAAAAAAACTTTTGCAGGCTGGCTGTCTCGAAAGGACGCACCTAAGTCAAAAAAACATGGGTGTCATGATACGATTTGTGTTTGGCTCCTGCCAAAATTGGTGCAATAAAATTGATTGTCAGTGATGTAAGGCACATCTTCGAAAGTGCTGTGAGTGGAGCATTACTTCCATTGAAGTGGGCTGTCCTAGCAAATTGACCTTTTTATTTTTTTAAAGATGTAGCAATAACGGCCATAACATTTCATTTGCAGCAAATACTGTATATATGGAAAGTAAATGTATATGAAACATTTCCTTAAAGAAAAATTCATTAACAGAGACATGAAAAAGCACAGAAAAACAAACATTTGATATAATTGTCCAGCACTCACAGAAATAAATACCACCCTGTAATAAGAATCGGACATCCATTACCCCTTTAAACGTGTCTCCAAAAACCCAGCAGTTCCCAGGTGCTTTCTAAATTTCCCAGTTTTGCCATATTCTGGAAAAACCTTCTATTGCCCCCCATTCTTAGTCCATAAAGGTTTTCTCGTGTTCTAACTCACAGGATTTTCACGATCCACTGTTCTACTGTGGGAACTATATTAGTTTTCAAGTTATTCATAATATGTGATCTGTCCACTACATTAGAGATATAAAAAGAATAACGCTGCCAGATCCACATTGCAAGTTATTGGGTCGCAATGTCGTATAGAGTGCATTTTGGGGTTAGTTTTTTTTAAAATTTGCACTCACCTTCCTGTAAATATCATCCCAAAATTGCATCAGAGGAGAACAGGACAGTGAACATTATATAGAGCCCATTCTCCTCCTTATATTCGCTCCAAAAACAGGCTATGATGCTGAGGAATACATCTCATGGATCATGGCCGGAGTATAATAAAGCATCCATCTGCTAAAAAGAGGCATTCTCTTGTAATTAACGGCCCATATAGCTTTCGAGGTTAGCTAATTATGAAACTTCCATTGGGACATATCCATGCTACACCCAGTTGCATTTGTAATTTTATTTAAAAATTCTGTAATCACTCCTTCACGAATTTTATGATACAGTATCCTACACCAAACACCTGGCAGGTTATTTTAGAGATAACATTGGCTTTACTAACACTGTCAGCAATCACTTTAGTCCTCGTTTTATATCAAAGGATAAGAATGTCTGAGTACAGCTAAATAGTAGAGAACTTCTAAGAGAAGAGCTCATGTTGGGGTGAGTACTACATAACTGAAACCATCAGTTGAGATCTTTAGTTGGACAGAAGTCACTTACCCCTACATGCATCAACGATATTTGCATTCGCAAACGGTGCGATTCTCTAAAATCGGCCGTTTGCGAATGCAATATCATGTTTTTGGATGCATCAATTTTTCAGTAATTTCGCATTTTTAGGAATCGCAGATATGTTTTGCGAATTCCTAAAATATTCGCATATTGTAAGGAATCGCATTTTTAAGGCGCAAAAATGCATGCATCAAAAATCACAATTTGCGATTCCTTAAGAAATCGCAAATTGCATTTCTTATTTTTAGAAGCCCTCTGACCAGGTGGTATTTTTTTTACAAGCTGGATATCAGGTGAAACTCATTGCTAGTGTATAAAAGGTGTGTGATAATGCAAATTACACTTTTGCACAATGGCTGCTGTCATTGCATTTGCACGTCGGAGGAGGTTGAGAGCTGCTGCAAGGGGGAGAAGGATGATCAATGTCCGGATTTTTAGAGTGCGCATTACTTTGTTTGGGCAGACTGAGGCAGAAATTTATGACAAATACAGGCTTAATGGGGATTCTATTTTAGAGCTAATAGCAGATTTGGACACTTTCCTGCAAAGACAAACCCTTAGAACCCAAGCCATTCCCACTCATGTCCAAGTACTGTGTTCCCTTCACCGTCTTGCCTCAGGGTCTTGTCAGGATGTCATTGCTATTGCTGGTGGAGTGTCGCTGAGTGCCCTATATAGATTTTTCAGGAACTTTTTAAATGCCATGCTACATAGGATCAGGCATTACATCTCTTTTCCAAATACACAACAAGAATTACTGCAAACTAAGTTGGACTTCTACAATATTGCTAACTTCCCTCATGTAATTGGCTGTATAGATGGCACACATATCCCCATATGCCCACCCTCTGAAAATGAGTATATATTTCGAAACAGCAAATGCTACCATTCCATGAACATACAAGCAGTGTGTAATGCCAAAACAATCTTCTCAGATATAGTGGCTAGCTACCCTGGTAGTGCCCATGACTCTTATATTTTTAGACATAGTGCCATCCATAGGCGACTGCTTGCTGGAGAGTTTCAAGATGGTTATTTGCTTGGTAAGGAATTCTATTTATTGTGAATTTGGAACAAAGGATGGTACTATAGGGTCATAATAATGCATTTTGTTTCCTTTTGCTTAAACCCAAAGGTGACAGTGCATATGGAAAGAGATCATTCATACTTACACCCTTTCTAAATCCATCTACCCGCAAAGAGCAGCAGTATAACCATGCCCATATTGCCACTCGCAATGTCATAGAGAGGGCTTTTGGTGTCATGAAATCCAGGTTTAGAATTCTGCATAAAACAGGAGGAGCATTGCAATATAGACCAGATGTATGCTGTAAGATTGTTGCAACATGTGCCATGCTTCACAATGTAGCTACCAAGAGAGGCCTGGAACTTGATATGGAGGAAGATTTTCCCAACATTGACAATCAACCTCAGCAACCTCTAGCAAGAGCGCATGGACCAGACGCAGCAGAGGGTAGGAATAGGAGGGCGGAGTTCACTCAACATTACTTTTAGCAGAGGTATGACGCTTGAAATTTTTGGAGTGTGCTAACATGTTTTATTTATTAAGTTCTTAAACACAAGTGAATTTTGATAAATTATGACATTCAATTTGTTTCTCCACAAACCAAACGATAAAGCAGTACTTTTTAAATTGTCTGGAAATCTTTTCTTCTCAATAAGTATTTGAATTAACTGGAGAGGTCAAACATTTCATTTTTTTCTACCACGTACCCCTAAAGCCTTAGCTGTTGCAGTAGCTGTGCCAATGTCTTTACTAATTGCTGTATCACATTTTCTATTGCTACGGCGTTCCCCAACTTTACTGGTACTTCCTTCAGCAATATTGCTTGCATTAACGTCAACAAGAGACCCTTCCTTGCACAATTTTTTAGAATTACACAAATTTGCATGTCATTTGCAATGGTTTCAAGTGCATTCATTCCTCTGGATATGTCCCCACAGCACTGTGAGACATCCTTCTGCATGTCCAGGATTGGTTTAATGATCTGGGCATTGGTGCGGCACATCATATTCATTGACCTACAACAAGCCTGATTACTTATCAGTGACCTAATACATCTTTTGGCATTTGCAATTTGCTGAGACTGCATTGTGGTGCACATTGCTTCCAAGGCAACTACCATGCGGTCCAGTTTGTCTGAAGACATAGATTGTGCTTTTTCAAATACCTTGGTCATGTGAGAGAGACTACTGCTAATGGCACTGATGTCCTGAGTAACCTGATTAAATTTACCCTTTATCACCCTTAGGTCTTTTCCCTGCAGACGTTGAACTTTGAGCAGCTTGAGTTCAACTGTACTGGCACTTGTGTCTCCATCTGTGGCTGTTCTGCGCATTGAAGGACGTGCCCTCCGCCTCACAAATGGCTGGATCCTCTGTCGCCTGCTTAATTGACTTTGAACAGGAGCTGGGGTTTCTGACAGGTTTTGAACTTCAACTGCGACATTAGTATCCTCATCACTATCAGACTCTTGAATATGACGCACTCTGCGCTGTGAAGTTGTAGGCTGCACTGTGGGTGAAGCTGATCCTGAATTCATTCCAGCCGAGTTCAGAAGATTCTGAGTGAATGACTCAGCGTGAAGTCAGTGTCCACTTCTGCATCTAAGATTGAAAAGAGTTGTTTTTTTTGTAAATTTCTAAAGTGTAGCACATGTGTTGTCATTTTAAATAAAAACCTTTCATAAACATACTCTTGTGTGAAGCATAATAATTTTCTAGAAATAAATCATGTATGGGATATGTTTTTAAAGATTCAGATAAAAGCATTTCAGTCAGGTTTTTGTTAAGAAAACTACTACTCCCATGATGCACTGCTTTTAACATTGAAGTAAACATTAAGATAACTGACATTCTGTAAAAAGCACAACTGCAGCACTGTATACAGTACCAGAACATGTGTGTCATACTAACAACAAATACTCTTTAAAAAATGGCATTTTCTTACCTTGAGATGGTCCAGGTTGATCTGAAGTATCAATGTCTATAACTCCAATGACTGCTTCAGTGGAAAGGGTACCTTCCACCAGGTCCTCCAGAGGGGTGTTTGGTCTGTCCCTGGGAGTCCCGTCACCAGTTTTCTTTGCAGACTTGGTGCGTGTCGCAATTTTCTCTTTGGCACGACTACGCAGGTCATACCAGGATTGGATTTTTAATTAATATAAAAAAAAGAGTTTGAACAAAGGATCGCGCTTGTTCCAAACCTAAAAGCAGAATTCATATATTAGTCTGCACTATTGTTTTCCTCCTAGCCAAGACAGAGGCTTCCACTATGAAAAGATTTGTGGGCGCTGGTCTCTGTTGGGACATGCCAACATTGTCTGTTCTACTTTCAAATACCAGGCACCCTAAATTATGGTTTACAAGACCTACTTCGAGTGACTTATTGATATTTAGAAGGGAGATTTTTCACCTGTGAAATTAGTTATTTTGCAGGTCAGTCTGCAGGTTAAAACTGCAGGAGTCAGGCTACATTGGTAGGTCGGACACCATGTTTTCCTTGTCATACTAGTGGGTGAAAAAGAAAATGCTGCAATCTACAGGTGACATGTATCTTTCCATGCATGGGTGGTGTATCTGCACCACATCCTAAAGCTTCATAGATTTAGATACACCAGTCAATGATTTGCTGAATTGTACATGTTTTAAGGGTCAGAGCACATACACTGGGTACTAGGCAGTAGTGCCACAGGGCCCGAGTCACAGAGCTAACTTAAGACCAAATCCTAAACTTACTACCATTTTGGTATTCACAGAATGCACTTACTACTTCTGGTATTCACAGAATGCACTTACTAATTCTGGTATTCACAGAATGCACTTACTACTTTTGGCATTCACAGAATGGACTTACGACTACTAACTTTATGTCCGCACCCGGGCCGGAATTTCCGGTTCTGGGCCGGAATTTCCGGTTCTGGGCCGGAATCTCTGATTCCGGACTGGAAGATACGAACTGTGGCCGTTGATCATTTTAGCCAAGGGTAAACACCTGTCCAAGTGCCTACGATCCCCCACCATGGATCAGCTGACACACTGCAGCCAGTCCTAGCCCTACAGCATGTATAAACGCAGAGCAGACACACACAAACCCTTTCAACATGTCACTGAATGTGTTTGCTGCACTGCCCCTTGCCATGTGGCAAAACTACTTGCGGAGGAGGAGGAGAGCAGAGAAGATCTTCAGACAGAGGATCAACCTATTTGGAATGTCCAGACAAGATGTAAGGGCCAGGTACCATTTCCCTCCAGAAGTCATCTTGGATATGGTATGTGAGTGGGAGAAGGAACTTGAGGCTGTGACCTGCTGCTCACATGCAATACCAACATATCTCAAGATCCTTTCTGCTCTCCATTTCTTTGCCACTGGCTCTTTACAAAGGGTCTCCAGTGACCATGTGGGCATTTCCCAAGCGAGCCAGTCACGGTGCCTACATCCGGTACTGAGATGCTTCACTGCTAGAGCCCACAACCACAAACAAATGCCACATACACTGGCCATGAGGCAAACGGCAGCAAGAGATTTCTATCTCCTTGCACAATTCCCACGTGTGCTGGGTGCAATCAATTGCACCCATGTGGCCCTTCAGCCACCCTGCCGCATTGCACACATCTTCTGCAACAGACACCAATGGTATTCTATCAATGTGTAAGGTGTCTGTGATGCCAGTGGCAGGTTCATTAATGTGCATGCAGTGTTACCAGGCAGTACCCATGACAGCTTCATATTCCACATGTCACCTCTTGCCTAACGGATGACTGCGGGAGAATTTGACAACATGTGGCTACTGGGTAAGTACCAAGCACTAAAAATGAGGGATATGTGTCATTGAAATGTCTGAATGCCCCCCAATATTAACCATTGTACAATAAGAATCATGGCCCAACAGACACTGCATGTACTAAATTATAGATCATGTCCTTTGTAAATCAAAGAGGGAAATGTAACCAACTGCCCTTTCTTCACTCCTCAGGCGATGCTGGGTATGCACTCTCCCCACATCTCCTCCCCCTTACAGGCGTGCAAACACTGTGCCTCAGCGTAGGTACAATAGAACACACATACAGACTCGAGCCCTCATAGAGCGCACTTTTGGTCTGTTGAAGTCGCGATTCAGATGTCTCAACCATACAGGGGGTGTGCTGCTATACTCCCCAGAAGTTGTGTGCAAGATCATATTAGCCCATTGTGTTTTGCACAACATTGCTTTAACGCATGGCCTCTGGAACCTTGGCAAGCTCTGACTCTGGGAAACCGGGCCATTGCACATTACCGAGGTCGGGGCATGCAAGTCCGTGATCAGCTCGTCGTCATGTTTTTCACATGAGCAACCTGTAGTGTCATGGACAAAATGTGGTTTGCTGTCTGTTGTCAATGATGAAACTTGGATAGACACGACTGTGTCAATACATTCCCTCCTGATATGACTTTGCAAGCCACACTAACTGCATGTAAATCACAGCTGCTGACAGTAGTCAAAAGGTGGCCCGTGCCTCAGGTCATGAATCCATGTCAGCGATCAGTGTAGTGGATGTCCCTAAAACAACTATTCACGCAGATGTCAAACAATACATGTCCTGAGAGACCTACCTGGACCTCATGAGGATGGCTCACTTAATCACAAAAGGCCAAAACCATTACATACTCAGGCCTGTGCGGTCAACAGATTTGACTCACGTTCTGATGGGCCCAGAACGTGAGTGATGATGTAATGGGTGAATCGGGCACCGTGTGTGTGATATATCCACACTGCTCCAACCCAATGTTATATAACAAATCACACAACTCTGGTAATGAGCACTCAATATGGACTACATGTACCATAATGCAAGGCAGGAGAAAATGAAACTGGGGTTTTATGATGTGTCAGCCCCCCTGTCCGTGCAGAAATGTCATTAAATGCCCTTTTGTTACATATTCATGATTCTCAGCTGCACTGTCATTTCAGTTTTTTCTACAACAGAACAGCAGGATGGCAGTGGATTTGATTACTGATTGTGGATGGATCAGGATGAATACAAAATGGCTGCCAACTATTTCCTGTGATGTATTTCCTGCCTTCCACTTCCTGTAAAACATTTCCTGTATGAAATTATGTGTTCCGGGTCATTTTGGAGGTTACGGGCAAACAAATATAATTTCCGGTTTCGGAGCGTAACCCGCCCCAGAACCAGAAACTACGTTTTTGGGATGCAATCTCTGAAAATAAACCGAAACACATTATTTCACACAGGCAATGTAATACAGGAAGTGGGAGACAGGAAATACATCACAGGAAGTTGGTGGCAGCCATTTGTGTTCATTGTGAGTCATGCTCTATCACAGATCAGATCCTCTGACATCCTGCTGCTCTCATCTCACTTATTTCCCCCAAAATGACTGAGGATTATGAAGAGAAAGTACCCCCTTTCACAGAAAGGGAATTAGACATCTTGCTATAGGGGGTGCTGGCCAAACATCCTCAGCTATATGCGGACCCTGAGTACCAGCTGAGCACTGCAGCCCGGGCCAGGCTATAGGCCAACATCGGTGAGCACTGCAGTGCAGTGGGAGTCCAAACCAGGAGTGCTAGGGCATGCAACAAGCCCTGGGAGGAACCTCACCACCAGCATCAATTCCATGGCCATAGCCATGTCATCTGTTGTCTCCAAATCCCTTCCCATACCACTGTCAATGTCTCCCCCTGTCCTTTGCACCACACTGTTTCGCCCCGTACTCCTCATGTGTCACAAACCCATGTGATGACTGTTCCTGCACCAGCCAGCCGTGTGCCTGCATCGGACACTGAGAATCTGGACATTATGGTACTAGAGGATGACCAGAAGGACACTTCACTTTTTGACTGAGACGTTGTTGTGGATAAAGATAGACTGGTTTCTCTGACGCTCCCTGACGTATTATATTTTTGTTGCCCCACCCCAATCCAAGTTCACTTCTCCATCTGCATTAAGATCGTCATTTGTTTTCCTTTCTCCCTTTCAAACGGACGGTTGCTCTTCTGTTCATACATAAATATCTTTGAGGAATTCTACTTACATTAACTTTTTTGACTCCACTTTGAATGTCTGGTTCAGAATATGGACACATATTTTGTGAGTCATCTGCTATGCACATAATAGCTTGTTGCAATGATGGGTTACACTTGTAACTTTGTCTCACACACACACACACACATACCTTCTCAGATGCCTAGGCCTCCTACATTGTTATACAGGACATGATACACAACAGAATCTTACTTTTATAGATCTTTATTTTTTCTATACACATATTCACGTGGTCAGTTTGTCTTGGGGTTCTTGTCACTGGCGATCGTGCTTGCGACTTCGCAATTTTGGAGTTGATGATCGCTCTGAGGGGTCAGGTTGGACTTGTCGCCTACTTGTAGGTGGGTGTTGTACATGTACCTGTACAGGGTGATCTACATGTGCAGGGGCAGATAGTGTCTGCACATTTGGTGTTTGTGCCTGGACAAGGGCTGGTTGTGCACGTGGTGGGAGTGCCTGTACAGGGGTTGGTGGTGGTTGTGCAGGTGGTGGCAGTGCCTGTACAGGGGTTGGTGGTGGTTGTCCAGGTGGTGTGAGTGCCTGTACAGGGGTTGGTGGTGGTTGTACAGGTGGTGACAGTGCCTGTACAGGGGTTGGTGGTAGTTGTGCAGGTGGTGGCAGTGCCTGTACAGGGGTTGTCGGTGGTTGTGCAGGTGGCGGGAGTGCCTGTACAGGGGTTGGTGGTGGTAGTTGTGGAGGTGGTGGGAATGCCTGTTCAGGGTGCCGGTGTGGATGTGTACCTTTGCTGTGGTGCCGTGCAGTTCGTGGTACAGGTGTGCGGATGAGCTATCCTGCTGGCAGATAGATGGCTCCCCTCTCTGCGTTGACCGTGAATGGATACTTAGGATCACTTTCAGCATGCCCTTCATCATCTTCATGGCCAAGGGATGGTGTCTTGCACTCTCTTCCCTTTGATTGGATATCATGTCTCTCATATTCCTGGCCATGTCCTGCCAAGTTCTATCCATCCTATCCAAAGATTGGCTCAGCCTGTCTACCACCTGAGGGAATTGGACCATGTCCTACAGGGACTCAGACATGTCTGACAGGGTAGCCTCTATGGCACAAATATCCTGTCTCACATCTGTCTGCTGTTATATGAAGTCCTGCTCCCATTGGCCACCATAGGCAGGTACAGTCCCCCTCTGCAGGTGTCTGCCAAGGATGGGATGAGCAGGTCCAATAGCAGGGGAGGGGGTGGCAGGTAGAAACCTGTGGGCAGGAAAATGATGCCCAGGGGATACCTGCACCACAACAGGTCTGGTACTTCCCATAGATGTTGGAGAGGATGGCAGGGATACACTGTATAGGGAAGAACGGGTAGGTGAACTACCAAGTCGGTCCTGAACGTGAGGGATGTGAGGGAGTGATGTCTGTGTTGGGATGCGTTGGGAGCTGTGGCTGATTTGCTCTATGCTTGGGACAGACAATTGTTTGTTTGGGAGGAGGCTGACGAACGTTGCTTGGTGGAGGACGTGATGCCGTGACTGATTTTGGCAATCTGGCAAGATAGCTCTCATTGGCATCAGAATCGTCATCCCCGGATCATCATCCACAAAGTCGACGTCCTCAGGAACTTCCTCCTCCTCTTGAGCAGTACTTGCTACCAACATAACTGCCTTGAGGATCAGGGGATTCTTCCCTCTGATTCCCCATTGGCCTGCACTGGTCGTAGGTCTGTCCTCCTCATCCGCAGCATCATCTGGAACACAGAGGATGCAACCGTATTAGTGATTGACCTGGTATTACATGTGGTGCAGCACAAGGGTTGTATTAACTGTACTTTGCATCAACAGATGAGGATCATGTGAACTGGTTAGGGTACCACCACAAATGACAGCTCGCACCATAGCACTGAGGTGTTACACAGAGATGTACATAATACTAGCAAACTCACCAGCTCCAGCCACACCTTTCTGTCCCTTCGCGTTCCCCCCTGCTGTAACCTGATGAACCTGTCTCCTCATAGATGTTGGAGACATAGCTGTCCCCGATCCAGCCCCTGAAGAGGGTAGTGACAACATTCTCAATGATCTGCATCACCAATTGACAGACAGGTACATGTGACACTCCTGATTTGTATTTCACTTTGTAAACAACAACTGTTGATTCCATGTAGAAGGGGATCTTGATCTTTGTCATGTCTTAGTAATCTAAGATAGTGACACACCTCATGCCAGAATTACCTGAAGGACAGGTGCACGAGGGTTTCACTGCTGCCGCCAGGATGTCATGCATTCCCCGGGATGGTGTCCGCTGCAGTGGTATCATCCCGTCAGCAGCTGTGATGAGACATACATGTCCATATTTTAGACAACGGATGGTAGCTATGAGCCAACATGTCATTCTCAATACCCATTTGAGGATAATCCAGGACAATGTATAGCATGTTTACCTCATGGACTTTACATATGGGCACCTGCTCACATGCAGCATTTGCCAGCTGCTACCTCCACACAGCACTGACATCAATAAGATGACATATCAACAGACAAACGTGTATGAGAAGTTTACTGATATTTCAAGGAAGGGAATAATTGACACGAACTCCTCCGCATTACACTGATTTCACCTTTACCATTAAGGCTAACATTTTTCATGAGTGTAATGTTGTCTGTTGACAAGTCAGAAAGGAGTTCATGTGTGAGATGTGCAGTAGTCAGGGACATGATGTTGCTCATTTGTGCTTCCCTAACCATGAAGTCGCACAGCTCATTTTTGAATGAGAGAACACCAATTTCTTATGTCCATCCCTTGAGTGTCCTCGGTTCCCATATGGATGGTGTCTTGTACAGCAGACATCCAAACCTCATATGTCAAACACTCACCTATACATGTGAATACGGTAGAAGAGGAGGCAAGCAGAAAACAACATTTGGTTATGATCACACATTGCGGATAAGCTGATAAGCTTTGATGCTTACCGCCTGCACTGGATTAGCGTGTTGCTCTTCAGCCAAGTTATTTTGCAGGCGTAACTGCATGAAGATTCACATTAGCAGCCCCTACACCCATCTCAAAGGTACACAACTGGATTCAGTGTAGGCCTCAGCCATACCAATTTCATTATGATTTAACCATATATATTTTGCTAGGGATTTATCCTATCATTCAATTGCAAGTCTGTTGTGTTTTGGTCACTTCATATGACATATTGTTCTATTGTATGTCCATTCTGCACTCACTTGGCATACATTTTGTGTCATCCTTTCATTAGCCACCAGGGTCTGATCTGGCATGTGTTCAAATGCCATGTGTGAGCATATTGTGATGCAGGACAACAGTGTTGTACAACACATACAACATACGGTGGAGGTGAAAGGCATATTTAATGAGCATTCTGCCAGAATTATTCTTGGGTTTACTTACCTTGGCCCAGCACCAGAACAGTGTGTGGTCCCTGAACAGATGTCACATCCAACCTTGTAGCAGAAGTCAGTGTGTGTCTTTGATTCTGGGAGTACCTCATTGTACCTACAATGATAAGTGTGTTTTCCAACTTTACATTTTTGCAGTCACATGTGATGCATTAATTTTCTGGGACACAGGACGAGCACAAGCAGTTGTGGGCACCACTGTTGCAAAAGTGTGTCATACATAATATCATGAGTGATCCCACATATATAACTTAGAATGGGACCACTACCTTGATGCAACCTACATCACAATGACATGACTATGAATCCTGAGGTAAGGTACACTATCGTGTTTTGTTGATGTCCAACAAAAAATCCATCCAATGTAAATAGTACATGACCAGCTGTGTGTTCTGGGCACTTTATTGTATATTGGAAAGATTCGAAGTTGGAATCTGGATGATTTTCAATACTACTGAGACTGGTATCTCACTTCCTGTTCATCATTACCATATTTGTGCAAATTGGATTTCTTGATTAGGTCTACAGACACTATTGCAATACAGTGGGGACACCCTTTTGACTAATTGTGGCACTCGATTACAGGATTTGATTCCCAGGTCTGGGACTGTTGGTGAAATACATTTTATGTTCCTCAATTACAAAGGTATGATGAGCCAATACGTGTTATATTTTGTCTTTCGCTGTTCACAAATGTCATATGCTAAAGGTGAATGTCCATTGACAACTCCAATTGTAATGAAGCTATTTTTTCATCTCTGGTTGACTTTCATGCATGGGCACTATATGTCTCTCTGTCATCTCTTGACAATGTATGCATCATGACCATCTCCTGGCCAGTTTGACTTACCAGTTAGTGAGGTTGTAATGCCTTTCTCTGTATGTTGTCGATTCCTCCCAGTAGATGCAGGGACCTCTGCTACTGCAGTTGTCTGTGCTCTGGCTGAATTTTTTATTGGGTGAGAAGAGAGAAAAGTAACCAAATGGGGAAAGTGCTTGCAGAGCTTTTTAGGGATTTCCCCATATCTTCTGCATGCTAACAGTGTTTTGAAGTACTGCTGCAGATGGGGCAGGTAGGAGCAGTGATGCGTTGGAGATGTAATGGCGTGGCAGGGTGGGAAATGAATAACAGAATAAGTGTATGACATATTTTGATCTGATGGTTTTCTCACCTTCTGCTATGTGATTTAGACTGGCACACAGTGATTTACTTCTTGGATAATTTGTGACAATGTTTACAAGCCCCTTGAAAAAGATTTACACTGCTGTTGCATCATTTCTGTGACACAGCGGTGGTGTACAACAGATGACACATTTAGACTTATTCACAACGTGACGCATCTATTGCGAAGCGTCATGTTGTGAAGCCCTGCGCAACATTGCACCTGCGTAAGCTTTGATGTAGGCAGGGTGGGCGTTCCTTTAGGATATGCCTCATAAAAGTGATGCAGTGAAATCTACAAGATTTCACAGTCACTCTTCAGAGGCCACTGCAACGCAACCTTACGCCTGCTTGAAGCAGACACAAGGAGTGGCGCAGCACTTTAGGTGTGGGCGGTCCATGGGCATTGTTGAAGTTGCGTCACACTTGCGATACGACTCCAGCAAGGCCCCCCCTAATGCCATCAGATGCAACACACATCTGTCTATCCCTGCGCCACAGTGCACCGCACTGTAAATGTGACGCATCCGTGGTTGCGCAAGGGTTGAATTGCGTGCCGTATTGGTACTGGTGCATCCCTGGTAATATTTATCAATTGCTACTTAGCAGGGTTGTGTATGTACGGCAGCAGTACTGAGCCCATGTTCTCAAAAGGGGGGGAGGGATTTGCCATTTCTAATGCAAAGGATTCTTGGACTTGTGGTGCTACATACAGAGGGTGCCACATGAGTCTTAGACTGACTATATTTTTATGTACACTTTGGACAAGTTCTTTACTCACAATGACAGTGCAAAACAGACATTCTTTTCATGCACTTTTTCTTTTCTACCCATTTATCTGGTACCACATAGCGGATGTCACTGACAAGCAGCCCATGGACCAAATGGTGAGAAAATCCTCCTCCAGTGGGGTGAGATGGATGCGTGGTCCAGGGTATGCCGCATGGAGGATCCTGTTTAATTTGATTCTGGAGTACTTCTCCTTCACCCTCTGCCTTTCATCCTGCCACTTCTACTTGATGTCCTGGACTGTGCGCATCTCCTCCCCCAATGCAGTGACAGCAGTCGCTAATTGCTGCCATAGGGCTGCCTTCTGTGTGCCACTGGTGCAGTCGGGTGGGAGTCCATATAGGCGTTTGTGGTGCCTCACTATATACTCCACAAGCATGGTGGTCTCCTCTGCAGTGAAGTTCTTCTTTCTCCTCATTGGTTCCATTTTTCTCTGGCAATGTCAGCGTTGTGAACACAAACTCTCTGTGGCCAAACCTGTTCCCTCAAAGTGAGCTTCTTTTATGTGTTTTGTGGTGCTGGTCAATTAGTGTTAATTGGCTTCAGCTGGAGCATGGTGGGGGATGGTAGGCACTTGCAACGTTCATCATTGCAAAATGGAGCTATTGGCTGAGATTGGCTGCATTGTTTCAGCTGATCCATGGTGGGGGATGGTAGGCACTTGGACAAGTTTTTACCCTTGGCTAAAATGATCGATGGCCACAGTTCGTATCTTCCGGACCAGAATTAGAGATTCCGGCCCGGAATCGGAGATTCCGTGTTATCGTTTGCTCAAATCAGAAAGCAAGACAGCTAGTATAGTGGAAAAGATGATAATAATCAAGTATACAGATTTACTTTGTCATTTAATGCCTAAATGTAGGTAATAATATTTAGTTAAGAATATTTGGTTTTAGCAAGGTTTATTGAATGGTTTAGAAACGTTCCTGATGATCCAAAGAAGATAGTACAGACTTTGCTAATATTTTAATAAGCGCTGCACGTTGTAAACAGTAGCTTAGGAAAACGTGTGAGCGCGTGTGAGACCCTGCCCGCATCAGCCTCCATAAACCGAGTGAAAGCAAACTCAAGTGCTTGTGATCGTCAAACCTTACCTGTGTATCCTGCTGCCTTGATGCTCCTTGTCCCGTCTTCCTTCTCCGCAAGCCGCCTCATTTCTTCTCCTACTTCAACTCAGAAAGCATCGCGTCACTGCCGGTCCGTCTGCAGATTCTTCCCCAGTTCTTCTCCTGCTCAGCTCCTGAAGCATTGCGTCACTACTGGTCCGTCAGAGAATTCTTCCTCATTATTTCCGGTTTCCTTGATCCACCTGCAAAGAGAGAAAGAAATACATTATTTAGGTCAGCTTTTTACGTGTGAGGAAGAAAACACTAAAAGTAAGTGATATATCCTTTATTAAGAAAACAAACGTTATTCTTTAACAGTCATTGGTGAAATCAAAGACTATTTTCTATGAAAAGTAAAGCACTGGCATTACAAGGGTGAAAGAATCATTTCTCCGGACTTTTAAAACTGAAATACTTTTGTGCAAACTCTTGAAACTTGAAAACTTGGTGAATGGAAGACAGAGTTTGATTTACAAGACTTTGACAGAAAGAAGAGCTTATGATAAATCCTCATTTATGAATCTCGGAGTAAACTACAGAGTTGATGTAATAAGCAACAGTGGGTTCATTATAAGTGAGTAGCGCCACCTCCTGGATATAAATGGCAACAAAATTTGAGATTCTATTTTTTAAAAAGCAGATCACAGTATAACTAATATAATTTTGTTTTGTATTTAAGGAAGAAATAACATAAACTTCATGCCCACATTCCTGGCAAACCTTTTGAGCCAGAGTAGAGAGGTACATCTTTGGTGAACTTGTTAGAACATATCCATATATTAGAAATCAAGCATTTAAAGGAAGATTACATTGTTTGTTATAATCTTTATTTTGTTTAGATAACACACTGTCAAGAATCCAGTCCCTTGAAGATTCAAAAATTGGTGAAGCAGTGTTTGTTTCTCTGTTTGTTATTTTATCCAATTTCCCCCTTCCCTTGCGATTCTTGCTATCTTCACATTGTTCCCAATCAGTGTGTCGGTGCAAGGACTTCGAGGGTGGGTTAGAATTATCTTCAGCTTTCCAACCGAAGAAAACAGGGTATACAGGTAACTGATTCTTGACAGAATCACAAGCCTTATCTTACTTCGCTTGGAAAGATGAACACAGATTTAGGTCAAGAGTCTATTGATGTTACAGATATAGCAGAAGCATTAGAAGAAGATGTAATGCATCCTGAGACAGTCACAGCACTTTTACAACAAATGCGTTTAGAGTTAGATCATTTAAAGCGTGAAAATGAGTCTTTAAAACAAGAAGTAGTTCGTTATAAACCTAGAGAAAATCTTTGGGGTTCACCTGCTCCTGCTACTTTTAAACCATCATTTAATACAGATGCAAGACCCAAGATTCCTAAAACCTTGTCTTCTCCGGTGGAGGTCACGGTTAATGTTCCTAATTTTGTGCCTTTAGCAGCTCCTGAGCGTTTTACTGGAGATAGTAGTAAGTTTCAAGTTTTCTTGAATCAGTGTCAGTTGCATTTTGTATGCAAGCCTCAGCAGTTTCCAACAGATGTTACTAAGGTGGCCTTTGTTTTATCTTATTTGGGAGGAACAGCGGCCAATTGGTCTATCCCATATGTAGATCGAGATGATCCGATTTTGCATAATTGGCAATTATTCAAATGGACAATGACTTGTTTATTTGCAAAACATACGTACATTGTCAGGAATCCCCTTCCCCTAGCGTGCACCGCCGTAGCCAACGCGCCGCAAGTGGTGCGAACTACTGATCCCATAACGCTTAGCGCGAATCAAGGTTAGGTAACATGGATCGACATGGTTACCTAACGCTGTAGGACCGCCTACTTAAGGAGGAGACGGAAAGGACGCTGCGTCGGATATTCAGATTCAACACCGACGGAACGAGCAGCGGAGTCCTTCGGATCCAGGAACCTTATGGCTGTTGAGGCATACGCTCTCTGCCCCGTGTCTTCGAAACACATCCTAACCGCCAGTACCCCTGCTGAGCTGCGCTTCCGACTCGGACGAGTCAGCGCAGCGTTGAGCAGAGACCTGACGGAGACTGGTGGGAGCGGAAGCTCTCAGTCTCGTCAGAGAGACAAAAAAAACGCTTGCTTGTCCTAACGGAGGTTGGTTAGAGCAGACGCTCCCAGTCCCCGTACTTGCGAGGAATTGCCACACGCTGAGACGCACACCGGGAGGTGTTTTCCGCGTCTCAGCGAAAGTGCAGCATAGACAAGAGGTGCGATAGAGCGGCTGCTTCAGCTTCATGACATCTGGGTTAAGGCTCATAAGACGCACACCAAGGAGGTGTTCAGCGTCTCCGTGCATTGGGGCATTGCTAAGGACAACTTCTAGCGGAACAGGTGGAGCGGCTGCTCCCTGTCCTCCCTGCAGAACTAGTGGTTGAGAACCCGGCTGGTTGACTCCCACGCCCCTCAAAACCCTTAACTTGCATTGGTACTACTCACCCTCACAGCTGTCGAGCGGCATTGTCGGCCGCTATTTAGCACAGTGCCCTCCGTTGGAGTACACCGGGACCGGTGTACATGCGGAGGACGGTGAGAGACTCCGGTGCTGTGATTGGGTATCGTATCAGGACTGGAGGTTCCAGCTATGCAATTTGATTTGTCTCTTTGTTGTTTATTCATTAAATACCCCTCCATCTAACTGGTTGTTGTGTGTTCTGTGAGTGTCTGTCCCCGATCCCGGGAACGCCAGGTTGTTACAGAATATCCGACCTTTGAACCTTAACTATCCCCTGGTCGGTCGACAGACATAGCAGCAATGGAGGAGGAGATGGCCGCTTTGGCTTCGCTACAAATCGAACTAACGGCGTCCAGACAAGAAACCGCAGACGTGAAGGCTAGGCTGGACGCTATGCTGATAGACCCTCTAAGGCCTGGTCCTACCTCCACGCCCCTCACCCCTGCGGTGGTGGTTGAGATGCCAGTCTCCATTCCGTTGGCAACTCCAGAGAGGTACAGCGGAGACCCCAACACGGTGAAGGTGTTCCTCACGCAGATTGCACTGCATCTATCCTGTAAACCGAAGGCCTTTCCTACCAGCCAAGCTAGGGTGGCCTTTCTTCTTTCGTATTTGGCCGGAGATGCGGCGCAGTGGGCAGTCCCTCTGGTGAGCAGGGATGACCCTCTTCTGTGTGATTGGGGGGCGTTCCGCGAGGAATTCCTCCGAGTGTTTGATCGAAGAGCGGATTCCTATACCGCTGACCGCGAGATGCTGGAGTTGAAACAGGGTAACAACGACCTGTTACAATACCTCAATGCGTTCCGTAGGTTGGTGGCTGAGACCAAGTGGCCTATCGCCAAACAGACCGCTCTCTTTCACCAGTGGCTGTGTGATGAGCTCATAGACGTAGTAGCTCAAATAGACCCCCAACCTAGGACCTGTGAAGGCCTCATCAGTCTGGTGTTGCGTTCGGACCACAGGTTGAGCGAAAGAAAAGGAGACCATAAGAAGAAAGGGAAGGCACTGCCGTCACACGTCTAGATGGGAAGCCCAGAAACCAGCTCAACCGCCAAGGCAGAACCCATGGACATAGGAGCCATAAGGGCTAGCCTGACTTCATCAGAAAAGGAATCACGCCGTAAACAGGGTCTATGCCTGTATTGCGGCAAAAAGGGACATTATGTCCGCGAGTGTCCTGCCAAGCCGAAGACCAGTCGGAACCGGAACAACAGGGCTGTAACGGCTGTAGTGGATGCACCGGCGGAAAACTGATGGACTCCAAGGCTAAGGAAGGGTCCTCTTGGAGTCATGACTCCATCCCTTCACTGTCCAGCTCAGACCAAAAGGGGCAGCGTCATCTGTTCATCACGGTGCACGTGTGTGTCCAGGACCAATGGATCCCTGTGGTAGCCATGGTGGATTCAGGGGCCACAGGCCTCTTCATGGATCTTAATGAAGCGCGGAGACTGGGAATCAATCTCCTTCCCAAAGCCAGGCCCGAGGACGTGTACGCTGTAGATGGGAGACGCCTGGTAACCGGTCCTATCGGACATCACACGGGAGAGCTACCGGTGAAGTATGGCAAATGGCATAAAGAAATTATCGACTTTAGTATCATCAGGGCCCCGCAATATGGAGTCACATTGGGTTTGCCATGGCTCCAAAAGCACAACCCTTTTGTGGATTGGGCAACACACAGTATCGGGATGTCATCTTCGTTTTGCAGGCAACGGTGCGGAATGCATCAGGAACCCCAAGACACCCAGCAAAACGAAAGCCATACTGTTGCCGCGGCAGCCGAGAAAGCCGTCACACTCCCCAGGGTCTACCATAGCTATGAGGACGTCTTTGATGAAGTTAGGGCAGAGGTGCTCCCTCCACACAGGGTATACGATTGCCAAATCGACTTGGTTCCAGGGGCAAGCGTTCTCAGTGGCAGACTGTATGCCCTGACCGAGCCCAAGAACGTACATCTGAGGTCTTATCTGGATAAGTTGTTAGGGCTAGGCTTCATCAGACCGTCCAAATCTCCGGCCGCATCGCCTCTCTTTTTCATTCCGAAAGTCAACGGTGAACTGAGGGCGTGTGTGGGCTTTAGGGCATTGAACGCGATAACCATCAAGAACAGATACCCTCTGCCACTCATAAGCGTTCTCCTGGAACAGGTGAAAAAGGCCCAGGTGTACACCAAACTTGATCTCAAGGGGGCATATCATCTTGTGCGCATGAGGGAAGGCGACGAGTGGAAGACCGCCTTTAAGTCCAGGTTCGGCTTTTATGAGTACCTCGTCATGCCGTTCGGGCTCTGCAACGCCCCTGCGGCCTTCCAGTACTTCCTCAACGAGGTCTTTCGGGAAGTGCTAGACCTATACGTAGTCGTATACATAGACGACATCCTTATCTACTCAGACACCAACAAAGAACATGTGCGACACGTCTCATCAGTGCTCCAGAAGCTAAGGGAGAACATGCTGTACTGCAAACTCAGCAAATGTGACTTCCATGTCACATCCGTGGAGTTCCTTGGGGTGATGCTGAGCCCAGATGGACAGGAGATGGCGGAGCGTAAGATCAGAGCGGTGGAGGAATGGCCGGTCCCTCGTGGGGTAAAGGACGTCCAGAACTTCATAGGCTTCGCCAACTTTAATAGGCGTTTTATCGAGGGGTTTTCAGGATTAGTGGCCCCGATCACACAGCTGCTAAAGAAATCCCAGGTGTTCAATTGGAACCAGGATGCGCAAAACGCCTTTGTGGCCCTGAAGAAGGCCTTCGGTACCGCCCCGGTGTTGGCTCACCCAGATCCGGTTCTACCCTACGTGGTGGAGGCAGACGCATCGGAAGTGGCGCTGGGTGCCATACTGTCCCAACGGAATCCGGACACAGGGTTGCTGCATCCCATGGCATACATGTCCAGGAAACTGAATGACGCGGAACGCAACTACCACATCGTCGAGAAAGAAGTCATAGCGATCAAGGACGCCTTCACTGAGTGGCAACACCTGCTGATGGGGGCCCAGCACGTGGTCACGGTGTATACGGACCACAGGAACCTTCAGTTCATGACGGCGACCTGACACCTTTCTCCACGGCAGTTGAGGTGGATGATCTTTTTCTCTGGGTTTAACTTCCACATTACGTACCGGCCTGGATCGGAGAACAGGAAAGCGGATGCGCTGTCAAGGCAGTCGGACGCTAAGGACCCTAGGCCTGTCGCGGAACACTCCATCATTTCCCCCCGGGTGGTTGTGGGAGTTATTCAACCTGACACGTTCCTCAGGGGCATCCAGAGAGGGGTCCACACGTTCGCATGGAGGAGATGGCTCCTCAGTCACAAGGAATGGCAGTTGTCGGATGGGATTCCCGTTAACGGCCGCTGTATGTTGCTACCCACGCCTAGACTCCAGAGACAGGCCTTTGATTGGTGCCATGTATCACCGTGTGTGGGCCACCTGGGATTCGAGAAATGGTGGCTAGTCTGGGAAGGCAGTTCTGGTGGCCAGCCATGAGAGCGGATGTTAGGAAATGGGGTTTGGCCTGTTCCGTCTGTGCCTCAATGAAAGCCGATCACAGACGTTCGCAAGGGCTCCTTCAACCCCTTCCCACACCTAACAGACCATGGGAGAACATATCCCTGGATTTCATCGTAGGTCTACCCGCCGATCAGGGGAAAATGGCTATCCTGGTGGTGGTAGACTACCTCACCAAGATGGGACACTTCATCGCTTGTAAGCAGGTCCCTTCGGCCGGTGAGCTGGCATCTTTGTTGTTGAAGAACATCGTGAGGCTGCACGGCCTGCCTAGCGTGAATGTGTCCGATAGGGGGTCAAAGTTCACCGCCCGGTTTTGGAGGACATGGTGTTCGGCGTTGCACGTCCAATCAGCCCTATCCACGAACTATCATCCCCAGACGGACGGCCAAACGGAACGCCTGAACCAGTCACTCAAACAGTATCTACGCTGTTTTGTCGACCAGGGGAAAGATGAATGGGTGGAGATGCTATGGATTGCGGAGATAGCCTACCACAACGCCACACACAGTTCCACAAAATCTTCCCCCTTCTATGGCAACTACGCACACCACCCCAGGTTCTTGCCGTTTGTCCACCCTGTCAAGGAAGCCAAGTTGCCCGCAACAGCGGAGAGGGTGGCGCACATCAAGGAAACGTTGATACGTTCCTGGGCTTCGCTGGACGAGGCCAAGGCAAGGTACAAAACATTGGCGTACAGGAAAAGAAGACCCGGGCCTGTATACCGGGTGGGGGACTACGTCTGGATCTCGAAGAGGAACATGCGATTCAGAAAATGCAGCGTGTTTCATCCCAAATTCATGGGCCCTTATCGGATCGCCAAGTGCATCAGCCCTGTGAATATGAAAGTGTGCTTGCCCCAGTCCTTACGGATCCATCCCGTTTTCCACATTTCTTTGTTGAAACCCTCGACATCTACAAAACAGGTGCCACCGGTGCCGGTGAGCGTAGATTCGGAGGTGGAATACGAGGTAGCGGTCATCCTGGATTCCAAGTGAGGTCGAGGCAAGCTGTGGTACCTCGTGGACTGGAAGGGGTATGGCCCAGAGGAGCAGTCGTGGGAACCGGCTGCAGGGGTTCACGCGCCTCGTTTGGTGTCTTCCTTTCATCGCCGTTTCCCTTCGTGTGCTGGCCCTGCTGTGAGGAGGTGATGGAAGGGGGATGTACTGTCAGGAATCCCCTTCCCCTAGCGTGCACCGCCGTAGCCAACGCGCCACAAGTGGTGCGAACTACCGATCCCATAACTCTTAGCGCGAATCAAGGTTAGGTAACACGGATCGACATGGTTACCTAACGCTGTAGGACCGCCTACTTAAGGAGGAGACGGAAAGGACGCTGCGTCGGATATTCTGATTCAACACCGAAGGAACGAGCAGCGGAGTCCTTCGCATCCAGGAACCTTATGGCCGTTGAGGTATTCTACGGAGAACGGAGGTAAGATTGGAACATATGCTCTCTGCCCCGTGTCTACGAAACACATCCTAACTGCCAGTACCCCTGCTGAGCTGCGCTTCCGACTCGGACGAGTCAGCGTAGCGTTGAGCAGAGACCTGATGGAGACTGGTGGGAGCGGAAGCCCTCTGTCTCGTCAGAGAGACAAAAAAACGCTTGCTTGTCCTAACGGAGGTTGGTTAGAGCGGACGCTCCCAGCCCCCGTACTTGCGAGGAATTGCCATACGCTGAGACGCACACCGGGAGGTGTTTTCCGCGTCTCAGCGAAAGTGCAGCATAGACAAGAGGTGCGATAGAGCGGCTGCTCTCGGCCTCGCTCTGCTGCTTCAGCTTTTGACATCTGGGTTAAGGCTCATAAGACGCACACCAAGGAGGTGTTCAGCGTCTCTGTGCATTGGGGCATTGCTAAGGACAACTTCTAGCGGAACAGGTGGAGCGGCTGCTCCCTGTGCTCCCTGCAGAACTAGTGGTTGAGAACCAGGCTGGGTGACTCCCACGCCCCTCAACACCCTTAACTTGCATTGGTACTACTCACCCTCACAGCTGTCGAGCGGCATTGTCAGCCGCTATTTAGCACAGTGCCCTCCGTTGGAGTACACCGGGACCGGTGTACATGCGGAGGACGGTGAGAGACTCCGGTGCTGTGATTGGGTATTGTATCAGGACTGGAGGTTCCAGCTATGTTATTTGATTTGTCTCTTTGTTTGGTTTATTCATTAAATAACCCTCCATCTAACAGGTTGTTGTGTGTTCTGTGAGTGTCTGTCCCCGATCCCGGGAACGCCAGGTTGTTACATACATACAAGCTAGTAATAACGAGTTATTAAATTTAAAACAGGGAACAAAAGATTTATTAACCTATCTTACTTCTTTTAATCGTTTGTTAACTGAGACCCGATGGCCAAAAGAAAAAAGAGTATCTCTTTTTTATAAAGGATTAAGGGATGATCTAAAGGATGCCTTGGCTCACATTGTAGATCTCCCTGAAGATTATTCAGACTTCGTTGATTTTGTGGTCAAATCAGTCCATTGTTTGGGAGAAAGAAAGGGCGATAGAATGAAAACTGAGTCGAGATTGTCATTTTTTAAGCATGAAAAGAAGGAGGTTGAAAATAAACTTCCAGATCCAGAACCTATGCAGATAGGCACTCTTAGAGGCCCTTTATCAACTGAAGAAAAGGAAAGACGTAGAAAGCTTCAGTTGTGTTTGTACTGTGGAAAGTCTGGTCATTTCGCTAAGGAATGTCCAGTAAAGCCAAAAACGCTTAAAAAAGTAAAATTGTTATCTTCTATGGAGTCAGAGTCGGAAAACTAAGAAGCTCGACAAGGGTAGAGATCACTTGTTTGAGAAAAAATCATAATCAGACCTCTTATGTTGCAGCATATACAGTACCACAAATTCCCAAACATTTCTTAATACATGTCATCTTAATTGTCAGTACACAGTTTAGGTATACATTACCAGTATTACTAGATTGTGGTATGTGAGAAAAAATTCCTAGGCAGTCTTATTAATAAGTAAACAAGTGACTTGACCAAAATTGCAAGAAGCACAATTAACAAGAAAAAAGAAATTATCTGTATAAAACATACATGTTTTTAATAATAAACATAGTAAAAATCATATAGATAACTGGAATCCATCAGACTATATGACAAATCAATTTAAAATTACATACAATCATAGCATAAATTTAGCATGACATATTAAATAAAAGAAGACACCAAGAGAAACCAGGTATCCACAAAGGGGTGGCAGTTAATAAGTCACATGATTGTATGTAATTTTAAATTGATTTGTCATATAGTCTGATGGATTCCAGTTATCTATATGATTTTTACTATGTTTATTATAAAAAATATGTATGTTTTATACAGATAATTTCTTTTTTCTTGTTAATTCAAGTCACTTGTTTACTTATTAATAAGACTGCCTAGGAATTTTTTCTCACATACTGTGTTTACCCTGCCCTAGGAGTCTGCCTAGCAACTACCCAGGGGGTCCTTGTTTATCTCATATTACTAGATTGTGGTGCCATAGGTAATTTTGTGGATATTTCTTTAGCTAAAAGGTTAGATTTACCATTAGTTGTGAAATCACAGCCTGAAACAGTATGTGCTGTTGATGGTTCAGATTTAACGTCAGGCATGATAACTAAACAAACCAGCCCATTGACCATGGTATGTCAAAATGGTCATACTGAAGAAATTAGTTTTGATTTAATTGACACACCTAATTTTGGTCTAATATTAGGAGTACCGTAGTTGACTGCTCACAATCCTAAGATTGATTGGGTAGCTAGAACAGTAACATTAGACTCATCGTTTTGTCGTGCTACATGTTATAAAGAAGCAACACAGGAAAATCTTCCAGTGTTGTATTGTGCAATTACTGCCTTAGACAAGAAGGATAACATGTCTATTCCTTCAGAGTATCTAGAATTTCAGGATGTTTTTGATCCAGTTAAAGCTAGTGTTTTGCCACCTCATCGCTCCTATGACTGTCGAATTGATTTAATTCCTGGAGTTCCTCTCCCTAGTAGTAGAGTATATGCTCTAACTGAGAAGGAGACTCTTTACTTAAGAAATTACCTAGATGAATTATTACAATCTGGATTCATCAGGCACTCAACATCTCCAGTGTCCTCGCCACTTTTTTTTATTCCGAAACCGGATGGTTCATTAAGGGCTTGCATCGATTATAGAGGATTAAACAAGGCAACAATTAAAAATAAATATCCTCTTCCTTTGATTCCAGTTCTTTTGGATCAACTTAGACATTCCACCATCTCTACTAAGTTGGATTTACGTGGAGCGTACCATTTGGTGAGGGTAAAAGAACATGATGAGTGGAAGACTGCATTTAAAACAAAGTTTGGTCTGTTTGAGTACACAGTCATGCCCTTTGGGCTGTGTAATGCACCAGCAGCATTTCAATTTTTTATTAACCGCATGCGTGCGGCATGATTTCCCCCCGTACGCTGGATTTTCCGCATTCGCATGTTACGTGACGAGCGTGCCAGGAGGCTACCTCATGACGAGCCCAGCTCGTCATGAGCGTCGAAGGGGTTAATGAAGTGTTGCATGAATTCTGGGACGTCTGTGTAATTGTATATATAGACGATATTCTCATATATTCTAAGAATGTTGAAGAACACACTCATCATGTCAAAGCCGTGCTAACTAAATTAAGAGAACACCATTTGTTTACAAAACTTGAAAAATGCACCTTTAATTCAAGTTCGGTAGATTTTTTAGGATATTGTCTAACTCCACAAGGTATTGTGATGGATGAAAAGAAGGTCAAAGCAGTTGCAGAATGGGCAGATCCTACATCTCTTAAAGACGTACAAATTTTTTTAGGTTTTGCTAATTTTTACAGGAGGTTCATTTCCCATTTTGCTGAAATAGTGGCTCCAATTACCAGACTACTACGAAAGGGTCAACATTTTTTGTGGGATGCTGCAGCATCACAGGCATTTCAAACTTTGAAACAAAAGTTTATTTCAGCACCTATCTTAAGACATCCAGATCCAAATCTCCCCTTCTATGTAGAAGCGGATGCTTCAAAGGTTGCTTTAGGAGGAGTACTTTCACAAAGAGATTCAGAAAATGGACAGTTACATCCCATTGCTTTTTACTCTAAAAAATTACTACCTGCTGAACAAAACTATACTGTAGCAGAGCGCAAATTGTTAGCTATTAAAGTAGCTTTTACAGAATGGCGTCATCATTTGATGGGAGCTAGGTTTCCTGGAACAATTTTTAGTGACCATAAAAATCTAAAAATTTCAAATGAGATGGTTAAACGTTTTTAGCTCCTATGATTTTGTAATAACCTACAGGCCTGGTACTCAGCAAATACAATCTGATGTATTGTCTAGATATGGTCATTTTTCAGAGTTAGATCAAGAAACTAGAGGTCAACCTATTATATAACCTCAAAAAATTCTAGCACCAATTCAACAACAAGATTTCATGTCAAGTTTGTATGATGCACATTTGCAAATCAAAACTCTCAATTGGGTAAATGATAAGAACAATTCAATACAAAATGGATTATTATATCATGGAAACCTTTTGTATGTACCAACTCTTGATTTGCAACAGCAGATTGTGACATGGCATCACACTGCCGTGTTAGCTGGACATCCAGGTTGGTTAAAAACTCTAGAAAATGTGAAAAAACATTTCTGGTGGCCAAAAATGAAAACAATATTAAAAAATATGTAGAAGCCTGTCCTACTTGTGTTTTGCCAAAAGTCTTCTCATAAGGCTCCAGCTGGTTATTTAATTCCTATGCCTATTCCACAAACACCATGGCATGCATTAAGTCTAGACTTCATAGTAAAATTACCGTCTAGTAATAAATATACCACAGTTCTGTTAGTGGTGGATTTTTTATCCAAAATGGCTCACTTTATTCCTTTAAAGAAATTACCAACTGCAGGAGAATTTGCTGAAATTTTTCTCAAAGAAATAGTACGTCTTCATCGATTGCCAAGCAAAATTGTTTCTGATAGAGGTAGTCAATTTAATTCAAAATTTTGGAAGACACTTTGTGAAAAAATAAAGATTGTCTACAGCATTCCATCCGGAAACAGATGGACAAACGGAGCGCTTAAATCAGACATTACTGCAAACATCAGGGGCCAGATGTAGGTAGGGTTTTACCGGTCGGTAACGGCCGAATTCGGCCGTTACCGACCGGTAAAAGGAATTTGAGATGTAGGGGGCAGAATCGGTATATTTACCGTTCTGTAAATTTACCGATCTGTAATTTTACAGAATCTGTAAATATACCGGTCGGTAAATTTACAGAACGGTATATTTACAGATTCTGTAAAATCGATATGTAGGTGGGACTCTGATGAGTCCCACAAGGCCTAAGAAATCGGTATTTTACCATCAAATTCAATTTGATGGTGAAATACCGATTCAGGTGAGCATGCAAATGTGTGCATGCACACCTGTGCCATATGACAGGCAGACCTGCCCTTAGGGCAGGTATGCCTGCCATATGGCCCCCGAACCTTTTTTGGGGGTGCTAGAGGGTGTCAAAGTGACACCCCCTGCACCCTTGCCAAAAATCTGTATTTACCGATCGGTAAATACCGACCTGTAATGCCCCATTCATTCCTATGGGCTTCAAAGCCCATAGGAATGAATGGAGCATTACCAGTCGGTATTTACCGAATCGGTAAATACCGACTTTTAAAGAATCGGTAAATCCACATCTGGATTTACCTACATCTCGGTACATCTATTTTACCGACTCTTAAATACCGAATCGGTAAAATTCGGTATTTAAGGGTCGGTAAAATAGATTTACCTACATCTGGCCCTAAGATGTTTGTTAGTAGAATATTCAAGTGAATGGGTGGAGGCATTACCAATTGCTGAATTTGTTTACAACACCACTACTCATGTTTCGACTCATTGTACCCCTTTTTATTTAATGCAGGGTTTTCATCCTAGAGCATTACCTGTAAACACAGATGATTCATTACTTCCAAAAGTTACAGAAAGGTTAACTAATTTAATAAAAATTCAGGAGAAAGCCAGAAAACATTTGACTTGTTATAAAGAAAGTATGAAAAGACAGGCTGATAAACACAGAACTGAAGCACCTCTTTATAATGTTAGAGAAAAAGTTTGGCTATCTACTAAAAATTTAAATATGGAAGGTTCCCGAAAATTACAATCAAAATTCATTGGGCCTTTTACTACCAATGAATTATTGAATCCAGTTACAGTAAGATTAGATCTTCCTGAAGAATATTTAATACATCCAGTATTTCATGTATCCCTACTCAAACCCCACAATCCCCTTACTCGAAAAGAAATTCCACCACCTCCCATTAAAATAGCAGGTCATTTAGAATATGAAGTCAAGAAAATATTAGATGCCAAAAGAATTCAAGGTCGTTTATTTTACTTGATTGCCTGGAAGGGTTATGATAGTACAGAAAATTCCTGGGAGCCAGTTTCAAATGTGCATGCCCCTAAATTGTTAAGGACATTTTATTTAAAAAATCCAGGTAAGCCCCGATCTGTGAGGGGGCCTTTGAGGGGGGCGACTGTTAGGGTTTTCTCAAATCAGAAAGCAAGACAGCTAGTATAGTGGAAAAGATGATAATAATCAAGTATGCAGATTTACTTTGTCATTTAATGCCTAAATGTAGGTAATAATATTTAGTTCAGAATATTTGGTTTTAGCAAGGTTTATTGAATTGTTTAGAAACGTTCCTGATGATCCAAAGAAGATTGTACAGACTTTGCTAATATGTTAAAAGCAGATCACAGTATAACTAATATAATTTTGTTTTGTATTTAAGGAAGTAGTAATGTAAACTTCATGCCCAAATTCCTGGCAAACCTTTTGAGCCAGAGTAGAGAGGTACATCTTTGGAGAACTTGTTAGAACATATCTATATATTAGAAATCAAGCATTTAAAGGAAGATTACATTGTTTGTTATAATCTTTATTTTGTTTAGATAACACACTGTCAAGAATCCAGTCCCTTGAAGATTCAAAAATTGGTGAAGCAGTGTTTGTTTCTCTGTTTGTTATTTTATCAAATTTCCCCCTTCCCTTGCGGTTTTTGCTATCTTCACATTGTTCTCAATCAGTGTGTCGGTGCAAGGACTTCGAGGGTGGGTTAGAATTATCTTCAGCTTTCCAACCGATGAAAACAGGGTATACAGGTAACTGATTCTTGACATTCCGGGCCCAGAAGCGGAAATTCCGGTCCGGAAGCGGAAATTCCGGCCAGGAAGCACAAATTCCGGCCCGGGTGCTGCCTTTCCCAAAGACCACTGACTTCCAGTGGATCATATAGAATCTGAAGACCTGGTCCATCGTACCCACCCTCTGTCTGAAGCCTGCTTGATAGTGGGAGAGGATGTTCCCATCCTCCATCCAGGACCTTATCCTTATAAGGAGCACAGTGCCAACCACCTTCTGTATCACATTGATTAAACTAATCGGCCTGTAGTTGACAGGGTCCTCCCTATTCCACTTTTTGTAGATTGTTACTACCTCTGTACCCTTCCATGAATCAGGAACATCATGACCCCTAACGATATAATTAATCAAAAGCAAGATACAATGAGCCCATTGCTATAGATCTTGCAAAAGCAGATCTCCAGGAAGGCCGTCGGGCCCTGAAGCCTTTCCGGGAGCTATGTTCTCTATAGCCAAGTCTACCTCGTGGATATCAAAACAGTCAGGTGTTGTGTGTGCTCCAGGGGAAGATGGTAAGGTCTCGGTCCGAGAGGGCAAGGGGCCTACATCACCACAATATAAGTTGGAAACATGATCGTGCCATTGTTGCCCTGTGATGTGGTTAGGTATTGGCTCAGATCCCATTCGAGTCCCTTTATTAATTAGCTCCCAGAACAAGACGGAATCTTTCTGTTGTGAGGCAGACTCGAGTTCCTGACAATGTTACTCTTCCCAATTGCGCTTTGCTACCTTTTGCGCCCTAGAGTACTCCTTTCTTGTTACTCTTATTATCAAGGGATCTTCCTTCCTTAGAGCTAGGGATAGGGCCTGCCTCTTTTCCCTACATGTAGCTAAAAACCAGGGATTGGTAGATTTTGGTGGACGTCCTTTTTTTGCCCTGCTCTCTTCAACAACAAAAAACAATCCCAGCCTTCCTATTGTTTTTGTTGATAGAATAAGGAAAAGGAAAAAGTGTGAAAATTCTCAGGATTGCTGTGAGTTATTTCTAGCTCCTTGGTCTTTTAATCGATAAGATCCCTAATGCTATTTAATTTAAACTCTTGGTTTAGGACCTTTTGCCATTTAAATTGTCGATTGCAATTTGAGGGGATAACCTCTTTTGTCAACAATATGGGGGTTATTGGTGTCGTAGTGGTATTGGGTGGCAAACTGTTGTTGATTTGCATACATAAAGGATTGTGGTCACTATCCAAGGTGTGCCTGACCTCCATATCTAGAAGATCGCCCCAGAGTCGAATATCTAGCAAGATGTAGTCTATGCGGGACGGGGAGCTAATCCTATTGAAGGCATCTGCCCCGCTCAAATCAGAGCGTGTCCTCCCGTTTGTAGCTCTTAAATTAAATTCTAGTGATAGGGCGTTAATTTGAATGGCCCTCTGTGACCACTTCTTGATAGGGGCTATATTGAGGATTGGTATGGCCCATTTGTTGTCTTCCGCATTGGTTCCCAAAAAGTCCTCCCTACTTAGAGGTTCGTATGTACAGTTGAGGTCCCCGGCTTCTAAAATATTGCAGTGGGGCGATGTGCGAGATAACTCGCGCTCCAATGCTGTTATAGTTTCTGATGTCTGGGCGCCGGGAGACCCTCTAGCGTATATATTAAAAACATCCACATGAGTGCCATCGACTGGCCTTTAATCGTCAAATGAAGGATGTCTCAGTGAGTGCAGTGTTGGTTAGCTGAAACTCAATACAGTCTGTCTGGGAGTTACTCAATGTCATTCTCCTTGCTCTGACTATATCTTCCCGTATTATTGACCTGCATCCCCTTATGTGGCGCAACCAATGGATAGCTTTGTTGCGTAGAGATTCACTGTTTTCGTAGCCTTGCCTGAGGGTAGATCTAGGGACTTTGGTCATTTAGACAATTGGTTGCGTTCCCCCTAAGTGAGTGTTATTTGCTTGGGCATTAGGCCTAGCCTGAGAATTCTGGTCGATGTTAAGATGAAAAGGTCGCTAATGTCTAGCTCTACCTGGAGTTGTGCCTATCGCTCCTGGGGTTTTTGCAGTGTCAGCGTCTGATCTAGTCTTACTAGACAGGGGGGCCAAGACCTTGGTTACCTGGCACAGAACGTGGCCTATCCCCTGCCCCAATAGGGACTACTAATGGTGCCCTGTTTGATGACATTGTGGGAATATTTGGGGAAGGTGGACGAGATGGTCTAGTTGTTGTAGGGGGATGGTCGACTCTGCCCGCTAGATTATCTACTGTTTTCCTTAGGGATGCCAGCTCCCTTTGGAGGGTTTCAATTTTCTGTGTCAGTCCTTCATTTAAAGGGCAGCACTTACAACTAGTTGCTAGACGGGTGATGCCAGTATCAGTGTGATCGCTAGATAAAACAATTGGTGTACCCTCGGCAACATGTTTTTAGAACTGCAAACCTATTTGAGCAGGGAAGTTGCTCATCAACTTCACAAGCCTAGGGAGCTCCTTGGGTAATTAAATCAGTTTAAACGTTTAAAGTTTCTGCTGGAGGGGATTCCTTCGAGCTCCCAGCCAATAGAATATGCACTATACAAATGGGGGGCTTTTGGGGTGGTTTATTGAATATAGATGGAATTACTCTTCTAGGTTTATCGGATGATGACTCATCCAGGGGATTGGCGGGATCATCCAGAGCTATACTGTAATTGACTCCCAGGATCTCTTCACATGCACTCACTATCGTCTTAATTCTATTCAGAACACAATTGCTGGCTGCATGGGGCACTTTCTTAGCTTTTTTCTCTTTCTTGCTCGCAACTGTCCCCCCACCCTCCATTGACTTCCTTTTCCCCATTAGTAGGAAAGTTTACACCAGGCTGGAGATGACCAGTTTTAGTGTCAAGTCTTCAAGTCTTATTTCCTTGTGTCCCGGAGCCCAGATGAAAGAGGGGGGGCCCTGCCCTGCCTCCTCCTGGTGATGACGGGCTAGGACAGGCCCGCCCTTGGCCCGTGCTTCGCCCGTGCGGGAGCCCTGCAGGGATTTTGTAGCACCTCCTGGCGTGGATGGATGACGCTGCTAGTGAGCGCCCAAGGGGACTCTGGGAAACGGAGTCCCGGGCATCTCACACAGCGCAATGTGGCAGCGAGTTGATGTAGCAGCCCCCATGGGCTGTTCAGGTTAGCGAGTGGTGGCGTAGCAGGGCAAAAGCAGCTTGTCAGGGACCGGCGCTGTGGGAGCCCTGCAGGGATTTTGTAGAGCCTCCTGGCGCGGATGGATAGCGCTGCTAGTGAGCACCCCCGGGGACTCTGGGAAACGGAGTCCCGGGCGTCTCACACAGCGTGATGTGGCAGCGAGTTGATGTAGCAGCCCCCCATGGGGTGTTCAGGTTAGCGAGTGGTGGCGTAGCAGGGCAAAAGCAGCTTGATAGTTAATTATGATGTCTCTACAATACTCTTTGAGCCGTTTCCTGTCTCAGGCACTAGGTCTACCCACAGAAGTAAGGTGACATTTTTATCGTTGACGGGAGTTGCTGGTTGGACAGGCGTTTGTGGCCCCTGCAGATTCCAGAACTTTTCATCACAGAAATGTGAGGAATATGTGTGCTTTTAGAAACATTTTGAGTTGTGCAAGAGACTCTGGGTAACAGACCGTGATGAGAGCCACACAAGTCAGCCTACCGTCGATTCCCCTGGGTGTCTAGTAATAAAAAAAGTTTGCTAGGTTTTCCTAGATGCTGGCTGAGATAGGGCTACCACCCCACAGCTAGGCACATTGCAAAAGACATTAGGTTTTCAGTGGAACAATGTAATGTGTCCGCTTTGTGTTTTATACTGTTTCCTGTTGCGGCACTAGGCCTACCCACACAAGTGAGGTAGAATTTTGTATCAGGAGACTTGGAGGGATGCCGGGTTGACAGAGGTTCTTGGCTCCCTGCAGATTCCAGAACTTTCCATAACAGAAATGTGAAGAAAATGTGTTATTTAGATAAATTTTGAGGTTTGCCAGGGATTCTGGGTAACAAAATCTGATGAGAGCAAAACACGTCACCAAAGCCTGGATTCCACTGGTGTCTAGTTTTTAAAAATGTACTGGTTTGATAGGTTTCCCTATATGCAGGCTGCAAAAGGGCCCAAAATCCACAGCGAGGCACATTGCAAAAGAGGGTCCGTTTTCAGTGGAAAAATTATATATTGCCACATTGTGTTATGGGCCATTTCCTGTCCCAGGCACTAGGACTACCCACACAAGTACCATTTTTATCAGGATACTTTAGAGAATGCTGGGTGGGTGTAAGTTGGTAACTTCTTGCATATTCCAAAACTTTCCATTACAAAAATGCGAGGAAAAGGTGTTGTTTTAGACAATTTTTGGGGGTTTCAAGGCATTCTGGGAAGAAGAATTTGGAGACAACCATGCAAGTCAGCCCATCCTGGATTCTCCTAGGTGAAAGGGTTTCAAAATGTACAGGTTTGCTAGGTTTCCCTGGACGCTGGCTGAGGTAAGGTCCAAAATACAAAGCAGGTCTCCCCATTTGTGAGAGTTTAAGCTATTGTTACTGTAAATGACAATGCCTTTTATTTATATTTCAAAAACCAACACATACATAAAAAGCAGTGTCATTTACAATGCCATTACCTCAAACTCTCGCAAATGTGAGACCAATTCCATTGCAAATGCTTGTTTAACTGCTATGTAAATACAAGAATAATTAAAATGCTTACCTCTTAACACAAACAACCCTGGCTGGACACCAATCAATGTTTCTGGAGTGAGATGACTTGGATTTACACTGCGTGTGGTTTTGGTGCCAGGCTTCCGGGAAAGCAAGCCTTGATTTCTGGAGCAAAGCTTCCAGGGGAGCACCAGGTGAATTACGGGAGCCCTGGTGAATTACTATAGACCCTGCATTCAATATGCCAGGTGGGGCTGTACCAATTCTGGCATTGTTGGGTGCTCCCTGTGAAACCACCGGGTCTGGCAGGGGATGAGTGTGGAAAAAGAGAAGATAAGGCAAGGCGAACAAGGCAAAGGATCAGGAGAGAGAGCGGTCAGGCGAAGAGCTTGGAGAGTGAGAAGCTGAGATGGGGAGACGAGAGTGTGGAGCCGGTAAATTGTGGCGATAATGGTGTGTGTGTGTATATGAGGATTCCACTGGATTCAAGCAAACCGGGCTGAAAACGGCTGGAATGCCAGAAACCGGTCCTCGGAAGCTTGTTCCCATGGACTGTTCCCATGAGGCACAGGGTCAGACTGATTTGCATATAGCCATGTCTGAACTGGGGTGGCAGAGTGAGCTAAAGAACGGTGATGGATTAAACCCAGATCTTTTGACTGGGTGTGAGTGTTTGTTTGATTCAGATGCTCCGTCCATCACCACCCCCTTTTGTACCGCTTTTGGCCGCCATAAGTGTGGCAGGGTATGCTCAGACGTGAGTCTCTTGCTCACTTTGCCACTGGATTCAAGCAAGCTGGGCTGCAGACGGCTGGAATGCCAGAAACCGGTCTTCGGAAGCTTGTTTCCGGTCCAGGGAAGACATGGCTTGGCAGTTCTGGCTGGACTGTTCGCATGAGGCACAGGGTCAGACTGATTTGCATACAGCCATGTCTGATCTGGGGTGGCAGAGTGGGCTAAAGAACGGTGTTGGATGAAACCCAGATCTTTTGACTGGGTGTGAGTGTTTGATTGATTCAGATGCTCTGTCCATCACCACCCCCTTTTGTGCCGCTTTGAGATGGGTGGTGTCACGGACTGAGCAAGTTCGGCAGAGTAAATATGGAGATACGGGATGCTTAGGAGAATCTGGGACACAAACCCAGATCTGAGAGGGGCACCGAGACATAAGGAACTCACCAGATAAAAACAAGGCCGCTAAAGCAACACTGCGGCCGCCGTGCATGGAAGTGAAGGGATGGGCATGCTCTAATTCTCAAGTGCCCAGTGCGCGCAACTTTAATGCATGTTGCCTTTACACAATCACACTGTTTTCATAGGAGGAATGTGCGCTCATCTTTTAAATAAAAAAAATGATTCAATGTAAACACTTTCACATTGCAGGAAAAGAGTTCCAAAACCTTTTGTCCGATATAAAAAAAATAGAACAACAAGCTCAATCCTTCTTAAAACAAACCCCAAAACCAAACAAACATCCTACTAAAAAAGCCCAAATTACAGTTGACATCGAAAATACCTAAAAGCTTAAAAAAAACATACGAAACAAAGGGGAGGCATGGCGCAAGATGGGGGAAAATCCTTTACAACGCAACTTTTACAACGCACTACCATAAGACGCAACTTTTACAACGCAGTTATTACAACGCATTGTGCTGGAGGGCGCTCTAGGATAGGGAATAGTTTAATTACTATCCAACACCTTCCCTACTATCCACGGGGACTGGAGTTGGAATAGTAAATTAAACTATTCACTATCCAGCACCCCCCAACACAATGTGTTGTAACGACTTGCGTCGTAAAAGTTGCATCGTAATGGCATGCGTTGTAAAAGCATGCGTTGTAACGACATACATCCCACAAGATGTACCCAAAACACAACTGTGGAATTAAGAGGAGGTGGGAAGGAGGAAAACTATATTTAAATGTAATTAGCTATGGTGACATCACTACACACAGGCAAACAGAAACACAGCAGGAAATCAAGAAAAAAAGTAGGCTCCCAAAGAACATATAGGGAAATGCTGCGTGATGAGACAGTCCCTGCTGCATGGGAGGAATGAAAGAGAAAAAGCAGGGACAAAGAGCCAGAATTGACCACTGGCAAGCAAGGATTTTTGAAGGACACTGACATAGAAAAATGAAAAACAAAAGCAAGCAATGGGTGGATTGGAACTCCACAAAGCAATTACAACAGATCGCAAGCGCTGCCTAGGCTTGACCAAAAAAGGGTACATTTTCAGTGTTAAAATGTGATGTGTTCATGTTGCATTTTGGGCCCCTTCCTGTCACTGGCACTAGGCGTACACACACAAGTGAGGTACCATTTTTATCGCGAGACATGGGGAAATGCTGTGTTGAAGAAAGTTTGTGCTCCCCTCAGATTCCAAAACTTTTCATCACTGAAATGAGCAGAAGATGTGTTTTTCATGTTTTAAATTTCTTTATTATTTTATAGTTGCAACACATGAATATGACAGTGTACGGTTAATTCCCCCTCACCGGTGCTACAGAAAATGCAGCTGTTCAAATCAAGTCAAAGTAAAGGTGCAAACCCGATAGTATGCTCCCCTCCCGCATGTGTTACAAACATAACTGAACTCGAAACAGAAACCCCCCCTTAAGCACCTCCCCCCACACCCAACTCCCACCCTCCCCCCTGTTCCATGTCCACTACCTAAGCTAACTGAGGCCACACATGACCCCGGGTTTAGTCTATCTTTGGGGGTCCGGTGAGACGCAGCAGCTGTAGATAACGAGGACATGTGAACTCTCTAAATTCTGTGGCTAGGAGCGATAGAAAGGGCTGCCACAGCTCATTATATTTGGATCCCTCCCCCGCCATGATGAGTGTTAGCTTCTCCATTCCAAGTACATACCGGATGATGCAGCCAGCCTGTAAATGTTGGGGCATTGGGGATGCGCCAGTGTGTGAGAATGTTTTTTGTGGCCGACCCCAGCGTAATTGCAATCTGCCTACATCTGCGGGAACGCAGTGGGTACATTTGAGGATTAGGGAGGCCGAGCAAGGTATACGCTGGAAAGCATGGGATCGCGATCTCAAAATGCTTGTCTAGCTTGTCCAGCACCTGAGTCCAGTAGGACTGGACATGCTCACACTCCCACAATAGGCCACAGCCACAGCCACACCAACAAGTCTCCTCCTGAGTGTGTTCCATTGCATGTATCCGCTCCGGGGTATAATCCCTATAGGTTACCACCTTTATGAGAGTCTTGGTGAGCCCCATATGGTATGCAGAGTGCCGGGCTCTATAGTATATCCCCTCCTAGCCCTTATGGCTGAGTTTGCTGCCTAATTCCCTCTCCCAGCGCTCTTTATCGGAATTGTATGTGTGTGAATTGGTGACTCACAGCATCTTGTACAGATAGGAGATGAGGTTTTTATCTGATGAGTGTGTAATGAGCCATCTCTCGTAAGGGGAAAGGTGCCTATCCGCTTAAGGCGGACCTGGGGTTAAAGTGCCCAATGTCTGACTTGGAGATATCAAAGCCTCTCTTCCTCTGAGAGCCCATATTCATGCTTAAAGTGGGAAAACGGGACTATCCCTTCAGCATCATACATATGATACAAAACAGCGACACCCAGCAGGCCTTCACTTCGCAAAGGCGATAGTGTCCATACCAGGAGTGAAGTCTGGGTTGTCCATCAGTGGGGTGAGCGGAGACGGGAAGGTTGTGAGTTCATGTTTGAGATTAGTAGCATCCCACACCTCCAAGGGAACCCGTGTAATGTACAAGGCATACAAGTTAGGGGGTCTGTGGGGCTTGCGTAAGAACGGAATTTCCTGCAAATGTCATGCCGCTACCGCCTGGTCCTGAAACAGCCAGTGTTTCTCTGACTCCGAACAACTCCACTCAACTAGGTGTCGCAGCTGAGCGGCCTGGAAGTAGAGCCAAAGATTAGGACACCTGAGTCCTCCCCTCTCCGGAGTCAGCGTCACCAAGGCGTGCCTCATTCTCGGCTTCCGACCGCTCCAAATAAACTGTGCAAGTTCTGCTGTGCAAGGTCTGCTGTATCCATCCAGTGGGCGGTCGGAGAGGGATGGTGCGGGAAAGATAAAGGATCTGGGGTAGTACCGTCATTTTAACCGCTGCAATCTAGCCCAGCCATGAAAGGGGGTAATGCTTCCATTGGCCAAGTTCCCTGCGAATCTTCTTACTCAGTAGCGCATAGTTATTTTTTACCAGGTCAGGGAGGGAGGAGGCCAGCTGGATCCCCAGATATGTGATTGTGTCTGTCGCTCATTGAATAGGGAGCAAGTTTTGCAAGTATTCCCGGGTGGGCCCTGACAAGGAAAGGTCAAGAGCCATCAATGTATCTGCATTCACCTTAAATCCTGCCGCCTGCGCAAATGGTTCCAGGTCTTCTAGACATGCCGGCAGTGCACTCCTCGGAGTGGCAAGTGATATCAGCACATCGTCAGCATATAAGCTGATCGTGTGGACATAGCCCCCAAATGTAATCCCAGTAACGGCTGGGTTCTGCCGCAGTCACTGAGCAAGGGGCTTCATGTAGAGGGCAAAGAGCAGGGGCGACAAAGGGCACTCCTGTCTCGTGCCTTTTTCAATGGGGAGTAGTGAGGACATATGCCCATTTACATGGACCACGGCCGTGGGGAACGTGTAGCAGTTGAGGATGTTTGTATGGAACCGTTCCCCCATCCCCACTCGCTCCAAGACTTGCCCCAAATAGGGCCAATGAACGCGATCAAATGCCTTCTCGGCGTTGACAGCGAGCATCATGTACTCCCCTGGTGTACGTGTGGCTTTCTCGATGAGATAGAGAACCCGTTTGGTGTTGTCTGATGTCTGACGCTCAGGAATAAATCCCGCTTGGTCCGGGTCAATGAGAACTGGCATATGAGGAGCAAGACGAGCAGCCAAGATTCCGGTATACAACTTAAGATCTATGTTAAGGAGAGATATCGGGCGATATGCTCCACAACTAGACTTATCCTTCCCGAGTTTGGGAATAACCGCTATGGAGGCCTCCAGGAGATCACTCGGGATCGCCCCAGGAGCTGCGAAGGAGTTAAACATCTTGGTGAGAAGAGGGGCAAGCAGGACACAAAACTTTTTGTAAAAAACAGCAGAAGAGCCATCCGGTCCAGGGGCTTTAGCTGGCATAAGACAGGAAATGGCGGCAACAACCTCCTCTGTGTGGATATTCTAATCGAGGTGGTCGGCCTGGTCCTTGGTCAGCGCAGGCAAGGTGACCGAGTCCAAAAAACCTGTCCCGTCCGCACTGTCTAGTGGTGCCCCAATGTAAAGAGTGGCATAAAAATTGCGAAATGCTTCGGCTATTGCCGCATCCTCCGATAAACAATTCCCATCCACCCTATGGATTTCTCGAACTCCCTGCCGTTGTCGGACTTCCCACAACCTATTGGCAAAGAGGCGTCCACACCTGCCTCCCCCGGTGTAGCAAGAATGTTTTAACCGAAGCGCTGCAAATTCCGCCCTATCTTGGTCAAGCGCCGCTAGCTGATGGCGTACAGCCTTGAGCTGCCTCCAAATTCGGGGGTGTCCTGTCCCCTGATGCATCCGCTCCAGCTCCCTGGTTTGTTGTGTGAGCTCTTCCCTCTTGCGCCTGCACTATACATTATCTGCGGCCGAAATTATTATTATTATTATTAAATTAGTTTTGTAAAACGCGCAGCTACCCGAAAAGGGTTTACCGGCTCCTAGCACACAAATTTCTAGAAAAGGAGCAGTCAAGAACCATTTGCTACTAAAAGAGCCTAGTTTTAAGATTTCTTCAAAAGCTGAGATAGGACGGGTCATTCTTCAAGGACACCAGAAGAGAATTCCAGATTTAGGGGCCGAAAGGGCGATGAACTCCCCCCTTATCACTGCCTTCAGCTCTGCCCACTGCGTTGCAAGTGTTGTGTCAGAGTTGCCATTGTGTGAGATGTAATCAGTAATGGAGCGCTGTATGTGCTTAACAACATCCTCCCGGTGTAGAAGCATATCTCTGAGACGCCAAACCCTGGAGGGTAGTGATAGCGGCGGGAGAGTGAGAGTGGCAATCACTGGTGCATGGTCCGAAATTGAAGCAACTCCTATATCAACCGCAGTTGTGAGTGCGTGCACTGGTGTAGAAACTAAAAAATTATCTAGTCTCGCATATGTCTTGTGTGTATTGGAGTAATACGAATATTCTCGCTCATGAGGATGAAAGCTGAGCCACAGATCACGTAACCCCAAGTCATGTATGTGAGTGAGCCCCTCAGCAGAAAAAGCACCCATCTGCTGAAAGCATTGGCCAGGCCTATCCTTAATGTTTTCAAAAACTAGGTTCAGATCGCCCCCCAGGATAACATGGCAGTCTGTCATGGCCTTGGCTGCCGAGAGAGCGGTATGTAAAAACCTTTCCTGGCCCTCGTTAGGGGCATAGAGAGAGCCCACGGTGAAGGTCAGGCCGCTTACGGCAAATCTAAAAGGCAGTAGTCTCCCCATAATCTCAGCCTCCTTCTGTAGAACCTCCCCTCGAAACCGCTGAGTCACCAGAATCGCCACCCCCGTTGTTTTGGTAGGGCCTGAAGAAAAGAATTGCTTGGGAAAATTTGGGATCTAAGTCGATGGCAGTCCCTTGCTAAAAGGTGTGTTTCCTGCAGGAGGCAGAGATATGCCTGGGCATTCTCCAGGTATGACAGGACTGCTCTGCACTTCACTGGGTTATTGAGGCCCCGCACATTTAGAGTTAAGATCTTACGTGTGATGGCAGGCATAACTACCACCAAAAAGGACTAAGAGCATAGATACTGTGCTGCACATGGTGTAATTATAGTGTGAGCCGGTAAGATGACAAAGAGCCCTGTGGGTACGCGTGACGAACCGGTCACCCGAAGGAGAGTGGACATGGAACACTGGATAACCCCCCACCAAACCACCCCCCTGAAAGCCCCCCGCAACAAAAATCAGAAACATGGAAAACAGTGAAATGTCTCTCATTCCGTCGATGATTGGTGAAAACTGGATTGGGGTAGTCTTTCAACAGGGAACAGCCCCCCCTGCTGCCCAAGACCTGAGCCTTCATAAAGCAGTCAGCTGGCTACTCATAGCGTCCAACATCAGCCCGATGAAAGATTAGCCAGTTCCGTGGAGGCAGCCTCAAGAGCCGACTTCTGGCTCTGCGCGAGCAGGGGGTTTCCCACAGCCTTGCATTCGCCATCGGGGTCTAGAGTCAGCAGTTTCTTCTTTAGTGATCTCATCCCCACTTTCCTCTTTTGGGGTATCCACCCCCAGCAGTCTACAGGCCTCTGTCAGGGAATGCAGTTGATACAGCTTATTATCTATGCGAAACACCAAGTGAAATGGATGGCCTGAGCTGTAAGGGATGGTGCGCTGTTGAAGATGCTGAGTGACAGGTCTGAAGGTTCTACGCTTTTGCAGGGTGAGGGGTGATAAGTCCTGAAACAGAACCGGCATCTGGTCCCGAAATTTCACGGGGTGCATCTGACGTGCTTTTTGGAGGATAGCTTCCTTGGTGCGATAATCTTGGACACAAGCCAGGATGTCTGGTGGCGGGGCAGACGGTGCACACGGTGGTCCCACTCTGTGCGCGCGGTCTATTCACAGCTCCGTCTCCAGGGGTCTGCCCAGTGTGTGATTAAAAAGTAACCCTGGGCAAAGCACTACGCTACACTCGCCTAGTTTGCGAACTTTGCGCAACTTCGCACTACGCAACTGCATGTAGCACATGGCAAACATTTGTAGCACAGCGTAGCGTAGTGCAGTGGTCATTTTTTGCTTGCTCGTGGTCTTTAACGTCAAGTTGGTGACCGCGAGCAAGCAAAATGACATCCTTTTTCCTTGTTTGCGATCAGCAACATCAAGTTGCTGATCGCGAGCATGGAAAATAAACCTCCCAGCAAGATTCTCAATGCGGGGAGTTCAGGTTTCTCATTGCGAGTGGTCGCGCATGCTCACGACCGCTCACGATGAGAAACTACCTGTCCGCGATGAGAAAGCTGCAGCTCGAGTAAAAATCTACTTGACAGCAGGACATGTGAACTCTCTAAAAGAAAAGAACAGCTCGCACTGTGCATGATGCTGTTTTCAATGATTGCACAGTGCCGGATGCTCGTCCGCACTGTGCAATCATTAAAAACGACATCTTGCACAGTGCGAAAATGCTACTACGCAGTTCGTGTAGTGCTACGCACTTAATGTGTACAAGGGATTCTGGGTAACAGAACCTAGCAAGAGCCACACAAGTCACCCCATCCTTTATTCCCCTAGATGTCTAGTTTTCAAGTGAGGTACCATTTTTCTCAGGAGACTTAGGGGAACACAGAATAGTACAACAATAGTTATTGCCGGGGGAGAACATTGTGACTGCTACCTGAGCAGCCGCTTCCACCTGGAGCACTCATCCTTCAGCCTGTGAATTCCCACCCTACTGCCTCGCCGCCTTTTGAGCCGTTGGATCGGTGTTACTGGTATCCTCCCCCTTTCACCCACGGAATTGAGCCCACTGAGGATGTGTGTGGGGGATTTTGGGACTTTTTATTTTCTCTGCCTGTCCTTCTGATCCAAGGCTGCCCTGGAGCTCAGGAGGGGCCATAGAGCAGTGGCTCGCGGGCTAGAGGTAGCATCCGCATCAGTTGCTTTCTCGATCCAGTGAAGTGCGACAGGGCCGAGCAGGAGCTGGCTTCAGCAGTTATCGCTTCTTTTGAGACGGGGTGCCGCCGCTGGAGCCGGAGTTCTTGTCTCAGCAACCACAGGGGGTGCGTCAGGTGCTGGGAGCCCAGGAGCTACAGGTATGCCCCTCATCTCAGGTGATAGCAGTCTCTGCTACTGCTACTTGGGGGTGGAATAAGAAAAATAAAAAACACGGGGCCACCCCGGGGCCTGGTAAACTAAGAGCTAAAGCAAAATACAACAAATAGCCTCTTGAGGAGTGCACAAAAACGCGAGGCTTGGGAGCTTCACCAGTTGCAGAGTACAGGTTAAAGGCCGAAGCATCAGGCCTGGGAGGGCTAAGAGAAGTCCCTGTGACACTAAAGTCAGGGTCACCTCTTCTCTACGGTCAACCTTCAGAGTACAACCAGAGGTAGTAGACATTATGAAGCAGAGGCTCTCAGAAGAGGTTCGATTGGACAACTTACGGTAAACTCAGTTACTGAAAGTATCGAGTCTGTTAGCTGTCCACCACCCTAGGCAGCACTATCAACTTCAGCCGTTGAAAGTGCACTTACGTTGGTGTACGATAGGATGATGGTTCCAGCCGATCCAGCCGATCAGAGTCATGTGGCAATTGCTGGCCAGGTTGGTAGGGGGTAGACAAAGGAGCCAAGATCCAGGAACCAAGTGGACCATCAGTAGCCTTGCTGGAGGCTCTTTTCACCACTCTATCAGATGACATAAAGAAGGGCTTCTCAGTATCTGCTGCTAACCAAGGCGAGATAAGAAACGTCTGTGAGTCATTGGAGAGAAAGGTAGACCTTTTGAACACCAGGACCAATACCCTAGAGAATACTGTTGGAGATCTGAAAGACCATCTGGGGGCTGCGAAATCTGATATCTTGACACTCAAAAGGGAGGAACTGGCCCTACACGATAGAATGGAGACATTGGAGAATAATTCCGGTAGAAATGATCTTCGCCTTCTGAAAATCCCGGAAGGGAGCAAAGGGGCTGATCTTAAACCCTGTATCATCACACTGCGTAAAGAATCCCTTCAGCTCGAGGATGATCCTGTGTAACAATATACAGAGAATTCATAGAGACCTGTTTCGTACGATTCCAAATAGAACAAAGCCAAGGAGAATCCTTATCAACTTTCTCACCTACTCTTTAAAGGAGAAGATCCTTAATTTGGCCTTGAAGGCAAAATCATTAAGGGCCGGGGACTTCTCTTTTGAAATCCACTCAGACCTTTCCAGAGTTCCAGAGTTACCCTTGAAAGGCAGTGAGAATTAGGTAGAAAGGTGGACGACTTCAAGAAACTTGGTGTCGTGGTTCTGCTGAAATTTCCAGCTTTCCTGAAAGTTATGCACAACAAAATGCATAACATAAGATCAGCTCAGGAGGCGGGTGAGTTGCTTGACATTATCAGAAAGGAGGTCCTTTAGGCATGGTTTCCTATTTTCCAGGGGCTGGATTAGGTTCACTTTCTTCTTCTTTTTTTTCTGGATCTATATTTACTTCGTCTCTGTATAAATTACGTAAAAATTGACAAAATGTTGCCTTAGACATTACTTATCCAGTTTAGGATTTATCTATCTTTTTCTTTCCTTGGTCGGGGTTTATTCTTTTATCTTTTTTTAAACGTATGATTCCACTTCTACAAGGATGGGATAGTCTGTTCCGGGAGGCAACACCTGGACTACATCTGTCCGGACAAATGGGGGAAGGGTTCTCCAAGGGGGGTTGGAGGGGCGGTTTGGGTATTTGGGTGTTGGGTGGGGAGCACAGGGGTACAAAATATAAAAATTTGTCATTCACTTTAAACTCAGTTCAGTTAGCCGCTGTTGGATTCCGATCAATCTGGTACTGGTCTCCTCTTAATCTCGAGTGGGCTTGGGATTTCAGATTTAAACCACCATGAAAACAATTCAGATACTGTCATGGAACGTCAATGACCTGAATATGAGGTCTAGAAGGGCTAAGATCCTACAATATCTAAAAGATTCTCCAGCACCGGTTATTTTCCTCCAGGCAATACACCTCTCTAAGGAAGAGACCACTGAAATCTTCAAGAATAAAAAATGGGTGGACTCATTTATCTGCGCTTACCAGACTGCAAACATCAGAGGGGTTCTTATTCTATTTAAGAAACAAGCCAATGCCCAGATTTTACATCATCTGGCAGACCCATGTGGCAGATGGGTAATTTTGAAGGTCTCCTTAATGGGTCTCCTGCTTACCTTGATTGGATATTATGGTCCAAATTAAGATGACCCTTCTTTTCTCAAAACCGTTTTTTCGCGTCTCCTAGATTTTCTAGATCCAGTTATTATGGTTGGGGATTATAATATTGTCCTTAATACAACACTTGATAAATCTGAAAGCAGTAGAGCTGCTGTCTCGTCTAGGTCAAGAGTGTTTTTACAGACTGTGATGGCGCAAACTAGTCTTTGCGACATTTGGAGAGAAAGATCTGGTCAGCAGCTGGGTGTATCATACTGCAACAGCAAGTATCAACGTAAATCAAGAATTGATTACATCCTGGTCATCCAATCCCTAAGGGGTAAGGTCAAGACATTGTATATCTGACGTCCCATCTTTCAGATCACTCTGGGATATTAATAGAACTTGCCTGGGTGCATGCCAAGCAGTCTAGAGTAGGGTCTTTTGATCAAACGTTACTTTTTGAGGAAGAAGAGATGTCTTTTATATCCCAGGAGATGGATTATTTCTTGAAGGTTAATCTAGGCCAAGCCACAATTACTGTAGTCTGGGACTCCCTAAAGGTGTTTTTAAGAGGCCTTATTACAAGTAGGGTGAGTTTTAGGAACGAAAAGTGCAGAGGGGAGATGCATCTTTGGAGGCTGAAGGAGGTAGAACTTCACGGTCAGCATGTCTTGGAAAGGCAGCAAGAAGACATTGGCATACTTAGTAAATTGAGGCAGCAGCTGTAGAGTAGTCTCCAAACAAGGCTTATGCGTAGATGGGAGGCAAGTAAGATTTCCCATTTCAAGTACGGGGCTTTTTTACATTGACACCCCTGATTTCCAAGCAGCAGGAAGAGTTAGAGCAGGATATCACGCAGGGGGAGGTGAGTAAAGCCATAGCTGTCTGCAAGAGAGGGAAAGCTGCAGGGCCCGAAGGACTTCCAGCTGAGCTTTATAGGTCTTTTGGTGAAACGATAGTCCCGGTCCTGACACAACTATTTAACAAGATCTTATTAGACGGCCTCATGCCCCCAGAGGCTTGGAATGACACCACAGTCATTTTGATTTTGAAACCAAGCAAAGATCCAGCAAGCTGTGGGTTATAAAGGCCCATCTCGCTGTTGAATATGGATTATAAAATGTTTGCCACAATCTTGGCTGTCAGGTTAGGGCTTGTTGCTGGCGATATCCTTCACTCTGATCAGAAGGGGTTCGTCAAAGGAAGACTTTTATCAGACCTCACTCATGACCTTAATGGGGCAATTGACATTGCCTCCACCTACTCACTCTCATTCGTTACTTGGACACTGGATGCCACTAAGGCCTTTGACAGGGTCAATTGGGTATACATGTCAGAAGTCATGGGGAAATTCCACTTGGGCAAGACGTTTTGTCAGGCTATTCAGCTGATATATCAAGAGCCGTCAGCCAGGCTGTTGATCAATGGCAATCTGACCAAACCCTTCTGCAAAGTACAGAAGGTCCCCAAGGAGCAGTGGGCAGCAATCGTGTGGCTCTCCTTTTCAGATAAAGGCAGAGATAAGCTCCTAACAGTTAATGAACAGGATGCTGACAACTACTATGTCCGGAAGAGTGCTCTGATAGATGGGTTTGGCTTAACCACTGAGCAGTAGAGGTTTCTGTTCAGAGACACCCAGAAGACACAGACTCAGGACTGGACTGATTTTATAGATTGTGCTACTAAGGCTCTGGAGGGCTGGTTACTGGGCAACAAAGTACAAGACCATACAGGATTGTATAATTTGATTATGAGGGAGCAGATCCTTAAAAATTGTCAAAATCAGCTTCTACATCAGCACCTGGTGGACTCTGATCTGACCTCTCCCCAAGAATTGGGAAAGAAGGCAGACAGATGAGTCAGAACCAGGATGAGGCCTAGAAATCAGGGTGGTGACCAGAAGAAAGATTCTACCAAACCTCAAGAGAAAGGTGAGGATACATCTAAGGACAAATCCAACAAAGGGCCCCAAAAACCCTCTGAGGGGGTGGGTCCCAAACTCCTTCCTCTAATGTTAAGAAACCTTATTGCCATATATGTAAGCAAACTGGCCACTGGAAAACTGACAGCAGTTGCCCAAAAGCCAACAATAAGGACAATATTGTGGAACTCATTGCCCCTACAACTGCGCTCCGAAGCCAGTCTTCTCAGGTTCCGTAAACTTTTAAAAACATTTCTGTTCTCCGTTTAATCCCTGCCCTTTTTTTTTTTTTTTTTTTTTTTAGTAGTGTTATGTTCTGATAAGCGCTGGGATGCCTATTGGTAACCAGGCGCTATACAAAACTCAGAATAATAATAATATTCCTCCAAGTAATACTCCAACACCGCCTGTTAATACTAGTAGTAATCCCCTAGGTAGTGTGAGTGCCCCCAAAAATTTGGATGGGTATACTTGGGGAACTCAGGTGGACTCTGGCCTAACCAGGTCCCCTACCACAGCAACTCTAGTCTATGATGGTGGCATGAGGTTTAACAACTTCACTGCTTGTCCCAATACCTTGGGCAAGTACAGACAGGAGCCCCATATCAATGACCAGATAGTTGTGGCCTATTGGGACACAGGGGCTAGTATCACCATGGTGACTGGGAATCTAGTACCCCCAGAACAACTGTTACCTGGATTTAGCTACCAGGTGGTCAATATTGATGGAGTAAAGACAGATCATGCCATGGCAGTAGTAAATTTCAGCTGGGGAGGTGTCACTGGCCCAAAGAGAGTGGCAGTGTCTACAAACGTGCATGTAGATTTCTTACTGGGCAATGATCTGGAAATCTCAGCCTGGGCTGAGGTAGAGAGACAGGCGCATTCCAAAATGATAGGCCTTCCTGAAAAGGTTGATAGGGTTGTGATGCTCACAGCCCAAACCCAAACATATTTTTGTGTTGTGAAGCATGAAACTATGGATCACTCCACACAGAGAATATTGGAGAGGAAGAAAAGTCTCCCTCCCACCAGACTTTAGGTGAGGGGCAGCCACCTCAAGGAACTGACCCTACCCCTTGTGAAGGAACTGCCCCAGAGGTGGTCAGGCTTTTCCTGGCAGAGCCCCTGATGTCAGTGGACCCTTCCATGGTGGTACCTAGTCTGGAGCAGGTAACCTGCCCCTCTCTACCCTGCCTCAACCAGCCCAGGGCTGTAGAAGTCAGGGAGGTCAGTGGTGCCAAAGGGGCCCCTGTCAAGAGGAACCCCCCCATCAGCAGAGTAGGGGCACCCAGTCTAGTAGCCCTAGCAAAGTGAAAATTCCTCAACACTCTGAGGAATCTCCCTTACCCTTGTGTAGGAACCTCCCCCAATGGACTCTGTTGGACACAGGCAAACATGGGACCCAGTAGTCCCATACCTGACCTGTCCCTCCAATAGTCCAACCCAAGGGACCCAACCTCCAGCTGTAGGTCGCCAAAGTTTGACCCTGAGAGCACAGTGAAACTCAGTCATGGAAAGAAAGGCATACATGGTGGATAGTGATTGGAGGAAGCTGAGCCCAACCTTAGTGGAGCCTGACTTCAGTACTCCATCCCAGCACCAGCCTTTTACTTTGCCAAAACACCCCATAGGAAGTAATTCCCATTGGCAGAGACCCTCCGATATCTTTCGGGTGAGGGATTGCTTAGTGGACCATAAGACAGAGGGTAAACATGCTAGTGCAGGTACTTCCTTATATTGCCACTTAGTCAATATAGACTTACCTGGACAAGGATAGCCTTATCTCCATTCGTTTGAGTGGGGGAGGGGGTGTTGTGTAGGAAGGTGAAATCGGAAAATATAGTTACCCCAGTTTTTTTCCTGGTGTTTTGCTGGTTTTCGACTTAGTTGGCCTGGGACCCTGCAATTCAGGGCCCTAGTCTATCTGCTTTCTCTATAAAATGAACTCCATGTACTTTAGGTACATACCAGATTGGTTCCTGGGTCACCCTTTGAACCCCTGTATAGTGTATCATAGGTACCCAGGGTATAGGTGCCTCCCTGACCTACCAGGGGCTGCAGCATGTATTATGCCACCACTGGCTGGCCTTCCAAACTGACACCACAGGTTTGTTCACACAGCCTGGGTAAGGTGGTGTAATCACCCCTTACTTAGATATAGTATACCTATATCTACCTTTATATATAGACACATATACACCTATAAGCCACTCCTATGGTAGGCCACGACAATCCTGGAGGAAGAGTGCTTGGTTATATGTGAGAGGGTGCCCTAGCATGAGCTGAGTCCATCTGAAGCGTTCAGAACAATCTCCTTATAGCTGTTCTATGATAAAGCCATACCATATACTCTTAAGTGCATTATAATCCTCACGGTTAATGCTAACTTTGGTTTGGCTTTATCAAAACATGTTGTGTAAGGTGTCAAACACTTTGGAATACTACCCCCTGCCAATTCTGGGGGCGGGGGAAGCATTCCACCCTTCTAGAGGGAAAAGACATGTAGCTTACTGCTTTACCTGGTTAAAGTTAAACAGAGCCTCAGCATCACAAAATGGATGCTGCTGTCTAAGACACAAGTCTGACCTCCTGTTGCTGGGGGAAACTCCGGCAGGGGAGGCCTGGACAATAGGTTTCCTGTCCAAGGAGGTGCCAGCACCTCTCCAGACAGGGGGTTTGTGTATTGGGGCAGGGACGGCTGCATTCAGTGCATGCATCTAGACACTGCCTGGGGCACACAAGGTGCTCCATGCATAGCCCGGTTCAAACCAGTTGCTGGGGCACTCCAGCCCCAGCTGTGGCACAAAACCGGACAAAGGGAAAGGGATGAAACCATCCCCTTCTCAAGTCCAACCATAGGAGGGACCTAGTCAGGTAATCCAGCCCCCTTTCTTAGTATAAGTATAGGAGCTATGTCCCTGGGACATTAGATTATCCTGGATGAATCTTTGAAAGACATATCTTGGACCTTCGACATTCCATTCTGACTGGAAGACAGAAGACATCTCCCTTGCGGTCAAGGAGTGACCACCCTGTGCAAACAGGCACCAACAGCAACTATGCCGGTCTGCAGTTTCAAGGCTCCCGTCAGAACCCGAAGACTCTGCGACTCAAGAACTAGACTTCCAGATTTCTCTGACCCTGATCCACATCCACAACAAAGCTGAGACCCGTGGCGGACACGAGAGACGTGGGACCGGACATCTTGGACATCCTACATTTTGCTACTTGCACTCCTTTCCTGAAGCCTCAGTAAGTTGTGCATTGGGGTACAAGAAGCCCCAGTCCCGAGCACCATTTTCACTGAAGGCCAGGCCCCCACACTCCGCGAGTGTCCCGTGGGCCTCGCCTTTGCATTTGAGCTCAATGCGTCTTTCTGGTTCCTTACCCATTGGCTACTGAGCCCCCTGAAGATGCCATCTTGAATTTACTTTGCATTCCTGGTTGCTCCAGGATTGTTCCAGCTTCCCTGAAAAGGAGAAGTGCCACAGACCTTGCTGGTCTGCAACAGAGCCAATCTCAACATCCTACATGGGTTGCAGTTGCCAAAGCTTGTTGGGTCCACTCTGGATACCGACACCGCAGTCATCTATATATATTGTGGTACAGCTCAAATCCAGCGCCTGGTCATCATCGATGCCTCCTGAATCTCGTGGCTGAAGAGACAAATTCATCTTCTTCACCTTCAAGCACCCAACATCGCCGTGTTCCTTCCTGGTACCTTCCTGGTCACTGGCTAGTGACCCATACTCTGTCCCCTCTGCTTTCAGGTTCTTCACATCACCAATCCACCCTTGGATCCACCAGGACACTTTTCCTCTGGTCGCATGCAGCACTTCTTTGCAGCTCTCCATAGAAAACGACGACGAAACCCGACACGAAAAGACTCTGTTGCACCCGGCTTCCCTGGGTGAGGTAACACGAGTACTCTGGTGCTCCTGTGGGTCTTGACTCTTGAAGTGTTCTAGTTTATTAGGGTTCCATCCTAGTCCATCCGGAAGTGTTCTTAAATTGCATATTTGTAACTTCTTCGTTACCCATTGAAAGTCAATGGTAACCCACGTCTATGTTTAGACACTGCACGCGTCTCCCGTGGGCCTCCTACTTCCTAACCTTTGGTTGATTAGTGTAGCCACAGCAATTTTACTGGCCCCGGGCCTGCTTTCTAACTCTCACGTGGTACTTATAACACTTTCTTAGTATATGTTTTGTGAGGCCCCTAGGGCATAACGTATACTGCGCAACTTATTGTATATTAGCTGTGTGACTTGTGTTGTATTTTTACCTCTGACCTCATAAAGAGTACAGAGGGGGTTGTGGTTAGATTAAATACATATATATTTGATATATACCCTTTGTGGTGTCCTTTCATTTGGTATTCAAGTTATTATATATGGTAAAACAACTTGCTTAACTCGCCTACTGATGTCTTAGCCTGAAGACTGCTGGTTCATGCTACCACTAGGATAGCTTCTATAAGGTTGACTTTACAACCACCATCAATAAGGGTCGATTAGACCGGTGCAAGGAGCCCACTAGAACTAGTAGAAATCATATGCCAGGCTAACTCCTCACAGGATAGGGTTGCAATACCTCTTAGAGAAGCGGGTTTGATGGTCTGGGGAGATCTGGCACATGAGGGCACACTCATTTCATGGGAGCAACTCAGAGAAAGAGTTGGCACGGGCCTTTCAAAATGTAAGTAAATTCATTTGCAGAGTTAGGATCAAACACAGCAAAGCCTGAAATCCCATAGGCGGGGGCAATACTCTCAAACACCAGTTAGTAGCCAGGCCAGCTGGGATGAAGCCGGCTGGAATGCCAGAAACCGGTCCTCGGAAGATTGTTTCCGGTCCAGGGAAGGCATGGCTTGGCAGTTCGGGCTGGACTGTTCCCATGAGGCACAGGGTCAGACTGATTTGCATATAGCCATGTCTGAAATGGGGTGGCAGAGTGGGCTAAAGAACGGTGATGGATCAAACCCAGATCTTTTGACTGGGTGTGAGTGTTTGATTGGTTCAGATGCTCCGTCCATCACCATCCCCTTTTGTACCCCTTTGGCCGCAATAAGTGTGGCAGGGTATGCTCAGACGTGAGTCCCTTGCTCACTTTGCCACTGGATTCAAGCAAGTCGGACTGAAGACGGCTGGAATGCCAGAAACCGGTCCTCGGAAGCTTGTTTCCGGTCCAGGGAAGGCATGGCTTGGCAGTTCGGGCTGGATTGTTCCCATGAGGCACAGGGTCAGACTGATTTGCATATAGCCATGTCTGAACTGGGGTGGCAGAGTGGGCTAAAGAACGGTGATGGATAAAACCCAGATCTTTTGACTGGGTGTGAGTGTTTGATTGGTTCAGATGTTTCGTCCATCACCACCCCCTTTCGTACCGCTTTGGCCGCCATAAGTGTGGCAGGGTATGCTCAGACGTGAGTCCCTTGCTCTCTTTGCCACTGGATTCAAGCAAGCCGGGCTGAAGACAGCTGGAATGCCAGAAACCGGTCCTCGGAAGCTTGTTTCCAGGCCAGGGAAGGCATGGCTTGGCAGTTCGGGCTGGACTGTTCCCATGAGGCACAGGGTCAGACTGATTTGCATATAGCCATGTCTGAACTGGGGTGGCAGAGTGGGCTAAAGAACGGTGATGGATCAAACCCAGATCTTTTGACTGGGTGTGAGTGTTTGATTGGTTTAGATGCTCCGTCCATCACCACCCCCTTTTGTACCGCTTTGGCCGCCATAAGTGTGGCAGGGTATGCTCAGACGTGAGTTCCTTGCTCACTTTGCCACTGGATTCAAGCAAGCCGGACTGAAGACCGCTGGAATGCCAGAAACCGGTCCTCGGAAGCTTGTTTCCGGTCCAGGGAAGGCATGGCTTGGCAGTTCCGGCTGGACTGTTCCCATGAGGCACAGGGTCAGACTGATTTGCATATAGCCATGTCTGAACTGGGGTGGCAGAGTGGGCTAAAGAACGGTGATGGATCAAACCCAGATCTTTTGACTGGGTGTGAGTGTTTGATTGGTTCAGATGCTCTGTCCATCACCACCCCCTTTTGTACCGCTTTGGCCGCCATAAGTGTGGCAGGGTATGCTCAGATGTGAGTCCCTTGCTCACTTTGCCACTGGATTCAAGCAAGCCGGACTGAAGACGGCTGGAATGCCAGAAACCGGTCCTCGGAAGCTTGTTTCCGGTCCAGGGAAGGCATGGCTTGGCAGTACGGGCTGGACTGTTCCCATGAGGCACAGGGTCAGACTGATTTGCATATAGCCATGTCTGAACTGGGGTGGCAGAGTGGGCTAAAGAACGGTGATGACTCAAACCTAGATCTTTTGACTGGGTGTGAGTGTTTGATTGGTTCAGATGCTCCATCCATCACCACCCCCTTTTGTACCGTCTCCTGATTGGCCAGCCTGCTCTCAGGCTGTGCTGGTGCTGCCTGACGAGGTGTAAAGTGTCCTGTCAGAGTACACAATAGGTTTCCTGTGGGCGTAGGAGTAAAAGCTGCAGAGCAGATGGCAGGAATGGGATGAAGGGTAGCCAAACAGGTCTTCAAAGGGAGAATGTCACTTTAGGACAAAACAGGGCCATCCCTGTATCTTTCTTTTCAGCCACACGGTAGTCTCTGTAATTAGATTAGGGAGAGGGTTGGAAAGGGAGTGTTTAAGAAAATTACCCACATCAGTTGGTTAGGTTAGCCTGATCTGTTAGAACTGGCCATTATTTCAGGGTCCTCCCCAAACTTTTTGCTTCTTCCTCCCTTATCTTTCCTGACCCATGGCTGTTGGCAATAGGACTCTGAGCACCTTACCACTGCTGATCAGTGCTATAGTGCATATGCTCTCTGTGTAAATTGTTATTGTGATTGGTTATCCATGATTGGCATATTTGTGTCACCAAGAAGTCCATAGTAAAGTGCACTTGGTGAGCCAGGGCTAGTGATAACAAATGCTACTAGTAGGGCTGCAGCACTGATTGTGCCACCTACATGAGTAGCCTTAAAATGGTGTCTCAGGCCTGCCTCCGCAGTGCCTGCATGCAGTCTGTGAACTGCCATGTCCTCCTGGTCAGTGCCCACACTGTCCAGGCCTAACCCTTCCCTTTCTGTGCACATTGGTCACCCCTATGGAAGGCCCAAGGTACCCCCTTGGGTAGGTTGCAGTGTATGTGAAAGGTAGAGCGTGTAGTGGTGCAGGTGACATGCTCTGGTAGCGAATTACAGACATTTTCGTTTTTCACTATTGTAAGGCCATCTTGCCTATAGGCTATCATGGGTAATGCTGGATACACTGGCAACCAGCATATCTTCCCATAGGAGCAAGATAGGACATACAAGTCTGGTATCCCTGAACTCAGAATTTAATAACACATCTTTTAGGAAAGGTGTTTTTTAAATCCTGTGTTTGACAACAGCACTTTTAGAAAGTAGCTGTTCTCTTGTCTGACCTTTCTGTGTGCCTTGGCCTCTTTGTGAATTGACTGTCTGATTTGAGAGTGACAGGGGCTGGGAATTCCCCAGGAGGCTGGCTGAGTCAGCCCTAGGCTGAATGACTGCATTTGCAACTTGAGTGGGGGGTGGAGATAGCACCTGGGCCTGAATAGGACTGTGCCCCCCCCCAGTGCTGGCTCCACCCCCTGCGGTGCGTCTAATGTCTCTGCGCTGCACTGTGAAAGGAGAGAAGGAATCATGTCAACAAAGTGCTCCAGGGCTGTGCTTTCCCTCCACAATGCTGGCTCCATCTCCTGCTGGGCGGCTGACAACCCTGCCCCTTTCTCTGAAAGGAAAGGAGAAGCCAGAAAAACAAAGTGCTCAAGATACACCCAGAACTGGTTCAGACCGGGCTCAGGGCCCACTTTCACAGAGAGAACAAAGACTTTTAGGGGTATAGGTACAGTACCCCTGACTACAGAAAATTAGATCATCCTGGAATCAAGAAGGAACCTCTGCCAAGGAGAAAGCTGAAACTGAAGAGGGAAGACTGTCCTGCTGTTGCTTTGCTGCCAAGGAGAGGGGAAGGACTTTGCTTTGTGCTGTGTCTCCATGCTTGAAGGAATCTACAAGGGCCTGAGAGAGAGCTGGCTACCTGTTATGAAGTTTCAGGAACAAAAGGACTTCACCTACAGCTTCCCTGAACTCTACTGAGAGAGTTCTGTCCTTCCTGGAGTGTGTGGCCCATGTGTGGGGCCTCTGTTGGGGAGCTGGAAACCAAGCTTTTAAAGACTTTCTGCAAGTTTTGTCGCATCGTTCGCTTGTGGAGCGCATCCCCGACAGAGCAAGGAAATTCCCGCCGCTACGAAGGCAGAGATCGTCGCAGCGCCTGTTGCCGCTGCCAGAGCCGTCGCATCCTATGTAAGCATGGGCGTAAAATCCGCTCCGCTCGCGGATTTTTCGGATTTTCGGCAAATTCGCAATCCGCGAACGCTCGCGAATTTGTCGAAAATCCGTGAATCCGCTCGCGGCGGATTTTTTGCTTGGTTGCGGCGCGCGGTGTGGTGCACGGCGTTCACTTTCCGTCATTTTAGCGTTTGCCGAGTTGTTTTTCTTTGCGAGTGACGCGCCATTTTAGATCTTGCTGCGTGTTCCCGCGGGAGTTTGTCGCCCGCGAATACGTACTCGCGGCTTGCCACCTTGCACAGCACACCTCGCGAGAGTTCGCAATTGCGAACACGTAGTTGCGGCGGAAAGGAACAATCTCGCACTTGCGAAATAGAGATTTTGCAATTTCGCACAAGAAAATCACCAGCAAACAGGATAAACCTTCAGAAAATTATGATTTTTATCAGAATCACTCCTCAGGTTGACATTTGCATGGCCTTTTTTTTTGCAAGGAGTCCATTTTGGGGGGGGGGGAGTAAGGAAGTGCCCCACAGTCTCCAACTTCCTGTTCCTGTCCAGCAGGCTCCTCCCAGTGCTTTGTCCATCTCCTGGTCACTTTCATTTGGATCTGGAGCTGGAAGGATTACTTTTTGTGGGTGCTGCTGGATATTTGGATTTGAGGCCTTTTTGACTGTCTTTGGATCACTTTTGGATTAGAAATCAACTTTCACAAGTAAGTTTGTTTGGGGCATTACAGTTGCTGCAAGTACAATTTTTGAACTTTTTCAGAAAATTAAATAAATTATATTGTGGGTAGCCACAGTATCCAGTAGGACCAGGGTTGGTTATGGGTGCATGATACAACTGTTTTGTTGAATTTAAACACCATTGAGGCCATGGATGGGCTGGGATTGTGCAGATTTTATTGTTTTTTGTCGTTTTTTTGGGCCTGCTGGTGTGGCCCTTTGCCCAGGGGTGGTGAGTGTTGCATGGGCCTAGTCTTTCTGTGGGGTGTCTTCTTGAATTTAAACATAATTGAGGCCATGGATGGGCTGGGATTGTGCTTATTTTATTGTTTTTTGTCGTTTTTGGGGGGCTGCTGGTGTGGCCTTTTGCTTGCCCAGGGGTGGTGGTGGTGCATGGACTGAGTGTGCCTGTGGTGTGGTCTCACTCTCTTTGATGTAAACATCATGGATGGCATTGGATTGTGGTGATTTCTGGCTGTTTTTCTGTTTTTTGGGGGTGTACTGTTGATGTGGACTGGCCATGTGGGTGGTGGTGGTGGCCATCTTGAGTGCTGGCTGGTACAGGCAACATGTGCTTGGGGTGTAAGGGGGCCATTTTGAGGAGAGGCAGTGTCTGAGGCCTGCACTTATTTTGCCTACTTTTCATCCCTTATGCCCAGGGGTAGTGAGTGTTGCATGGGCCTAGTGTTTCTGAGGGGTGTCTTCTTGAATTTAAACACCATTGAGGCCATGGATGGGCTGGGATTGTGCAGATTTTATTGTTTTTTGTCGTTTTTTTGGGCCTGCTGGTGTGGCCCTTTGCCCAGGGGTGGTGAGTGTTGCATGGGCCTAGTCTTTCTGTGGGGTGTCTTCTTGAATTTAAACATAATTGAGGCCATGGATGGGCTGGGATTGTGCTTATTTTATTGTTTTTTGTCGTTTTTGGGGGGCTGCTGGTGTGGCCTTTTGCTTGCCCAGGGGTGGTGGTGGTGCATGGACTGAGTGTGCCTGTGGTGTGGTCTCACTCTCTTTGATGTAAACATCATGGATGGCATTGGATTGTGGTGATTTCTGGCTGTTTTTCTGTTTTTTGGGGGTGTACTGTTGATGTGGACTGGCCATGTGGGTGGTGGTGGTGGCCATCTTGAGTGCTGGCTGGTACAGGCAACATGTGCTTGGGGTGTAAGGGGGCCATTTTGAGGAGAGGCAGTGTCTGAGGCCTGCACTTATTTTGCCTACTTTTCATCCCTTATGCCCAGGGGTAGTGAGTGTTGCATGGGCCTAGTGTTTCTGAGGGGTGTCTTCTTGAATTTAAACACCATTGAGGCCATGGATGGGCTGGGATTGTGCAGATTTTATTGTTTTTTGTCGTTTTTTTGGGCCTGCTGGTGTGGCCCTTTGCCCAGGGGTGGTGAGTGTTGCATGGGCCTAGTCTTTCTGTGGGGTGTCTTCTTGAATTTAAACATAATTGAGGCCATGGATGGGCTGGGATTGTGCTTATTTTATTGTTTTTTGTCGTTTTGGGGGGGCTGCTGGTGTGGCCTTTTGCTTGCCCAGGGGTGGTGGTGGTACATGGACTGAGTGTGCCTGTGGTGTGGTCTCACTCTCTTTGATGTAAACATCATGGATGGCATTGGATTGTGGTGATTTCTGGCTGTTTTTCTGTTTTTTGGGGGTGTACTGTTGATGTGGACTGGCCATGTGGGTGGTGGTGGTGGCCATCTTGAGTGCTGGCTGGTACAGGCAACATGTGCTTGGGGTGTAAGGGGGCCATTTTGAGGAGAGGCAGTGTCTGAGGCCTGCACTTATTTTGCCTACTTTTCATCCCTTATGCCCAGGGGTAGTGAGTGTTGCATGGGCCTAGTGTTTCTGAGGGGTGTCTTCTTGAATTTAAACTCTATTGAGGCCATGGATGGGCTGGGATTGTGCAGATTTTATTGTTTTTTGTGGTTTTTTTGGGCCTGCTGGTGTGGCCCTTTGCCCAGGGGTGGTGAGTGTTGCATGGGCCTAGTCTTTCTGTGGGGTGTCTTCTTGAATTTAAACATAATTGAGGCCATGGATGGGCTGGGATTGTGCTTATTTTATTGTTTTTTGTCGTTTTTGGGGGGCTGCTGGTGTGGCCTTTTGCTTGCCCAGGGGTGGTGGTGGTGCATGGACTGAGTGTGCCTGTGGTGTGGTCCCACTCTCTTTGATGTAAACATCATGGATGGCATTGGATTGTGGTGATTTCTGGCTGTTTTTCTGTTTTTTGGGGGTGTACTGTTGATGTGGACTGGCCATGTGGGTGGTGGTGGTGGCCATCTTGAGTGCTGGCTGGTACAGGCAACATGTGCTTGGGGTGTAAGGGGGCCATTTTGAGGAGAGGCAGTGTCTGAGGCCTGCACTTATTTTGCCTATTTTTCATCCCTTATGCCCAGGGGTAGTGAGTGTTGCATGGGCCTAGTGTTTCTGAGGGGTGTCTTCTTGAATTTAAACTCTATTGAGGCCATGGATGGGCTGGGATTGTGCAGATTTTATTGTTTTTTGTCGTTTTTTTGGGCCTGCTGGTGTGGCCCTTTGCCCAGGGGTGGTGGTGAGTGTTGCATGGGCCTAGTCTTTCTGTGTGGTGTCTTCTTGAATTTAAACATAATTGAGGCCATGGATGGGCTGGGATTGTGCTTATTTTATTGTTTTTTGTCGTTTTTGGGGGGCTGCTGGTGTGGCCTTTTGCTTGCCCAGGGGTGGTGGTGGTGCATGGACTGAGTGTGCCTGTGGTGTGGTCTCACTCTCTTTGATGTAAACATCATGGATGGCATTGGATTGTGGTGATTTCTGGCTGTTTTTCTGTTTTTTGGGGGTGTACTGTTGATGTGGACTGGCCATGTGGGTGGTGGTGGTGGCCATCTTGAGTGCTGGCTGGTACAGGCAACATGTGCTTGGGGTGTAAGGGGGCCATTTTGAGGAGAGGCAGTGTCTGAGGCCTGCACTTATTTTGCCTACTTTTCATCCATTATGCCCAGGGTAGTGAGTGTTGCATACTTGCATGTCCGTAGTCTTTCTGTGGGGTGTCTTCAATGTAAACATCAAGGATGGCATGGGATTGTGCTCATTTTTCTGTGTTTTGTCGATTTTTTGGGGTGTATAACTGAACTGATGTTCCTCTGTCTTCCATTGCTTTTAGGTGCACAAGAAGACTCAAGAGAACCACCAGTGCCAGGAAGAAGTCCTGCAGCGGTGTGTGCAGCATAACGTCACGCGACGTCACGTCTGGACACAGAACCCTCTGCAACTCGTGCAACTGCTGCCTGCTGACCTGCTCTGAAGAGGATGGCCCCAAAAAAAGTAACCCGTAGCTCCTCTAGCAAGAAAGGTGCCAGTAAGGAGCAGAAGAAGCAAGTTACCAAGGAGACTGGTGTGCCGCCCGCCCCTTTTTTTGGGAGTAAAAAAAAAAGTATGCCTGCAGCAGCAGCAGCGGGATCTGCTGGGGACCAAGCTGGCAGCAGCACCCCCGCTCCATTGGGCTCAGTGCCACCACCACCACCACGCCAACTTAAGTCCAAGCCCTTGAGTGCTGCAGAGGCAGCCAGTATAGTTCTTCAATCACCATCGACCAGTGATGTTGGCTCATCGCAAGAAAGCAGCAGCAATGTCCCTCAATCAACACAGGTTGTTGTAGCTCATCTGACGAGTGTTGAACAACCACAGCCGCAACAACAATCACATGTGCAAGTACAAGCCCAAGTACATGTGGAAGGAGAGGCAGCGCAAGGAGATGCGCAAGCAGAGGTGCATGGAGGGTCACAAGTGCCCACAATAGTTGTTCCTCCCGAAGTAGGGGCACATCAGGAAATCGACAATCAAGGCGAGGTATCATTTGAGGAAGCCACTCCTCCTGATGATCCTTCATTGTCTTCCACACCCCTAGCAAGGAAGAGATCAAGGGTGGTGTCTACATCCTCTTCAAGCACACCTCCTTCTGATGATACGGATCAAACTTGGGAACCAGCACCACAGCCGTCTGAGAGTGAGGCACACCATGATCCAACAAAGGTAGTTAAGCGTAAAAGGAAGCTCGTCCAAAGTCTCAGAGTTATGGAGTGTGATGAGGCTCAACAAGAAGTGGCGGATACTGCTGCTGATGAAGACTCTGCCAACGACGACCCAGTCATCATAAAGGTCACTGCAGCCCCAGCGGGCATGCAGCAAACAGACATTTTGACCCTAGCCCGAAGAGCTGCTGCGCGTGATGATGATGATGATGATGTTGTCGATGAGGAGGCAGTGGAAACACCACAATCATTGGAGTTAAGTAGTACACCAACTCGTCCCGCTTCCATATTTCTTTCTGGCAAGAAGAGACCTCCGTCAACCTCGACCTTAATTAGTGGCGGTGAAAGTGCAAAACGTACAAAAGTTGGGCAATCCAGATCCTCCACTTCATCTGGCATTAGCTTCATGACCACCACCATCAGTATCGCCGCCTCCTCCAGGTCCCACAGACACTTCAAGTCCCCAGTTTGGGACTTCTTTACTGTTTGTCCCAAAAATCCAAAGTTTGCCATTTGTACCCTTTGTAAGCTTGCAATTAGTCGTGGTAAGTCAGGTACCAACTATGGTACCGGCGGCCAGAGTGGTCATCTTGAGAGAAAGCACGCTGTCAAATGGTTTGCGCACCTAGATGCGATCAAGAAAGGCCAAAATCAAGGAAACGTTGATGTTTCATCTGATGATGACGAGCAGGAAGAAGACGTGTCAAACACGTCCCTTACACCCAGTACCCCTGTCAGCAGCACACCCAATGTGAGGCACACTAAGAGTGTTGGAGCGAGTGAGACACCAACGCACAAAAGTTCACCAGCGAGCAAAATTGGGTCAACAAAGTCATTATCAGCCCGTAAATGCTTGGTCCAGGGCAACATTAGAACAATGCTTACTTCAGACGTGCCATATGAACGCAACCACCCACTGACGCGTCTGTATAACACTAAGCTGGCTAAAATGCTAGCTGTGGACCTTCTACCTTTTTCTTTTGTAGAAGTGGTAGGTTTTCTTGAATTAGTGGCAACGCTCAGCCCTAAATGGAAAGTTCCGAGCCGGTTCTATTTTGCCAGAGTTGCGGTTCCAGCACTACATGAAGATGTGCTGCAGGCGATTGGGGCAGCTTTGCAGAAGAGTGCTGTTCACACAATACATCTGACAACAGACATGTGGACCAGTGGCCCAGGCCATGATTACATGTGCATCACTGCACACTGGGTCTCTTTTTCAGGTGTTAAAGCAAAGCTAAACGCAGGTGTTGACCCGGACAAAGTTTTCAAAGCTGCTCGGAAACATGCAACACTAGCCATGTTTGGCTTGGAGAAAAGTCACACAGCAGAAAACCTTTTGCAAGAGTTTAACAAAAAGGTCTTGACAATGCTATCCCCCCTAAAACGCAAGATTGGTTATGTTTCCACGGATAATGGCTCCAATGTAGTTAAGGCCATGTCGGAGGGTGGCTATTTCAGAGTGCCATGTTTGGCGCACTGTATCAACCTGGTAGTTCAAAAATTCTTGAGTGATAGAGACAGTGCAGCGTTCGCGGTAATGGCCACCTGCCGCAAAATGTGCAACCATTTCAGCCATTCTTTTAAGGCCCGGAAGCATCTGCGGAGACTGCTACTTCAACGTAGAATGCCAGTGAAAGCACTCATCCAGGAGGTGGCAACACGTTGGAACTCAACCTTCTACATGCTTGAGCGTCTGTATGAGCAGTATACGGTACTCGATCACTATTTCTTCACAGAGGGTACATCTCAGAAGGAGGACCTGCGGATGAGTGCGGCGCAATGGGACATAGTTAAAAGCCTGACAGACATGCTTCGTCCTTTTGAGTTCTTCACGCGTGCAGTCAGCCAGGAGGACTGTAATTTGGGAAAAGCTATCCAATTGTTGTGCATGCTGGAGCACCAACTGATGGCTGTGTCTTCTGAGTTTGAAAAAGAAGATGAAGAAAAAAAAACCATTTCATTTTGTCAGAGAAATTATTAGAGCGCCTACGTGGTGATGAACGTCTTCAAAAGATCAAGTCAGATCAGCATTACATTTGTGCTACTATTCTGGATCCACGCTACAAAAAGGCGCTGGCAGGCGAAGCATTCTTTCCTTTTGATGATGCAGATGTTCAAAAGTACAAACATTGGTTAGCCTTGTCAGCCAAGAGGTTTGAAAAAGAACGGCAGGTTATTGAAGGAGAAGCCAGTACATCAGCATCAGCATCAGCAGGCCATCCCCAGTCACAAGAATCCACTTCTGCACCTGTGGCTGGGGCACAAGTGACCTCTCAGCCGTTAAAGACACCGGCAACTGGATCATCTGCACCACACACAACAAAAACAGTGGCTGTTGTAGAGGATTGGCTAAGTTTGCTTGGGTATGGTTCTCGAAAAAATGTCACAGCCACAGCAAAAAGTAAGCAAAGTGGAGGAACCGTTGATGACCTTGAGTCGATGGTGCAGGACTATATGAATGACTCAACAGTGGTCTTTCTTAATGAGGAGCCATTGCAGTATTGGCATGGCAAAAAACAATTGTGGCCACAGCTCTACAACCTGGCTATAAACTATTTGTCTTGCCCACTCGCAAGTGTGTCTTCTGAACGTGTTTTCAGTGCTGCTGGTGGCATTGTAACTCCCAAACGGAGCCGCCTCTCGCCCAAAAATGTGGAGCGGCTGACAATGATCAAGATGAATCAGCACCTCATACCACCAGATTACAAAGTACGAGAAAGCACGCCGCATGAAGACGAGGAGGACGGCAACGTAGATGAGGGGATTTTTTCTCTGTTCGGTGGCACTGACCTCATCCAGCCTGAATTCGCAGAGTATGATGACGAAATCTTGTTCTTATTCCCTGACACCGAGCCCTGAAAATGAGACAATCAATCAAGAACTTTCTTTTTCGTCCTTATTCACTTTTATTCCTGTGTGCTTTGTGTCTCTCTTTCTTTGTTTTGCACAGTTAATTAAATTCAAACTTTAATCACCTAATCCCAAAAACAAGACCATCATCAGAACTGTCTTCACTTGTTTGCTTATTGCTTTGAAGGTGCCGCAGTCTACATTCCTCAGGTTCACAAGTTCCGAAGAACATGCTCCTCTATCCTCCTCCTCCAGACTGCGATTTCCCTCCAAGCAGAGTGCTGGATTACGCCCAATGAAGAAAGACTCAGCACTTGTGGGGGTGTTGTACTTCTTTGCGGGTGAGTTGACGGATTTGGGCCCATTGCTGTGAAGCTCTAATAATGGACAAAAGTGTTTTGGACCAAATATAAGGTGGAAATTTCTTGCCGTTTTTGCTGACTTGCTTGCCTTTGAGGTGCTCTTTGGCAGGGTTCCGGGGGTTTGTGGGTAATTTTTGGTGTCTGTCGAAGCACTGCTGCGACAGTCTAATCTTGATTGCATTTGCTTTTCAGGAAATCCGTGGTGGAAAACAGGAGTTATGATGATTGATGATGATGACCTAGCTGAACAGCGCCGCATTTGGACCGAAGGCCGAGAGATATTGTAAGTATGAGATTTAGCTTTTTCGCTGTTTGGGGGTGTTGTCGGGTGGTTTTTTGCGGGTGGGTTGGCGCCGGCGGGTCTTGCCTGGGGCATTCCTGGGAAGGTCTAATACCGGATAGAAGTGTTTTGGACAAAATCCATAAGGAACAGCCTTTTTTTTGCTATTTCTTCTGACATCTTGCTCAATGTAGCGTTTTGGGGGGCTTCCTGCTGTTCGTGGGTGGGTTGCGGCCGGGGTCTCTGTCGAAGCACTGCTGCGACAGTCTAATCTTGATTGCATTTGCTTTTCAGGAAATCCGTGGTGGAAAACAGGAGTTATGATGATTGATGATGATGACCTAGCTGAACAGCGCCGCATTTGGACCGAAGGCCGAGAGATATTGTAAGTATGAGATTTAGCTTTTTCGCTGTTTGGGGGTGTTGTCGGGTGGTTTTTTGCGGGTGGGTTGGCGCCGGCGGGTCTTGCCTGGGGCATTCCTGGGAAGGTCTAATACCGGATAGAAGTGTTTTGGACAAAATCCATAAGGAACAGCCTTTTTTTTGCTATTTCTTCTGACATCTTGCTCAATGTAGCGTTTTGGGGGGCTTCCTGCTGTTCGTGGGTGGGTTGCGGCCGGGGTCTCTGTCGAAGCACTGCTGCGACAGTCTAATCTTGATTGCATTTGCTTTTCAGGAAATCCGTGGTGGAAAACAGGAGTTATGATGATTGATGATGATGACCTAGCTGAACAGCGCCGCATTTGGACCGAAGGCCGAGAGATATTGTAAGTATGAGATTTAGCTTTTTCGCTGTTTGGGGGTGTTGTCGGGTGGTTTTTTGCGGGTGGGTTGGCGCCGGCGGGTCTTGCCTGGGGCATTCCTGGGAAGGTCTAATACCGGATAGAAGTGTTTTGGACAAAATCCATAAGGAACAGCCTTTTTTTTGCTATTTCTTCTGACATCTTGCTCAATGTAGCGTTTTGGGGGGCTTCCTGCTGTTCGTGGGTGGGTTGCGGCCGGGGTCTCTGTCGAAGCACTGCTGCGACAGTCTAATCTTGATTGCATTTGCTTTTCAGGAAATCCGTGGTGGAAAACAGGAGTTATGATGATTGATGATGGATGACCTAGCTGAACAGCGCCGCATTTGGACCGAAGGCCGAGAGATATTGTAAGTATGAGATTTTGCTTTTTCGCTGTTTGGGGGTGTTGTCGGGTGGTTTTTTGCGGGTGGGTTGGCGGGTCTTGCCTGGGGCATTCCTGGGAAGGTCTAATACCGGATAGAAGTGTTTTGGACAAAATCCATAAGGAACAGCCTTTTTTTCAAGGTCAAATTTTGTTCTAAAACACAGTAGTACACCTACCTTGAGGGGAAAGATCCGCTATAATATTTTGGCCATACTTATTGATCCTTAAAAAGGTGACTCAGACAGAGCACGCAATTTCAAAAATATTGTACTGTCTATTAGGGAAATCAAAGTGTCACTTTTTGAACCACACAGCGTACATACCTTTTATTTATTTATCAGTGGTATTGTAATAGCACTTCCTGTTTTCTGTTCAATAATTACAGGCCGGGTTTCAGTCAACATCCGCCAGGCAGGCAGTGGACAGGGTGTCTTCTGTCAGTGGTCACCACATTGATGGACGAAGCGTCAGCTGGAATGGAGGAGTGCCGCCAATAAGAGGAATTGTTTGCTGCATGCTTATTACTTACCAAATTCAACAGGACAACTCCAACAACATACGCAATACAGATACAGTATCCATTGTTGTCTTTTATTCTATGAGTGTGACTGCATGTGCTTACCTTTAGTTTGTAACCAAAGATTGTCTGTATCTTCAATTATTGTTTGTCCATGCTCTGCTTTTTTTTTCTTCTCTCAACAAAACCTACCCAAAAAGAAACCCCCATTCCCATCCATTTTACAAACCCTAACCCTCTTCCCCCGGGCTGTGTTGTTTTGCTTGATGTCTGACTAAAATGACATCAATAATTCCACACACTTGCTGGGGAGGATAAGGTCATAGCAGCAACAGGCTGGTGAAGGAATACGAGGATATCTTCTAGACTTACTCAGCTTCAGTACTATATCTTCTAGTAGTAGTAGCCAATGTCAAATAAATTCAACGCAAGTACTAGTTATACTTGCAAGCAAATACTTTACCATTTGTTAGGCTACATTATGGCACTGTTCTAGTGTACTGTCACCTGCTATTTTCTCGATCGTACCGTAACCGTTGTAATGCTACAGTAAGGAGGACAAACAAGGTTTCGTTTTCTTTTTTTCCATAGGCATGCAACTGCCACTGTGTCACACCACTAGTACCACCGCAATGAGGAAATGTCACCCGCCCAGGATTGACAACGTTAATCCCCATTTCACCTGGAGCCAGCCCTGGGCCTAGCCCTAATTTCTAACACAAATTACAGGTAAGATAAGCGTTTGGTGGGAGGTAGTATAATGGAGTATTATTTCGGAGTAGACAAGAGATTGACGGTTGTACTACTAAAGTCCTACGACTGTTCAGGAAAACAAAGTTACTGTTACACCCCCGACCCCCACCCACCAGACTGAAAAGCAGTAAAAAACAGGTATGGTCAGATAAAGTTGAAAAATATATTTATTTAGCCCTAACAAAATAATCTCCCTCACCCACCCTAACCCCAACGATTGTCTCTGAAACGTCCCAAAACGATCCCAACTCCCAAATCCCACCCCCCAAAAGTCTATAAAAAAAGGGCAAGGGACACTCCACTACTGGAGGGTGCTGGTGCTGGTGCATGATGCGGCATGGGCATCATACTCCTTGCGGAGGGTGGCAAGCTCGGAGCGGAGGCCCTTAACCAAGTTCTTATACCTCAGGACCTCCTGCTCCAGGTTGGACATGCGGACTCGTAGGCGGCGTTGGCGGTCCTTGCAGCTCCTGTGGGGGGCAGCTGGTATTTCGGTTGCTTGGCGGTGGCGGTCGTCTTTCTTAGCCCGGCTCGGTCCCGCTGGCTTAGTCACGGAGGAGGATGCAGTGGTCACAGTCGAGGATGTCGTTGTTGCCCCGCTCGACTGCGTTTCCTCCTCCTCCTCCAGGGCCACCAGCCGCCGATATTCGGCGACTGTGGCCTCCAGCCTCCGTTGCCGGGCCAATCTAGCCTGCTCCCTCCTTGTTGTTGATTTGGAAGGAGCAACTATATGAAGAAAGAAAGACATAGTCTGTAACCAATGCTCCTTATTAATAACACAAAGTGATTGAGCCGAAAGTTGGGTCACAGAGTACAAGTAGCAAATTGAAAGCACAGTACATAACTATTGAGGACAGTATCTATGTAACCTCCCACTTCTGCATCCTTGCTCTAACAGTAGTGGTAGTTTAATGAACTAATTCTACGACCACTATGGACTTCCATTACAGTCGACTATGACAGTACACCAGTCTTATTCTTCTTCTTCTCTCTTGTTTAGGGAAATGGGTACGTTATCTTATGCAAGCCGGCAGAATGACATGGACAGCACAGTGAACTTGCACCCGAGAAAAAAAGTTGCACACCATGATGAGTGAGACAGACTTGCGTTACTGTACCGGTCCAGTACATGCAGGTGGTGAAGCTATTACTTTTCTATTACGGGTGGCACTGAGAATACTCTGTTACAAGGGCTACTGCTTAATTAATTTACCTTTCACCCTACAGTGCAAATGAGTACTAGAAAAGGAAAATGAAGAAGCTAACTAATTTGATTATCTATCACTTCACATGGGACGTATTTAATGACAGATGAGATGACTTTAGGTGCTTTGCTTAATATTGAGTGAACAGTGATACACCCACACATGAATGACGTACTACAAGTAAACTAAAGTTATTAAGAGAGGTACGGAGTGTCCACCGTAATAACCAGATATATGCTGTGAATGCAAACGCAATACAAAGTACTGCTACTATTCATGGTAGTATTGGACACATTTACAATTTCTTTTCCTTGCCTTCCCTGCACTGGAACGGACGTGCGGGTGCGGTGGTACATGCTCTTCAAGGTAACACTTACTTCACCTGGCGACCATCTACTCTCTCTAGATACACATGTGCTATCTAAGAGTCAGAGAATACCATGCTCCAGGCATCCATTCAGTCAAAGTATACGCACACATACAGTTTCTGTTTCACCCACCCAGGCTGCTGTCCTTCCACCCATCCTTGCTTCATCATTGACCCAGCCATGCACCATACCATATTCTTTCCTTCCCAGCCACCTCGGGGGCCAAGCAAACACATATCGTTCTTCTTTGCCAGCCATCATACAAGTTCGCGTCCCACTTACTTACACCCTTCTTTCGCTTTTCGTTCATCCCATCCATCACGTTCGTCTAAGAACTTATTGGGATTCTTCTCACCAAAAACTTCACAGCTAAGTCGAAGTACATTTCGAGGAGGCTACTACCTGGTTGATTTGTAATTGTAATACACCCGTGCAGAAAGCACACTATGCAGTCTTCAATCTCAATAAGTAAGGAATATATAGCTTACCTGTTTCCGCCACCACCGTTTGATCCCCCACAGGAACGTCCGCCGGCTCTTGTACCGCCTCCTCCCCAGAGGCCTCCGAGTCCTGGTCCAACACAGCCACCTCCGCGCTGGCCCCGTCACCAGATGTTACACCTACAAAGTACATTTAAGAATGTTAGAATACACCACTCACTACTATATAATATTTGGTCTAGGAGAAATGTTAAAAAAACAGAATACAATGTAATAATTTGTGACTGTCTACTCCATAGTAAAAATGTCCCATTTTCCAGGGAAGGCTGTTGTCTTGCTGCACTTTTATGCACAACTGATGAATGCTTGCTTTTGATTTTTAACACGCACCACTTTTTCTCCTAACAGACAGAAGCTTGACTCCTGAGTCCTAAGAACACGACCAGGATCAAGTTCAAACCAGGTGAGAGCTCGGCTCGACCACAAGAAATGTGTCCAATTAATCGTCAGCACTAACCACTTTTCCGTTTTCAGTTAAATAGTTTTATGACAAAGTAGATTTTAATAAATGTGTTTACTTTTAATAAAGCTTTTAAACTTAAATAGACTCTGTGGTTTTTGTTCCTCTAGACTAGAGTGGATGAGCTAAAGGTTTTGGAATTTTTGCAAGCATGAGTGCCTCTGACACTTCTTGACTGTGCTGTGACTCCGTACTACTCTCTTGTCCTGCGTACGATAATCTAGAGATCATTGGGGATCTATAATCGGTGACTTCGGGAGCTGAATGACTCTGCCACACTATCTAGTCAGTAAGGAGACAGTGCATAGAGGTATTGCTGAATATAATGGGAGTCCAATGGAATTGCCAAATGTCCAATCTTAGTTAGCTACACAGACAGACTAATAGGAATAGTCTAGTAATACCACAGGGAGTCATATTCGAGGCAGGATAAGAATTTATATCCAGTCTACAAGAAGATCAAAGACGATTTAGAAAAAATCGAATGAGGAACGCTAGGAAAAAATAGGTACTGTTTATTAAAATGTAAACTTACTGGGGCCAGCAAAGGAGCCCTCGCCTGCCCGATCCTGGCCTGCATCCTCAGCACCCTCCTCCTGTGTCCTCTTGCCCTTGGGGGGAGCTGATGTACAACATGAAAGAAAGAAAAACCAGAAAACATGGATGAGATTTTTCAACCAAATCAAACATTTCAAAAGAACAATAACAACATATTTTGGAAAAATAGCAAATAGATAGACAACTATTCCACGGGATCTATCTCATGTGGTATACTACGTTATTCGTATTGCCTGATTTGCGGAACGTTGACTTAGAAAGTTCCTATGTAACTCAATAAACAGACTACTAAAGAGGTTTGCCTAGGCCTGGCACTGCAGGCAGCAGTGCGCAACACGTGACAGACAAAGTCCATCCTGCTTGCAGATCAGTGAATACTCAAACTATCAATCCACCCGCCACCACCGCCACTATTTCTTCTTATAGCCATGTGTCTAAAGGAAGGACTGGACTTCAGTCTGTTGGGGCTGATAGAAGTCCCTTGCGGAAGTTGCGGCTCATTTTCCTCCATTGTTGCGTGCCTTTTCTGACGCAGCGGCAGAACAAAAGACTCGCCATGGTGTTGGTGCGGCGTATATATTAAAAAAAAACACATATGGGCATATGGGCGATGCATCACGTTGTAAAGCCCTGCGCCATCAGGGGGCGTTCCGGCGCAAGGGAGGGCGTACCTGCGCAGGAACGAATCCTAAAAGTGGCTGAGGGAAATCTACAAGATGTCAATCAGTCACTTTTAGGACAATGATGCATGACTCAAACCCTGCGCGCTTGAAGCCGACGTACGGCTTGATGCAGCATTGGGGAGATAGGGTACCCCAGAGCATTGCTGGAGCTGCGCCATCGTTGGCACGCAACTCCAGCAATGCGCTGCCTTTACGGCACAGATGCGTAAGGCTTCTGTGACGTTTTGGGCCAATGGGTGGTGGTGGCATGGCACACAATTACTGCCGCATCCCTGCTACTTTGCAGGGATGCGCCGGTAATTGAAAATATGACCCTTACTGTCTAGCATTACGCAGTTCTTTTCTTTACACTACACTCATACATAATTTCTCAGGCCAATGAAATGCTTCTGAACACAACATACAAAACAAAGAAGCATAGTAGCAAGCAAGGCTACTGAGAAGGAGAGCAGTGCACCTGAAATGCATAGAAGATTTTGAAATATAATTTACCTCAATGTAATCGGCAGCATTATTGCTCTTGGTAAAGAACAAAGATTTGCAAATAACAGAGCAGGATAAAACAGAGTAGTAAATGTACTACTACTACTACTCACCAAGCCCGGGGACCTCTACGCCGAGCGCGTCCAGCAAGTCCCGCTCCCGGTCCATGACATCGGTCCAGCGGTGGGTGGCCTGGTTATATGTGCGCCGGACCCCAGAGATCTTGTACATGGCCCGGCACACCTTCTCCCACCGCTTGCGACGCTCCCGGATGCCATAGCCGGTCGCGATCTTGCCGCCTCCCAGGATCGTCTTGGGGAGGCGGCGCTGGACATGGAAGATCAGTGCCGCCACTTCCTCCGCGCTGAAGATCTCCCTCGGGACCACTTGCTCCCCCCTTAAACGCCCGCACGGGAGCCGGGCACGGGGTGCGGGACCCTTCCCCTTCTCAGGGTGCTTCCCGGCTCCCTTTACCATGGTCTGGGCAGAAATAGAGTTAAATGATAAACAAGAAATAGAATAGTGAAGAAGAAAAGAAAAGAGTTTAAAAAAGTAGTTTAAAAGTAACTAAAAGCTGCAGAAAACACAAAAATATAGAGCTAGAAAAATAGAGGGATAGATAATAAGTAAAATTAGATCAAAAAAACTTCAAACAAGCAAAGGATGGCAGAGATTGAGAGAGGATAGAGAAAGCACGCCCAGAACCATAGCAATGAATGAGAAACAAGATGGCCGCGCCCGTTCACGACCGCGTGGGTAAGTTCGCGCGAGATTTTCCTTGCGAGTACGCGCGAAATTGTACTAGCGAGCAGCACACTTTGCGAGATTACACATAGCGGGCGGAAACGGAATTACGTCACGCCAACAAGATGGCCGCGCCCGTGTACGACCGATAGGGTAACTTGGCAAACGTATAGCTAGAAGCGCCTCGCGAACACGCGCAAGATCACGCGAACATACACGTCGCAAAAAAAAACAATTTTGTATTCGCACGTATTCGCGGCTTCCGAAATCGATCTCGCACGGATTCGCGCCCCAAAAAACGCGCGAAATTGCAGAAAAAAACGATTTTAGCTAAACTGAAAGCAATGAGCAGGTGCAAAAGTTCAAACTTAACATTAGTAACATTCAAGGTAGTGCTTCCTGATGGGCCCCTCCAAAGTTTGCAACTATTCTATGACCCTGCTATGACCCAAACAGCAGGCTCATAGAATAGCTACAAGTAGACCATAAAGGTCCTGTGAAAAAAAATTTTCACTGCAACAAAAAGCAAATTACAGATAAGGAAGGAAGCAGGTGCCAGCCAGACTGGAACTTTCAAAATTACTGACACATTAATGAAACACAAATTAATTGATGGCAGTTGAAGAAGGGCAGGTGTGCTTGCTTTTTTCAACCACCATAATCTACAGTGATAAATAAACCTAATGGGTGGCAGTGAGGATGTACCAGAGGGTGGCATGGGTGTCCCAGAGGGTGGCAGTGGTGAAACAGAGGGTGCTGTGAACCTGTGATGATAAACCAGACGTTGAAACAACATAGTCGCGGCCGTTGCGAGCCGAAAAGTAAGTTCGCAATTGCGAACTTGTCCCAAAATCGGCGCGAACGCGCGCCAACACAAAAAACGGGAAAATCCGCAAATCCGCTAGAGTTCGCGGATCTTCGCGGATTGCAAATCCGTAAATCCGCAAGTTCGCGTACGCGAGATCCGCTAGATCCGCCCATGCTTAATCCTATGTTTGCGGGATGCACCAGACCGGTGCGGGAAGATTACTATCCCTGCGAGTGTCGTCGCAGAGCCTGTCGTCGCTGAGTGAGATCGCCGCACCGATTGCTTGCGGACCGCATCACGTCGCTGCGAGTGTCGTCGCAGAAGCCATTGCATCGAGGAGCTGTGAGAGAGAGATCACCGCTGGTTCACGCATCGTCCCCCCAGAGATCGTCGTAACTCCAAAGATCATCGAATCGTGCCTTTGCGAGAGAAAACTTCCTACGGAACCTACGCACTGGAATCCATACAAGTCTGCCTTCCTCCCTATACAGACTGAATTTGTCACAACACGCCCGCTGCTGCAGCGGGGTTGTCGCATTGCCTCCCCAGGATCTCAGGAGCAACGCATCGCTTGTTTTCCAGCGCACCAGCTTCTGCTTTGGAACTTTGACTCATTTAACAGGTACTGTTGGCTAAACGTGACGCAACTGTGAACTTTTCACACAACTGTGGATTATTTTATCGCAACCTTAAGAACTCTTTTGCAACCATATTCTTGAACTGTGTATGTTGGATTTTTGTCGTTTTGGTCTTGTTTAGTTTAGATTAAATACCTTCATTTTTCTAAACTGTTGTGGAGTTAGTTTGTGGTGTTTTCACTGTGTTACTGTGAGTGTTGGTACAAATACTTTACACATTGCTTTTGGATAAGCCTGACTGCTTGTGCCAAGCTACCAAGGGGGTGAGCAGAGGTTATCTAAAGAGTGTTTCCTCCTTACCCTGACTAGAAGCAAGGGTCCCTATTTGGACAGTGGTACCTACCTCTGCCAACTAGAGACCCCCAGTTCTAACATGATCCAACTCCTCTGGAGAGAATTCCTCCATGCTGAATTTTGAAAGAATGATGCTTTCAGGTTTATGGATATGCCACACTCAGTAATATCATAAATTATGCGGACAGTTAATACATAATGATTACTCTTCATTATCTTTATATTATTTCCTCTTTTGCCCAGCCAACACAAGTTCCCCATGACTTCTTCGGTGCTAAAAGATACAATAAACACCAACATAATGGTTGTAGTCTGCAGACAGTACACAGCAATACACTCCTGTTCTTTGGTGTTGCATAACAAGGATCCAAATAGTTGCACGCATGGATACCCAACTTGGGAAGTTATTTCAAAGATTAATTAGCGTGTTGTGAATAATCTGTTGGTTATGTTCTGTGCCTGAAAACTAAGACGGGATTAGCCTGAAACGTGCACAACCATCATGTAGTTATCTAGCATACATACTGGATGCAATTAAGGTGTAAATCAGACCCAGAGCCAAGCCATCAGTAAATTGTACGAATAATGCTGCATGACAGATGTAGTGGTAGCAGAAGAGATAGTGGCCTACTACACCATACAGAAGGTAGGCGGCTTTTGATCTCTGGCAGTCCGATGACAAAGCATGTGGGGCTCCGCCGCCGGTCTCGGATATACCCCCGGGGTGGGTCAGGTCCCGGGGGCCGCCCCCACCAGAAGCAAAGTCAGGGAGCACAGTCGCCCTTCCCATTAAGTGTCCCCAAAGGGGTGCCAGGAGCCCACCCTGGCCCCCGACGAAAGCGGAAGCCGGGGAAGATATCGCGCACCCCGGGAAGGTGGTGAAAAGAGGCCCACGATCCCAACTCTGCGCCCCACTGAAGGTGGGGGTTGCCTTCCCTCACCCCTGCGAAGATAAAAGTCGGGGAGTGCCGTTGCGCTCCCCGTGGGGTGCCAGGAACCCACCCTGGCCCCCACCAAAAATGAAGCTGGGGAGTGCCGCCACACTCCCCATGAAGATTTCCAGGGTGGAGGGGCCTGGGATCCCAACTCCGGGCCCCCGTGTGCAAGGAGGAGGCAGGAAGCTCTGTCACACCCCCCCATGAAGAAGAATCTGGGGTCCAGGGCCCCAACTCCGGGCCCAACAAAGATGAAGCCAAGCCGAGGAGCACTTCACGCACCCCATGAAGATATGCCCAGGGGGTCCGGGACCCCATCTCCTGGCTCCGAAGTGCTGAAGGAGGACGGGGGAGTGCCATCACACTCCCTTGTGGCTGCAGGAAGGAGGGGGAGTTCCACCACACTTCCCTGAGGCTAGCTTGACCAGCACTGGCCTCCGTGTCTGCCCGCCAGTGTGGACAGACCAGAACTCTGGTTCCGGCTAATGCGGCAGCACGTGAGGGTGCTAGTCGGGCAGGGAGCTGGCGGGGGCAGCCGGAGGTGGGCTCCCTGGGCTGCCCTACAACAAAGAAGTAGTTGGGGGTACCAGGACCCCGAAACCAAAGGGAGAAGCGAGGGGCCCGGTTGGGACATGGCCCCCGACAAATGGCCAGAGCTGTAACACTCACCTGAGGGTCCAGGTGGGACCGGACACTCCAAACAGGAAACAAAGCGGTGGGAAGCCCACATCACAGCTCTCGCAGATGAAGCTGGAGATCCGCTGCTGTAATATTAACGAGGCAGGAGAGCCTCGCCCCATAATGTCTTGCAGGCCCAGACCGGCCTGCAAGGGAAAACCGCAGTTTTTCTGCGTGTGGTGACCCCAGGAGGACGGGGTCAGCATGAGGTTGGTGCCAAGGTGCAGGGGGAGCTGCAGGAGCAACGCCGCCTCCCCCAGCACAAAGAGGAAAGTCCCTCCATAAGTCTCTAGGGACTCAAAAGAATAACCCCTCAAGGGCACAGCAAGTTGTTCCCAGCATCCCCAAGGGTCCAAAGGCTTAATGGTATATTGCTTTCAACAATCTGCCGTAGTTAGAAGAAGTTATGGGTAAAAACATTGGTACAAACAGGCATTTTCCATGGCTGGAACTGTTGGTCTGCAGCTCGGGGTGCCTTAGAGACTGCTTTAAGATGTGAAGGGCTGAGTGGGGGCTGTCTGGAGAAGGGCATCTCCTGGAGTTGAAGAGGTGTAATTGCACCAAGAATGCAGTTAACCACGTTATTTTTTTTAGACGGATTGAAAGGCACATGTGTAATGTGAAGTACCTGTGAAGGTAGAATCATAAGCAAAGTGGGGTTATGTTGCCAGACATTCCTACTAGGGTGTCTGGCGGTATATGCTTAATGTGATTTCATCTGTGACGCCTTTTAGAGATTGTAATTGCAATGCATTGTAAATGTTGTCATCTATGATAAGTACCTCATTTAAAGTGATGCTTAAACATGTATTCTTGCGGCTGCACTTAGGTGAAGAACAACTCAGACTGTTAGCCACTAAAGATGTGGAGGTGTACATGGTATGATCAGTATAACATGTTTAGTCAGGGTTATGTGTCACTGAGGCAGCGGGTACCCATTTTCAAGGCTTGTTGAGATAATGGGGTGGATCGCCACTGGGATGTTTCCAGTGTGCAGGGCCCTTACACCAGGTTATGTTCAACTAAAGGCATTAAGGCGCAAGAGGATGTGCGTACATGGTAGTGGTGGTACTAGGCCCTCCCTGCTGGAGGTGCAGAGATGTAATGCAATGTTACAAAGTAATTCCAACAGCTTATGTATATTTGTAAATTGGTGCATAGTATTGTGTAGTGTGTGCGTTTAATAAATGTACTCTTACTTATATAAAGCAAAGTACAAACTGGACAATCAATTATTGAGTGTTATTTCTGTGCACATGTAATGGCGTTTACTAACCCACACCATCAGCCTTGAGTAAGCCTTAGACTGCTCGGCAACCCCATTCACAGAGTCAGGCGCTACACTAGGGTGTATGGTTCCTAGTGAAGGACAAATGTGACATGTTATTTGTGGCCATGTCTGAACTGGGGTGGCAGAGTGGGTTAAAGAACGGTGATGGATTAAACCCAGATCTGTTGACTGGGTGTGAGTGGTTGATTGGTTCAGATGCTCCGTCCATCACCACCCCCTTTTGTACCGCTTTGTTCACCATAAGTTGGCAGGGTATGCTCAGTAGTGAGTCCCTTGCTCACTTTGCCACTGGATTCAAGCAAGCCTGGATGAAGACGGCTGCAATGCCAGAAACCGGTCCTAGGAAGCTTGTTTCCGGTCCAGGGAAGGCATGGCTTGGCAGTTCGGGCTGGACTGTTCCCATGAGGCACAGACTCAGACTGATTTGCATATGGCCATGTCTGAACTGGGGTAGAAGAGTGGGCTAAAGAACGGTGATGGATTAAACCCAGATCTGTTGATTGGGTGTGAGTGTTTGATTGATTCAGATGCTCCGTCCATCACCACCCCCTTTTGTACCGCTTTGTTCGCCATAAGTTGGCAGGTATGCTCAGACGTGAGTCCCTTGCTCACTTTGCCACTGGATTCAAGCAAGCCTGGCTGAAGACGGCTGCAATGCCAGAAACCAGTCCTAGGAAGCTTGTTTCCGGTGCAGGGAAGGCATGGCTGGACTGTTCCCATGAGGCACAGGGTCAGACTGATTTGCATATGGCCATGTCTGAACTGGGGTGGCAGAGTGGGCTAAAGAACGGTGATGGATTAAATCCAGATCTGTTGACTGGGTGTGAGTGTTTGATTGGTTCAGATGCTCCATCCATCACCACCTCCTTTTGTACCGCTTTGTTCGCCATAAGTTGGCAGGGTATGCTCAGACGTGAGTCCCTTGCTCACTTTGCCACTGGATTCAAGCAAGCCTGGCTGAAGACGGCTGCAATGCCAGAAACCTGTCCTAGTAAGCCTATTTCTGGTCCAGAGAAGGCATGGCTTGACAGTTCGGGCTGGACTGTTCCCATGAGGCACAGGGTCAGACTGATTTGCATATGGCCATGTCTGAACTGGGGCGGCAGAGTGGGCTAAAGAACGGTGATGGATTAAACCCAGATCTGTTGACTGGGTGTGAGTATTTGATCGGTTCAGATGCTCCGTCCATCACCACCCCCTTTTGTACCGCTTTGCTTGCCATAAGTTGGCAGGGTATGCTCAGACGTGAGTCCCTTGCTCACTTTGTCACTGGATTCAAGCAAGCCTGGCTGAAGACGGCTGTAAGCCAGAAACCTGTCCTAGGAAGCTTGTTTCCGGTCCAGAGAAGGCATGGCTTGGCAGTTCGGGCTTGACTGTTCCCATGAGGCACAGGGTCAGACTGATTTGCATATGGCCATGTCTGAACTGGGGTGGCAGAGTGGGCTAAAGAACGGTGATGGATTAAACCCAGATCTGTTCACTTTGTGTAAGTGTTTTATTGGTTCAGATGCTCCGTCCATCACCACCCACTTTTGTAACAAATGGTTAGGGCAAGAAAATTCCTCCTTTCTAAAAGTGGCATTTTCTGAATAGAGACTTAAAATCCAACTTAACCATTAAAGAGGATTAGAAATTACAATTCATCAGACACCAGACTTGACGTTCCAGCCTGCTCTCCATCAAAAGGTAGCACTTATTATATATAATATTATAACCAAATGCTATCCTATAGGAGAGGTTGATCTCACAGTAGTGAAAAGAGAATTTATAAAGTTTTTTTACCACCAAGATATGTAAAACTCAAAAGTACATGTCCAAGTTTTTATTCACAATGCACTCTGCCTTATGGGCTGTTTAGGGCCTTACTGAAGGGTGACCAATATGTACTAAAAATTGAGTTTTAGGCTTTGCAAAACTGGCAGTTCAAAACAGTAGGCAGACTGCAATGAGAGGCCAGACAAATATTTTACAGGGTTGCTTAAGTGGGTGGCACAATAAGTTCTGCAGGCCCACTAGTAGCATTTAATTTACAGGCACTAGGCATATAGTATACCACTTTACTATGGGTTTATAAATAAATGTAATATGCTAATCAGAGAGTTAGCACAGGCACTTTAGCATTTCTTATCAGTGTTAAAGTGCACAGAATCTTAAGGCCAACAAAAAACAATTGAGCAAAAATAGGAGCGATAAAGGCAAAATGGTTGAGAGAATTCTACCCTAAGATGGTTAGCTCAAATACGTGACTTCTCCCATTTAGCTTTAGAGGCATGAGATGCAGCAGGGGCTTCCAATTGTGTGGCAATGTAGAGGGCGATCAACAGTTCCAAGGTTGATCTGGCTACTACTAGGGTGTCTAGTGGTTTAAAAATGTATTGCTCCTTTGGAATGTTAGGCATATGAGCTTTAATCATAGCTCTGAGGCGGTAGTAAAGAAAAGTCCTGTGTATTGCAGGATGATCAGCAGCCAGGAAGGTCACCCCAGGTTGTTATCTGGAATATTTGTAGTTCTGCTTCTGCCTTAGGCTTGCTTGTCAAAGGTAGGATGCACATTGTCTGCTTTGATCCCTAGATGGTCCACATTGGGTTGAGGATGGTACCAGAGATAGTTATCCTGTGCTTGTGTGCATAGGTAGTAAAGATAAAAATCAGGTGTCGCCAAACCATGTTTAAGGGAGATTTTAGTTGCTGCTATAGATTCTAATGATTCAAAGGCACCAATCACATCAAATCCACTTATAAATAGACAATTAAAATGATCAACAAAAAAAAGATTTTACTGCAAAGCGGTCTAGTGTTAGACCTGGCATCATTGGCATGAGTCTCTCCTCCATTTTTTCTGTTTGCCTCCTCTGTTTACGATGTTTTTGCTGGTATATGCTTTGGGCACTGTGCCACTGCTGATCAGTGCCACAGTGCAAGTGCTCCCTATGTGAAATTGCTGTGTTGATTGACTTCCATGTTTGGCTTATTTGGTTTACTATCAGTCCCTAGTAGAGTGCACCAGGAGTGCCAGGGCTTGTGAATACAAATGCTGCTAGTGGGCCTGCAGCACATGTTGTGCCACCCACAAGAGCGGCCTAGTAAAAGTATGTCTGAAGGTCTGCCATTGCCAGACCACGTGCAGTCTGACTGTCACGAGGACTGCGCAAGTACACCTACTTGCCAGTCCCTAAACCTTCCCTTAACTTCATGTTAGTCACCCCTATGGTAGGCCCACGGGCAGGGTGCATTGTAAGCATAAGGTAGGACAAGCCTGACAAGGTTGGCATGTCCTAATAGTGAATTACATCCCTAGTCGTTTTTCACTATTGTAAGGTAGCCTGCTCTCCATCAGTTAGGATGGGCTGCCAGGATTATTAATGTTATAATCCTAGCGGGCTCGGGGAGCATGGTGCAATGTCGAGTTTGGTATCCCTGAACTCAGGGTTTAATAACGCATCCGTTTGTGTGGATGGTTTTTGGACTCTGTGTTTGAAAATAGCACTTTTAGAAAGTAGCTATTTTCTTGTCTAACTGTCTACCGGTCTCTGCTGGTTCTGGTGTGTGTGTGACAGGAGCTGGGTGGCTCCAGAGAGTCTGAATGAGTCAGTGTGGGATGAGTGGGGCATTTGCATTGAGAGTAGGGGAGAGTAGCTCTTGATAGCCTGCCCTGCCTGATACAATGTTGGCTCCGCCCCCCTGCCAGGCGACTGATGACTCTGTGCTTGCCTGGGACTTCCCTGGCCCGCCTCCTGCCGGGCAGCTGATGGCCCTGCCCCTGCCAGTAACAATGCTGGCTCCGCTCCTGCTGAGCGGCTGAGGACTCTGCCCTGCCCAGTGAATAGGCCAGGTGCTCTGGCCTGGCAACACCCACAACAAACCCAGGATGGGGGGAAATTCCCCTGCATGGACAAAGGGATCAAAGCCAAAAAGGGGTATAAGAGAAGGACCCCTGAACCAAGAAATCAGATCACTTCTGACAAGGAAACCTGAACCAAGGACAAGAAGCCTGCTGATCTAAGGACTGCCTACCCCTTCTGCCAGAGTGCTGTTTCTTGGGGGAATCCTGCATTGCTTCTTTATTTTTGCCAAGGAACCAGGAGAGAGGAACTTTGTGTGTACTCTCACTCTTTGCTGAGAAAATCTCCAAGGGCTGGAAGAGTGCCAGTCTCCTGTTGAAGTCACAGGGCTAAAGGACTTCATCTGTTAAAGTGCTATTTGCTGGAGTTTGTGAATCCAGCACCTCTGAAAGAATCCAGCAATCTCGACGCCGACGGACGCCGCCGAATCCAGCTCGACAGCGTGAGTAACGGCTCCAGTGTCCCGCTTCCTCGACGCCGGCCGCCGGGCCCGATCGACGCCAGCAGCAACGCCAGTGAGTAGTGAGTTCGGCTCCAGCTCCAAGTGACCCCGTGTCTGCACCGCCGCTGATCGCATCGACTTCGAGCCCTCTCGACGCCGTGAGCGCTGCTCACTCTTGCAACATCGACATCGACGACGCCGTATCCTGCTTCATCCCGTGAGCGCTGCTCCCGCCTGACTTCGGTCGACGCCGCTGCAGATCGCCCCGACTCCGAGGCTCGATCGACGCCGAAGACGCGACGCCGGACATCTCGACGCCGCTGATCATCGAGTGCTTCACTTTTTCCAAGGTACTGTGTTGTTGGGGTCTGTGCGACTCCGGGCTCGACGTAGCGCTCCTCGCGGTCGACGCCAAACCTTTGGATTAACTTTGCCTCGACGTCGTGTGACTCCCGTGTGGGTTACATTGTTGCCAAGAACTGTGTTTTAGAGAAGAAGAGTTGCTTTTGATACTAAAGACTTTTGTGCTAAGAAGAAACCGTGCTTGAACTATTATTTTTCCTTCCAAGAGTATTTATTAAGACTGTGGTATATTTTTGTCGTTATTTGGTCTTGTGCTAAGCCTTATATAAAAATACTTATTTTTATAATACTACTGTGTCGTGTCCATTTGTAGTGTATTCACTTTATTACTGTATGTGGTCATAAATGCTTAACGCACTGCCTCTGAGATAAGCCTGTCTGCTTTGCCAAGCTACCAAGGGGGTGAGCAGGGGTTATCTAAGTGTGTGATCTCCTTGCCCTGACTAGAAAAGGTGTGTCCCTATTTGTCAGAAGTGTATACCTCTGCCAACTAGAGACAGCCGCTTCTAACATTGGTGGGTCAGCGGTGGGATTTTGAACTTTGCATTTATGACCCATGTGCAGTGATTAGTGTGCGCTACATAGTGAAAGCAGACCATAGCGCAGCCACAATCTGTTTTGGTTGGATATTCTATTTTTGTTCTCCGCTTTTTCCTGAAACTTGATTTTTGAAAACTGCCAGTTTTGACCATGAGTAATGCTGGAAGCACTACACCTGTTGTTGAGGAGGAGTTTGATAGGAGTAAGATAAACGACTATCCAGTAAGGAAGCTGAAATCCTTTTGCAAGCAGTTGAAAGTTCCTACCACAGGCATTTCCAGGAGAGCAGATTATCTCAAAGCATTGGAGGCCTGGTTAGAGGCCAGAGACCCCTCTGCCCCGGGGGTGGTACCGACAGAGGAAGGGGAGGAGGAAGTGCCCGTGACTGGGCCTGTATCCCCTCCTGGCAGCAGTGTTTCCTCCAAAGGTCTTTCCCCTGAAGAAAGAGAAGAAAGGGCGAAGGAGCGAGCCTACAACGTGGAAATGGCAAAACTTAAGATAAATGGGCAGTTGGAGATAGAGAATGCAAGAGGCAGGAGAGAAGCTGATTTGGAGATCAAAAGATTAGAGTTTGAAAGGGAGAAGTTAGCTTTTGAGCGTGAGAGAATGGTGAGGGACATGGAGCTCAAAGCTAAGGAGTTAGAATTGAATCCCTCTGGTGGCAGCGTCCCATCTGTGCCTGCAGAAAGTAGGTTTTATTTTCCCAAAGATGTGATCAAAGATTTTCAGAAGAATGAGGATATTGGTCAGTGGTTTAAAGCATATGAGTTAGCATTGTTGGCCCACCGGGTCCCTGAGAAGGATTGGGGAGCGGGGTTGTGGGGTCGCTTTGTGAATGAGGGAAGAGATACCCTGTTAGACATGCCTGTTGAGAATAGGACGTCTTATGCTCATATGAAAGATGCTTTAATGTTAAGGTATGGCCTAACCCCAGAAAAGTACAGACAGGCCTTTAGAGAATGTAAGAAGTTGCCTGGTACCACGTGGGTGGAGTATGTGTCATATTTTTGCAGAGCCATGGATGGTTGGGTAAAGGGCAGCAAAGTGGAAAGTTATGATGCTCTTTATGATTTGTTTGCTTGGGAGCACTTGTCTAATAACTGTTTTCCAGAGCTGCGCCAGCACCTTATTGATAGCAAGATATCTAACCCTAGAAAACTTGCTGAAGAGGCGGACCGCTGGGTCAGTACCAGGGTCCACAAGGGTCCAGTGGGAGACTCAGCCAAAGGTGGGCAGGGTCCCCAGCAGAAGAGTGGGGGGGACAGGGGTAAACAGAAGGAGTCCCAGAAAGGGCCCCAAAGTAATCCCCAAGGGAACCAAGGGAAAGGTTCCCAGCCTCCCCCTGTGAAGAAATCAGAGGCCCCGCCAGGTAAACCTGGTCATAGGGGCCCCCTGACCTGCTTCGTTTGTAAGCAAGTAGGACACCGTTTTTATGACCCTCAGTGTCCCTTGAAGAAGTCTGGTGCACTACCCAGTGCACCACCCCGTCAGTTGGCTAGTGTAGCTCTGGGAGGGGAGGAGATGGTTGCCCATGGTGGGGAGGGTCCCGCAGAGATGTCCCTGGTCTCTCTAGGAGACATGGAATTGGTCCCTCCACCCCCTCTGCCTAGCAACACTAAAAAATATAGGCAGTGGGTGACCATTAATGGCCATAGAGTGGAAGCTCTCAGAGACACCGGAGCGAGTGTGACAGCTGTCAAGTGTCACTTGGTGTCCAGAGAGCAGGTTGTTCCCCACGCATTCTACCCTGTGATAGCTGCTGACAACTCCCAGAAAGAGTGTGAGGTAGCTCAAGTTTCCTTTGAATGGGGGGGAGTTTCGGGTACTCTTCAGGTTGCTGTGAGGCCCGCCATGCCTGTTGATTGTCTCCTGGGCAATGATTTAGAAGACTCCCCTTGGGCTAAGGTGGAGAGGGAGACACATTTGAAAATGTTGGGTGTGCCAGAGTGGGTGTGTGCAACCACTCGATCCATGACAGCAAGTAAGGGTGTTGATGGGGTTCTGGAGCCTGAAAGTATGGCCCAGGACCCAGCTGTGAAGAGAAGAGGCAGGGGGCGCGGGAAACCGTCCCCCGTAGTTCCCGTGGTCCAGGAGGAGGCAGACCTCGAGGGGGATGCCCTGGAACCCACAGGTGAACAAGTTGCCGAACTGGGAGACCTGCCCGAGCTGACCCATTGGCAGCAGGATGGTGGTCCCTCCAGGGAGGAATTCTGTGCAGAACAGAAAGTGTGCCCTTCTCTTGTGGGTATGAGGCAGCAGGCCTCAGCCCAAACCTCAGGTGATCAGTCAGGGTCACATTTTGTGTACTGGGAGAACAACCTCCTGTATAGCGAGCCTAAGGCTGCTGAGCCTGGGTCAGCCCGTGTGCTGGTGGTACCCCAGTGCTTCAGAGCCTTCCTACTGGGTTTGGCTCATGACGTTCCTTTAGCTGGACATCTGGGGCAGGACAAGACCTATGACAGGCTTGTCACCCATTTCTATTGGCCTCAGATGCGAAGGGATGTAGACATCCAGTGCAAGACCTGTCAGACTTGCCAGGCAAGTGGGAAAAGCGGGCGGAAGCAGAAGGCTCCCCTCCAACCTTTTCCCGTGGTCAGTACCCCCTTTGACCGGGTGGGGATTGACATTGTTGGGCCACTGGACCCCAAGACAGCCCTGGGCAACAGGTTCATCCTGGTCTTGGTGGACCATGCCACACGGTACCCGGAAGCCATCCCTCTCAGAACAGTGACTGCCCCCGTGGTGGGACGGGCACTAATGGGTGTTTTCTCCCGAATGGGGTTCCCCAGAGAGGTGGTGTCAGACCGGGGCACCAACTTCATTTCCAACTATATGAAGTCTCTGTGGAAGGAGTGTGGGGTAACTTATAAGTTCACCACTCCTTACCACCCTCAAGGTAATGGGTTGGTTGAAAGATTCAACCGTACCCTTAAAGGCATGATCATGGGTCTTGAAGAACCAATGAGGCGTAAATGGGACGTCCTCTTGCCATGCCTGTTGTTTGCTTACCGTGAGGTGCCACAGAAGTCTCTAGGGTTCAGCCCCTTTGAGCTTTTGTATGGTCACCCGGTAAGAGGACCTTTGAGTCTGGTCAAAGAAGGCTGGGAGCAATCTCCCAGGAAACCTCCCCAGGATGTATACAGTTACATGCTGGCCTTTAGGAACCAGACTAGGCGCTTCAGGGATCTTGCTCAGGCAAATCTGGAGGCCAGCCAGGAGGAGATGAAGCGGTGGTACGACCAGAAGGCCACTCTGGTAGAGCTTCAGCCTGGACAGAAAGTTTGGGTCATGTCCCCTGTGGAACCTTGTGCGCTCAAGGACAGGTGGACTGGACCATTTGAGGTTGTGGAGAAGAAGAGCGATGTCACCTACCTGGTGGATTTAAAGTCTCCCAGGAACCCCTTGCGGGTCCTGCATGTCAACCGTTTGAAGCCCCACTTAGAAAGGTCCGAAGTGGGCATGCTCCTAGCTACAGATGCTGGAATGGAGGAGGAGAGTGAGCCTCTTCCTGACCTCCTGTATGCAAAAGAGCAAGATGGGTCAGTGGATGGTGTTGTCCTCTCTGACACACTGACCCCTGAACAGCAGCAGGATTGTCGCCATTTGTTGGGGCAATTCCCTGATCTGTTCTCCTTGATTCCTGGTGTTACTCAGTGGTGTGTCCATGATGTAGACACCGGGGACAGCACTCCTGTCAAGCACAAGGCTTACAGAGTGACTGACAAGGTCAGAGCATACATCAAGGAGGAGGTCTCCAAGATGTTTGCCCTAGGGGTGGTTGAGTCCTCTAGCAGTCCTTGGGCCAGCCCCGTGGTCTTGGTTCCAAAGGCTGCAGCGCCTGGTGCTTCCCCGGAACTTCGGTTCTGTGTGGATTACCGAGGACTCAATTCAGTCACCAAGACTGACGCGCACCCCATCCCCAGAGCTGATGAGCTCATCGATCGGTTAGGGGCTGCCCAGTACCTTAGTACGTTTGATCTAACGTCTGGGTACTGGCAGATCGCCTTGACCGATGGGGCAAAAGAGAGGTCAGCATTCTCCACACCAGATGGGCACTACCAGTTCCGGGTTATGCCCTTTGGGATGAAGAATGCCCCTGCCACCTTCCAGAGGTTGGTCAACCAGGTCTTGGCTGGACTGGAGGATTTCAGTGCCGCCTACCTGGACGACATCGCAGTGTTCAGCGCCAGCTGGGAGGAACACTTGTGCCACCTCCAGGAAGTGTTGTTGGCCCTGCGCAGAGCAGGCCTCACAATCAAAGCCAGTAAGTGCCAGATTGGGCAGGGTTCAGTGGTGTACTTGGGGCACCAAGTAGGGAGCGGCAAGGTGGCCCCCCTACAACCCAAGATTGATACCATCCTGGCATGGGCACCGCCCAAAACCCAGACTCAGGTGAGAGCCTTCCTGGGTCTCACGGGTTACTACAGGAGGTTTGTCAAGGATTATGGTAACATTGTGCACCCCTTGACTTCGCTGACTTCCAGGAAGCAGCCACGACTTGTGAACTGGACTGACGCCTGTCAGACGGCCTTTGACACCCTGAAAACTGCAATGTGCACCGCACCCATACTCCAGGCACCCGACTTTTCTAAAGAATTTGTTGTCCAGACGGACGCTTCAGAGCATGGCGTGGGGGCTGTTCTAGCTCAGGTGAATGAAGAGGGCCGAGACTTACCTGTAGCCTTCATCAGCAGGAGGTTACTTCCCAGGGAACAGAGGTGGAGTGCGATAGAAAGAGAAGCATTTGCTGTGGTCTGGGCACTGAAAAAGCTGAGACCCTACCTGTTTGGGACTCACTTCCGGGTGCAGACAGACCACAGGCCCCTCAGATGGTTGATGCAGATGAGGGGTGAGAATCCAAAGCTGTTGAGGTGGTCCATTTCCCTACAGGGGATGGACTTCACGGTGGAACACCGCCCTGGCACAGATCACGCCAATGCTGATGGTCTGTCCAGATTTTTCCGCCTTAGTGATGAGGACTCCCTAGGGTAAGGGTAGTTCTCCCCACATTTCAGCTGGAGGGGACACGTGTTAGACCTGGCATCATTGGCATGAGTCTCTCCTCCATTTTTTCTGTTTGCCTCCTCTGTTTACGATGTTTTTGCTGGTATATGCTTTGGGCACTGTGCCACTGCTGATCAGTGCCACAGTGCAAGTGCTCCCTATGTGAAATTGCTGTGTTGATTGACTTCCATGTTTGGCTTATTTGGTTTACTATCAGTCCCTAGTAGAGTGCACCAGGAGTGCCAGGGCTTGTGAATACAAATGCTGCTAGTGGGCCTGCAGCACATGTTGTGCCACCCACAAGAGCGGCCTAGTAAAAGTATGTCTGAAGGTCTGCCATTGCCAGACCACGTGCAGTCTGACTGTCACGAGGACTGCGCAAGTACACCTACTTGCCAGTCCCTAAACCTTCCCTTAACTTCATGTTAGTCACCCCTATGGTAGGCCCACGGGCAGGGTGCATTGTAAGCATAAGGTAGGACAAGCCTGACAAGGTTGGCATGTCCTAATAGTGAATTACATCCCTAGTCGTTTTTCACTATTGTAAGGTAGCCTGCTCTCCATCAGTTAGGATGGGCTGCCAGGATTATTAATGTTATAATCCTAGCGGGCTCGGGGAGCATGGTGCAATGTCGAGTTTGGTATCCCTGAACTCAGGGTTTAATAACGCATCCGTTTGTGTGGATGGTTTTTGGACTCTGTGTTTGAAAATAGCACTTTTAGAAAGTAGCTATTTTCTTGTCTAACTGTCTACCGGTCTCTGCTGGTTCTGGTGTGTGTGTGACAGGAGCTGGGTGGCTCCAGAGAGTCTGAATGAGTCAGTGTGGGATGAGTGGGGCATTTGCATTGAGAGTAGGGGAGAGTAGCTCTTGATAGCCTGCCCTGCCTGATACAATGTTGGCTCCGCCCCCCTGCCAGGCGACTGATGACTCTGTGCTTGCCTGGGACTTCCCTGGCCCGCCTCCTGCCGGGCAGCTGATGGCCCTGCCCCTGCCAGTAACAATGCTGGCTCCGCTCCTGCTGAGCGGCTGAGGACTCTGCCCTGCCCAGTGAATAGGCCAGGTGCTCTGGCCTGGCAACACCCACAACAAACCCAGGATGGGGGGAAATTCCCCTGCATGGACAAAGGGATCAAAGCCAAAAAGGGGTATAAGAGAAGGACCCCTGAACCAAGAAATCAGATCACTTCTGACAAGGAAACCTGAACCAAGGACAAGAAGCCTGCTGATCTAAGGACTGCCTACCCCTTCTGCCAGAGTGCTGTTTGTTGGGGGAATCCTGCATTGCTTCTTTATTTTTGCCAAGGAACCAGGAGAGAGGAACTTTGTGTGTACTCTCACTCTTTGCTGAGAAAATCTCCAAGGGCTGGAAGAGTGCCAGTCTCCTGTTGAAGTCACAGGGCTAAAGGACTTCATCTGTTAAAGTGCTATTTGCTGGAGTTTGTGAATCCAGCACCTCTGAAAGAATCCAGCAATCTCGACGCCGACGGACGCCGCCGAATCCAGCTCGACAGCGTGAGTAACGGCTCCAGTGTCCCGCTTCCTCGACGCCGGCCGCCGGGCCCGATCGACGCCAGCAGCAACGCCAGTGAGTAGTGAGTTCGGCTCCAGCTCCAAGTGACCCCGTGTCTGCACCGCCGCTGATCGCATCGACTTCGAGCCCTCTCGACGCCGTGAGCGCTGCTCACTCTTGCAACATCGACATCGACGACGCCGTATCCTGCTTCATCCCGTGAGCGCTGCTCCCGCCTGACTTCGGTCGACGCCGCTGCAGATCGCCCCGACTCCGAGGCTCGATCGACATCTCGACGCCGCTGATCATCGAGTGCTTCACTTTTTCCAAGGTACTGTGTTGTTGGGGTCTGTGCGACTCCGGGCTCGACGTAGCGCTCCTCGCGGTCGACGCCGAACCTTTGGATTAACTTTGCCTCGACGTCGTGTGACTCCCGTGTGGGTTACATTGTTGCCAAGAACTGTGTTTTAGAGAAGAAGAGTTGCTTTTGATACTAAAGACTTTTGTGCTAAGAAGAAACCGTGCTTGAACTATTATTTTTCCTTCCAAGAGTATTTATTAAGACTGTGGTATATTTTTGTCGTTATTTGGTCTTGTGCTAAGCCTTATATAAAAATACTTATTTTTATAATACTACTGTGTCGTGTCCATTTGTAGTGTATTCACTTTATTACTGTATGTGGTCATAAATGCTTAACGCACTGCCTCTGAGATAAGCCTGTCTGCTTTGCCAAGCTACCAAGGGGGTGAGCAGGGGTTATCTAAGTGTATGATCTCCTTGCCCTGACTAGAAAAGGTGTGTCCCTATTTGTCAGAAGTGTATACCTCTGCCAACTAGAGACAGCCGCTACTACTAGGGTGTCTAGTGGTTTAAAAATGTATTGCTCCTTTGGAATGTTAGGCATATGAGCTTTAATCATAGCTCTGAGGCGGTAGTAAAGAAAAGTCCTGTGTATTGCAGGATGATCAGCAGCCAGGAAGGTCACCCCAGGTTGTTATCTGGAATATTTGTAGTTCTGCTTCTGCCTTAGGCTTGCTTGTCAAAGGTAGGATGCACATTGTCTGCTTTGATCCCTAGATGGTCCACATTGGGTTGAGGATGGTACCAGAGATAGTTATCCTGTGCTTGTGTGCATAGGTAGTAAAGATAAAAATCAGGTGTCGCCAAACCATGTTTAAGGGAGATTTTAGTTGCTGCTATAGATTCTAATGATTCAAAGGCACCAATCACATCAAATCCACTTATAAATAGACAATTAAAATGATCAACAAAAAAAAGATTTTACTGCAAAGCGGTCTAGATACTATCAACTACAGGCCATGTGTAGGGGATTTCAAATGATTGGCCAGATCTATGAGCTTGCAAAAGCAGAATATAAAGCAAGTAGAATCTTCACAAACATGGATCTACATCAAGTCATCAACAGGTGCAACAACCAATTACATCATCCCCTCATGAAAGGCAGCAAAACCAACCTACGACAGCCTCACAGGGAGACACAGAAGGCACCCCTCTCCGGGGACCAAAGAGCACAAAGAAAATGTCCATTTTACAAACTGATGGACGACAACCCGAAATGTTTGAGAACAATCTAGAAATACTACAAAAGTACTAGCAGGCAGTCACGTCAAATAATTCATCTATTATAGGAGTCAGGAGTCCCTATACACATAAGACACATTTCAAATTCTCATTCTATATTTCAAAAGTGTGTTCCTTTTTTACAGCTATTGCTTCAGAGTTAGTAGATAGGTTAGAGTATGGTTAGTGTATATTTATAATGAATATAGGTATCTATATTTTACAGTTTAATCTTTTAGATCGTTTTATCAGAAGGAGGGGGGATCATGTGTTAGTATGTGTGTTCAAGTATGTGTTTTAGTAGACGTTTAGACAGATTTGTTTAGTAGATGTTTAGATTTAATGTGGCAGTTTAATGTATTTTTGATTAAAAAAATACTAAGGGTGGTAGATAGATTCTATAGTGTGGATTCAGTTAGTACTAGTTTATTTCAGTATTCATAGTCTTAGAACCCGGGTATCTGTGTAGTTATTATACATAATATAATTACTGTTAATAAGTATTTGATAAATACAGTGTCATCGTTTAATTACCATTTATTTACTAGTTTTATTGAAATATGTATTTTATGGTTTTGCATTTTTAACAAATTTGACATGCATTTTTCTTCCAAACAAAATTACATTCTTCCAGATTTAAAAAGTCACAGTCATAAGTTGGAAAAACATTCCTAATGAGTGTAATGCAATTCAGTCAAAATTATGATACATAACCTCACTATTTTTTTTTTTAAATGGCATTTAATTTTCACAGTTGCAAATATTATGAATACTTTGTCAGCCAACTCATTCCTGTCAAAATGGCACATTTAGTGTTTTTATGAGTACAATGTAAAGGAATAATTAATATGTGGATGATATTATGGATAAAAACAAATAATTATAAAGAAATTCGTGTTATTTTTTTTATAAATCTATAGCACAAGTCAGTGCAGCATCCAAATTATTTGTGCTGCAATGCAAGTAAATAATGTAGCAGTAATATGCCATCTCAACAAATAATGGTACTTTTGAATGTGTTCACTATTGTGGGACTTAGGACTGGGTAATAAAACACACAGACCCTGGAGGCAAAGGGGTAGTGTATGTTTGTTGTGGCTATGTTTTTTGTATCAAGGGATAACTTACTTGGCAAAAACTTCAATGTAAGTATCTATCTACTTGGTATAGGTGATACTGAATGAAGCACACATTCAAAGTAATACATCACTTGGAGAAATGTTGACATTACCCATTTTTATACCAGACTCAGGCTGGTACAACAAGGTGGTGAAAATCAAAATTACACAGAAAATCAAAAAAGTTGCTTTGGATCAAATTTCATGGGCATACACATAGGTATGCCAATGCACCACACTAGGAATGGCGAGCTGATGAAAATTAATTAAATGAGTGAACTGCAGGTCCATGCACTGCTTCGAATCATTTTTTCAAAGAAAGAAAGATAGACAAATAGTCTTTTATGGTGCTTTATCAATCCAAGCAAAATCAGTGCATAATGGCAGTTATGATCTTCCAACTATGAATCTCTATGTTCGTGGAAAATCATATATATTCTAACCCTGGGCGTAGTGGGAGGAGTTGGGCTAAGCGGAGCGCCACAGAGTTGAAATCAAAGTCCGTGAAACACCACCAGCCTCATTTAGGATCAGCACATTAAATAAAGAAGTATGAAGGCTGTCCTTTGTTCTGCCTGCTGTCCTCTAAATATACACTGCTTTCAATAACCCACAGGCAAAACCATAGTTCTCAGGATCGTAAGGTTCTTAACTCCAACCAGAAAAGTATTTAGAATACTTTTGAATTAATTTTCTGGCATTTACCCATTTGAAGATGTAAAATAAATAATTTAGTCACAACCAAGCTTGTCTTTTAGAAAATGCAGCTGATCCTAAACAGTGCAAATAACTTCTAGACTTTCAGTCACTGTGAGGAAGACTATTTCAACTATATATTATGTATCTCTTTTGTAAGCTATCGTCTTACAAGGCACACGCTTTTGGTGTCTTTATGAGAAATAGTTTTTGTCACATGGCAAAGTCCCTTTTCCATGCCATGTTTTACTGCAGACCCGTCAAGATACAGCTAAGCCATAGCTCAGCGACCAAATCTTTTCTCATATCTGTTGATGGTATAAATACACATGGCAACCTGCATATGACATACAATTCCCATGCCACTGGAGCATTTTCTGCCCAATTTCCTATTAACTTACAGGAAAGTAAATTATGCCAACTAGAGTAATTCAGTACAATGTATATATTTTATGGGGAAGCACGGGTGTCACAACACTGTTTAGTATTGGTATTGCACGCTGAGTCCTAGACTCAGCAGAAATAAAAAATGAAACAATGGGGCACATAGAAAATGATACACTTTCTCACACTGACAAATTCTGCAGGCTTCCTGTATACGATTTTGAAAAACTGATGTCAAGCCTTTACGGATGCATTATTGGTTTAGCATGCTAAAGGCCCACAGGTGCATAAACTGTTGCATGAAATCCTTTATAAGAAAATCATACGTGGTTTATTGGATGATTTACCCCCTCTGAAGAATGATTAGAGCAGCTCATTTGCTCCCTGGTTATTCTTATGAACTGTTTAATTCTGGGTTCCAGCCGTCAGCACCCCCTGATTCATCCTTGAACTGCTCTGCCTGCTCTCTTGAGAGACAACTACTTCTTAATTTGGATGAAAGACTTACTTGGAAAGTAAAGTTTTACACTTGACTTCTGTGCAAACACTTGTGGCACTACAACAGAAGCAGATACTAAAGAAGGATATGTGTGTGTGTCTTATTTAAAGCTCTCCGGTATGTCACCAGCATGCCAATAGGTAATTTTTTCAGACAGTGCTCTGCCAGCCAACCTAGGGCACATTCCTTAGAACCAAATCACCAAGGTGGTGGT